>NC_047115.1:37481428-38681428 GCF_902500255.1 Thalassophryne amazonica
ATGGTGTGGAAATAGAAGACTTAACAGTATTCCCTGAAAACTCCCTTCTGTCTGATCATTTCTTAATAACATTTACATTTACTCTGATGGACTACCCAGCAGTAGGGAATAAGTTTCATTACACTAGAAGTCTTTCAGAAAGCTGCTGTAACCAGGTTTAAGGATATGATTCCTTCTTTATGTTCTCTAATGCCATATAACAACACAGTGCAGAGTAGCTACCTAAACTCTGTAAGGGAGATAGAGTATCTCGTCAATAGTTTTACATCCTCATTGAAGACAACTTTGGATGCTGTAGCTCCTCTGAAAAAGAGAGCTTTAAATCAGAAGTGTCTGACTCCGTGGTATAACTCACAAACTCGTAGCTTAAAGCAGATAACCCGTAAGTTGGAGAGGAAATGGCGTCTCACTAATTTAGAAGATCTTCACTTAGCCTGGAAAAAGAGTCTGTTGCTCTATAAAAAAGCCCTCCGTAAAGCTAGGACATCTTTCTACTCATCACTAATTGAAGAAAATAAGAACAACCCCAGGTTTCTTTTCAGCACTGTAGCCAGGCTGACAAAGAGTCAGAGCTCTATTGAGCTGAGTATTCCATTAACTTTAACTAGTAATGACTTCATGACTTTCTTTGCTAACAAAATTTTAACTATTAGAGAAAAAATTACTCATAACCATCCCAAAGACGTATCGTTATCTTTGGCTGCTTTCAGTGATGCCGGTATTTGGTTAGACTCTGAGTCTGAGTTATTTTCATTAGTTACTTCATCCAAACCATCAACATGTTTATTAGACCCCATTCCTACCAGGCTGCTCAAGGAAGCCCTACCATTATTTAATGCTTCGATCTTAAATATGATCAATCTATCTTTGTTAGTTGGCTATGTACCACAGGCTTTTAAGGTGGCAGTAATTAAACCATTACTTAAAAAGCCATCACTTGACCCAGCTATCTTAGCTAATTATAGGCCAATCTCCAACCTTCCTTTTCTCTCAAAAATTCTTGAAAGGGTAGTTGTAAAACAGCTAACTGATCATCTGCAGAGGAATGGTCTATTTGAAGAGTTTCAGTCAGGTTTTAGAATTCATCATAGTACAGAAACAGCATTAGTGAAGGTTACAAATGATCTTCTTATGGCCTCGGACAGTGGACTCATCTCTGTGCTTGTTCTGTTAGACCTCAGTGCTGCTTTTGATACTGTTGACCATAAAATTTTATTACAGAGATTAGAGCATGCCATAGGTATTAAAGGCACTGCGCTGCGGTGGTTTGAATCATATTTGTCTAATAGATTACAATTTGTTCATGTAAATGGGGAATCTTCTTCACAGACTAAAGTTAATTATGGAGTTCCACAAGGTTCTGTGCTAGGACCAATTTTATTCACTTTATATATGCTTCCCTTAGGCAGTATTATTAGACGGTATTGCTTAAATTTTCATTGTTACGCAGATGATACCCAGCTTTATCTATCCATGAAGCCAGAGGACACACACCAATTAGCTAAACTGCAGGATTGTCTTACAGACATAAAGACATGGATGACCTCTAATTTCCTGCTTTTAAACTCAGATAAAACTGAAGTTATTGTACTTGGCCCCACAAATCTTAGAAACATGGTGTCTAACCAGATCCTTACTCTGGATGGCATTACCCTGACCTCTAGTAATACTGTGAGAAATCTTGGAGTCATTTTTGATCAGGATATGTCATTCAAAGCGCATATTAAACAAATATGTAGGACTGCTTTTTTGCATTTACACAATATCTCTAAAATCAGAAAGGTCTTGTCTCAGAGTGATGCTGAAAAACTAATTCATGCATTTATTTCCTCTAGGCTGGACTATTGTAATTCATTATTATCAGGTTGTCCTAAAAGTTCCCTAAAAAGCCTTCAGTTAATTCAAAATGCTGCAGCTAGAGTACTGACGGGGACTAGAAGGAGAGAGCATATCTCACCCATATTGGCCTCTCTTCATTGGCTTCCTGTTAATTCTAGAATAGAATTTAAAATTCTTCTTCTTACTTATAAGGTTTTGAATAATCAGGTCCCATCTTATCTTAGGGACCTCGTAGTACCATATCACCCCAATAGAGCGCTTCGCTCTCAGACTGCAGGCTTACTTGTAGTTCCGAGGGTTTGTAGGAGTAGAATGGGAGGCAGAGCCTTCAGCTTTCAGGCTCCTCTCCTGTGGAACCAGCTCCCAATTCAGATCAGGGAGACAGACACCCTCTCTACTTTTAAGATTAGGCTTAAAACTTTCCTTTTTGCTAAAGCTTATAGTTAGGGCTGGATCAGGTGACCCTGAACCATCCCTTAGTTATGCTGCTATAGACGTAGACTGCTGGGGGGTTCCCATGATGCACTGTTTCTTTCTCTTTTTGCTCTGTATGCACCACTCTGCATTTAATCATTAGTGATCGATCTCTGCTCCCCTCCACAGCATGTCTTTTTCCTGGTTCTCTCCCTCAGCCCCAACCAGTCCCAGCAGAAGACTGCCCCTCCCTGAGCCTGGTTCTGCTGGAGGTTTCTTCCTGTTAAAAGGGAGTTTTTCCTTCCCACTGTAGCCAAGTGCTTGCTCACAGGGGGTCGTTTTGACCGTTGGGGTTTTACATAATTATTGTATGGCCTTGCCTTACAATATAAAGCGCCTTGGGGCAACTGTTTGTTGTGATTTGGCGCTATATAAAAAAATTGATTGATTGATTGAATGTATTTACAATCTCAGAAACTAAGCAGTGTGGGGTCTGGTTAGTATTTGGATGGGAGACTTCTTCGGAATACCATGGACTCACCAGGTAAAACTGGAGTTGCGTTAGGAAGGGCATCAGGCGTAAAATTTGTGCAAAATACCAATGCAGATGTGGCTGTATCCGCTGTGGTGACCCCGAATAAACGGGAGCAGCTGAAAGGACAACAACAACAACTTACATTGAACTTATGCAATAAAATCTTGCACGCTTTTAATGTATAGATGATTTACTGCTCCCTGCTAGAATAGCGTGTGATTCCAGAATGTAATTATTAATGTCCATTGTTTAGTTTTGTTAGCTATTATCCATAGTTTCTCCAAAAATATTAGTCCTATCAACTTTCCGTTTTCACAGCGTTCATCCTTGACCCAAAATACATAAGCATACCAAACGGCAAACGTCAACTCTCCCCACTTTGTCCGTGATCGAAGTTATACACATGCACGCGCGCACACAGAGCTTTTTTTTTTTTCTGCATTTTGCCGCAAGCAGGTGCTTTTATTTTTACACACCCACAAACAGAGATGGTGGCGGAAGACATCAAACGCACCACACTTCTCACTCATAGTAATGGCAACATGACACTTAAAGGACATGTTACACATTTTTTAACATCCCAGTTAGCAAGGCAACATACAAGTACTCATGATTGTAAGTCTTTCTGCACACATGTGCTTATAATTAGTGGTCGCTGATGTATTTTAGTCCTCGCACTCTGAGCAGTAGCAGGTGCATTTCCGGAAGACGTCTCACTCGGCAATTCTCTACATTTTTCGGCATGTGATGTACATTTTAGAATGAACAGAAACATCCCAATGACTGACAAACAGAGGGAAACAAACCTGCTTTGTCCTAAAAGGAAGCTTCTGAGCTGCTGTTTGAAAGTGACGGCTCAGATTTACAGACAGGAGAGGACACACTTCACCCCAAAACTCTTAACTTTTTCAGAGTGTCGGATTTTGGAACCTAAAGTGTGGTGATGTGCTGTTTGTGAGGATGCTGGTTTAGTGAAGCTGTGGACATGGCCGTGGGGACATCTCCATGACACTGTTTTAACAGACTGCCTGGACACAGAGATGGATTTATTACATTGGAAAAAGTCAGAATACATTATTTCCAGGAGTTAATGGATGTTATTTAATGTGCCACAATTGTGAGAGAACTAAAGGTGGAGCTGCAGCTGGTGTTTTTGGACTCACCATCTTCTAACATTTTTCTCACTCCACTTTTCTTGACTGCTTGAGAGTTGTTTGATGACTCTGTTGCATTTTTTAGAATGGCCTAAGCAGTGAGTCACCCTCCTGAGTCTGGCCTGCTTGAGGTTTCTTCTTTAACTTCATAAGAGGGAGTTTTCCCTTGCCACTGTCACCTGTGTGCTTGCTCTAGGGCAGGGGTGGGCAACTTGTTCCAGAAAGGGCCAAGAGGGTGCAGATTTTCTTTGCAGCCACTGACTCCACCAGGTGATTTCACTGATTAATATCACTTTGAGCAGATGGAATCAGTTAATCTGAATTGAACACTGAGAAACATTGTTCTTAAACTGTTAGACTATTTTTCACACAGTTGTTACACAAACTGATAATCCATGCCCCATCGTTGCTTGTGAATGGCTGAGCCTTTTGGCGATGCTCCTTTTATACCCAGTCATGACACTCACTTGTTTCCAATTAACCTGTTCACCTGTGGAATGTTCCAAACATGTGTTCTTTGAGAATTTATCAACTTTCCCAGTCTTTTGTTGCCCCTGTCCCAGCTTTTTTTGAAATGTGTTGCAGGCATCCATTTCAAAATGAGCAAATATTTGCACAAAAACAAAAAAGTCTATCAGTTTGAATATTAAATGTCTTGTCTTTGTGGTGTATTCAGTTGAATGTAGGTCGAAGAGGTTTTACAAATCATTGTATTCTGTTTTTATTTACATTTTACACAACATCCCAACTTCATTGAAATTGGGGTTGTATATATGTGTGTGTGTGTGTGTGTGTGTGTGTATATATATATATATATATATATATACGAGGTCTATTAGAAAAGTATCCGACATTATTTTTTTCAAAAACCATATGGATTTGAATCACGTGTGATTGCGTCAGACAAGCTTGAACCCTCATGCACATGCGTGAGTTTTTCCATGCCTGTCGGTTGCGTCATTCGCCTGTGAGCAGGCTTTGAGTGAGGATTGGTCCACCCCTCTCGTCGTTGTTTCATTGCCAGGAAATGGCGGAATGATTTGGGCTTTTTTTCCATCAGAATTTTTTTCAGAAACTGTTAGAGACTGGCAGCTGGAAACCATTAGAAAAATTTATCTGGCTTTCGGTGAAAATGTTACGGGCTTGGTAGAGAATAAGGAGTGTTACTGTCACTTTAAGGACGGCCCCCAGCGGCTGCGGGGCGCGCCGCACTCCGAAGCTGCCATAGACAGGCTGAACGACCATTTCATTTCTAAACGGATGGCTGTCTGGATCCGTGACCATCGTGTGCCATTTCTCTGGTTATCACAAGAGCTGGACATCAACCATTGTCCCGTGAGGCTTCATCACGGCGTTGCTTTGCGCCATGCGGCACCGCCGCGACGCGTGAAGCCTCTGCTCCTCTTTCCATGACAAAAACTCCTGTAACAGTGGAATGTGCCATTCATTTCCAAACTGGACACTGTTTTTTATCCGGGACGTCGTCTGACTAGCACAGGAATTGTGAAAAGACGTGGACATCAGCACTTTTTTCGGCACATTGAGACAGTGCGGAATTCCTCCGCACGTCGCTGCAGTGCCGCATGGCGCAAAGCAACGCCGTGATGAAGCCTCACGGGACATGTCCTGGCATGTCCAGGCACATCCACAATTTCTCGGATAATCACTCGATGGAAAAACCACCGACAGCTGTCTGAACGCCATCTCAAAGCCGTCCTGTGAGACCAAAACGGAGGTGGTTTTGTCTCGCTCCAGTAGCGAATCCATCGTGACACGCGAAGCCTCCGCTCGGCTTTCCATGACAAAATCTCTTGTTAAAAGTGAAATCTGCCAGAAAATGGTTGATGTCCAGCTCTTGTGATAACCAGAGAAATGGCACATGATGGTCACGGATCCAGACAGCCATCCGTTTAGAAATGAAATGGTCGTTCAGCCTGTCGATGGCGGCTTCGGAGCACGGCGCCCCACAGCCGCTGGGGGCCGTCCTTAAAGCGACAGTAACACTCCTTATTCTCTACCAAGCCCGTAACACTTTCACCGAAAGCCAGATAAATTTTTCTAATGGTTTCCAGCTGCCTGTCTCTAACAGTTTCTGAAAAAATTCTGCTGGAAAAAAGCCCAAATCATTCCACCATTTCTTGGCAATGAAACAACGACGATGGGGCTGGACCACTCCTCACTCAAAGCCTGCTCACAGGCGAATGATGCAACTGACAGGCGTGGAAAAACTCACGCATGCGCACGAGGGTTCAAGCTTGTCTGACGCAATCACACGTGATTCAAATCCATATGGTTTTTGAAAAAAATAATAAGGTCGGATACTTTTCTAATAGACCTCGTATATATATTAGAGATGTGAATCATACAACAACTCACGATTCAATTCGATTCCAATTCTTGGGGTGACGATTCGATTCAGAATTGATTTTCGATTCAAAGAGCTCTGAGAAAAAGTTACAAATATGAACTTTGCATTTGTGGATATCTGAACACATTTGCAAATCAATGATTATTTGTAGATCACCCTGTGTGCATTTACAAATATTAATGAGCCAATTTTAACTCCATAGAAAAATGAATTATTAAATTTTCCTACTTCTCCCATACTATGTGGGATTATGAATTCTTATAGATAAAGGAATGTTGTGTGTGTGTGTGTGTGTGTGTGTGCATGTCCTGCGTGTGTGCGTGCGTGTGGTAAGAATGAACCTAGAGGCAGGGGGGCTGGCAGACAAAAGTGAGCGAGGGGTGGGAAGCGAGGGAGGCGGTGCTAAGCAGGCAGGCAGCAGTGAAGGAAAGCTGGGAACTGGAATAGTGGAGTGAAATGAGAGAAGAGAGGACAAGACAAGAAAAAGAAGGCACCCGTTCGAGCACCCTCATGCTGGAGAGACAAAGACAGGGAACTGGACTGCTGAGGACAACAGACAGAGCACAGAGAGAATCTGAGGTGGCAGGCAGACTGTAGTGATTTAATTTTCCAACACAGACAGAGACAAGTGGAAGCAGCGATGCAGAACTCTCATTGGGGTGAGTGCATGTGTCACCACGCATATGTGCGTGATATGCATCAGTGTCTGTCCCAAATAGTCAAAAGTCTTCTTACTCTGATTTGTATTCCAATTTAAAGTAGGAAGGTTGCAAACTTGAAGCACTATAGGCAGCTGCTTAGAGGGTGTTCGTTGTGGAAACGCTTTCATAGAAGTGTGTAATGGAAACAGTTTGAAACAATAGTCGCTTGAGTGTCCCATTTGGATAGGCAACATCAGTTTTACCCAGAGAGGAAAGTAGTTTAAGAATGTTAGTAAAACCCAAGAAGTTAGTGATCAGCTAAACTGATGTCAGCTAAATTGTCAGTTTTCTTTAAAACACAGTAGTAAGTTTGTTGTTATTGTCCCAAAGGCAACTTCAGGGGCCTGTGGTCTTGGTGTTGGGATTCCAACTTTAAATTTGTGTCTAAAGATGTTATGACTAATCATGACTCTGCTGTAAAATGTTTAGCCACATTGAAACATTTGGCCTGATAAGAAGGGACGTCACAGACCTAATAGATTTCATTTTAATCAGGTTTTTCCATAAGTTTGCTGAACTTGATAATCTGCTCATTACAGCTCCATGTGTATTGATTTGAAACTTCAGCTTTCCCACCCTGTGGACAGTTGACCTGAGGAAGGAGAAACAGTGGGGCCTTATTTAATCTGTGTAGAGTTGGCACACAAACAAAAAAAAGATGAGACAGAATGAGGCAGCATAGATATTTCCATCAGGGCAGCTAATTAAGCTTTCGTCTCAGACGTACGTATGACCCACACAAACCATGTTTCTGTCTAGAGGAGTTAAGACTCAGAGGGAATCTTTGTTTTTCTTTTGATGACGAAGCACTCTGAGCACCACTTGGTTGTCCACTGTCTTCTTTCTTACATGTGTAATTTCAAGGCTCTGCTTGTACCATGGGATACATATTGTAGTTTCTCAATAGGATTGTTGTGGCCTGACAACGATGTGTAAGCAGATACATCTACAGACGAGAGCGGTCAGGGGCTCTTCATTCACTAAAGCTCACAAGCTCAAACCTTTGTAGTATCTGTCACTCTGACTACTTCAAGTTGAGGTTTCATTTGTGCATGCTGAGACAAGACTGTAATTATTCAGTCGGGATTTTGGCAGCACTTAAGAAGGGACTGACGTGTACTCCTGAAACCCAGCAGCTGTAATGGACAGGTGTCGAGAGGCCAACGTTGATGTAAGACTGCGGGGTGAAGGGGTGAGGGAGACTGCTGGAGAACATGGGTTACCTCATCCGTGCTGATCAAAACAAATGAGGTCACGTGTTCTAGGTCACACGTGTAACCCTTTACAGTTGTGTTGACTCATGTTGCGTTTGAATGTCTAGATGGTATTTTGACATGAGTGTAGAAAAGCAGAAATAGAGGGCTTAGTTGGTGAAAAAGGAAGAGACACAAGACCAATTTTTTGTCCCCCTTTCTTTAGTTTCACTGCCTTTCGTCCTTCTTGTCAAGAATCCTCTGTTCCATTATTTTCCAGCGAGCCCGCTGAGCTAATTCTCATGCCAGGTATTCATGCAAAGCCTCTAGTGGGGAATAAATGGTGGTGGAACATTAAAGGAGCGAGACAGACACAGAGACAGTGAGAGATTATAAGTCAGCCTGGCTTTGGTTCAGTTTGCTGAATGAGTGTTTCCACGCCAGCCTGTCCCCTTCCCTCTTTATCATGATTGCACTGGCATGCAGTCGGCACGGACGGCATGTCTGGCTATTACTGCACATGTATGCGTTTTGCCATGAAGGATATTTTCTAGTGGAAGTGAGTTATACGATGAGGCTGACACAGTTACGCTGAGGCGTCACTGCTTATGTAATAGCTGCTGTGGAAGTCATTTGCCTGGCTGCATTTAGTAGCTTTCTGTGTGTGTGTGTGTGTGTGTGTGTGTGTGTGTGTGTGTGTGTGTGTGTGTGTGTGTGTGTGTGTGTGTGTGTGTGTGTGTGTGTGTGTGTGTGTGTGTGTGTGTGTGTGTGTGTGTGTGTTGTATTGTGCCTGTCTGGCTGTTGTCACGCGTCTTTACTTGATCCTTCAAGCTGCAGTATGTAGGGTGTTTATTTGCAGAGATGGAATATCGCATTTATAACCATCTCTTCATTAGTGTATAATTTACTTGTTACACAAACTGATGTGATTTCACAAGCTTAGAATGAGACCTTCATATCGACATGGGAGTGGGCCCCCTCATCTGAGGCCACCAGAAGAACAAGGAAGAAATAAGAGGAATCCTGTGATTACTCTCATATAAACTACTGGCTGCTAGTTCAGGTAACAACTTTGAGAACCCCCATCCATTGTGAAATGGAGGATTATACATATTGCTTATCACAAGAGAAGGTATGGGAGCATAAATCCTCATCACCAAAGAAGCAAAATTGTGAAGGAAAACAAAATCATGACCGGCTATGGCACAATGCTGTCTGCACCCTCACCACTGGGTGACACTAAATCTTGCACACTGTAGCTTTAAAAAAGCTTAGCCATTTAAATATTGTTTTCCCTACTGACACCTGATTCTGGATAAAAGTAATCTGTTTTCCCACCCTCACTGAATCTGGCCACAATCTGGTCAAGTTGATTTTGGTAAGATAACAGATCCTTTATCTCTGTTTTGTGTTAAACTGAAACGGTGACCCTCCACTAAAAACAAGAGGGAGGAATGACACAGGGGAAGAACTGGAAGGAAAAATAAAATTGATCAAATTAGCTGTTTGCTTTGTTTAAAAATAAATCATAAAGCAAGTATTAACAGATGAATAAACAAAGTCAGTGGTTTCTGCCTGAACTAGCCATTGATTGTGACCAACAGTGGTCCACCGGCCAGGCTAATCCCTGTGTCTCTACCACTGGCATTCATGGTATTTCCACTGTCTGTATGTCTGACCACTGACTGCCACTGTATAACTGTAGTCCCTGGAAGAACAACTGGAAAATTCAACATTTGGAGCCAGTCTGGTAACCGACATGTAAATGATGTCTGTGTACAAAAAACATTTCCCACACACAAACTGATATTTATGTTATATGGCTGGGGGGGCCTGGCTGCCGGTTTGTTTGTCTTTTGGTTTCCTCCCAGGTGGCGTGCGTTTGGGACTGAGTGGCTGTGTTGCTGAGGCTGTCAGGACCTCACCCTGATCACCTGCGACTCGTCAGGACTCACAGCTGTAGTGCATCTGGATGGATTGGAACATGTTGGCATTTAAGACTGGAGTGCACAGTGTGTATTTGCCAGAGACTCGACCTTGTGACCAGACGGGTGAGATCGTCGTCTCGGGAGCCATCTCATCAGCAGCGGATGCTGAGAACGTCCAGGTTTGATGCACAGTCTGTGAAAGAGGAGGGGGTGAGGTCTCATGCTCGTCAGCACACTTCCTGAGGTACGTTAGATTTTGTGACTAACAGTTATACAGTCAGTAAATGTGGTGTCCCTCACACCTTATTGTATTGAGCTGTTTGTTAGTCATGTATCAGCTTCCACTGCAGTGGAGTTTTGTGAACTGGATGTTCCATGCCTGCAGGTTAGGAAGCTGATCAGTAATCAAGCCAGGAAGTGTTTGCTGTTTGTACACCTTTAAGTGTTCTGTGTGTAGAGTGTGGACTCACATAATGGTTCCTTCTTTCACAGACTCGGTTGTTGCGGCCACCTGGGGGGTGTCGGCGGGGTCCTTGGGTCCGAAACAGCTTCTGGCTCCGGACCGTTAGCGCTGCTGGGAGCGCACCACGCCAGACCGCACCTTTTTGTTATTTTATCACTGTTATGTATTAAATTCAGTTAGCCTTTGTACCGTGCTCTGCTTATTTCATACTGGGTCCTTCAAACGCTGGTCGGTTCTCCGAGCTGCGTCCGACACATAACAATTTATGCATTGAGAATGTGTGCACCTATGGTACAGTATATTTCAGCTTGTGTTGTCGTGCAATCAGTGTATGTTCAAGGAAAAATAAAGTGAGACCAAATCTTAAGAGGCAGTTTTCCTTGTACAGTTCTTACAGTACGCATTCAAATGTTCAAGTCAAGCTCATATAAAAAAAACGATAAGCAATAACTGCTGCATGTTCAGTTTTATTGTTTTTGTTTTTTTATGGGTTTTCTTTTAATAATGAACAACAAAATGCACCATTTCCAAACAGTTTCAGAAACAAAGAATCATGTGAGGTCACAGTACAAAAACATAATTAACAACACTAAACACTGCTGAATAACCTGTTATTTCAGCTCATAAGGCTTTATATGTTAAAAGCAAGTTAATCTAATACAGTAGCTGTATCAATCCAAGCCTTAAAATTCACATTTTCTTTTCTTACTTCTGAGGTATAAATAACTTGGAGGTTATTTCCAGAGTATTGTGCACCAGTCATTTATCAAAGTCTCTGATCTTGTTTCATCTTGCACAAATATGCATGGTGTTTGTCTGTGATTGCATATTAAAGAATAATAATATGAATAAAATGAAGTCTGCACATATACTTATAAGAGACAAAGAGGATTTTCATACGTATTTCTCAGATATTTTGAGTGTGGCCATTGTGTTATGATGATAGTTACAGTGGTTAAGATGTTTCATTGGCCTGTCGCACCATGACGATTTAGCCAGCATATGCCAACTTATGAAAAATTTGGAGAATACGCTGGCTACCTCCAATAGGTTATGCAGCTGTTACACCATTACGATTTAGCCAACATGTTGACAGTCCCGGTTCCACTGAGCGGTCTGGGCCAGTACGGCACTGTATGGTACTGGTCAGAACAGTTAAGTTTGGCTTGGCTCCATTTCCACCACCAGCAGAACGCTTTTGTCTGGTAGGCGGAATAGGTAGATGTTGACATGCATGTCATCGAAAGTGCATACACTTTTGCGCAGCCTTGCTTTTCCTTGCCATGGAAGCCAACCAGAGTAACTTTAACTTTTTTATTTTATTTTGTCTTGGTGGATCATGGGATTTACTTTTACTGTATAGGTTTTCGTCAGGCTGTGATGATGAATTCAACTGAAACGAAATAACAGGTAACATTAAGACTTCATATTTACTTAGTGTGTGAATGCTTTTAATATTTGAAACAGTCTGAACTGTTCACATGACTGCAGCTTTCAGTTGTTGAGCCAATCAATGGAGAGCATCAATGGACATATTTAGACTTCTGAGTAACTTACACATAACGTGTGTCAACAATTGCATAACTTACCTACAACTTTTGGCCCGCGTATGCAGGACGTACGATCCATATGGTGGCATGCGTCGAAAATATTATGCATGCCAAAAAAAGTTTCAACAAACTCACCGTACTACAACGTATACCAGTGTGCAATGTGCTCTTAACTTATACAAAACTTACCAATAACTTATTAGATGTACACCAGCGTATTCTGCATATTTTTAATACATTGGCATATGCTTGTTAAATCATCAACGTGTGACAGGCTCATACGTTTTCTTAAAAACTGGATGGAATGTGTCACGACTGTGTAATAAGATGAAATGGTTACATCATACTTTATGAAATATTATGTAACAGCTGAGTGGATCCTTGTCATTTTATTGGTGCTTTGTATGTCATGTGACATTGATTATTCATCTTATTTCTGTTGTGTTGCATTTATCGTGCTTTTTGGTTCCATTTAGCGTGCAAATTTCATTCCATATGTTTTATACTATTGCATGCTGCGAACCCCGCCCACTAGTGGGGCGGCATTTAGCTAAACATGCGGAATTTGTTTTGCTGACAATGATGATTTGAAGGAGCTAATTGACGGGGCTAATTCTTTTAACACACATACACACAAACAAATCCACTACGCTGTAAGCCATCTGGAGGCATGGAGAGCTGTTAGGAGGAAGTCAGAATGAAAAGCTGGACTATTTTCTGATGTGATTTTTTTTTTTTTTTTTTCACTGCACTGAGGAAGTACGAGGTCTGTCAATAAAGTAACGGTCCTTTTTATTTTTTTCAAAAACTATATGGATTTCATTCATATGTTTTTACGTCAGACATGCTTGAACCCTCGTACGCATGCGTGAGTTTTTCCACGCCTGTCGGTGACGTCATTCGCCTATGAGCGCACCTTGGGAAGGAGTGGTCCCGCCCCCTCGTTGGATTTTCATTGTCTGGAAATGGCGGAATGAAAAGGACTTTTTTTCCATCAGAATTTTTTCAGAAACTGTTAGAGACTGGCACCTGGAAACCATTCGAAAAATTTATCTGGCTTTCGGTGAAAATTTTACGGGCTTCACAGAGAATAAGGTCTGTTACTACAGCGTTAAGGACCCCTTTAAGGACGCTCGGCGCGCCGCGCTCCGAGCTGCAACGACGCGCACAAGCCACCGGACCATTTCTATTGGTGGCTCTGTGGATACGAGACCGTCGTGTGCTCTTTCTCTGGTTATCATAAGAGCCATCAGCCATTTTCCGGCAGATTTCACTTTTAACAAGAGATTTTGTCATGGAAAGCCGCGCGGAGGCTTCGTGCGTAAAGACCGAATCGCTTTGGAAGCGAGACAAAGGAACACCTCCGTTTTGGCGTGTCAGAGGACAAGTTTGGACATGTCTATCTCGGCTTTCAATGCTTACCAGTCCAGTAAGTATCAGTGAAATTGTGGAGAGCTGGACAGCTAAACGTAGCACGTGGACATGGCAAACTTTTAGAGCTCTCAAGTTTTTAAAAGAAGAATTGTGCAGCATATCTGTGTCACGGAGCGACGTCGGACAGAGGGAAGATGGCGAGAAAGACTGTTTGAAAAAGTTTGAGAAGGACAAGAATCCGTGGAATTGTCGCTGGCTTCATGAACACACCCGGAAGATAAAAAGAAACGGGAAAAGCGAACTGCATCTTTTGCCATCGGGAAACATGGTAACAGGTTTTCTCTCCCTGGAAAATAATCATTGTGCTGTTAAAACAGGATTTTAGACAAGATTATGTTGATTACTTTTTAAAATTAATCTAGACTTTCTTTCATTGGAAAAACTGTGGCTTTAAATGGATTTACAGGAATTTACACAAGAATATAAATGGCTTTTTTTTTACTATAAGGTATGCTATTGACATTTTACCATGATTTTCAAAATATTCAAGCTTTAGCTGTGGTTTTTGAAATGCTTTAAGAATCTTTTCAGTCTTCATGAATTTCATGTACTTTAACTGTTCTGAGTTAATGCATAATTTGGTTTACAATTAAAAGGAAAATTTTCCCAGGTCCTACTTCCACGTCATATTCTGTTATTTCAGCATTATCATTGACTGTTCAAATGAAAGGTTGAATATAGGATCATTTAAATATGCACTTTTTTAGATGTTTTTTTTTCTTCCAGGAGATGCTCAAAAATCTATCATTAGATACAAACTTAATTTGGTTTCGGGGGCTCCATGGGCCATAGACCCCGGCTCCTGGGGGCTGCGCCTCCCAAACCTCCTGCAAAGTTTCCTCGGATTTCATCATTTTCATTTCACAGCCCTGGTGCTGTGGGCATGATCCAGCATGTGAGTGCCTCCTGCCTGAGGATCCCAGCAACTGGAAAAGGCCAAGGGGACACCCACATTTCACCTGGCTGCAGCAGATAGATAGATAGATAGATAGATGGTTACTTTTGAGAAGTGGGGATGGACCAATTTTTCTGCCTGGGTAGTTGCCATCCACTTAAGTGGCACCAGTGCATGCTCCTAGACCTGACCTAGCAAAACTCTCTGCAAGCATAAACTATAAATGTGAATGTGAGTGCCAATTTCTGTCCTCAAATAGCCATATTTCCACAAGTCGGTCACTACTTTTATGTCACTGATGTCTGCTGCTTCCCGTTTCAATACATTACTTGCTGCTCTCTCTGTCAACCCCCACTGGGGCTTTGTGAGTTTTTGCACACAAAAAATGTGTGCTAGAAACACTTAAAGAGGGGAATTTCGGGCTCAGTAACCCCACACTCCACCAGCATCAAGTCAGAATTGAGTCCAAAAGCTATGAGATGCTAAAAAGCCAACCTGCCCACTGTCAGATTGTCAGGCTATCAGGCACATACAAAAACTTACTTACTCATTCACTCGCTCTTTCTTCCTTCTTCCTGGCTGTCTCATTGCACCCTGTGCATGAAGAATGTGGGCCCCTGCTTCCATAGCAACTGTTCCAAACAGAGGGAAGCAGCAAAAGGCTGCAACGGCAACAAGTTGGTTGTAAAAGAACAGGAGGAGAAAAAACAAAGAAAGACCTGTTGTCAATTACTCCTGCACAGACTCATTTTAGAGGCTTCTCTGCGCACACCACCGTAGCAAATCCTGTGTAATAAAGTCAGAACCTTGCAGAACTTAGGACGCTAGAATTCACAACTTTTGTTCAGCATTACAATGTGAACCATGTTACTTTGCCAAATAAGACAAAGCCTCACTGGGTTCAGTGAAGAAAGATTTGGCACTTAGACTGTAGCTTAATGGGGACTGAATGCATATGCAAGCAAGTGCACAGTGCGAGAACTCAAATCTATGTGGGGGTAGTTGACGGGGAGTGACCAGTCAGGCAGACAGTCATTGTGTTGGAATGGAGACACGATATAACAAGTTTTTCGGAAAAATTTTTAAAGGAATTCTCCCATTTTACAGTAATGTTGGCTGACTTTGCTACAATACTGTTCTCATGGCTATTTTTTGTTGTGTAGCTTCAGTGTCTTGATGTGTGACAAATAAGTGGGAGAGTAGCTTAGGTGTGGACTGATTTGACTTCTTTGGGATTATATGTGTGTCTCTGTGTGGCTGTTTCTGTCTTGTCTGTACTTGTGAGTGTTCTTTTGTTGGTTAACACGGAGGATTACTGTGTCTCACCTTACTTCTTTATTTATGCCTGTCCCTCTTTTACTGTCCAGTAAAGCAACCAAAGAGTAAATAAGAAGAAATAAAATACAAAAATATTTGACTGCTTCTTACATCCTGATTTTAAGTCTTGTTGATGTTGAGGTTCATCAACTCTGATTATTTTTATTGTTTCTACCTGTTCTCTTCCTCTCACTGATGTTACCATCAGTTAGTCATGCTGAAGTGTTGCTACTAAAGAAGGGGAGATGAAAATCTAGACTGGTGAACAGTGAGTTGTAAGAAAGTTTCTGTATAGGCTCTCAGTTGTCTCTCGCGTCAAGCAACCCAGTCCAGTCGAAGATTCAAGCTTCTCTACTATAGTTGTAAGAAAGGGGGGTGGAGGATGACGATAGTGGTGGTGGTATCAAAATCCAGCACAGGAAGCAAATGTGGGAGGAGGGAAAGGATATGGGTGAAAATAACCAGGAGCAGGAAAGAAGAATGAAAGTGAAGGAAGGTGGTGGAATAGGTTACAAAAAATTGCAGCAGTTCTCTAGTGGGATGGTATGTTATTACCACAGAAGGTTATATTTAGGTTTTGATATAAATATTAACATGAATAGTGCTTCTTCTTTCGGCTGTTCCCGTTAGGGGTGACCACACAGCAGATCAATCGTTTCCATCTCAACCTGCCCTCTGTAACTTCCTCTGTCACACTAACCACCTGCATGTCTTCCCTCTGCACATCCATAAACCTCCTCTTTGTCCTCACTCTCCTCCTGCTCCATCCTCAGCATCCGTCTCCCTATATACCCTAGGTCCCTCCTCTCCACATACCAAAACCATTTGACTTTGTCTCCAGACAGTTCCATCTGAGCTGTCCCTCTGATATGTTCATTCCTAATCTGTCCATTCTCATCACTCCCAAAGAGAATTGCAACATCTTCTACTTTGCCACCTCCAGGTCTGCCTCCTGTCTTTTTGTTAGTGCCATCGTCTTTAAGCCATTCAACATAGCTGGTCTCACTACTGTCTTGTAGACTTTCCCCTTCACTCTAGCTGATATTCTTCGGTCACAAATCACTCCTGCCACTTTTCTCCACCCACTCTACCCTGCCTGCATTCGTACAGTTGACCCGAAGCATTTCAACTAATCTACTTTCGCCACTTCTACTCCTTGTAACCACAGTATTCCACCAGGCTCCTTGACATTCACACATATACTCAGTCTTGCTCCTACTGATTTACTTTCCCCTTTTCTCCAGAGCGTATCTCCTTTCCAGGTTAGACTCAACCTGCTCTCTACTCTCACTACAGATCGCAATGTTATATGGAAACATCATAGTCTATGGAGATCTCATCTGTCAACTTGTCAATCACCATTGTGAACAAGAAAGGAGTCAGAGCTGATTCTTGGTGTAATCCCACCTCCACCTTGAATGAGTCTGAGGGTCATCAACAGTATAACAAGAAAGTACTATAAACCCTGCAAAACATATACTACATTAGTAGTATATACATTTGATATGTATTGGATGGCAATTCAGTTCCTCACAATGCAATACGATGCGATTTGGTGTGATACCATTAGGGATGGATATTGATAAGATTTTATTGATATCGATGCCATTATCGCTTCCGCTTATCGATCTGATTCTTTATCGATTCCCTTATCAATACCTCTTGTGAATTTTCCATGTACTAAAAGTAGGCTTTACAGGTTTTCTATGTCAACAACATTTTATTGAGTCCTAAAGTAAATAAATATGAAATTGGTCACTGGATCCTTGATCTCTGGACATAAATAAAAATCAATAGGTCACTGGATCCTTGATGCACATGGTGGATCCTAGATCTCTGGACAGAAATAGAAATAAACAAAATCTTTAGTTTTTGTCAAAAGTAGATGTTAATGGCACAAATGTAACTCCATAGACTCTGAAATCAGCTCTTCATCCGGCTGCTGCACGTCAGGATGTAATTCATAAAAACAGAGGGTGCCTCATTTTGGGGTGGGGGGGGGACCTGGTTTTGCTCAGTTGTAGTTTATTGCTTGTATTATAACCTTTGAAAAGAGGTGTCATTTGATTTAAAATGGTGATTCGCTCTGAAATGATTAATTCCGACCGAAATCTGTGTGGCTCTTTGTAGCTGCGCACTTAGTCCCACAAAACAGAGGATATTATTATTATTATCATTATCATTATTATTATTATTTCCTTTACCTAATGGGCAACTTCAGTTTATGTACAGGCTGGTGCTCATGCCAGTGGACTTGCTTCTGAAAACCAGTGAAGCAGAGAACCAGCGAACAGCGCTGCAGTCTGCAATCAATGTAGAGAAATATAATTTCTCGATAAACACCCTCAAAACAACGGCCACTCCGGTGTCCTGAACCGTCTGTGTTGCATTCAGTGTGCCTCGGAAAAAATTGATGCAAGCAGGCAGTGAGTGATGCAACATGATACAGCCTGTCAGTTGAATCGATGCACACTGAATGAATCAGTGCACTCGCATTGCCCACGTTTGTATCTAGATACCAATTCATATCGATTAATCTCCACATGCCTGCAGTCTACCAATTGTTAGTGCAGGCTTACAAGTATGAGAACTGTAATTTTGTGAAATAGAGGATCATACATATTGCTTTAACAAGAGAAGACAAGGGAGAATAAATCCCCATCGCCAAAGAAGTGAAAGTGAAAAGAAACAATATGGCCGGCAAAGCATAATGCAGTCTGCAGCCTCACCACTAGATGTGACTAAATCTTATACACTGTAGCTTTAAACTCAGATTTCATCCTCACCTTGTTTAGATTGTCTTCACAGGAATGGCTCACATCAGTTGTGTTTAGATCTGAGAAACGACACAATATATAGCATGTAATTTGCTTAACAGTAGAGAAAGTGGTGTAAACATGTGGGTAATCATATTTCCCTTTGCTATTGATTTTTATGTTATGAGCTCTTAAAGCTGCAACTCACTGTGTAATAACTGACTTTTATCAAGTGTGAGAATTTCTCATGGTCATAACTTGTGCCCCGTTTGATGTCAGATGTGCAGTGATGCTGTGCACCAGATTATGGACTTTGATGTAAGTACAGGAAAGCTATGCTATAACAATAATGGTAGCAGCTGGAGGAGACAAACACTTAAATACATAAATACAGAACAGTAAGGTGTGTGTGTGTGTGTGTGTGGTGTGTGTGTGTGTGTGTGTGTGTGTGTGTGTGTGTTGTGTGTGGTGTGGGGTGGTGTGTGTGTGTGTGTGTGTGTTTAGATTGTGAGCTTGGCATCCCACATTTCTGACACAGACTTTTGTCCCAGTCTGTGTGATCATGAGGCTCCAGTGTCTTTTTGCTCACCAAATAATGACCAAACAGGATTATGTGCTTAATTTGCTTAGTGACTCAGTCCTCTTTGGAATACCTAGCTCTGGAATTCCCCCAAACCCCAAATCTTCACCCCCACCAGTCCTGTCTTTGTTTTCACTCCCCTTCTCTTTTAGCTTTCTTCTTTTTGCCTTTCGCTCTCCATGTGGAACCCTGTGGAGTGTCCGGAAGAGCTCAGAGGTTGTGTGTGATTGCAAGTGGTGATCTGATGCTGTGGAATAATAGGCTTCCTCTCCTGGATTCTGTAGGTTTTATTAACAGTCTGTTCACAACAGGATTACTTTCCTATCAAAGACCCCACTTCAAGATCTTGTTAGAGATTTACCTGTGAATCTCTTGCTTCGTACTCATTGTGTGCCATGTAGAGGGTAAACTGTCACAAACACAAGATAAATTTCCACTTCCTTTCAGAGGCATTTGTTTAATGTTGAGTCTACCGCTAAACCATTCAGCATCATTTAATAGTTTCAGAGTCTAAGGATGCAGTATAAACTGCCCCTGGGTTGACCCCATAATAGCTGACTGCAATGCTATTGGAGTTTATTTTTGAGCATCGAATCAAATGGCTCACTGTGAGACACGCCTCATGAAAGACTATCAGAATGATTTCAGGCACTTGAGATGTTTCTATTTTTAGGGATGATGACTGGTTTTGCTGGGCCTGTCTTGTGTTGCTCACAGCAGAGGAGGAATGCATGTAAAAGAAAGACGGAGGAAAATATTTGACTTTGAGGAATGTAGCTAGTACAGGGAGGCGAGGGGGCACTTCAGGATGAAATAGCCAGTGAGCAACATCAGAAGAGGAAATAACTTTTGGGATTTGTTGCCGCAGTAGCCAGAACAAAATCAGATCCTCTGAGGTCACTGGGTGAGGGGACAGAGTAAGACCCACTCCCCTGCAGTCCTCAGAGCTTCACAGGGCTGGGGTTTAGAGTGGGGGTTACGGTAGATGATTGTAGAGGGTTGTTAATTCCATTATTCCTGCCTGAGAGGCCCTTGCCATGGTTCAGGGGCAGGAATGGGACTGTTAAGCTCTGACGTAATGCATCACGTGATAAATCTGTTTCCGGGTCCAAACAAAACACTTTTGGTTATGTAAAATGACGAGATTCATTTCATAAATGGTTGGTTCAGCCGCTATAGCGTCAGCAATCAAAACAAAAAGGCCAGGATAAGGGGCTTACCTTATTAGTTGTAGCCACTTCTGTTTCTGTTTGTCATTGGCTGGGACTCTTTAAAACGACAGCTCCGGTGATGTTTCCACCCTATTGACTCGGTCGCACATCCAGGAACTCTGCTTGTGAGGTCTTCACTTCAAAAGAAGCAGCAGATGCAGACGACCAACGACCACAAACAGCTGACAAAGCGCGCATTTTTTTTGTTTGGACCCAGAAGTTGAAAATCACGTAGCGTTGCATAAAATGCATTACATCACACTTAACCAAATAGTTGGGGGTGATTCAAGGTGAAAGGTGGTTGTGAGGCGTGGTTATTCAGATATGGGAAGTAACCACATACCACATGTCTTTATCTGCTTGCCTTGTGTAGTCATGAGGCCTGTCTCCTGCTTTTTACTCCCTCTTACTCCCACGCATAGAGTTGCTCAGAGTTAGAAGCAGGGAGCCTGAAATGTGTCATTCATCATTCACAAATCCTGGTTTAATTTTGGCATGGCCAAATGATGTGTATCATCTTAGTGGTTATGAATACAGTATGTGTGTTGACTTTTACATGATCTTATGGTGTTATTAGCAGTATTGCTGTCAGTATGTATGATATTGTTCTGGGAGACAGTATAATTGGCTTGAATATTGCCACTTTGGAAGAGATATGTTGATTTGACCCACGAAACACTGCTCCCCCCCCCCAAACAATTAACTAGAGCCTGACCGACATGGATTTTTTGAGGCCGATAACGATATTTGGATGAAAAAAATACCGATAATCGATAAATCGGCTGATTTGCCGATAGCCCATAAATCAGCCGATATTTTTTTTTTTTTTTTTTTTATGAATAAAATGTTCTTTGTTGGACCCTTAACAAAAAAGGTGTGAGCTAAAAGCTGAAGCTTTGTCCTCATTGATTAACTTTATAACAGAGAAGAATTTTCAAGTTCAAAAAAATGCATTTGGAGCAGTTAGGGGGCTATTCAAACGGGCCAACTAGTAAGATATCACTCCTGAAAACGATCTTTGCCATATCACGTGAGGTAAATCTGCCCTACGATTGGATTTTGGAAAACCATGTGACGGAGAACCAATTCCAATTGGACACTCACATTGCGTATGTCATCACACATCTTCTATGAGGAGTACCAAGATGGCCGACAGTGGATCGAAAGTCCGCAGAGTTAACTTTTCAGCAAAAAAAGAGTAAGTTTCTATCTCATATCATTAAAAAGTTATTTACAATTTAGTAAAGCTTGGTCCCAGCCATCGTATACGACGGCGTCAGCCCCAGAGGGTTAATGGCGAACAGCAGTAATTCCCAGAACCCTTCTGGACGACCAGTGAATCTGAATGTTTCAACCTCTTAGCAATAAATGAAAGTTTTTCATGCTAGAAATAAGGTCTACACAACGTGGGATTAATAAAAAGCATGACCGACGCAATGAAGCACATTTGACACATTACTACATAAACTGAGTTAATCAAACTGAGTTGAACTGAAACAGGAGAAATGTGGGGTGAATGTAATCGCAGTTATTACAAACAACATCCTTATAAACTTACTTGTATGCTTTTGTCAGCCGATTAGTGCAGTATGACGGCGAACTACGGGGGCCAGTGATGAACACATTTAAGCAGAGTGTAAGCAGCTCTCAGTTGAATGGAATCAGAGCTCCATCTACTGGACAAATGGTGCAAGGACATTTTACATTGCCGACACAAACATTATTTCAGTAACTGTTCCGTTTATGAGAAATTATCGGCGTTGTATCGGCAAAATTTCGGCCGATAGTGAGTAGTTTGAAAACGGCTTATATCGGCCGATAATACCGGCTGTCCAATATATCGGTCAGGCTCTACAACTAACACCAATAATATGAACTGAAAATAGAAGATTAGTCTTCTTCCAGTTGTGCTTTTGTTATATCAGCTTGAGGAGGATTTTATTTCTTAATTCAGACAGAGAAGTAATACTTTGCTTTTTTTTAAATACCAATGGAAACCATTTCCTGCAACGTCATAGGCAGAAGAGGCTACGAAAAACATCATCTGAAAAAAGAGATTCTGTTTGGTTTGCCCACAAATTGAAAAAAAAAAATCTAATAAATAAATAAACTTCCATGCAAGTATCAATCTTGCTTCTTTATTATTGTGTTTGTATGGTAAGTGCTTTTTTATACTTTTAATTGTTTTTTACACACTAATAATAATTAATTAATTTTGGAGCAATTTTGTCCATCTGCTTGGCTTCCCCTCTCCCCACTGCGGTTGCTGAGCGCAGCATCCTGGAGGTTCTGATGGTTCTCCGTTTTACGGACAGTGGGTACCACCAAAGATTGCACAAACAAACCAACTAAATAGTCCTGTTTCCCGCTTGCGCTTCCTCGTGATTCACGCAAACAGAGAGTCAGCTGAAGGTGTTTGTGAACTTTCCCAGCGGAAATGGTGTTTGATTTTCCACCAGTAGCAACGCTTTATCTTTTGTGTGACAGTTAACCAGACCAATGACATGCAAGTTTTAACATTTAATTACATTTAAAGAGGTAAATGTGCACATATTTAGCTCTTTCAGTGGCAACAAGCAGCAGTTTCCTCTTGGATTCTTTGTGCCTATTACAATAACATCAATTAGCCCGAGTCAGGGTTATAGCACAGATATTTCCTGTAGAGAATTTTCTATCACTTATTACAGGTTATAGAGAGATTGATGCATGAATGGATAAAAACACTGAAAAGTCATTTTTACATGTATTAGAACTCATTCAGATCACTGCTCATCAAGTTCAGATAGGGACCTGTGGGGGGGGGGGATCACAGAGCATCTGCAGAGGGTGATGACCGTGACTCACTCTGTCTCCCTCTGCCTGTGTTGTCCTCCGTCTTCATTAAATCTATCGTCTTTCTCTCTTTCTGCCTGCTAATGAGCAGCGGTGTCACCAGAGTTGTAACTGGATATTAAATGAAGAATAAGACTTTGCTGAAGTCTGGTGTAATGTCCCCCGAGGAAAAAATTTTCAGTGAATCCTCCATAAAAATGGGTGATGATAGGTGATGATGGGTAATGACTTCTGTGACTAGTATTCATCCTAAAATCAATAAATAATTTGGACACCTTCGTACATCTACATTTGGAGGGTAATACATACGTTTGTATGTAAAGTAATTAACATTAATATCACAAATGTCAAACACAAATCCCACAATCACAGTGACTCATGCTGTAATTCAGAGATGACTAATGTGTGTCATAGATATTTATTACGTGATTTAAATTCTGATCATGAACTGCAGCTTGAAAAGCATGCTGAAATTTTAATTTTATGTTTCAAAAATATTTTGGGGACTTCTGCCAATGTTTTGCAGGTGCCTTTTGTGTTGGATTGTTAACATGATGACTAAAAAGAATTAACAAATTTCACAAAACTTGATGAAAATGTTTTGCTTAGCCTTACATTTTGAATACACATACGGTGAAGTGGTCAGAGAATGAATTTCTTAAAATATAATTTCATGTCCTGCAACTACAGTGAGGAAAATAAGTATTTGAACACCCTGTGATTTTGCAACTTCTCCCACTTAGAAATCATGGAGGGGTCTGAAATTTTCATCTTAGGTGCATGTCCACTGTGAGAGACATAATCTAAAAAAAAATAAAATCCAGAATTCACAATGTATGATTTTTTTTAATAATTTATTTGTATGTTACTCCTGCAAATAAGTATTTGATCCCCTACCAACCAGCAAGAATTCTGGCTCACACAGACCTGTTTAATTTTTCTTAAGAAGCCCTTTAAGAAGTCATGTGCCTTTACACGCTGTCTGTGGAGGACGTCGAAGATGTGTATATATTTAGCATGGTGGTGACCGGGTTCCTGCTGTGTGGGAGCGGGCATAGCGCTGGTTTACCGGAAAATAAGGAAAGTGGAAGCGGCAATAATTGGCCCGTCCAGGCTGCCCCACATGATTGATTCGATTGGAAGGGCAGTGTCAGCTCAGTCGGCGGGTGTTAACCGCGCGTTGGATACCATCTCCGGAAGAATGGCTGCACTGGAAAACCGCATTGATCGTCACTAATGACCACATCTACCTCTCCTAATTCAGATGTATTGAAAGCCACTCTGTCTCAGACTGTGGAATCTTTCAGGCGTCTGCTAATCTGGATTTTCATTCGGGCTTCCCAAAACACAGCTGCACTTCAAGGCCGCTGTGATAAAAACCTCCTGGAGAAGAACAACGCTCATGCTCACTCCCCTGGTCTCTCCCCGCCCTCAGCTTCTCCAGCTCTGACATTGACTGTGGACAGTGGACTGTTCAGGGCTGGGCCCCTCCTCCCTCCAGAATGGACGAACAAGGCCGTTGATGGCGCCTAAAGGCGGCCTCCGGGAGTTCTGTCTGATAACTGGACTCTTACAAATCTCGGTCGTCGTCTCTCGTCCTGTTGTTGGTGTGGATCATTGTTCATTGTGCTGATGGGTTTTTTCCTGCATTGCTGCTGCATGATTCAATGCAGCAGCAATGAAGGTTTTTCTTTCCCAAGTTTTACCTTGGTGTGTGCTTTTTATATGTGTTCATGTACTGGGCCGGCTTATGTGTGTTGTGTGTTATGTGTTGTCGTCTGTCGTCATGAGGCCGGTCATGGTTTGTTTCAGCCCTGCTGTTGACCTAAGGCAGGATATACATCTGGAGCTGGTCCCCGGGCGCCTAAAGGCGACTTCTGCTCCTAACTGGCAATTAGGATGGGTTAAATGCAGTAAACACATTTCATTGTGCAGGGAACATGTTTCCTTTGTGCATATGACAATAAAATTCTTTTGAATCCTTTTGAATCCTTGAATCCTCTTATTCTGCACTTTTTACCTGTATTAATTGCACCTGTTTGAACTTGTTACCTGTATAAAAGACACCTGTTCACCCACTCAATCAATCACACTCCAACTTGTCCACCATAGCCAAGACCAAAGAGCTGTCTAAGGACACCAGGGACAAAACTGTAGACCTGCACAAGGCTGCTGCAGGTTGGATGCTGCAACAGTTGGTTTTTTACTAATCACTTTATCCACTCATATTGTTCTGATCATCTGTGAACTCATTTGCCGAGGTGATCAATAGAACCTGCAAATATGCTAACTAGAACAGTTCTGTACCATTTGCCTCTCTAAAGCTATGCCAGTGAACCACTGTGCATGTCAAGAGCTCAAATGACCTGCCATTCAAATACAACCCCTGGCAAACATTATGGAATCACCGGCCTCAGAGGATGTTCATTCAGTTGTTTAATTTGTAGAAAAAAAGCAGATCACAGACATGACACAAAACTAAAGTCATTTCAAATGGCAACTTTCTGGCTTTAAGAAACACTATAAAAAATCAAGAAAAAAAGAGTGTGGCAGTCAGTAATGGTTACTTTTTTAGACCAAGCAGAGGAAAAAAATATGGAATCACTCAATTCTGAGGAAAAAATTATGGAATCACCCTGTAAATTTTCATCCCCAAAACTAACACCTGCATCATATCAGATTCTGCTCGTTAGTCTGCATCTAAAAGAGTGACACACCTTGGAGAGCTGTTGCACCAAGTGGACTGACAGAATCATGGCTCCAGCACGAGAGATGTCAATTGAAACAAAGGAGAGGATTATCAAACTCTTAAAAGAGAGTAAATCATCATGCAATGTTGCAAAAGATGTTGGTTGTTCACAGTCAGCTGTGTCTAAACTTTGGACCAAAAACAAAAAACATGGGAAGGTTGTTAAAGGCAAACATACTGGTAGACCAAGGAAGACATCCAAAGCGTCAAGACAGAAACTTAAAGCAATATGTCTCAAAATCGAAAAATGTACAACAAAACAAATGAGGAATGAATGGGAAACTGGAGTCAACGTTCTGTGACCGAACTGTAAGAAACCGCCTAAAGGAAATGGGAATTTACATACAGAAAAGCTAAACGAAGGCATCATTAACACCTAAACAGAAAAAAAAAACAAGGTTACAATGGGCTAAGGAAAAGCAGTTGTGGACTGTGGATGACTGGATGAAGTCATATTCAGTGATGAAGCTCGAATCTGCATTTGGCAAGGTGATGATGCTGGAAACTTTTGTTTGGTGCCTTTCCAATGAATTATAAAGATGACTGCCTGAAAAGAACATGTAAAATTTCCACAGTCATGCTGATATTGGGCTGCATGTCAGGTAAAGGCACTGGGGACATGGCTGTCATTACCTCATCACTAAATGCACAAGTTTATGTTGATATTTTGGACAATTGAAAGGATGTTTGGGGATGATGAAATCATTTTTCAAGATGATAATGCATCTTGCCATAGAGCAAAACTGCAAAAACATTCCTTGCAAAAAGACACATAGGGTCAATGTCATGGCATAGGGTCAATGTCAATGAGCAGATCTGATTTGATGCAGGTGTTAATTTGGGGATGAAAATTTACAGGATGATTCCATAATTTTTTCCTCAAGAATTGAGTGATTCCATATTTTTTTCTCTGCTTGGTCTAAAAAAGTAACCGTTACTGACTGCCACAATCTTTTTTTTCTTGATTCTTATAGTGGTTCTTAAAGCCAGAAAGTTGCCATTGTGAAATGACTTTAGTTTTGTGTCGTGTCTGTGACTGCTTTTTTTCTACAAAATTAAACAACTGAATGAACATCCTCTGAGGCCGGTGATTCATAATTTTTGCCAGGGGTTGTACATATTATTTTTGTGTCTTAAATTAAAGTAATAGCATGTTTAATGTCTATTCAGTTTGTGTAATCAACAATGACATTCTGAGGTCAAGAGCTTAAAAAAAAAGCACTGTCCATCTTACAATATCTGTCTTTACATCAGCAAGCTATTAATGTGTCAAAACATCATCGTTTCTTTTATCTATGCAGTATTAGAAAACTGTCACTATGAAACGATGTTTGCTGGTTTATTTTGTCAATCCCATTTGTGGGTGTGTGATTCGCAATTCTGCCATGAAAACTTAACATGTATAAATACAGCTCACCAACAGCGCAGGTGTGAAGGTAATCCACTGAGTTTCAGTTAAAATGACATTAACCATTTGGTCTCGTTATTGTGTCTTTTCTTCAGTGTGTGTGGTGCGTCTGACACCGTCAGGCTGCCATGGCTCTGGTTCAGGCACTGCCTGTGTCCATGACTGACCACTCCAATTCTGGTGTTGAAGTCCAGCAGTGTCGACCGCTCTCGTCCCACTCCCCAACAGACACCTGTGCTGGAGCTTGTGGGCCCTGTAGCGCTGGGACAGCCATGGGTTCAGTAAGCAGTCTTATATCAGGTCGGACATACCAGGAAAGACACTGCCGGGCCGCAAGTGAATTCACCAAGCCACGGCGCGCTACGCCAGCTACCAGCTGCTTCCGGCTCCAGGATAACACCCTCCGTAGTGGGAGTTCTCTTGAGCAACTGCTGATTCATAGCAACCAAATACAGCCCCAGGTTCTACCTCCACCACTCCCCACGAAGAAGCAGCCACGGCCAGGAAATACTGCTGGGGTAGGCAGTGCTGGAGCATCTGGTGCAGTAGGTGGTGGAAATAATGGGAACTTTGGGTATGCAAGTGAAGAGGTGTTAGTAGGAGATTGGAATGACAACTTAGTAATGACAGCTGGAAGCCCGTGTAGTGACACAGAAGACCAAAGGGACAACAGGACTCTTAATGGCAACATTGGGGGACCTCCTCCCAAACTCATCCCAGTGTCTGGACAATTGGAGAAGGTAAAGAAAATAGTCTACCAAATGTTATTTTCTGCCTGCCATGCATTTAGGGCATCAGGTGGTCTCACTATTTGTATTCTAAAGTGTTACCTGTTAGGTGGCTTACCTCTATGTGTGTGTGTGTGTGTGGTGTGTGTGGGTGTGTGTGTGTGTGTGTGTGTGTGTGTGTGTGTGTGTGTGTGTGTGTGTGTGTGTGTGTTATTATATATTTATTTATTACTGAAAATGTGTGTCTTCCTTCCCAACATGAAACTGTTTTTAAAACATTTTGCAAAAAGTTTAAATTCCCAAATTTTGCAACTCTGTAGGCTATGGTAAGGCCCCATAAAACAAAACAAAACAACAAAAAAACAAACAAACATTAGTTTATCATCCTTTTACATCAGAAAAAGTGATGAGGGAAGGTGGATTTTTTCTTCTTCTTGAAACTTCCCCTTGTAATATGAATTGACATAAGTTTATGGCACTGCGTTTATTTCATTCTCAAGGATTTACAGCCCTGGTTCTTCTTTCCTGAAACTTGTGGCCATCAGCAAGACAACCTGCACACTGGCTGTAAATATCGCTCATGGTCAGTCAGCTTCCTAAAGGAGAATTACATTCCTTGGAATTATTTCTGTTCCTATAGGTGCTCAATTAAAGGAAATGGAGTTGCTTTGTTGGAAGTAAAAAAAAAACAATGTCAACAGTTATGGTTGCTATCATGTTAGCTAGACATGATGCATCATCTGCTTTTATAAAATTCTGCCCAACTGAAGTAAAAACTGTTATATGACCACATCAGCATATTTTATAGCAGTGTAAGATAATAATACAGCACACAGTGTAAATAAAATCCCTTTAACTGTCAATTTATTATCTGGCTCATGGCCACGCTAGCTAGCTACTGTGGTTCAGTCAGAAAACCAATTTGCTACATGCTACTCTATGCTACTTTCTTAGTTTGCATGTATATTGTACAAGTTATCCTGTTAAGCACTGAAGGAACATTGTTGGAAAAAAAAAACAAAAAAAAAAACAAGAAAATACTATGGTTTCAGATTTGTGTTGTAATTTGCTGTAATTTGCACATAAAATCCTTTTAATGATAAAATGATGTACTAAATACTTTATTAAAACAAATCTAATGAACAGAATCACTTAAATAGACTTTTGGGGCTGTTATATAAGTATTTTTGTATGTAAATATATTGGGGTGGAGGGTTGTGTTCTACACATATAAAGCAGTTAAGATGTTTCTGCACAACCTGCTGACATATTTTACAGCAGATTCCCTCAGCTGGCCTAATTGGCTATTTTTCCCATTGGTCCGGAGGGAAGTTTAATCACTCTCTGACGGCTAAGATGGATCGTTTGACAGCTTCTCACCTTGCAGCCACATCATTATCAATGTCAGAGCTCACTTACTTTCAGTGTACAGTTTAGTGACATATTTAGGAAGTGCTGAGGAAGAACATTAACTTACAGAACAAGAGAGCAGCTTTGCTTTTCATCTGATTTTTTTTCTGTCTCCACTCCATTTCTTAGCCCTTTAATCAGATCTTTATTCTTACATTCATTCATTTTCTATGCTCAATTAGTCCAATCAAGGGTCACAGGTCGGCCGGAGCCTATCCCAGCAGTCATAGGGTGTGAGGCAGTCCATATTTCCAACTTATCATATATTACTCCTAATTTTCTGTTTGTGTCTCTATCTTACGTTAGTGGAAAAACACTAACAAATTGATAAATGGAACCAATGAGTTTTAATTAAGTCTTGTCAATCAAATCAAAGTCTAGAGGGCATGACCTGCCAATATATCAATCAACCCTGTCTGATGCGTTTCATCGAATCATTGCCAAATAGCACAGCTTTTATTTATCTCTAAATTTATTTTGTTTATGTTTGAATTCTCAGAACATGGAGAAAGTTCTTATCCGTCCTACAGCATTTAAACCTGTAGTGCCCAAGAACCGTCACTCTGTACAGTACCTGTCTCCACGGCCAGCGGGCAGCAGTCTCTCTGAGAGCCAAGGCAGCCTCAATCTTCTTCTGCCCCTCGGAGGATCCACCAGCACTCCTGGAAATGGAGGAAGCGGCAACTCTGAAGGGAAGCGTAACTCCTACAGCGGAGGTCGCAATGCTCGGAACAGCCAATCCTGTTCCATGTCAGATTCTGGAAGGAACTCCTTGTCAAGTCTCCCTACTCACAGTAGCACAGGTTACAGTTTGGCCCCCAGTGAGGGTTCCAGCTCTGGTTCTGGCATTGGGGGCCAGTTGGAACCCACATCTGGTCCGGGTCAGAGCACTTCTGGTGCAGTCAGGACCCATGGTCACACGAACTCAGACAGTGGACGTTCCTCATCCAGCAAAAGCTCCGGCTCTGGCTCACTCAGCGGGCGTGGGCAGCCGTTATTAGACAGCAGGTCCTGTGGCCACTCGCCACCACCCATTGAAGGTTATGAGGCGGTGGTCAGGGAACTAGAGGAGAAGCTGAGGGAACGAGATCAGGAGCTCCAACAGCTCCGGGAAAATCTGGATGAGAATGAAGCTGCTATCTGCCAGGTGGGACTTAAAGCGAATTCACCACAGCCATTACTGTGTAACAAAAGTCAACAAATAATTTGATCGGCTGTTAGTAAACATGAAGCTGTAACCTCTGACCTCTTGTTGCACGCTGTTGTCATGCACTCTACTGTTTAAGGTGTACGAGGAGAAGCAGCGTCGCTGTGAGAGAGAGATGGAGGAGCTGAGGCAGAACTGTGCCACGAAAATGAAGCAGGCGTCACAAAAAGCTCAGAGGGCACAGCAGGTGCTGCAGTTACAGGTAAGAATTTTAAACATTTTCTCTTTGTTTTATTTGAGATGGTTTACTGAGTGCAAAATGTTTGTATGCCAAGGATGTTCTAGTTTAAACTGTTAAAATCATTGTTTCTCAATCCCGGTCCTCAGGACCCAAAGTTCTGTGCAATTTCCTTTTCTCTCTGATCTAACTGCTCATAATGAGCCAAAATTACATGTGTCCATTGTTCAGCCAGTTGTTGATTGGCAGGACACACCTGACTGAGGTCCTCTAGTCTGAGCGAATCAGAGACAAATAGAAAGCATGCAGTAATTGAGGTGCCCAGGACCAGGATTGGGAAAAAGATGGTTTAGTGCACTTCAAACACGGTTTTGAACTGGTTCTTTTTTCATTTGTTTAACGTTTGCAATGTTTTGAAATGGTGTAACTAGCTGAAACAGTTTTGTTCTTTTGTATTTTAACCATTTTTAAAAAATAGTGAATCATCATTTGAAAGGTTGTTTTGTGTTTTGAACAGTTTGAAACTTTGTCGTTTTCTGAAGCAACTGGTGTCATGTAGTGCTCTAAGAATTTTGAAACAGACTTTTGAAACCAGGGGTTTGTTCTCCATAGTATGTAAAGGTGGACAAACGATGAAAAATTGGCACTTCCGAAACTGACCACTATGTTGTGGTATAGTGTTCCAGCATCTATATTCAGAACAAGGCTATAAACTGATACCTCAGCTGCCTAGCAACTTTGTAAAGTCCTTTCACTTAAATGGTTTTGGGCTGGGATTAGGAAAGGGTCAGGGTTTAATCCCACTGAAAAAAAGTCTGGAGTTTTGTACAGTACCTCTTAATTCTCATGCCAATGCTTTGCACACTTCAGGAAGTCTTTCTCAGTAGCAGAATTACAATATGGACTGAGTCCATTTCCAGAATTTTATACCTTTGCATGCTGTGCAGAAGAGCTTAATTTGATCTGACAAGATTTTTGACAGTTATTTTCTGAAGCAACTGGTTCATTCGTGCCATAGGTTCATTTTCAGAGTAATTTAAACCAAAATTATTCCCTGCTAGCTGTGCCTGTATATTATCTGATTTTTAACTGCATAGAGGTAAATATGCTCAACCAGTGGTAAATTGGTTTGAATATAATTTAAACTGGCTAAATTTAAGCAACTGGTTTTAATTGGTTGACACAAGCCAGTAAAATGCAAGATTTTTAATAAGTAACGTGAAGATATGTTGTTATGCAGGGGTGGTGGCCAAGTGGTTAGTGCACTTGGTTTCAGGTTCAAACTGGGTTCCTGGAAGGTTCCCAGTTCAAACCCCACCCCTGCCACATTTCTCTATATAATGTGGATTTGTATCATGAAAAGCATCCGGTGTAAAACTTGTGCCAATTCAACATGCAGATCCACCTCAGATCTACTGTGGCGACCCCGAGTGAAAACACGGGAGCAGCCGAAGGGACTTTCTAACATGCTTTTGGACTTTTAAAAAGTGTGAGGGACAATTTTAAAAAATGCAGATTTTGTTGGTGCAGTTGTTTGAATCATCATTTTACTCTCCTCATAAAGCGCCAAATCTGAAGAATCTCAGAAATCCTTCTATGTCTTCAGATATTTCAACTACAGCAAGAGAAGAAGAAGCTCCAGGAAGACTTTGCCTCTCTGCTGCAGGACAGGGAAACGCTGGAGAGGAGATGTTTGACCATTCAGAGGGAGCAAACTCAGCTGGGTCCACGTCTGGAAGAGACAAAGTGGGAGGTGGGTGAGAGTCACCGTGGAAAGATATTACTTCATTCTTAGTGAACTTTATTTCAACTCTTATTGAAGTCCCTCTGGCTTGTTGACATTAGAGGCTGAAGTACTCCAGAGACACAAAGAGATTTGACTTTAAAATAATTCATTTAAGACAAGCGTGTTGTTTTTATATCAAAGATAGGCCATCTTCATATGTGGTCTTTGACGCAGTTTTGATCTTTGAACCCAGTGACCTCGACTTTTGCCAAAACAAACCACTTAAGAGCAATTCTGAGGTCAGCCTACATGTGCACAGCAAGTTGGGAGAAAAACTGACCCATTGCACCTCACAGTAGTAGTAGATCAAACAAACAAATGTTTTCCCAAATATAGTGTGACAAACAATGACTGTATATTTTCTTGAAACTTAACATTTCTGCACAATAACTAAAGAATACCTCATCTGAATGAAACCATTTCTTTCAGGTGTATTAGAGGAGGCTAGAGGAAGGTTCCTTTCGAAAATGGTGGGCATGCGTCATGCAGTATGACTACCATGGATGCCAAGTTAATTTCCATTTGTGCACTATGACTAAACAATGCCTCATGTAAATGAAACCATTTTTTGGTGGTGTAGTGGGGTGGTGTATTGGTGTACACCATTGGTGTCCAAAGTATTCTAGAAAAGGCCAAGAGGGTGCAGGTTTTCTTTGCAGCCACTGACTCCAGCAGGTAATTTTCACTGATGAACTCATCCTATCTGCTCAAAGTGATGTTAATCAGTGAAATCACCTGCTGGAGTCAGTGGCTGCAAGGAAAACCTGCACCCTCTTGGCCTTTTCTAGAATACTTTGGACACCACTGGTGTACAGGAAGGTTCCTTCAGAAAATGCCCATTGTCCAATATGGCCACTACAGACACCATCTTAATTTTCGCAATAAGTAGAGGACACCTTGTTCGGTTGAAACCAGGAGGCATAGGAACAGGAAGTATAGTAGTCAATACACCACGTACGAATTGTAAAGCAGCAATCTTTCACTACACAAGTAGACCATATACCACCTTTAAAGCCACTAGTCTTTTGCTGTAGAAATAATTTCCAGACTTTATTATCACCTCTACCATAAAGCCACAGACCCAACTTAACATAGGGGGGCAAATTGCTCTTGTTGATATATTCAAGAAACAGTACTTGTGTTTTAACTGTACACCTCCCACTATCTCTTTCTGTCAGGTGTGTCAGAAGTCAGGGGAGATCTCCCTCCTAAAGCAGCAGCTGAAGGAGATGCAGTCAGAGCTCAGCCAGAAGGCCGGAGAGATTGTGGTGCTGAAGGCCCAGCTCAGAGAAGCCCGTTCTGAACTGCAGGCCAGCCAGGTTCGATCCCAGGAGGCCCAGACAGCACTGCGAACCCGATCTCTGGAGCTGGAAGTCTGCGAGAACGAGCTCCAGAGGCGCAAGAGTGAAGCTGAGCTGCTTCGGGAGAAACTTGGCCGTCTGGAGGAGGAGTCAGCCCGACTCTGTGAAACACTGACCAATCACAGTAGACCCTCTCTGGCTGGAAATCCATGTCCAACAATGAAAGGCCAGTGCATGAACCTGTCCCTCCAGCCAGGTAGAAGCGTGGCAGGAAGGGGTGGTCCCAGTCCCTCTGTGTACCGCGATGGAGAGGAGAGTCTTCTGGTGTGGGGCGGGGAGAGTGATGAAGCCAAGGCACAGAGACAGAATGCAGAAACAGTGCTGGCACTCAGACAGCAGGTGCCGTGTTCTCTCTCTACCTTCTCTAGACACACGCTGTGAACAGTAAACAGAATAACTTCAAACATTTTGTTTCTTGTTTCTCAGGTGGACAGGCTGAAGGCCGAGCTCATATATGAGAGAAGGACCAGTGAGGAGCAGCTGTCACACTTTGACGATGAGAGGAGGGTGTGGCAAGAGGAGAAAGAAAAGGTGCTAGCTCTCTTCAAGGACCTCAGTGTCTGCTAAATACTAAGAGACAACTGTATGTGTGTATACGAGGTCTGTCCATAAAGTATCGTACCTTTTTTTTTTTTTTTTAACTATATGGATTTGATTCATATTTCACGTCAGACAAGCTTGAACCCTTGTGGCATGCGTGAGTTTTTCCACGCCTGTCGGTGACGTCATTCGCCTGTGAGCACGCCTTGTGGAAGGAGTGGTCCCGCCCTGTCGTCGGATTTTCATTGTCTGGAAATGGCGGAATAATTTGGGTTTTTTTTCCATCAGAATTTTTTCAGAAGCTGTTAGAGACTGGCACCTGGAAACTATTCGAAAAATTTATCTGGCTTTCGGTGAAAATTTTACAGGCTTCACAGAAAATAAGGTCTGTTAGTACAGCTTTATGGACCCCTTTAAGGACGCTCAGCGCGCCGCGCTCCGAGCTGCGACGACACTGCACAAGCCACCGGACCATTTCTGAGCCGATGGCTCTGTGGATACGAGACCGTCGTGTGCTCTTTCTCTGATTATCACAAGAGCTGGACATCAGCCATTTTCCGGCAGATTTCACTTTTAACAAGAGATTTTGTCATGGAAAGCCGCGCGGAGGCTTCGCGCGTCACGACCGATTCGCTTTGGAAGCGAGACAAAGGAACACCTCCGTTTCGGCGTGTCAGAGGACAAGTTTGGACATGTCCAGCTCTCCACAATTTCACTGACACTTACTGGACTGGTAAGCATTGAAAGCCGAAATAGACATGTCCAAACTTGTCCTCTGACACGCCGAAACGGAGGTGTTCCTTTGTCTCGCTTCCAAAGCGAATCGGTCGTGACGCGCGAAGCCTCCGCGCGGCTTTCCATGACAAAATCTCTTGTTAAAAGTGAAATCTGCCGGAAAATGGCTGATGTCCAGCTCTTGTGATAATCAGAGAAAGAGCACACGACGGTCTCGTATCCACAGAGCCATCGGCTCAGAAATGGTCCGGTGGCTTGTGCAGTGTCGTCGCAGCTCGGAGCGCGGCGCGCTGAGCGTCCTTAAAGGGGTCCATAAAGCTGTACTAACAGACCTTATTTTCTGTGAAGCCTGTAAAATTTTCACCGAAAGCCAGATAAATTTTCGAATAGTTTCCAGGTGCCAGTCTCTAACAGCTTCTGAAAAAATTCTGATGGAAAAAAAAACCCAAATTATTCCGCCATTTCCAGACAATGAAAATCCGACGACAGGGCGGGACCACTCCTTCCACAAGGCGTGCTCACAGGCGAATGACGTCACCGACAGGCGTGGAAAAACTCACGCATGCGCACAAGGGTTCAAGCTTGTCTGACGTGAAAACTGAATCAAATCCATATAGTTAAAAAAAAAAAAAAAAGGTACGATACTTTATGGACAGACCTCGTATGTCCCTCTCCTGTCCAAATGGCACCTCAGAATTCAGCCAAATGTGGTACATGTATACTTTGACATACAGGGACTAGGGATGGGTATTGGTAAGATTTATTGATACGATACCATTTTCGATTCTGCTTATCAATCCGATTCCCTTATAGATTCCCGTATCGATACCACCTGTGAATTTTCTGTGTACTACAAGTAGGCTTTACAGGTGTCTATGTCAACATTTTATTGAGTCTTAAAGTAAATAAATATGAAATTGGTCACTGGATCCTTGATCCCTGGATATAAATAGAACAAAATCTATAGTTTTTGTCAAAAGCATTTCTTCTGAGACATTAATGGCATGATTGTCTCTCCATACATCTGAGCTGAGCTCAGCTGGCTGCTGGAGTCTGTAGGTCTGCAGCCATACAGTCTTGGGCTGCTGCACATCAGCGCAGGATTTCTCACTTTGGGAGGAAAAACATTTTATCAATTGCAGTTTATTGTTTGTATTACAATATTTGGAAAGTGGTGTGTCATTTGATTTAAACGGCGATTCGCTTTGAAGTTATAAATTCCGAGCTTACTCGACTCAGCAGAGAGCGGCGCAGCATTTAGAGCAACGGAAGGGAGGATGATTCTCGTTTTTCTCACAACAAGACAGGAGTGCCAGTTACTCACTTTAATCTGCACAAAGTGACTCACGATTGACATATTTTAATGGCTTTGAGAGGGGTTAAGAAGCGGAGTTGCCACTTCTGAAGAGGAGCGAAACTAAGAACCAACGAAGCAGCAGACTGAAGCACTGCTTCATTGGTTCAAGGTTCAAAGCAAAGCCACGCTGCAGAAACAGTTGATAACAGACCCGCTGCAGGGTCTGTAATCAATGTAGAGAAATGATCATTTTCCCGACAAACACCCTCAAAACAACGGCCGCTCTGAAGGACCGATAAGGGAATCGTTAAGTCAAAAGGCTATTGATGTCAGTGGATCAAATCATTTCTTAAAAATACCCGAAAAGAACTGGTTCCCGATGCCCAACCCTAACAGGGACTGATATTAGCTATTCAGTACTTTAGTAGCAGTAGTAGTAGTAGATCCTCAGACAGCAGTAGTACTTGTAGTAGTAGTAGTTAAGGGGAGAGACACTTTTGTGGTGCAGAATTGAGCCAAACGTGGCACACATATACTTTGACATATGGGGAGTGACATACAGTAGGCTATTGAATACTTTAGTAGTAGTAGAAGTAGTTAAGGGGAGAAACACTTGCGCTACATCATCGCTGCCAAAATATGCTAAAAGGTCATATTTTTCCACTTTTTTTCCTTTGAACTTTTTACCTCTTCATTTTTGCATGTAACTGTAGCACCAGCATAGTAGTAGTAGTAGCAGCTGTCTCCTCTTGAGGCAGCTTTAGCCGCGCCTTAACAGTTCCCTGGAATCTGGGATAGGTGGGAGGTGGTGGTTTTGTTTATGAAGATGAAGTTTTCATTTCAGTCTCTGAATCAAACCCAACGTGAGGCAGGTAATCGGCTAGTAGCTTAACATGTTTCAAGAAACTAGTTTCACGACCCACTTTACCTTCCAGGTAATCCGCTACCAGAAACAGCTGCAGCAGAACTACATCCAGATGTATCGGCGAAACCGGAACCTGGAGCGAGTGATGAGAGAGCTGAGTTTGGAGCTGGAGAACAGAGACTTGGAGGACTATGAGGTCCACACTGGCAGCAATGAAATCCACTTTGAGGAAATCACCGCCACTGAGATCTAAACACGCGGATCTAAACAGGGGAACTCGACCAGCAACTCGTAAAGATGTGAAAGAAACTCACAGGATGATTACTGCACTACTGTATTCAACACAGCTTTACCTGCACCACCGAGTGAGCGCTCGTCACTGTCAAAAGGGAGATCTTCCAAATGTGCATTCTTACCTTGTGCTAATAGAGGCATACTGTCGCTTTTATTCCACGACAAAGCCAGCACAGACCTCTTTTCTCGGGACATTACAAAAACCAAGACCATAGTGTTCTTTATTGGACAGTATGTGAATCAGGGTATCAAAAACTATGAGAATTCATGCAAATATATTAGAACATGCATTGTCCTCTTATAGCAGTCACATGCTTCTATGTAGCACACGAGCATGCAAGTAATGAAGATCACCACTGCTGGCTATTAAGGACTTCGTTAGCCGTCCATACTGTGCTTATTAGCAGCACCAACCACAACCCCTGCACTAGCCCTCTTATTATTAAAGGGAAATCTACACTAAAAAGACATATTTAAACATTTTAAGATGTTCAGTGGATGGGCAGATCATGTTTATCAGTTTTAAAAATACTTTGTATTATTATTATTTTTATTTTATTTTATGTTTTGTACTTTTTGGGTGTTTTGGATGTTTCTCCTCAAAAGTTCTTTTTGAAAAGGAATGTATGGTTATCACTGGCATCGAAAGAATATTTACAAAGGTAGATGCAGTATTATTTTGCACAACATTTCTGTGCTTCTGAGACACAGCTATCTTTGCAAATCCAAAATCTAAATCCTTTTAACATTTGTTTACATACCGACATCTTATTCAGTCATTTTCCAAAACACTGTGGAGACAGAAACCTAACAGTGAAAGGAAAATCTTTATTTCAAAGCCCTTTTCTAGACCACCACCAGTCACATTGTTGTACTTTGACAGTTCCGTGAGCGGCAGCATAAACATTTACATTATACAAACACAGTATGTAGCATGAAGAAATATACTTAAGCACGAATACTGCAGATTCTTGCTTTTCTCGTCTCTCATTGCATCTCTGTCTGCGTTTCACCTTACTCTATTTTTATCACAGTTAAAAGCGCCACACTGTCAGTGATGAGTGGGCGACTGAAAATGTAGCACCTTCTTTCGTTTGGACATGTGATGTCAGCGAGATGATTTCAGCTAGCGTTTGAACCATCAGCATGCTTATTCCCTCTCCATTTTTGCTCTCATTAGATATATTTTTGAGCTTGTAGCGGCCTACAGCCAAATAACCCTTATTGTGTCTTCCCTTGACGGTAAACCATCACCAACTGCTATCCAGGTAGTGCAACGGCGTGCCTGCACGCACGCACGTCTTTGTTACATCAAATTTTCAGAAAGGTGTTTGCGAGAGTGTTCGGGTTTATCCTGAGATGAGACATTGCAGATGCAGTAGCTCCAGTAGCTTCGAGACACGTGGGTCATTGATGCCTTTCAGTCAGATTTGAAGCTGTGGTTAGTCAGGTTTTCTATCCTGAAACAGAACATGCAGGGCTGTGTGCACTGGAACTCTGAGCATGGTTGGGGGGTTGGGAAGGAGTGGCTTGATAACGATTGTCTTTTAATTTGCAAAGAGTCTATATCGAGAAATAATAGTTAAAGGAAATCTATATCGTGGATGAGATGTTGTTTATTTATATATAGCACCTGAAGATATTTTGTTGTAGTACTGATATCAGTGTGGATTTAATATACAGAAATTTCTCTGTCTGTCGCATACCAATATTTCAAACGATGGATCAGTTTTAAATGGAGGAGACCTCACCAAAAGTCTGTGCTCAATAGTCAGTGCATGAAAATCTCTTCACTTTATATAATCTGTGTCACAATCTTTGCAGAAGATGGATTAAAACATCTTGTATTTCGGGGTCAGTCTTCTAGTGTGGTCTCTCTTTTATCTTTCATTTGACTTTTAGTGTCATGATGTCACACTCACATCATTTCATGTCCTGATTGTTGGAATTTGTGTATGTGGTTAGTTTACAGTTTTATGTGATGGTTATCAGTGGTGGGCACAGCTAACCTAAAAATTAGCTTCAGTCACTGGTAATCCCCTAAATGGAAAGTTAACTGGGATAACACTAAACTAATAAACCGCTAGACCATTTGGCTGAATTGACCGCTAACTGCTTACTTTTACTACCATATTTTCCAGAGTAAATGTTGTATGTTTGGGTTTTTGTTGTTGATTTTTACTAGTTTGGGAGGTCCTCTTACTTGAATTCCAATAAGATTTATGTACTGAAAAATCATGTTTTTTATTATTCTTATCATTAATAATAATAATAATAATAAAAACTATTTATATAACAAAAGTATCATCCAATAATTGTTTCAAGTTATCTGAAAACCTAATCTAAAAACAACTAGAAGCACTTGGAGAGTGCAAACCTCTGCCAAGGCCATGGGGTCACTGACGCCATAACATCTACATGCCGTGGAATCATTGAACCTAAAAAGTCTAACAGTGATGTTTGCTCACACTGTAAAAAAAAAAAAAATAGTTGAGAATACTTCAAATTTGCAGGCAACAGTCTGCACTAAGACTTTTATGTTGTGCCGATGATGAAATATATGTTATAGTATATAGTTCATCGGCACAACATAAAAGTCTTAGTGCAGACTGTTGCCTGCAAATTTGAAGTATTCTGCAGTAGTAAAAAAGTTTCATCTGCTGTGACTGGATAGCATGTATCCTTAGCGCTTGGCATCACAGTTTATTGGAACTTGCACCTTTCCCAGAGGCTACTGTCATCTGAGCACTGATTGATATTGCATGTGCTTATAGACAAAAACAAATAAGAGACAAAATTCAATTTATTATTCAACTAAACTGCAAATATATGAATTTTTTAACATTTATGAAACACTTCTCTAAATAAATAACAGTAAATTCTGAAATAGAACTATTTTTAAGTGTTGCATGTGCTACACAAGGCCATAGGGTCACTGACCCTAATGAGATTCCCTCCTTGGCACAGTGATCGATTCAACAATTCAGTGTTACAACCAAAACTATGATACATACACTTTTCTCCTTTATATTTGACATCCTTGACCATGAAAACATACCACTACAACTTGGAATCACTTATGTCTTTATTAGTTCAAACGTTATTGTATAAAAACGATTTTTTGGTAATGGCGGTTTTCTTCTGGATCTAGCTCCATAACATTAGCTGAATCAGTACAGATTCAGCTACAATTTGGTGTTAGTTGTGCATCTCTAGCTTCATTTGTCACCTCACACTGACACATTTTCTATTTTCCCTATATTTTTGCATATTCTGGATCACCAGATCTGGAATCCGGATCCGATCATCACCAAACTTTGTTGTTTGATAGAACATTTGACTATGTTACACCCTAATTTTTTTCAAGCCTTTCTGCCATGTTTTGTGGAGTTAGAAACTAGAATGTCAAAATTACCCGTATCCCGCAATGGTGAAGAATCCTTTAAAAAATTCCTGGGTCTGGATCGTGATCCGGATCACCACTAAAATTTAATCACTTGTTCCTCTTGTCATTTCCAACCACTCCACAAAATTTAATCAAAATCCATTCAAAACTTTTTGAGTTATCCTGCTGACAAACAGACAGACAAACAAACAAACAAACTCGACCGAAAATAACCTCCTTGACGGAGGTAAAAAGCGAGATTGGCCAATTAGCTGTTAGCTGATCTGTGCCCACTGCTGATAGTTAATAAGTCATAATTCATTTGGAATCAGAACTTCACGTTTCCATGGTTTACAATACCTCGAACCACAAACAAAGTCTTTCAGCAAACAATCAGAATGTTTGGTCAGTCTGTCCTTTGCACAGTTTTTTCACTTTTGCATGGTTTAATAGATTCACTTGCAATAGTTCTTTTATTTTCTACAGTTAGACTGTTATTTAACTTGGCACAGGAACAGATTAACAATAAGCGCAGGTGTTGAAAACCGCATAGACTCCATTGGCGATTTACACTGTGTGCATCCAAGACTTTTTTGTTTTTTTCTCACTGTCTCATTTCTCATTTTCAGTGTAAATATGTAAAACACTAAATCATATAACAGAGTGACACTGTCTTTCATATGGACAAATATCTATCAAAAGTAGGCACTGTGACTAGACCAAAGCAACGTAATGCTTTCTTTTTGTGGATTTATTTTCCGTTCTTTTTGTGCTTTGTTTGCTTACATCATGTCCTCTTTCATTCATAAAGTACATAGTTATCTTTGTATATTTTTATGTGTACATTTCTTGTACATATGACTGTTTTTAATTAAACAACAAATTGTCTCAACTTAAAGTGACTGTTAATTACTTTCTGCCTCCTACGCTGTTTAAAGCTTGCATAGGCTGGGTGTTGGGTAGGGTTGCATAAACCAGAGGCTAGGGTGCCTTTGTTGGTGAGGAAAGATTTACTGACCTTCACTTGATGGGCAATGTTGTGGTCTTTGGGAAATTGGTGAATGTCCTGATAGCAGCACTTGAGAAGCTGCGTGAAGAATCGTAGTCTGGGTTTGCAATTGTCATGAATCAAGATTAAGATCAAGACTTTCAATGACTTCCTGAATTCAGTCATCAGAAAAATGTCAAATCTGTAGAGACATTAATTTACCTTGACAGCGATGAGTCTATGGATCCTCAGCCTCTGAAATCAGGAGAACCTTAGGAAGAGCTGAAGGAGTCATGAGGTCACTGGAATGAAGTGTTTGCCAAAACCAATATCTGCAGGAGAATGAAGGTCCAAGTCTAAGGTCCTGGTGCTTCCTGTCTTACTGTATGGTTTTGAAACTTGGACACTACTGTTTTACTGGGCTGTGACTGTTGCAGAGCAGTTGGATACACAAATTAGTGATCAAACACTCAAACGTGTGACAATTTCGCAGTTGGTATCTCTGCTGGAACTGTGGCCAGGCTGTCAGCATCTCGGCCACTTCCAGAAGCGGTTGTTTCTCTCTGATCATCTCCACTATTTTGGTTCTGTCATGAATTTCTCACATTAGGAGTCTCAGCGAGTACATTCAGAGGGTCTCATTGAGAGGGTCTCACAACACCAGCGACGGCTCTTGGAGCATACTGGGAGGAGCCTTGTCGCCTTGCCAACTTTGAACAATTCAAAATCCATGTGGGACACTTGCGAATGAACATCCACATTGAGCATGTAATCACACATATGAAAAAAGGAATAGTTTGCACCATGTGTTGCACCACCTTAGTTCTCATGTTAGAGGGTAACATATGTCACATGTCATAGAAGAATGGACGTGGACTCTGATCTTTACTTTTCAGACCAAGCATTCAACACAGTTAAAACTATGCCATTATTAGTTCTATTTGCTCAGCCAATAATTTTCACTACTTTTTACCAAAACTGAACAAGTTTAACTTTTGACCCCTGTACAAACTGAAACTGACCTTTGTCACCATTCTTGCTGTTGTAACCCCATGACTCCAGAACATTCAGTCACAGATCATCCAAACTATACTTTTTTTGGAATCTTTAATTTCAGACAAATAATGTGATATAGTTTTCAATGTGATTGGAGCATCTTTTAATTTTCACCCCTGCGTAAGTCATCAATTGACTCCTACCTGGCTGCCTATTGAAAATTCAAGTGGCCAGTTGTTTTTTTCAAAGGAGTAATGTCTAAGGAGTATTTGTGTTAAATGTGGTGCTTGTATCACCATTTGAAGGATTGTTTCAGTTATCTGCTGCACTATAAGCCTTGTACACACTTTGCAGCTGCTTCACCCCATTCTGATTTTTATACTAACTCCTTTACGTGTAAGTTTTTTGTGTGGTGTAATTAAGCCTGTAAAATGGCAGACTGCTCCAGAGAACATGCAATTGCAAAAAAAAAAAGTACAGCACAAAATACTGAGCAGCAGTTTCTATTAATCCCCCTCAGACATGCACTAAACCCAAACTATCAGTTTTGACATAATACAGGGATTTAATCTGAGTATAAATCTCATAACGCGGCCTGCAGTAATCTCTCTTTGGCAGGCCTGCAGAGCTGGTGGACAGAGATGCTCTGGATAAAAAAGTTCCGAACACAGGGGTCACATGTTGCTGTAAGGTCAGGTCAAGTTGCCCCATTTTAGCAATTCCATTGCAGATAGTTTAGGGATAAAAAAAAAAGTTATTCACCAGTAAATGTGTGATGTTTTCCGTAAAATGTTTGCTTAAAAAAAATACAAAGAATGTTAAAAAAAAAAAAAAACATAATTGTTATGCAGTGTCAGCACAACATCTCAGATTTCACAGCAGCAAATTTCATTTCTCACAGTTTTTGTCCTAAATCAACATCAGCGGTTGCACCGGACTTGCCTCATACTTCAAGGTCAGCCCTGGTGTATGACGTCCTGTTCAGAAGTGAGTTGTGTGTGGGACCTGCAGGTTTTGGCATCCACTGGGGCTGAGCTGCAGTCTGATTGTGAGGAGTTTAGTCAGTGGCTGTCCTGGGGCTGGTGGGGGGGGTCAGTGTGCACCGTGGGGACTTTGACCACAAAAACCATGGGGTCTTTGGCCTTGTTGCCGAACGAACGGCGAATTACATCCACTGCGTGTTGATGAGTCACTCCCTGAAGATTCTCACCGTCCACAGACAGCAGCTCGCATCCTGCCTGCAAATGTGGACGCTAGGGTCAGTATGACATGCGCATGTAAAAGTGAATGTTTTCTTTTCATTATTCACAGTGTATCTCTGTCCTCATACCTCATTCCCTCCCGCTCTATCTGTTTTATTTCCTGTGAGTCATGTCTCTTAGTAGAACAGCACCGCTGACAGTTTCCATTGTGGGATCCTGATTTAGCAGACTGAGGTTTTCCCCTTATGTTAATGCAGTCACTATAAAGACCATAGTCCACCCATAATCAGATCCATCCACTTTCAGGGTGCATATGTAATTGGACAAACTAAATATCAGGATTTTTTTTCATATAAATCATCATGGTTGCAGCCATTTTTCTTTAGACAAGTGAGGGGATGAACGCATGAAGCTGTCCAAGTGTACATCTTTGACTTGATTTACGTCAATCATTCACAGTTGCCAAAAACTGCGCGGCCAATGGAAAAAGCAGATTAGTGAGGGAAGTTGACCTTTGCACACTTTCTCCAATCACAGCCACAGCAGTCGATAACTCCTGTTATTGTGGTTGTCCACCCCCCCCCCCACCCCCCCACACACACCCCCTGTTACTTGACAAAACATAACTATCTGTAAAAGTTTTGATTTATCTTAACAATAATCCTTGTGTTCTTATGCCCTCTGAACATTTCGGGTAAGTGTATAAAAATGGCCTAAATGGTGAATGCGATCATTTTAAAACCCTTGAATTAAACTTAGACATGTTTTATTGTTGTTCAGTAAAACGCATCACAGATGATGTCACAGAATGAAATATCAATGTACTGCACAAATAGATAAAACCACAGAATATCAGTCCAAGGTGTGTGTGATAGTGGTAAATAGGTTTTATAAAAAAAACTATCAGTAACTGTCCCTATATCTATGAATACACAACATACAATAAATAAAAGACACAGGATATTGCACATATGAAGATGCTACAAGGATAAAGTTGCTACCTGATGCTACAGTGTATCTTATGTTCTATATTGCACAGTTCTTTCTCTCGATTTGTATTTGACTGTCTTATGGCGGTTGGGTAAAAGCTGTCCCTGAATCTGTGTGTTTTCCACCTCAGACTACGGTACCATCTACCTGAGGGCAGGAGGGAAAACAGTTTGTTAAAGGGATGTTCATTTATTCTTAACAATGTGAAGTGTCCCTGATTATCCTTCTTGCCCTGAACAAGCAGCACTGTTCTGCCAGTTCACCAATGGTTGGCAGCCTGGTCTTAATAATCTTTTCTGCTGCCTCCATTAAAGTTAAAAGTCGAGACCCCAGGCACAGTTTGATTACTTCACTTCAACCACTGTACAGAAGCAAAATTACAAAAAGTGTAAATTTGTCCAAATACTTAGTCCTGGTTGCATAAGTTTAGCCACATTGAAACATTGGCCTGATAAGAAGGGACGTCACAGACCTAATAGATTTCATTTTAATCAGGTTTTTCCATAAGTTTGCTGAACTTTAATCTGCTCATTACAGCTCCATGTGTATTGATTTGAAACTTCAGCTTTCCCACCCTGTGGACAGTTGACCTGAGGAGGAGAAACAGTGGGGCCTTATTTAATCTGTGTAGAGTTGGCACACAAACAAAAAAAGATGAGACAGAATGAGGCAGCATAGATATTTCCATCAGGGCAGCTAATTAAGCTTTCGTCTCAGACGTACGTATGACCCACACAAACCATGTTTCTGTCTAGAGGAGTTAAGACTCAGAGGGAATCTTTGTTTTTCTTTTGATGACGAAGCACTCTGAGCACCACTTGGTTGTCCACTGTTCTTTCTTACATGTGTAATTTCAAGGCTCTGCTTGTACCATGGGATACATATTGTAGTTTCTCAATAGGATTGTTGTGGCCTGACAACGATGTGTAAGCAGATACATCTACAGACGAGAGCGGTCAGGGGCTCTTCATTCACTAAAGCTCACAAGCTCAAACCTTTGTAGTATCTGTCACTCTGACTACTTCAAGTTGAGGTTTCATTTGTGCATGCTGAGACAAGACTGTAATTATTCAGTCGGGATTTTGGCAGCACTTAAGAAGGGACTGACGTGTACTCCTGAAACCCAGCAGCTGTAATGGACAGGTGTCGAGAGGCCAACGTTGATGTAAGACTGCGGGGTGAAGGGGTGAGGGAGACTGCTGGAGAACATGGGTTACCTCATCCGTGCTGATCAAAACAAATGAGGTCACGTGTTCTAGGTCACACGTGTAACCCTTTACAGTTGTGTTGACTCATGTTGCGTTTGAATGTCTAGATGGTATTTTGACATGAGTGTAGAAAAGCAGAAATAGAGGGCTTAGTTGGTGAAAAAGGAAGAGACACAAGACCAATTTTTTGTCCCCCTTTCTTTAGTTTCACTGCCTTTCGTCCTTCTTGTCAAGAATCCTCTGTTCCATTATTTTCCAGCGAGCCCGCTGAGCTAATTCTCATGCCAGGTATTCATGCAAAGCCTCTAGTGGGGAATAAATGGTGGTGGAACATTAAAGGAGCGAGACAGACACAGAGACAGTGAGAGATTATAAGTCAGCCTGGCTTTGGTTCAGTTGCTGAATGAGTGTTTCCACGCCAGCCTGTCCCCTTCCCTCTTTATCATGATTGCACTGGCATGCAGTCGGCACGGACGGCATGTCTGGCTATTACTGCACATGTATGCGTTTGCCATGAAGGATATTTTCTAGTGGAAGTGAGTTATACGATGAGGCTGACACAGTTACGCTGAGGCGTCACTGCTTATGTAATAGCTGCTGTGGAAGTCATTTGCCTGGCTGCATTTAGTAGCTGTGTGTGTGTGTGTGTGTGTGTGTGTGTGTGTGTGTGTGTGTGTGTGTGTGTGTGTGTGTGTGTGTGTGTGTGGTGTGTGTGTGTGTGTGTGTGTGTGTGTGTGTGTGTGTGTGTGTGTGTTGTATTGTGCCTGTCTGGCTGTTGTCACGCGTCTTTACTTGATCCTTCAAGCTGCAGTATGTAGGGTGTTTATTTGCAGAGATGGAATATCGCATTTATAACCATCTCTTCATTAGTGTAATTTACTTGTTACACAAACTGATGTGATTTCACAAGCTTAGAATGAGACCTTCATATCGACATGGGAGTGGGCCCCCTCATCTGAGGCCACCAGAAGAACAAGGAAGAAATAAGAGGAATCCTGTGATTACTCTCATATAAACTACTGGCTGCTAGTTCAGGTAACAACTTTGAGAACCCCCATCCATTGTGAAATGGAGGATTATACATATTGCTTATCACAAGAGAAGGTATGGGAGCATAAATCCTCATCACCAAAGAAGCAAATTGTGAAGGAAAACAAAATCATGACCGGCTATGGCACAATGCTGTCTGCACCCTCACCACTGGGTGACACTAAATCTTGCACACTGTAGCTTTAAAAAAGCTTAGCCATTTAAATATTGTTTTCCCTACTGACACCTGATTCTGGATAAAAGTAATCTGTTTTCCCACCCTCACTGAATCTGGCCACAATCTGGTCAAGTTGATTTTGGTAAGATAACAGATCCTTTATCTCTGTTTTGTGTTAAACTGAAACGGTGACCCTCCACTAAAAACAAGAGGGAGGAATGACACAGGGGAAGAACTGGAAGGAAAAATAAAATTGATCAAATTAGCTGTTTGCTTTGTTTAAAAATAAATCATAAAGCAAGTATTAACAGATGAATAAACAAAGTCAGTGGTTTCTGCCTGAACTAGCCATTGATTGTGACCAACAGTGGTCCACCGGCCAGGCTAATCCCTGTGTCTCTACCACTGGCATTCATGGTATTTCCACTGTCTGTATGTCTGACCACTGACTGCCACTGTATAACTGTAGTCCCTGGAAGAACAACTGGAAAATTCAACATTTGGAGCCAGTCTGGTAACCGACATGTAAATGATGTCTGTGTACAAAAAACATTTCCCACACACAAACTGATATTTATGTTATATGGCTGGGGGGGCCTGGCTGCCGGTTTGTTTGTTTTGGTTTCCTCCCAGGTGGCGTGCGTTTGGGACTGAGTGGCTGTGTTGCTGAGGCTGTCAGGACCTCACCCTGATCACCTGCGACTCGTCAGGACTCACAGCTGTAGTGCATCTGGATGGATTGGAACATGTTGGCATTTAAGACTGGAGTGCACAGTGTGTATTTGCCAGAGACTCGACCTTGTGACCAGACGGGTGAGATCGTCGTCTCGGGAGCCATCTCATCAGCAGCGGATGCTGAGAACGTCCAGGTTTGATGCACAGTCTGTGAAAGAGGAGGGGGTGAGGTCTCATGCTCGTCAGCACACTTCCTGAGGTACGTTAGATTTTGTGACTAACAGTTATACAGTCAGTAAATGTGGTGTCCCTCACACCTTATTGTATTGAGCTGTTTGTTAGTCATGTATCAGCTTCCACTGCAGTGGAGTTTTGTGAACTGGATGTTCCATGCCTGCAGGTTAGGAAGCTGATCAGTAATCAAGCCAGGAAGTGTTTGCTGTTTGTACACCTTTAAGTGTTCTGTGTGTAGAGTGTGGACTCACATAATGGTTCCTTCTTTCACAGACTCGGTTGTTGCGGCCACCTGGGGGGTGTCGGCGGGGTCCTTGGGTCCGAAACAGCTTCTGGCTCCGGACCGTTAGCGCTGCTGGGAGCGCACCACGCCAGACCGCACCTTTTTGTTATTTTATCACTGTTATGTATTAAATTCAGTTAGCCTTTGTACCGTGCTCTGCTTATTTCATACTGGGTCCTTCAAACGCTGGTCGGTTCTCCGAGCTGCGTCCGACACATAACAATTTATGCATTGAGAATGTGTGCACCTATGGTACAGTATATTTCAGCTTGTGTTGTCGTGCAATCAGTGTATGTTCAAGGAAAAATAAAGTGAGACCAAATCTTAAGAGGCAGTTTTCCTTGTACAGTTCTTACAGTACGCATTCAAATGTTCAAGTCAAGCTCATATAAAAAAAACGATAAGCAATAACTGCTGCATGTTCAGTTTTATTGTTTTTGTTTTTTTATGGGTTTTCTTTTAATAATGAACAACAAAATGCACCATTTCCAAACAGTTTCAGAAACAAAGAATCATGTGAGGTCACAGTACAAAAACATAATTAACAACACTAAACACTGCTGAATAACCTGTTATTTCAGCTCATAAGGCTTTATATGTTAAAAGCAAGTTAATCTAATACAGTAGCTGTATCAATCCAAGCCTTAAAATTCACATTTTCTTTTCTTACTTCTGAGGTATAAATAACTTGGAGGTTATTTCCAGAGTATTGTGCACCAGTCATTTATCAAAGTCTCTGATCTTGTTTCATCTTGCACAAATATGCATGGTGTTTGTCTGTGATTGCATATTAAAGAATAATATGAATAAAATGAAGTCTGCACATATACTTATAAGAGACAAAGAGGATTTTCATACGTATTTCTCAGATATTTTGAGTGTGGCCATTGTGTTATGATGATAGTTACAGTGGTTAAGATGTTTCATTGGCCTGTCGCACCATGACGATTTAGCCATATGCCAACTTATGAAAAATTTGGAGAATACGCTGGCTACCTCCAATAGGTTATGCAGCTGTTACACCATTACGATTTAGCCAACATGTTGACAGTCCCGGTTCCACTGAGCGGTCTGGGCCAGTACGGCACTGTATGGTACTGGTCAGAACAGTTAAGTTTGGCTTGGCTCCATTTCCACCACCAGCAGAACGCTTTTGTCTGGTAGGCGGAATAGGTAGATGTTGACATGCATGTCATCGAAAGTGCATACACTTTTGCGCAGCCTTGCTTTTCCTTGCCATGGAAGCCAACCAGAGTAACTTTAACTTTTTTATTTTATTTTTGTCTTGGTGGATCATGGGATTTACTTTTACTGTATAGGTTTTCGTCAGGCTGTGATGATGAATTCAACTGAAACGAAATAACAGGTAACATTAAGACTTCATATTACTTAGTGTGTGAATGCTTTTAATATTTGAAACAGTCTGAACTGTTCACATGACTGCAGCTTTCAGTTGTTGAGCCAATCAATGGAGAGCATCAATGGACATATTTAGACTTCTGAGTAACTTACACATAACGTGTGTCAACAATTGCATAACTTACCTACAACTTTTGGCCCGCGTATGCAGGACGTACGATCCATATGGTGGCATGCGTCGAAAATATTATGCATGCCAAAAAAGTTTCAACAAACTCACCGTACTACAACGTATACCAGTGTGCAATGTGCTCTTAACTTATACAAAACTTACCAATAACTTATTAGATGTACACCAGCGTATTCTGCATATTTTTAATACATTGGCATATGCTTGTTAAATCATCAACGTGTGACAGGCTCATACGTTTTCTTAAAAACTGGATGGAATGTGTCACGACTGTGTAATAAGATGAAATGGTTACATCATACTTTATGAAATATTATGTAACAGCTGAGTGGATCCTTGTCATTTTATTGGTGCTTTGTATGTCATGTGACATTGATTATTCATCTATTTCTGTTGTGTTGCATTTATCGTGCTTTTTGGTTCCATTTAGCGTGCAAATTTCATTCCATATGTTTTATACTATTGCATGCTGCGAACCCGCCCACTAGTGGGGCGGCATTTAGCTAAACATGCGGAATTGTTTTGCTGACAATGATGATTTGAAGGAGCTAATTGACGGGGCTAATTCTTTTAACACACATACACACAAACAAATCCACTACGCTGTAAGCCATCTGGAGGCATGGAGAGCTGTTAGGAGGAAGTCAGAATGAAAAGCTGGACTATTTTCTGATGTGATTTTTTTTTTTTTTTTTCACTGCACTGAGGAAGTACGAGGTCTGTCAATAAAGTAACGGTCCTTTTTATTTTTCAAAAACTATATGGATTTCATTCATGTTTTTACGTCAGACATGCTTGAACCCTCGTACGCATGCGTGAGTTTTTCCACGCCTGTCGGTGACGTCATTCGCCTATGAGCGCACCTTGGGAAGGAGTGGTCCCGCCCCCTCGTTGGATTTTCATTGTCTGGAAATGGCGGAATGAAAAGGACTTTTTTCCATCAGAATTTTTTCAGAAACTGTTAGAGACTGGCACCTGGAAACCATTCGAAAAATTTATCTGGCTTTCGGTGAAAATTTTACGGGCTTCACAGAGAATAAGGTCTGTTACTACAGCGTTAAGGACCCCTTTAAGGACGCTCGGCGCGCCGCGCTCCGAGCTGCAACGACGCGCACAAGCCACCGGACCATTTCTATTGGTGGCTCTGTGGATACGAGACCGTCGTGTGCTCTTTCTCTGGTTATCATAAGAGCCATCAGCCATTTTCCGGCAGATTTCACTTTTAACAAGAGATTTTGTCATGGAAAGCCGCGCGGAGGCTTCGTGCGTAAAGACCGAATCGCTTTGGAAGCGAGACAAAGGAAACCTCCGTTTTGGCGTGTCAGAGGACAAGTTTGGACATGTCTATCTCGGCTTTCAATGCTTACCAGTCCAGTAAGTATCAGTGAAATTGTGGAGAGCTGGACAGCTAAACGTAGCACGTGGACATGGCAAACTTTTAGAGCTCTCAAGTTTTTAAAAGAAGAATTGTGCAGCATATCTGTGTCACGGAGCGACGTCGGACAGAGGGAAGATGGCGAGAAAGACTGTTTGAAAAAGTTTGAGAAGGACAAGAATCCGTGGAATTGTCGCTGGCTTCATGAACACACCCGGAAGATAAAAAAACGGGAAAAGCGAACTGCATCTTTTGCCATCGGGAAACATGGTAACAGGTTTTCTCTCCCTGGAAAATAATCATTGTGCTGTTAAAACAGGATTTTAGACAAGATTATGTTGATTACTTTTTAAAATTAATCTAGACTTTCTTTCATTGGAAAAACTGTGGCTTTAAATGGATTTACAGGAATTTACACAAGAATATAAATGGCTTTTTTTTTACTATAAGGTATGCTATTGACATTTTACCATGATTTTCAAAATATTCAAGCTTTAGCTGTGGTTTTTGAAATGCTTTAAGAATCTTTTCAGTCTTCATGAATTTCATGTACTTTAACTGTTCTGAGTTAATGCATAATTTGGTTTACAATTAAAAGGAAAATTTTCCCAGGTCCTACTTCCACGTCATATTCTGTTATTTCAGCATTATCATTGACTGTTCAAATGAAAGGTTGAATATAGGATCATTTAAATATGCACTTTTTTAGATGTTTTTTTTCTTCCAGGAGATGCTCAAAAATCTATCATTAGATACAAACTTAATTTGGTTTCGGGGGCTCCATGGGCCCTAGACCCCGGCTCCTGGGGGCTGCGCCTCCCAAACCTCCTGCAAAGTTTCCTCGGATTTCATCATTTTCATTTCACAGCCCTGGTGCTGTGGGCATGATCCAGCATGTGAGTGCCTCCTGCCTGAGGATCCCAGCAACTGGAAAAGGCCAAGGGGACACCCACATTTCACCTGGCTGCAGCAGATAGATAGATAGATAGATAGATAGATGGTTACTTTTGAGAAGTGGGGATGGACCAATTTTTCTGCCTGGGTAGTTGCCATCCACTTAAGTGGCACCAGTGCATGCTCCTAGACCTGACCTAGCAAAACTCTCTGCAAGCATAAACTATAAATGTGAATGTGAGTGCCAATTTCTGTCCTCAAATAGCCATATTTCCACAAGTCGGTCACTACTTTTATGTCACTGATGTCTGCTGCTTCCCGTTTCAATACATTACTTGCTGCTCTCTCTGTCACCCCCACTGGGGCTTTGTGAGTTTTTGCACACAAAAAATGTGTGCTAGAAACACTTAAAGAGGGGAATTTCGGGCTCAGTAACCCCACACTCCACCAGCATCAAGTCAGAATTGAGTCCAAAAGCTATGAGATGCTAAAAAGCCAACCTGCCCACTGTCAGATTGTCAGGCTATCAGGCACATACAAAAACTTACTTACTCATTCACTCGCTCTTTCTTCCTTCTTCCTGGCTGTCTCATTGCACCCTGTGCATGAAGAATGTGGGCCCCTCCATAGCAACTGTTCCAAACAGAGGAAGCAGCAAAAGGCTGCAACGGCAACAAGTTGGTTGTAAAAGAACAGGAGGAGAAAAAACAAAGAAAGACCTGTTGTCAATTACTCCTGCACAGACTCATTTTAGAGGCTTCTCTGCGCACACCACCGTAGCAAATCCTGTGTAATAAAGTCAGAACCTTGCAGAACTTAGGACGCTAGAATTCACAACTTTTGTTCAGCATTACAATGTGAACCATGTTACTTTGCCAAATAAGACAAAGCCTCACTGGGTTCAGTGAAGAAAGATTTGGCACTTAGACTGTAGCTTAATGGGGACTGAATGCATATGCAAGCAAGTGCACAGTGCGAGAACTCAAATCTATGTGGGGGTAGTTGACGGGAGTGACCAGTCAGGCAGACAGTCATTGTGTTGGAATGGAGACACGATATAACAAGTTTTTCGGAAAATTTTAAAGGAATTCTCCCATTTTACAGTAATGTTGGCTGACTTTGCTACAATACTGTTCTCATGGCTATTTTTTGTTGTGTAGCTTCAGTGTCTTGATGTGTGACAAATAAGTGGGAGAGTAGCTTAGGTGTGGACTGATTTGACTTCTTTGGGATTATATGTGTGTCTCTGTGTGGCTGTTTCTGTCTTGTCTGTACTTGTGAGTGTTCTTTTGTTGGTTAACACGGAGGATTACTGTGTCTCACCTTACTTCTTTATTTATGCCTGTCCCTCTTTTACTGTCCAGTAAAGCAACCAAAGAGTAAAAAGAAGAAATAAAATACAAAAATATTTGACTGCTTCTTACATCCTGATTTTAAGTCTTGTTGATGTTGAGGTTCATCAACTCTGATTATTTTATTGTTTCTACCTGTTTCTTCCTCTCACTGATGTTACCATCAGTTAGTCATGCTGAAGTGTGCTAAAGAAGGGGAGATGAAAATCTAGACTGGTGAACAGTGAGTTGTAAGAAAGTTTCTGTATAGGCTCTCAGTTGTCTCTCGCGTCAAGCAACCCAGTCCAGTCGAAGATTCAAGCTCTCTACTATAGTTGTAAGAAAGGGGGGTGGAGGATGACGATAGTGGGGGTATCAAATCCAGCACAGGAAGCAAATGTGGGAGGAGGGAAAGGATATGGGTGAAAATAACCAGGAGCAGGAAAGAAGAATGAAAGTGAAGGAAGGTGGTGGAATAGGTTACAAAAAATTGCAGCAGTTCTCTAGTGGGATGGTATGTTATTACCACAGAAGGTTATATTAGGTTTTGATATAAATATTAACATGAATAGTGCTTCTTCTTTCGGCTGTTCCCGTTAGGGGTGACCACACAGCAGATCAATCGTTTCCATCTCAACCTGCCCTCTGTAACTTCCTCTGTCACACTAACCACCTGCATGTCTTCCCTCTGCACATCCATAAACCTCCTCTTTGTCCTCACTCTCCTCCTGCTCCATCCTCAGCATCCGTCTCCCTATATACCCTAGGTCCCTCCTCTCCACATACCAAAACCATTTGACTTTGTCTCCAGACAGTTCCATCTGAGCTGTCCCTCTGATATGTTCATTCCTAATCTGTCCATTCTCATCACTCCCAAAGAGAATTGCAACATCTTCTACTTTGCCACCTCCAGGTCTGCCTCCTGTCTTTTTGTTAGTGCCATCGTCTTTAAGCCATTCAACATAGCTGGTCTCACTACTGTCTTGTAGACTTTCCCCTTCACTCTAGCTGATTCTTCGGTCACAAATCACTCCTGCCACTTTTCTCCACCCACTCTACCCTGCCTGCATTCGTACAGTTGACCCGAAGCATTTCAACTAATCTACTTTCGCCACTTCTACTCCTTGTAACCACAGTATTCCACCAGGCTCCTTGACATTCACACATATACTCAGTCTTGCTCCTACTGATTTACTTTCCCCTTTTCTCCAGAGCGTATCTCCTTTCCAGGTTAGACTCAACCTGCTCTCTACTCTCACTACAGATCGCAATGTTATATGGAAACATCATAGTCTATGGAGATCTCATCTGTCAACTTGTCAATCACCATTGTGAACAAGAAAGGAGTCAGAGCTGATTCTTGGTGTAATCCCCCTCCACCTTGAATGAGTCTGAGGGTCATCAACAGTATAACAAGAAAGTACTATAAACCCTGCAAAACATACTACATTAGTAGTATATACATTTGATATGTATTGGATGGCAATTCAGTTCCTCACAATGCAATACGATGCGATTTGGTGTGATACCATTAGGGATGGATATTGATAAGATTTTATTGATATCGATGCCATTATCGCTTCCGCTTATCGATCTGATTCTTTATCGATTCCCTTATCAATACCTCTTGTGAATTTTCCATGTACTAAAAGTAGGCTTTACAGGTTTTCTATGTCAACAACATTTTATTGAGTCCTAAAGTAAATAAATATGAAATTGGTCACTGGATCCTTGATCTCTGGACATAAATAAAAATCAATAGGTCACTGGATCCTTGATGCACATGGTGGATCCTAGATCTCTGGACAGAAATAGAAATAAACAAAATCTTTAGTTTTTGTCAAAAGTAGATGTTAATGGCACAAATGTAACTCCATAGACTCTGAAATCAGCTCTTCATCCGGCTGCTGCACGTCAGGATGTAATTCATAAAAACAGAGGGTGCCTCATTTTGGGGTGGGGGGGGACCTGGTTTTGCTCAGTTGTAGTTTATTGCTTGTATTAAACCTTTGAAAGAGGTGTCATTTGATTTAAAATGGTGATTCGCTCTGAAATGATTAATTCCGACCGAAATCTGTGTGGCTCTTTGTAGCTGCGCACTTAGTCCCACAAAACAGAGGATATTATTATTATTATCATTATCATTATTATTATTCCTTTACCTAATGGGCAACTTCAGTTTATGTACAGGCTGGTGCTCATGCCAGTGGACTTGCTTCTGAAAACCAGTGAAGCAGAGAACCAGCGAACAGCGCTGCAGTCTGCAATCAATGTAGAGAAATATAATTTCTCGATAAACACCCTCAAAACAACGGCCACTCCGGTGTCCTGAACCGTCTGTGTTGCATTCAGTGTGCCTCGGAAAAAATTGATGCAAGCAGGCAGTGAGTGATGCAACATGATACAGCCTGTCAGTTGAATCGATGCACACTGAATGAATCAGTGCACTCGCATTGCCCACGTTTGTATCTAGATACCAATTCTATATCGATTAATCTCCACATGCCTGCCGTCTACCATTGTTAGTGCAGGCTACAATATGAGAACTGTAATTTTGTGAAATAGAGGATCATACATATTGCTTTTAACAAGAGAGACCAAGGGAGAATAAATCCCCATCGCCAAAGAAGTGAAAGTGAAAGAAACAATATGGCCGGCAAAGCATAATGCAGTCTGCAGCCTCACCACTAGATGTGACTAAATCTTATACACTGTAGCTTTAACTCCGATTTACATCTCACCTTGTTTTAGATTGTCTTCACAGGAATGGCTCACATCAGTGGTGTTTAGATCTGAGAACGACACAATATATAGCATGTAATTTGCTTACAGTAGAGAAAGTGGTGTAAACATGTGGGTAATCATATTTCCCTTTGCTATTGATTTTATGTTATGAGCTCTTAAAGCTGCAACTCACTGTGTAATAACGGACTTTTATCAAGTGTGAGAATTTCTCATGGTCATAACTTGTGCCCCGTTTGATGTCAGATGTGCAGTGATGCTGTGCACCAGATTATGGACTTTGATGTAAGTACAGGAAGCTATGCTATAACAATAATGGTAGCAGCTGGAGGAGACAAACACTTAAATACATAAATACAGAACAGTAAGGTGTGTGTGTGTGTGTGTGTGTGTGTTGTGTGTGTGTGTGGTGTGTGTTGTGTGTGTGTGTGTGTGTTGTGTGTGTGGTGTGTGTGTGTGTGTGTTAGATTGTGAGCTTGGCATCCCACATTTCTGACACAGACTTTTGTCCCAGTCTGTGTGATCATGAGGCTCCAGTGTCTTTTGCTCACCAAATAATGACCAAACAGGATTATGTGCTTAATTTGCTTAGTGACTCAGTCCTCTTTGGGAATACCTAGCTCTGGAATTCCCCCAAACCCCAAATCTTCACCCCACACCAGTCCTGTCTTTGTTTTCACTCCCCTTCTCTTTTAGCTTTCTTCTTTTTGCCTTTCGCTCTCCATGTGGAACCCTGTGGAGTGTCCGGAAGAGCTCAGAGGTTGTGTGTGATTGCAAGTGGTGATCTGATGCTGTGGAATAATAGGCTTCCTCTCCTGGATTCTGTAGGTTTTATTAACAGTCTGTTCACAACAGGATTACTTTCCTATCAAAGACCCCACTTCAAGATCTTGTTAGAGATTTACCTGTGAATCTCTTGCTTCGTACTCATTGTGTGCCATGTAGAGGGTAAACTGTCCACAAACACAAGATAAATTTCCACTTCCTTTCAGAGGCATTTGTTTAATGTTGAGTCTACCGCTAAACCATTCAGCATCATTTAATAGTTTCAGAGTCTAAGGATGCAGTATAAACTGCCCCTGGGTTGACCCCATAATAGCTGACTGCAATGCTATTGGAGTTTATTTTTGAGCATCGAATCAAATGGCTCACTGTGAGACACGCCTCATGAAAGACTATCAGAATGATTTCAGGCACTTGAGATGTTTTCTATTTTTAGGGATGATGACTGGTTTTGCTGGGCCTGTCTTGTGTTGCTCACAGCAGAGGAGGATGCATGTAAAAGAAAGACGGAGGAAAATATTTGACTTTGAGGAATGTAGCTAGTACAGGGAGGCGAGGGGGCACTTCAGGATGAAATAGCCAGTGAGCAACATCAGAAGAGGAAATAACTTTTGGGATTTGTTGCCGCAGTAGCCAGAACAAAATCAGATCCTCTGAGGTCACTGGGTGAGGGGACAGAGTAAGACCCACTCCCCTGCAGTCCTCAGAGCTTCACAGGGCTGGGGTTTAGAGTGGGGGTTACGGTAGATGAGTGTAGAGGGTTGTTAATTCCATTATTCCTGCCTGAAGGCCCTTGCCATGGTTCAGGGGGCAGGAATGGGACTGTTAAGGCTCTGACGTAATGCATCACGTGATAAATCTGTTCCGGGTCCAAACAAAACACTTTTGGTTATGTAAAATGACGAGATTCATTTCATAAATGGTTGGTTCAGCCGCTATAGCGTCAGCAATCAAAACAAAAAGGCCAGGATAAGGGGCTTACCTTATTAGTTGTAGCCACTTCTGTTTCTGTTTGTCATTGGCTGGGACTCTTTAAAAACGACAGCTCCGGTGATGTTTCCACCCTATTGACTCGGTCGCACATCCAGGAACTCTGCTTGTGAGGTCTTCACTTCAAAGAAGCAGCAGATGCAGACGACCAACGACCACAAACAGCTGACAAAGCGCGCATTTTTTTTGTTTGGACCCAGAAGTTGAAAATCACGTAGCGTTGCATAAAATGCATTACATCACACTTAACCAAATAGTTGGGGGTGATTCAAGGTGAAAGGTGGTTGAGAGGCGTGGTTATTCAGATATGGGAAGTAACCACATACCACATGTCTTTATCTGCTTGCCTTGTGTAGTCATGAGGCCTGTCTCCTGCTTTTTACTCCCTCTTACTCCCACGCATAGAGTTGCTCAGAGTTAGAAGCAGGGAGCCTGAAATGTGTCATTCATCATTCACAAATCCTGGTTTAATTTTGGCATGGCCAAATGATGTGTATCATCTTAGTGGTTATGAATACAGTATGTGTGTTGACTTTTACATGATCTTATGGTGTTATTAGCAGTATTGCTGTCAGTATGTATGATATTGTTCTGGGAGACAGTATAATTGGCTTGAATATTGCCACTTTGGAAGAGATATGTTGATTTGACCCACGAAACACTGCTCCCCCCCCCCAAACAATTAACTAGAGCCTGACCGACATGGATTTTTTGAGGCCGATAACGATATTTTGGATGAAAAAAAATACCGATAATCGATAAATCGGCTGATTTGCCGATAGCCCATAAATCAGCCGATATTTTTTTTTTTTTTTTTTTTATGAATAAAATGTTCTTTTTGGACCCTTAACAAAAAAGGTGTGAGCTAAAAGCTGAAGCTTTGTCCTCATTGATTAACTTTATAACAGAGAAGAATTTTCAAGTTCAAAAAATGCATTTGGAGCAGTTAGGGGGCTATTCAAACGGGCCAACTAGTAAGATATCACTCCTGAAAACGATCTTTGCCATATCACGTGAGGTAAATCTGCCCTACGATTGGATTTTGGAAAACCATGTGACGGAGAACCAATTCCAATTGGACACTCACATTGCGTATGTCATCACACATCTTCTATGAGGAGTACCAAGATGGCCGACAGTGGATCGAAAGTCCGCAGAGTTAACTTTTCAGCAAAAAAAGAGTAAGTTTCTATCTCATATCATTAAAAAGTTATTTACAATTTAGTAAAGCTTGGTCCAGCCATCGTATACGACGGCGTCAGCCCCCAGAGGTTAATGGCGAACAGCAGTAATTCCCAGAACCCTTCTGGACGACCAGTGAATCTGAATGTTTCAACCTCTTAGCAATAAATGGAAAGTTTTTCATGCTAGAAATAAGGTCTACACAACGTGGGATTAATAAAAAGCAATGACCGACGCAATGAAGCACATTTGACACATTACTACATAAACTGAGTTAATCAAACTGAGTTGAACTGAAACAGGAGAAATGTGGGGTGAATGTATCGCAGTTATTACAAACAACATCCTTATAAACTTACTTGTATGCTTTTGTCAGCCGATTAGTGCAGTATGACGGCGAACTACGGGGGCCATGATGAACACATTTAAGCAGAGTGTAAGCAGCTCTCAGTTGAATGAATCAGGAGCTCCATCTACTGGACAAATGGTGCAAGGGACATTTTACATTGCCGACACAAACATTATTCAGTAACTGTTCCGTTTATGAGACAATATCGGCGTTGTAATCGGCAAAATTTCGGCCGATAGTGAGTAGTTTGAAAACGGCTTATATCGGCCGATAATACCGGCTGTCCAATATATCGGTCAGGCTCTACAACTAACACCAATAATATGAACTGAAAATAGAAGATTAGTCTTCTTCCAGTTGTGCTTTTGTTATATCAGCTTGAGGAGGATTTTTATTTCTTAATTCAGACAGAGAAGTAATACTTTGCTTTTTTTTTAAATACCAATGGAAACCATTTCCTGCAACGTCATAGGCAGAAGAGGCTACGAAAAACATCATCTGAAAAAAGAGATTCTGTTTGGTTGCCCACAAATTGAAAAAAAAAAAATCTAAATAAATAAATAAACTTCCATGCAAGTATCAATCTTGCTTCTTTATTATTGTGTTTGTATGGTAAGTGCTTTTTTATACTTTTAATTGTTTTTTACACACTAATATAATTAATTAATTTTGGAGCAATTTTGTCCATCTGCTTGGCTTCCCCTCTCCCACTGCGGTTGCTGAGCGCAGCATCCTGGAGGTTCTGATGGTTCTCCGTTTTAACGGACAGTGGTACCACCAAAGAGTGCACAAACAAACCAACTAAATAGTCCTGTTTCCCGCTTGCGCTTCCCTCGGGATTCACGCAAACAGAGAGTCAGCTGAAGGTGTTTGTGAACTTTCCCAGCGGAAATGGTGTTTGATTTTCCACCAGTAGCAACGCTTTATCTTTTGTGACAGTTAACCAGACCAATGACATGCAAGTTTTAACATTTAATTACATTTAAAGAGGTAAATGTGCACATATTTAGCTCTTTCAGTGGCAACAAGCAGCAGTTTCCTCTTGGATTCTTTGTGCCTATTACAATAACATCAATTAGCCCGAGTCAGGGTTATAGCACAGATATTTCCTGTAGAGAATTTTCTATCACTTATTACAGGTTATAGAGAGATTGATGCATGAATGGATAAAAACACTGAAAAGTCATTTTTACATGTATTAGAACTCATTCAGATCACTGCTCATCAAGTTCAGATAGGGACACTGTGGGGGGGGGGGATCACAGAGCATCTGCAGAGGGTGATGACCGTGACTCACTCTGTCTCCCTCTGCCTGTGTTGTCCTCCGTCTTCATTAAATCTATCGTCTTTCTCTCTTTCTGCCTGCCTAATGAGCAGCGGTGTCACCAGAGTTGTACTGGATATTAAATGAAGAATAAGACTTTGCTGAAGTCTGGTGTAATGTCCCCCGAGGAAAAAATTTTCAGTGAATCCTCCATAAAATGGGTGATGATAGGTGATGATGGGTAATGACTTCTGTGACTAGTATTCATCCTAAAATCGATAAATAATTTGGACACCTTCGTACATCTACATTTTGGAGGGTAATACATACGTTTGTATGTAAAGTAATTAACATTTAATATCACAAATGTCAAACACAAATCCCACAATCACAGTGACTCATGCCTGTAATTCAGAGATGACTAATGTGTGTCATAGATATTTATTACGTGATTTAAATTCTGATCATGAACCTGCAGCTTGAAAAGCATGCTGAAATTTTAATTTTATGTTTCAAAAATATTTTGGGGACTTCTGCCAATGTTTTGCAGGTGCCTTTTGTGTTGGATTGTTAACATGATGACTAAAAAGAATTAACAAATTTTCACAAAACTTGATGAAAATGTTTTGCTTAGCCTTACATTTTGAATACACATACGGTGAAGTGGTCAGAGAATGAATTTCTTAAAATATAATTTCATGTCCTGCAACTACAGTGAGGAAAATAAGTATTTGAACACCCTGTGATTTTGCAACTTCTCCCACTTAGAAATCATGGAGGGGTCTGAAATTTTCATCTTAGGTGCATGTCCACTGTGAGAGACATAATCTAAAAAAAATAAAATCCAGAATTCACAATGTATGATTTTTTTTAATAATTTATTTGTATGTTACTCCTGCAAATAAGTATTTGATCCCCTACCAACCAGCAAGAATTCTGGCTCACACAGACCTGTTAATTTTTCTTTAAGAAGCCCTTTAAGAAGTCATGTGCCTTTACACGCTGTCTGTGGAGGACGTCGAAGATGTGTATATATTTAGCATGGTGGTGACCGGGTTCCTGCTGTGTGGAGCGGGCATAGCGCTGGTTTACCGGAAAATTAAGAAAGTGGAAGCGGCAATAATTGGCCCGTCCAGGCTGCCCCACATGATTGATTCGATTGGAAGGGCAGTGTCAGCTCAGTCGGCGGGTGTTAACCGCGCGTTGGATACCATCTCCGGAAGAATGGCTGCACTGGAAAACCGCATTGATCGTCACTAATGACCACATCTCCTCTCCTAATTCAGATGTATTGAAAGCCACTCTGTCTCAGACTGTGGAATCTTTCAGGCGTCTGCTAATCTGGATTTTCATTCGGCTTCCCAAAACACAGCTGCACTTCAAGGCCGCTGTGATAAAAACCTCCTGGAGAAGAACAACGCTCATGCCTCACTCCCCTGGTCTCTCCCCGCCCTCAGCTTCTCCAGCTCTGACATTGACTGTGGACAGTGGACTGTTCAGGGCTGGGCCCCTCCTCCCTCCAGAATGGACGAACAAGGCCGTTGATGGCGCCTAAAGGCGGCCTCCGGGAGTTCTGTCTGATAACTGGACTCTTACAAATCTCGGTCGTCGTCTCTCGTCCTGTTGTTGTGTGTGATCATTGTTCATTGTGCTGATGGGTTTTTTCCTGCATTGCTGCTGCATGATTCAATGCAGCAGCAATGAAGGTTTTTCTTTCCCAAGTTTTACCTTGTGTGTGCTTTTTATATGTGTTCATGTACTGGGCCGGCTTATGTGTGTTGTGTGTTATGTGTGTGTCGTCTGTCGTCATGAGGCCGGTCATGGTTTGTTCAGCCCTGCTGTTGACCTAAGGCAGGATATACATCTGGAGCTGGTCCCCGGGCGCCTAAAGGCGACTTCTGCTCCTAACTGGCAATTAGGATGGGTTAAATGCAGTAAACACATTTCATTGTGCAGGGAACATGTTCCTTTGTGCATATGACAATAAAATTTCTTTTGAATTCCTTTTGAATCCTTGAATCCTCTTATTCTGCCTTTTTACCTGTAGTTAATTGCACTCTGTTTGAACTTGTTACCTGTATAAAAGACACCTGTTCACCCACTCAATCAATCACACTCCAACTTGTCCACCATAGCCAAGACCAAAGAGCTGTCTAAGGACACCAGGGACAAAACTGTAGACCTGCACAAGGCTGCTGCAGGTTGGATGCTGCAACAGTTGGTTTTTACTAATCACTTTATCCACTCATATTGTTCTGATCATCTGTGAACTCATTTGCCGAGGTGATCAATAGAACCTGCAAAATATGCTAACTAGAACAGTTCTGTACCATTTGCCTCTCTAAAGCTATGCCAGTGAACCACTGTGCATGTCAAGAGCTCAAAATGACCTGCCATTCAAATACAACCCCTGGCAAAAATTATGGAATCACCGGCCTCAGAGGATGTTCATTCAGTTGTTTAATTTTGTAGAAAAAAAGCAGATCACAGACATGACACAAAACTAAAGTCATTTCAAATGGCAACTTTCTGGCTTTAAGAAACACTATAAGAAATCAAGAAAAAAAGATTGTGGCAGTCAGTAATGGTTACTTTTTTAGACCAAGCAGAGGAAAAAAAATATGGAATCACTCAATTCTGAGGAAAAAATTATGGAATCACCCTGTAAATTTTCATCCCCAAAACTAACACCTGCATCATATCAGATCTGCTCGTTAGTCTGCATCTAAAAAGGAGTGAACACACCTTGGAGAGCTGTTGCACCAAGTGGACTGACATGAATCATGGCTCCAGCACGAGAGATGTCAATTGAAACAAAGGAGAGGATTATCAAACTCTTAAAAGAGAGTAAATCATCATGCAATGTTGCAAAAAGATGTTGGTGTTCACAGTCAGCTGTGTCTAAACTTTGGACCAAAAACAAAAACATGGGAAGGTTGTTAAAGGCAAACATACTGGTAGACCAAGGAAGACAATCAAGCGTCAAGACAGAAAACTTAAAGCAATATGTCTCAAAAATCGAAAAATGTACAACAAAACAAATGAGGAATGAATGGGAAACTGGAGTCAACGTCTGTGACCGAACTGTAAGAAACCGCCTAAAGGAAATGGGATTTACATACAGAAAAGCTAAACGAAAGGCATCATTAACACCTAAACAGAAAAAAAAAACAAGGTTACAATGGGCTAAGGAAAAGCAGTTGTGGACTGTGGATGACTGGATGAAAGTCATATTCAGTGATGAATCTCGAATCTGCATTTGGCAAGGTGATGATGCTGGAACTTTTGTTTGGTGCCTTTCCAATGAGATTTATAAAGATGACTGCCTGAAAAGAACATGTAAATTTCCACAGTCATTGATGATATTGGGCTGCATGTCAGGTAAAGGCACTGGGGACATGGCTGTCATTACATCATCACTAAATGCACAAGTTTATGTTGATATTTTGGACAATTGAAAGGATGTTTGGGGATGATGAAATCATTTTTCAAGATGATAATGCATCTTGCCATAGAGCAAAAACTGCAAAAACATTCCTTGCAAAAAGACACATAGGGTCAATGTCATGGCATAGGGTCAATGTCAATGAGCAGATCTGATTTGATGCAGGTGTTAATTTGGGGGATGAAAATTTACAGGATGATTCCATAATTTTTTCCTCAGAATTGAGTGATTCCATATTTTTTCCTCTGCTTGGTCTAAAAAAGTAACCGTTACTGACTGCCACAATCTTTTTTTCTTGATTTCTTATAGTGTTTCTTAAAGCCAGAAAGTTGCCATTTGAAATGACTTTAGTTTTGTGTCGTGTCTGTGAACTGCTTTTTTTCTACAAAATTAAACAACTGAATGAACATCCTCTGAGGCCGGTGATTCCATAATTTTTGCCAGGGGTTGTACATATTATTTTTGTGTCTTAAATTAAAGTAATAGCATTTTTAATGTCTATTCAGTTTGTGTAATCAACAATGACATTCTGAGGTCAAGAGCTAAAAAAAAAGCACTGTCCATCTTACAATATCTGTCTTTACACAGCAAGCTATTAATGTGTCAACACATCATCGTTTCTTTATCTATGCAGTATTAGAAAACTGTCACTATGAAACGATGTTTGCTGGTTTATTTTGTCAAGCCCATTTGTGTGTTGTGATTCGCAATTCTGCCATGAAAAACTTAACATGTATAAATACAGCTCACCAACAGAGCAGGTGTGAAGGTAATCACTGAGTTTCAGTTAAAATGCACATTAACCATTTGGTCTCGTTATTGTGTCTTTTTCTTCAGTGTGTGTGGTGCGTCTGACACCGTCAGGCTGCCATGGCTCTGGTTCAGGCACTGCCTGTGTCCATGACTGACCACATCCAATTCTGGTGTTGAAGTCCAGCAGTGTCGACCGCGTCTCGTCCCACTCCCCACCAGACACCTGTGCTGGAGCTTGTGGGCCCTGTAGCGCTGGGACAAGCCATGGGTTCAGTAAGCAGTCTTATATCAGGTCGGACATACCAGGAAAGACACTGCCGGGCCGCAAGTGAATTCACCAAGCCACGGCGCGCTACGCCAGCTACCAGCTGCTTCCGGCTCCAGGATAACACCCTCCGTAGTGGGAGTTCTCTTGAGCAACTGCTGATTCATAGCAACCAAATACAGCCCCAGGTTCTACCTCCACCACTCCCCACGAAGAAGCAGCCACGGCCAGGAAATACTGCTGGGGTAGGCAGTGCTGGAGCATCTGGTGCAGTAGGTGGTGGAAATAATGGGAACTTTGGGTATGCAAGTGAAGAGGTGTTAGTAGGAGATTGGAATGACAACTTAGTAATGACAGCTGGAAGCCCGTGTAGTGACACAGAAGACCAAAGGGACAACAGGACTCTTAATGGCAACATGGGGGACCTCCTCCCAAACTCATCCCAGTGTCTGGACAATTGGAGAAGGTAAAGAAAATAGTCTACCAAATGTTATTTTCTGCCTGCCATGCATTTAGGGCATCAGGGTGGTCTCACTATTTGTATTCTAAAGTGTTACCTGTTAGGTGGCTTACCTCTATGTGTGTGTGTGTGTGTGTGTGTGTGGTGTGTGTGTGTGTGTGTGGGTGTGTGTGTGTGTGTGTGTGTGTGTGTGTGTGTGTGTTTATATATATATTTATTTATTACTGAAAATGTGTGTCTTCCTTCCCAACATGAAACTGTTTTAAAACATTTTGCAAAAAGTTTAAATTCCCCAAATTTTGCAACTCTGTAGGCTATGGTAAGGCCCCATAAAACAAAACAAAACAACAAAAAAAACAAACAACATTAGTTTATCATCCTTTACATCAGAAAAAGTGATGAGGGAAGGTGGATTTTTTCTTCTTCTTGAAACTTCCCCTTGTAATATGAATTGACATAAGTTTATGGCACTGCGTTTATTTCATTCTCAAGGATTTACAGCCCTGGTTCTTCTTTCCTGAACTGTGGCCATCAGCAAGACAACCTGCACACTGGCTGTAAATATCGCTCATGGTCAGTCAGCTTCCTAAGGAGAATTACATTCCTTGGAATTATTTCTGTTCCTATAGGTGCTCAATTAAAGGAAATGGAGTTGCTTTGTTGGAAGTAAAAAAAAAAACAATGTCAACAGTTATGGTTGCTATCATGTTAGCTAGACATGATGCATCATCTGCTTTTATAAAATTCTGCCCAACTGAAGTAAAAACTGTTATATGACCACATCAGCATATTTTATAGCAGTGTAAGATAATAATACACGCACACAGTGTAAATAAAATCCCTTAACTGTCAATATTATTATCTGGCTCATGGCCACGCTAGCTAGCTACTGTGGTTCAGTCAGAAAACCAATTTGCTACATGCTACTCTATGCTACTTTCTTAGTTTGCATGTATATTGTACAAGTTATCCTGTTAAGCACTGAAGGAACATTGTTGGAAAAAAAAAAACAAAAAAAAAAAACAAGAAAATACTATGGTTTCAGATTTGTGTTGTAATTTGCTGTAATTTGCACATAAAATCCTTTTAATGATAAAATGATGTACTAAATACTTTATTAAAACAAATCTAATGAACAGAATCACTTAAATAGACTTTTGGGGCTGTTATATAAGTATTTTTGTATGTAAATATATTGGGGTGGAGGGTTGTGTTCTACACATATAAAGCAGTTAAGATGTTTCTGCACAACCTGCTGACATATTTTACAGCAGATTCCCTCAGCTGGCCTAATTGGCTATTTATTCCCATTGGTCCGGAGGGAAGTTTAATCACTCATCTGACGGCTAAGATGGATCGTTTGACAGCTTCTCACCTTGCAGCCACATCATTATCAATGTCAGAGCTCACTTACTTTCAGTGTACAGTTTAGTGACATATTTAGGAAGTGCTGAGGAAGAACATTAACTTACAGAACAAGAGAGCAGCTTTTGCTTTTCATCTGATTTTTTTTTCTGTCTCCACTCCATTTCTTAGCCCTTTAATCAGATCTTTATTCTTACATTCATTCATTTTCTATGCCCAATTAGTCCAATCAAGGGTCACAGGTCGGCCGGAGCCTATCCCAGCAGTCATAGGGTGTGAGGCAGTCCATATTTCCAACTTATCATATATTACTCCTAATTTTCTGTTTGTGTCTCTATCTTACGTTAGTGGAAAAACACTAACAAATTGATAAATGGAACCAATGAGTTTTAATTAAGTCTTGTCAATCAAATCAAAGTCTAGAGGGCATGACCTGCCAATATATCAATCAACCCTGTCTGATGCGTTTCATCGAATCATTGCCAAATAGCACAGCTTTTATTTATCTCTAAATTTATTTTGTTTATGTTGAATTCTCAGAACATGGAGAAAGTTCTTATCCGTCCTACAGCATTTAAACCTGTAGTGCCCAAGAACCGTCACTCTGTACAGTACCTGTCTCCACGGCCAGCGGGCAGCAGTCTCTCTGAGAGCCAAGGCAGCCTCAATCTTCTTCTGCCCCTCGGAGGATCCACCAGCACTCCTGGAAATGGAGGAAGCGGCAACTCTGAAGGGAAGCGTAACTCCTACAGCGGAGGTCGCAATGCTCGGAACAGCCAATCCTGTTCCATGTCAGATTCTGGAAGGAACTCCTTGTCAAGTCTCCCTACTCACAGTAGCACAGGTTACAGTTTGCCCCCAGTGAGGGTTCCAGCTCTGGTTCTGGCAGTGGGGGGCCAGTTGGAACCCACATCTGGTCCGGGTCAGAGCACTTCTGGTGCAGTCAGGACCCATGGTCACACGAACTCAGACAGTGGACGTTCCTCATCCAGCAAAAGCTCCGGCTCTGGCTCACTCAGCGGGCGTGGGCAGCCGTTATTAGACAGCAGGTCCTGTGGCCACTCGCCACCAACCCATTGAAGGTTATGAGGCGGTGGTCAGGGAACTAGAGGAGAAGCTGAGGGAACGAGATCAGGAGCTCCAACAGCTCCGGGAAAATCTGGATGAGAATGAAGCTGCTATCTGCCAGGTGGGACTTAAAGCGAATTCACCACAGCCATTACTGTGTAACAAAAGTCAACAAATAATTTGATCGGCTGTTAGTAAACATGAAGCTGTAACCTCTGACCTCTTGTTGCACGCTGTTGTCATGCACTCTACTGTTTAAGGTGTACGAGGAGAAGCAGCGTCGCTGTGAGAGAGAGATGGAGGAGCTGAGGCAGAACTGTGCCACGAAAATGAAGCAGGGCGTCACAAAAAGCTCAGAGGGCACAGCAGGTGCTGCAGTTACAGGTAAGAATTTTAAACATTTTCTCTTTGTTTTATTGAGATGGTTTACTGAGTGCAAATGTTTGTATGCCAAGGATGTTCTAGTTTAAACTGTTAAAATCATTGTTTCTCAATCCCGGTCCTCAGGACCCAAAGTTCTGTGCAATTTCCTTTTCTCTCTGATCTAACTGCTCATAATGAGCCAAAATTACATGTGTCCATTGTTCAGCCAGTTGTTGATTGGCAGGACACACCTGACTGAGGTCCTCTAGTCTGAAGCGAATCAGAGACAAATAGAAAGCATGCAGTAATTGAGGTGCCCAGGACCAGGATTGGGAAAAAGATGGTTTAGTGCACTTCAAACACGGTTTTGAACTGGTTCTTTTTTCATTTGTTTAACGTTTGCAATGTTTTGAAATGGTGTAACTAGCTGAAACAGTTTTGTTCTTTTGTATTTTAACCATTTTTAAAAAATAGTGAATCATCATTTGAAAGGTTGTTTGTGTTTTGAACAGTTTGAAACTTTGTCGTTTTCTGAAGCAACTGGTGTCATGTAGTGCTCTAAGAATTTTGAAACAGACTTTTGAAACCAGGGGTTTGTTCTCCATAGTATGTAAGGTGGACAAACGATGAAAAATTGGCACTTCCGAAACTGACCACTATGTTGTGGTATAGTGTTCCAGCATCTATATTCAGAACAAGGCTATAAACTGATACCTCAGCTGCCTAGCAACTTTGTAAAGTCCTTTCACTTAAATGGTTTGGGCTGGGATTAGGAAAGGGTCAGGGTTTAATCCCACTGAAAAAAAGTCTGGAGTTTTGTACAGTACCTCTTAATTCTCATGCCAATGCTTTGCACACTTCAGGAAGTCTTTCTCAGTAGCAGAATTACAATATGGACTGAGTCCATTTCCAGAATTTTATACCTTTGCATGCTGTGCAGAAGAGCTTAATTTGATCTGACAAGATTTTTGACAGTTATTTTCTGAAGCAACTGGTTCATTCGTGCCATAGGTTCATTTTCAGAGTAATTTAAACCAAAATTATTCCCTGCTAGCTGTGCCTGTATATTATCTGATTTTAAACTGCATAGAGGTAAATATGCTCAACCAGTGGTAAATTGGTTTGAATATAATTTAAACTGGCTAAATTTAAGCAACTGGTTTTAATTGGTTGACACAAGCCAGTAAAATGCAAGATTTTTAATAAGTAACGTGAAGATATGTTGTTATGCAGGGGTGGTGGCCAAGTGGTTAGTGCACTTGGTTTCAGGTTCAAACTGGGTTCCTGGAAGGTTCCCAGTTCAAACCCCACCCCTGCCACATTTCTCTATATAATGTGGATTTGTATCATGAAAAGCATCCGGTGTAAAACTTGTGCCAATTCAACATGCAGATCCACCTCAGATCTACTGTGGCGACCCCGAGTGAAAACACGGGAGCAGCCGAAGGGACTTTCTAACATGCTTTTGGACTTTTAAAAGTGTGAGGGACAATTTAAAAAATGCAGATTTTGTTGGTGCAGTTGTTTGAATCATCATTTTACTCTCCTCATAAAGCGCCAAATCTGAAGAATCTCAGAAATCCTTCTATGTCTTCAGATATTTCAACTACAGCAAGAGAAGAAGAAGCTCCAGGAAGACTTTGCCTCTCTGCTGCAGGACAGGGAAACGCTGGAGAGGAGATGTTTGACCATTCAGAGGGAGCAAACTCAGCTGGGTCCACGTCTGGAAGAGACAAAGTGGGAGGTGGGTGAGAGTCACCGTGGAAAGATATTACTTCATTCTTAGTGAACTTTATTTCAACTCTTATTGAAGTCCCTCTGGCTTGTTGACATTAGAGGCTGAAGTACTCCAGAGACACAAAGAGATTTGACTTTAAAATAATTCATTTAAGACAAGCGTGTTGTTTTATATCAAAGATAGGCCATCTTCATATGTGGTCTTTGACGCAGTTTTGATCTTTGAACCCAGTGACCTCGACTTTTGCCAAAACAAACCACTTAAGAGCAATTCTGAGGTCAGCCTACATGTGCACAGCAAGTTGGGAGAAAAACTGACCCATTGCACCTCACAGTAGTAGTAGATCAAACAAACAAATGTTTTCCCAAATATAGTGTGACAAACAATGACTGTATATTTTCTTGAAACTTAACATTTCTGCACAATAACTAAAGAATACCTCATCTGAATGAAACCATTTCTTTCAGGTGTATTAGAGGAGGCTAGAGGAAGGTTCCTTTCGAAAATGGTGGGCATGCGTCATGCAGTATGACTACCATGGATGCCAAGTTAATTTCCATTTGTGCACTATGACTAAACAATGCCTCATGTAAATGAAACCATTTTTTGGTGGTGTAGTGGGGTGGTGTATTGGTGTACACCATTGGTGTCCAAAGTATTCTAGAAAAGGCCAAGAGGGTGCAGGTTTCTTTGCAGCCACTGACTCCAGCAGGTAATTTTCACTGATGAACTCATCCTATCTGCTCAAAGTGATGTTAATCAGTGAAATCACCTGCTGGAGTCAGTGGCTGCAAGGAAAACCTGCACCCTCTTGGCCTTTTCTAGAATACTTTGGACACCACTGGTGTACAGGAAGGTTCCTTCAGAAAATGCCCATTGTCCAATATGGCCACTACAGACACCATCTTAATTTTCGCAATAAGTAGAGGACACCTTGTTCGGTTGAAACCAGGAGGCATAGGAACAGGAAGTATAGTAGTCAATACACCACGTACGAATTGTAAAGCAGCAATCTTTCACTACACAAGTAGACCATATACCACCTTTAAAGCCACTAGTCTTTTGCTGTAGAAATAATTTCCAGACTTTATTATCACCTCTACCATAAAGCCACAGACCAACTTAACATACGAGCGGGGGCAAATTGCTCTTGTTGATATATTCAAGAAACAGTACTTGTGTTTTAACTGTACACCTCCCACTATCTCTTTCTGTCAGGTGTGTCAGAAGTCAGGGGAGATCTCCCTCCTAAAGCAGCAGCTGAAGGAGATGCAGTCAGAGCTCAGCCAGAAGGCCGGAGAGATTGTGGTGCTGAAGGCCCAGCTCAGAGAAGCCCGTTCTGAACTGCAGGCCAGCCAGGTTCGATCCCAGGAGGCCCAGACAGCACTGCGAACCCGATCTCTGGAGCTGGAAGTCTGCGAGAACGAGCTCCAGAGGCGCAAGAGTGAAGCTGAGCTGCTTCGGGAGAAACTTGGCCGTCTGGAGGAGGAGTCAGCCCGACTCTGTGAAACACTGACCAATCACAGTAGACCCTCTCTGGCTGGAAATCCATGTCCAACAATGAAGGCCAGTGCATGAACCTGTCCCTCCAGCCAGGTAGAAGCGTGGCAGGAAGGGGTGGTCCCAGTCCCTCTGTGTACCGCGATGGAGAGGAGAGTCTTCTGGTGTGGGGCGGGGAGAGTGATGAAGCCAAGGCACAGAGACAGAATGCAGAAACAGTGCTGGCACTCAGACAGCAGGTGCCGTGTTCTCTCTCTACCTTCTCTAGACACACGCTGTGAACAGTAAACAGAATAACTTCAAACATTTTGTTTCTTGTTTCTCAGGTGGACAGGCTGAAGGCCGAGCTCATATATGAGAGAAGGACCAGTGAGGAGCAGCTGTCACACTTTGACGATGAGAGGAGGGTGTGGCAAGAGGAGAAAGAAAAGGTGCTAGCTCTCTTCAAGGACCTCAGTGTCTGCTAAATACTAAGAGACAACTGTATGTGTGTATACGAGGTCTGTCCATAAAGTATCGTACCTTTTTTTTTTTTTTTTTAACTATATGGATTTGATTCATATGTTTTCACGTCAGACAAGCTTGAACCCTTGTGCGCATGCGTGAGTTTTTCCACGCCTGTCGGTGACGTCATTCGCCTGTGAGCACGCCTTGTGGAAGGAGTGGTCCCGCCCTGTCGTCGGATTTTCATTGTCTGGAAATGGCGGAATAATTTGGGTTTTTTTTCCATCAGAATTTTTTCAGAAGCTGTTAGAGACTGGCACCTGGAAACTATTCGAAAAATTTATCTGGCTTTCGGTGAAAATTTTACAGGCTTCACAGAAAATAAGGTCTGTTAGTACAGCTTTATGGACCCCTTTAAGGACGCTCAGCGCGCCGCGCTCCGAGCTGCGCGACACTGCACAAGCCACCGGACCATTTCTGAGCCGATGGCTCTGTGGATACGAGACCGTCGTGTGCTCTTTCTCTGATATCACAAGAGCTGGACATCAGCCATTTTCCGCAGATTTCACTTTTAACAAGAGATTTTGTCATGGAAAGCCGCGCGGAGGCTTCGCGCGTCACGACCGATTCGCTTTGGAAGCGAGACAAAGGAACACCTCCGTTTCGGCGTGTCAGAGGACAAGTTTGGACATGTCCAGCTCTCCACAATTTCACTGACACTTACTGGACTGGTAGCATTGAAAGCCGAAATAGACATGTCCAAACTTGTCCTCTGACACGCCGAAACGGAGGTGTTCCTTTGTCTCGCTTCCAAAGCGAATCGGTCGTGACGCGCGAAGCCTCCGCGCGGCTTTCCATGACAAAATCTCTTGTTAAAAGTGAAATCTGCGGAAAATGGCTGATGTCCAGCTCTTGTGATAATCAGAGAAAGAGCACACGACGGTCTCGTATCCACAGAGCCATCGGCTCAGAAATGGTCCGGTGGCTTGTGCAGTGTCGTCGCAGCTCGGAGCGCGGCGCGCTGAGCGTCCTTAAAGGGGTCCATAAAGCTGTACTAACAGACCTTATTTTCTGTGAAGCCTGTAAAATTTTCACCGAAAGCCAGATAAATTTTTCGAATAGTTTCCAGGTGCCAGTCTCTAACAGCTTCTGAAAAAATTCTGATGGAAAAAAAACCCAAATTATTCCGCCATTTCCAGACAATGAAAATCCGACGACAGGGCGGGACCACTCCTTCCACAAGGCGTGCTCACAGGCGAATGACGTCACCGACAGGCGTGGAAAAACTCACGCATGCGCACAAGGGTTCAAGCTTGTCTGACGTGAAAACATATGAATCAAATCCATATAGTTAAAAAAAAAAAAAAAAAGGTACGATACTTTATGGACAGACCTCGTATGTCCCTCTCCTGTCCAAATGGCACCTCAGAATTCAGCCAAATGTGGTACATGTATACTTTGACATACAGGGACTAGGGATGGGTATTGGTAGATTTTATTGATATCGATACCATTTTCGATTCTGCTTATCAATCCGATTCCCTTATAGATTCCCGTACGATACCACCTGTGAATTTTCTGTGTACTACAAGTAGGCTTTACAGGTGTCTATGTCAACATTTTATTGAGTCTTAAAGTAAATAAATATGAAATTGGTCACTGGATCCTTGATCCCTGGATATAAATAGAACAAATCTATAGTTTTTTGTCAAAAGCATTTCTTCTGAGACATTAATGGCATGATTGTCTCTCCATACATCTGAGCTGAGCTCAGCTGGCTGCTGGAGTCTGTAGGTCTGCAGCCATACAGTCTTGGGCTGCTGCACATCAGCGCAGGATTTCTCACTTTGGGAGGAAAAACATTTTATCAATTGCAGTTTATTGTTTGTATTACAATATTGGAAAGTGGTGTGTCATTTGATTTAAACGGCGATTCGCTTTGAAGTTATAAATTCCGAGCTTACTCGACTCAGCAGAGAGCGGCGCAGCATTTAGAGCAACGGAAGGGAGGATGATTCTCGTTTTTCTCACAACAAGACAGGAGTGCCAGTACTCACTTATCTGCACAAAGTGACTCACGATTGACATATTTTAATGGCTTTGAGAGGGGTTAAGAAGCGGAGTTGCCACTTCTGAAGAGGAGCGAAACTAAGAACCAACGAAGCAGCAGACTGAAGCACTGCTTCATTGGTTCAAGGTTCAAAGCAAAGCCACGCTGCAGAAACAGTTGATAACAGACCGCTGCAGGTCTGTAATCAATGTAGAGAAATGATCATTTTCCCGACAAACACCCTCAAAACAACGGCCGCTCTGAGGACCCGATAAGGGAATCGTTAAGTCAAAAGGCATTGATGTCAGTGGATCAAATCATTTCTTAAAAATACCCGAAAAGAACTGGTTCCCGATGCCCAACCGAACAGGGACTGATATTAGCTATTCAGTACTTTAGTAGCAGTAGTAGTAGTAGATCCTCAGACAGCAGTAGTACTTGTAGAGTATAGTTAAGGGGAGAGACACTTTTGTGGTGCAGATTGAGCAACGTGGCACACATATACTTTGACATATGGGAGTGACATACAGTAGGCTATTGAATACTTTAGTAGTAGTAGAAGTAGTTTAAGGGGAGAAACACTTGCGCTACATCATCGCTGCCAAAATATGCTAAAAGGTCATATTTTTCACTTTTTTTCCTTTGCAACTTTTTACCTCTTCATTTTTGCATGTAACTGTAGCACCAGCATAGTAGTAGTAGTAGCAGCTGTCTCCTCTTGAGGCAGCTTTAGCCGCGCCTTAACAGTTTCCCTGGAATCTGGGATAGGTGGGGGTGGTGGTTTTGTTTATGAAGATGAAGTTTTCATTTCAGTCTCTGAATCAAAACCCAACGTGAGGCAGGTAATCGGCTAGTAGTCTTAACATGTTTCAAGAAACTAGTTTCACGACCCACTTTACCTTCCAGGTAATCCGCTACCAGAAACAGCTGCAGGCAGAACTACATCCAGATGTATCGGCGAAACCGGAACCTGAGCGAGTGATGAGAGAGCTGAGTTTGGAGCTGGAGAACAGAGACTTGGAGGACTATGAGGTCCACACTGGCAGCAATGAAATCCACTTTGAGGAAATCAACCCGCCACTGAGATCTAACACGCGGATCTAAACAGGGGAACTCGACCAGCAACTCGTAAAGATGTGAAAGAAACTCACAGGATGATTACTGCACTACTGTATTCAACACAGCTTTACCTGCACCACCGAGTGAGCGCTCGTCACTGTCAAAGGGAGATCTTCCAAATGTGCATTCTTACCTTGTGCTAATAGAGGCATACTGTCGCTTTTATTCCACGACAAAGCCAAGCACAGACCTCTTTCTCGGGACATTACAAAAACCAAGACCATAGTGTTCTTTATTGGACAGTATGTGAATCAGGGTATCAAAAACTATGAGAATTCATGCAAATATATTAGAACATGCATTGTCCTCTTATAGCAGTCACATGCTTCTATGTAGCACACGAGCATGCAAGTAATGAAGATCACCACTGCTGGCTATTAAGGACTTCGTTAGCCGTCCATACTGTGCTTATTAGCAGCACCAACCACAACCCTGCACTAGCCCTCTTATTATTAAAGGGAAATCTACACTAAAAAGACATATTTAAACATTTAGATGTTCAGTGGATGGGCAGATCATGTTTATCAGTTTTAAAAATACTTTGTATTATTATTATTTTTATTTTATTTTATGTTTTGTACTTTTTGGGTGTTTTGGATGTTTCTCCTCAAAAGTTCTTTTTGAAAAGGAATGTATGGTTATCACTGGCATCGAAAGAATATTTACAAAGGTAGATGCAGTATTATTTTGCACAACATTTCTGTGCTTCTGAGACACAGCTATCTTTGCAAATCCAAAATCTAAATCCTTTTAACATTTGTTACATACCGACATCTTATTCAGTCATTTTCCAAAACACTGTGGAGACAGAAACCTAACAGTGAAAGGAAAATCTTTATTTCAAAGCCCTTTTCTAGACCACCACCAGTCACATTGTTGTACTTTGACAGTTCCGTGAGCGGCAGCATAAACATTACATTATACAAACACAGTATGTAGCATGAAGAAATATACTTAAGCACGAATACTGCAGATTCTTGCTTTCTCGTCTCTCATTGCATCTCTGTCTGCGTTTCACCTTACTCTATTTTATCACAGTTAAAGCGCCACACTGTCAGTGATGAGTGGGCGACTGAAAATGTAGCACCTTCTTTCGTTTGGACATGTGATGTCAGCGAGATGATTTCAGCTAGCGTTTGAACCATCAGCATGCTTATTCCCTCTCCATTTTTGCTCTCATTAGATGATATATTTTTTGAGCTTGTAGCGGCCTACAGCCAAATAACCCTTATTGTGTCTTCCCTTGACGGTAAACCATCACCAACTGCTATCCAGGTAGTGCAACGGCGTGCCTGCACGCACGCACGTCTTTGTTACATCAAATTTTCAGAAAGGTGTTTGCGAGAGTGTTCGGGTTTATCCTGAGATGAGACATTGCAGATGCAGTAGCTCCAGTAGCTTCGAGACACGTGGGTCATTGATGCCTTTCAGTCAGATTTGAAGCTGTGGTTAGTCAGGTTTTCTATCCTGAACAGAACATGCAGGGCTGTGTGCACTGGAACTCTGAGCATGGTTGGGGGTTGGGAAGGAGTGGCTTGATAACGATTGTCTTTTAATTTGCAAAGAGTCTATATCGAGAAATAATAGTTAAAAGGAAATCTATATCGTGGATGAGATGTTGTTTATTTTTTATATATAGCACCTGAAGATATTTTGTTGTAGTACTGATATCAGTGTGGATTTAATATACAGAAATTTCTCTGTCTGTCGCATACCAATATTTCAAACGATGGATCAGTTTTAAATGGAGGAGACCTCACCAAAAGTCTGTGCTCAATAGTCAGTGCATGAAAATCTCTTCACTTTATATAATCTGTGTCACAATCTTTGCAGAAGATGGATTAAAACATCTTGTATTTCGGGGTCAGTCTTCTAGTGTGTTGTCTCTCTATTTTATCTTTCATTTGACTTTTAGTGTCATGATGTCACACTCACATCATTTCATGTCCTGATTGTTGGAATTTGTGTATGTGGTTAGTTTACAGTTTTATGTGATGGTTATCAGTGGTGGGCACAGCTAACCTAAAAATTAGCTTCAGTCACTGGTAATCCCCTAAATGGAAAGTTAACTGGGATAACACTAAACTAATAAACCGCTAGACCATTTGGCTGAATTGACCGCTAACTGCTTACTTTTACTACCATATTTTCCAGAGTAAATGTTGTATGTTTGGGTTTTTGTTGTTGATTTTTACTAGTTTGGGAGGTCCTCTTACTTGAATTCCAATAAGATTTATGTACTGAAAAATCATGTTTTTTATTATTCTTATCATTAATAATAATAATAATAATAAAAACTATTTATATAACAAAAGTATCATCCAATAATTGTTTCAAGTTATCTGAAAACCTAATCTAAAAACAACTAGAAGCACTTGGAGAGTGCAAACCTCTGCCAAGGCCATGGGGTCACTGACGCCATAACATCTACATGCCGTGGAATCATTGAACCTAAAAAGTCTAACAGTGATGTTTGCTCACACTGTAAAAAAAAAAAAAATAGTTGAGAATACTTCAAATTTGCAGGCAACAGTCTGCACTAAGACTTTTATGTTGTGCCGATGATGAAATATATGTTATAGTATATAGTTCATCGGCACAACATAAAAGTCTTAGTGCAGACTGTTGCCTGCTTATTTGAAGTATTCTGCAGTAGTAAAAAAGTTTCATCTGCTGTGACTGGATAGCATGTATCCTTAGCGCTTGGCATCACAGTTTATTGGAACTTGCACCTTTCCCAGAGGCTACTGTCATCTGAGCACTGATTGATATTGCATGTGCTTATAGACAAAAACAAATAAGAGACAAAATTCAATTTATTATTCAACTAAACTGCAAATATATGAATTTTTTAACATTTATGAAACACTTCTCTAAATAAATAACAGTAAATTCTGAAATAGAACTATTTTTAAGTGTTGCATGTGCTACACAAGGCCATAGGGTCACTGACCCTAATGAGATTCCCTCCTTGGCACAGTGATCGATTCAACAATTCAGTGTTACAACCAAAACTATGATACATACACTTTTCTTTCCTTTATATTTGACATCCTTGACCATGAAAACATACCACTACAACTTGGAATCACTTATGTCTTTATTAGTTCAAACGTTATTGTATAAAAACGATTTTTTGGTAATGGCGGTTTTCTTCTGGATCTAGCTCCATAACATTAGCTGAATCAGTACAGATTCAGCTACAATTTGGTGTTAGTTGTGCATCTCTAGCTTCATTTGTCACCTCACACTGACACATTTTCTATTTTCCCTATATTTTTGCATATTCTGGATCACCAGATCTGGAATCCGGATCCGATCATCACCAAACTTTGTTGTTTGATAGAACATTTGACTATGTTACACCCTAATTTTTTTCAAGCCTTTCTGCCATGTTTTTGTGGAGTTAGAAACTAGAATGTCAAAATTACCCGTATCCCGCAATGGTGAAGAATCCTTTAAAAAATTCCTGGGTCTGGATCGTGATCCGGATCACCACTAAAATTTAATCACTTGTTCCTCTTGTCATTTCCAACCACTCCACAAAATTTAATCAAAATCCATTCAAAACTTTTTGAGTTATCCTGCTGACAAACAGACAGACAAACAAACAAACAAACTCGACCGAAAACATAACCTCCTTGACGGAGGTAAAAAGCGAGATTGGCCAATTAGCTGTTAGCTGATCTGTGCCCACTGCTGATAGTTAATAAGTCATAATTCATTTGGAATCAGAACTTCACGTTTCCATGGTTTACAATACCTCGAACCACAAACAAAGTCTTTCAGCAAACAATCAGAATGTTTGGTCAGTCTGTCCTTTGCACAGTTTTTTCACTTTTGCATGGTTTAATAGATTCACTTGCAATAGTTCTTTTTATTTTCTACAGTTAGACTGTTATTTAACTTGGCACAGGAACAGATTAACAATAAGCGCAGGTGTTGAAAACCGCATAGACTCCATTGGCGATTTACACTGTGTGCATCCAAGACTTTTTTGTTTTTTTCTCACTGTCTCATTTCTCATTTTCAGTGTAAATATGTAAAACACTAAATCATATAACAGAGTGACACTGTCTTTCATATGGACAAAATATCTATCAAAAGTAGGCACTGTGACTAGACCAAAGCAACGTAATGCTTTTCTTTTTGTGGATTTATTTTCCGTTCTTTTTGTGCTTTGTTTGCTTACATCATGTCCTCTTTCATTCATAAAGTACATAGTTATCTTTGTATATTTTTATGTGTACATTTCTTGTACATATGACTGTTTTTAATTAAACAACAAATTGTCTCAACTTAAAGTGACTGTTAATTACTTTCTGCCTCCTACGCTGTTTAAAGCTTGCATAGGCTGGGTGTTGGGTAGGGTTGCATAAACCAGAGGCTAGGGTGCCTTTGTTGGTGAGGAAAGATTTACTGACCTTCACTTGATGGGCAATGTTGTGGTCTTTGGGAAATTGGTGAATGTCCTGATAGCAGCACTTGAGAAGCTGCGTGAAGAATCGTAGTCTGGGTTTGCAATTGTCATGGATCAAGATTAAGATCAAGACTTTCAATGACTTCCTGAATTCAGTCATCAGAAAAATGTCAATCTGTAGAGACATTAATTTACCTTGACAGCGATGAGTCTATGGATCCTCAGCCTCTGAAATCAGGAGAACCTTAGGAAGAGCTGAAGGAGTCATGAGGTCACTGGAATGAAGTGTTTGCCAAAACCAATATCTGCAGGAGAATGAAGGTCCAAGTCTAAGGTCCTGGTGCTTCCTGTCTTACTGTATGGTTTTGAAACTTGGACACTACTGTTTTACTGGGCTGTGACTGTTGCAGAGCAGTTGGATACACAAATTAGTGATCAAACACTCAAACGTGTGACAATTTCGCAGTTGGTATCTCTGCTGGAACTGTGGCCAGGCTGTCAGCATCTCGGCCACTTCCAGAAGCGGTTGTTTCTCTCTGATCATCTCCACTATTTTGGTTCTGTCATGAATTTCTCACATTAGGAGTCTCAGCGAGTACATTCAGAGGGTCTCATTGAGAGGGTCTCACAACACCAGCGACGGCTCTTGGAGCATACTGGGAGGAGCCTTGTCGCCTTGCCAACTTTGAACAATTCAAAATCCATGTGGGACACTTGCGAATGAACATCCACATTGAGCATGTAATCACACATATGAAAAAAGGAATAGTTTGCACCATGTGTTGCACCACCTTAGTTCTCATGTTAGAGGGTAACATATGTCACATGTCATAGAAGAATGGACGTGGACTCTGATCTTTACTTTTCAGACCAAGCATTCAACACAGTTAAAACTATGCCATTTATTAGTTCTATTTGCTCAGCCAATAATTTTCACTACTTTTTACCAAAACTGAACAAGTTTAACTTTTGACCCCTGTACAAACTGAAACTGACCTTTGTCACCATTCTTGCTGTTGTAACCCCATGACTCCAGAACATTCAGTCACAGATCATCCAAACTATACTTTTTTTGGAATCTTTAATTTCAGACAAATAATGTGATATAGTTTTCAATGTGATTGGAGCATCTTTTAATTTTCACCCTGCGTAAGTCATCAATTGACTCCTACCTGGCTGCCTATTGAAAATTCAAGTGGCCAGTTGTTTTTTTCAAAGGAGTAATGTCTAAGGAGTATTTGTGTTAAATGTGGTGCTTGTATCACCATTTGAAGGATTGTTTCAGTTATCTGCTGCACTATAAGCCTTGTACACACTTTGCAGCTGCTTCACCCCATTCTGATTTTTATACTAACTCCTTTACGTGTAAGTTTTTTGTGTGGTGTAATTAAGCCTGTAAATGGCAGACTGCTCCAGAGAACATGCAATTGCAAAAAAAAAAGTACAGCACAAAATACTGAGCAGCAGTTTCTATTAATCCCCCTCAGACATGCACTAAACCCAAACTATCAGTTTTGACATAATACAGGGATTTAATCTGAGTATAAATCTCATAACGCGGCCTGCAGTAATCTCTCTTTGGCAGGCCTGCAGAGCTGGTGGACAGAGATGCTCTGGATAAAAAAGTTCCGAACACAGGGGTCACATGTTGCTGTAAGGTCAGGTCAAGTTGCCCCATTTTAGCAATTCCATTGCAGATAGTTTAGGGATAAAAAAAAAAGTTATTCACCAGTAAATGTGTGATGTTTTTCCGTAAAATGTTTGCTTAAAAAAAATACAAAGAATGTTAAAAAAAAAAAAAAAACATAATTGTTATGCAGTGTCAGCACAACATCTCAGATTTCACAGCAGCAAATTTCATTTCTCACAGTTTTTGTCCTAAATCAACATCAGCGGTTGCACCGGACTTGCCTCATACTTCAAGGTCAGCCCTGGTGTATGACGTCCTGTTCAGAAGTGAGTTGTGTGTGGGACCTGCAGGTTTTGGCATCCACTGGGGCTGAGCTGCAGTCTGATTGTGAGGAGTTTAGTCAGTGGCTGTCCTGGGGCTGGTGGGGGGGGTCAGTGTGCACCGTGGGGACTTTGACCACAAAAACCATGGGGTCTTTGGCCTTGTTGCCGAACGAACGGCGAATTACATCCACTGCGTGTTGATGAGTCACTCCCTGAAGATTCTCACCGTCCACAGACAGCAGCTCGCATCCTGCCTGCAAATGTGGACGCTAGGGTCAGTATGACATGCGCATGTAAAAGTGAATGTTTTCTTTTCATTATTCACAGTGTATCTCTGTCCTCATACCTCATTCCCTCCCGCTCTATCTCGTTTTATTTCCTGTGAGTCATGTCTCTTAGTAGAACAGCACCGCTGACAGTTTCCATTGTGGGATCCTGATTTAGCAGACTGAGGTTTTCCCCTTATGTTAATGCAGTCACTATAAAGACCATAGTCCACCCATAATCAGATCCATCCACTTTCAGGGTGCATATGTAATTGGACAAACTAAATATCAGGATTTTTTTTCATATAAATCATCATGGTTGCAGCCATTTTTCTTTAGACAAGTGAGGGGATGAACGCATGAAGCTGTCCAAGTGTACATCTTTGACTTGATTTACGTCAATCATTCACAGTTGCCAAAAACTGCGCGGCCAATGGAAAAAGCAGATTAGTGAGGGAAGTTGACCTTTGCACACTTTCTCCAATCACAGCCACAGCAGTCGATAACTCCTGTTATTGTGGTTGTCCACCCCCCCCCCCACCCCACCCCCACACACACCCCCTGTTACTTGACAAAACATAACTATCTGTAAAAGTTTTGATTTATCTTAACAATAATCCTTATGTGTGTTCTTATGCCCTCTGAACATTTCGGGTAAGTGTATAAAAATGGCCTAAATGGTGAATGCGATCATTTTATTAAACCCCTTGAATTAAACTTAGACATGTTTTATTGTTGTTCAGTAAAACGCATCACAGATGATGTCACAGAATGAAATATCAATGTACTGCACAAATAGATAAAACCACAGAATATCAGTCCAAGGTGTGTGTGATAGTGGTAAATAGGTTTTATAAAAAAAACTATCAGTAACTGTCCCTATATCTATGAATACACAACATACAATAAATAAAGACACAGGATATTGCACATATGAAGATGCTACAAGGATAAAGTTGCTACCCTGATGCTACAGTGTATCTTATGTTCTATATTGCCACAGTTCTTTCTCTCGATTTGTATTTGACTGTCTTATGGCGGTTGGGTAAAAGCTGTCCCTGAATCTGTGTGTTTTCCACCTCAGACTACGGTACCATCTACCTGAGGGCAGGAGGGAAAACAGTTTGTTAAAGGGATGTTCATTTATTCTTAACAATGTGAAGTGTCCCTGATTATCCTTCTTGCCCTGAACAAGCAGCACTGTTCTGCCAGTTCACCAATGGTTGGCAGCCTGGTCTTAATAATCTTTTCTGCTGCCTCCATTAAAGTTAAAAGTCGAGACCCCAGGCACAGTTTGATTACTTCACTTCAACTCCACTGTACAGAAGCAAAATTACAAAAAGTGTAAATTTGTCCAAATACTTAGTCCTGGTTGCATAAAGTTTTCCCTTCAGCATGAGCTTGTTAAAATCAAGAACATACACTAACACACACACACTTGCTGGCTGTTTCCTGTGGGATGTACAGTAGTGTTCAGAGTACAGTAGTGCTATGTGACTAAAAAGATTAATCCAGGTTTTGAGTATATTTCTTATTGTTACATGGGAAACAAGGTACCAGTAGATTCAGTAGATTCTCACAAATCCAACAAGACCAAGCATTTATGATATGCACACTCTTAAGGCTATGAAATTGGGCTATTAGTAAAAAAAGGTAGAAAAGGGGGTGTTCACAATAATAGTAGCATCTGCTGTTGACGCTACAAACTCAAAACTATTATGTTCAAGCTGCTTTTTTAGCAATCCTGTGAATCACTAAACTAGTATTTAGTTGTATAACCACAGTTTTTCATGATTTCTTCACATCTGCGAGGCATTAATTTTGTTGGTTTGGAACCAAGATTTTGCTCATTTACTAGTGTGCTTGGGGTCATTGTCTTGTTGAAACACCCATTTCAAGGGCATGTCCACTTCAACATAAGGCAACATGACCTCTTCAAGTATTTTGACATATCCAAACTGATCCATGATACCTGGTATGCGATATATAGGCCCAACACCATAGTAGGAGAAACATGCCCATATCATGATGCTTGCACCACCATGCTTCACGGTCTTCACTGTGAACTGTGGCTTGAATTCAGAGTTTGGGGGTCGTCTCACAAACTGTCTGCAGTCCTTGGACCAAAAAAGAACAATTCTACTTTCATCAGTCCACAAAATATTCCTCCATTTCTCTTTAGGCCAGTTGATGTGTTCTTTGGCAAATTGTAACCTCTTCTGCACATCTTTTATTTAACAGAGGGACTTTGCAGGGGATTCTTGCAAATAAATTAGCTTCACACAGGCGTCTTCTAACTGTCACAGCACTTACAGGTAACTCCAGACTGTCTTTGATCATCCTGGAGCTGATCAATGGGTGAGCCTTTTCCATTCTGGTTATTCTTCTATCTATTTTGATGGTTGTTTTCTGTTTTCTTCCACGCGTCTCTGCTTTTTTGTCCATTTTAAAGCATTGGAGATCATTGTAGATGAACAGCCTATCATTTTTTGCACCTGCGTATAAGTTTTCCCCTCTGCAATCAACTTTTTAATCAAACTACGCTGTTCTTCTGAACAATGTCTTGAACGTCCCATTTTCCTCAGGCTTTCAAAGAGAAAAGCATGTTCAGTAGGTGCTGGCTTCATCCTTAAATAGGGGATACCTGATTCACACCTGTTTGTTCCACAAAATTGACGAACTCACTGACTGAATGCCACACTACTATTATTGTGAACACCCACTTTTCTACTTTTTTTTTACTAATAGCCCAATTTCATAGCCTTAAGAGTGTGCATATCATGAATGCTTGGTCTTGTTGGATTTGTGAGAATCTGCTGAATCTACTGGTATCTTGTTTCCCATGTAACAATAAGAAATATACTCAAAACCTGGATTAATCTTTTTAGTCACATAGCACTACTATTATTCTGAACACCCATGTATGCGCAGTGCAGCGACCCCTGAGGACAACTTCCTGTGATATCACCACATGTCGAGGATACACCTGCTGAATGTGGAGGTTAGTAACACACAACGCAAACAAAAAAACGCATGAGGCCGATGGCCATTGTTGCATCTCCTTCAGCTGTGTGTTTTCTCTTTTTCCTTTTACAGTCATTAGACATTCTTCCACCTTTATCCTGTCATGTTGCTTCCTATGTATAAAGGAACAGAGAGAAGCTTTTTCCTGCTGTCGTTCAGTAACCTCACAAGCCCTCCACCAGAACAGCATCAAATCATTTGACTTCATTGAACCAAAGTGGAGATTAAAGCACTTTTTTTATTTTTGAAAAGTAATTTATTTGAATTAAATACTGTCGATCAAAAACCTAATCTGCCAACATCCTCTTTATCCTCATTTACAGAGTGCATTTATGAGGATCCCACTTTTCTAGCCAGTTGACATAACGATCCAAAAATAACATGACCCATAAAATTACTGCCGCTCGCATGAAAGCATCAGTGAATCCCTCTTAATCTGTTTTTTCCAGCCCATTAGAAATGCATTCAGATGGATTATTTGGCAAAAGTATTGGCTCCGGTGTTGACGTCTGCATATCGATACTTATTTGTACATTAATGAGATACCTGCAGTAAGAAGGCAGACATTCATACGCATTAAATATTGATGCATCTCATCACAGATGGTGGAACTATTCCTCCATTTACGTCCTTTATTTTCATCACATTGCCTGTGGTATCAGCTGTTTGACACGCTCCACATGCCCACACATACCAAGTCAAGGTGACAGGGCTGCTTGCACTGATGTGTCCACACACATTTTCCCTGATTGTCTTATCGTCCTGTGTAATTTGGAGGAGACAGGATGCATGTTAACACCGGAGCGACATGGTGTCACTTCCTCCCTGCAGAGTGGGGATGATAACACGGAGCCAAACAGCTTCTGTATCTTTAACAGCACAAAATAACGAGTCCTTGCCAAACGCTGCCGAGTGAGTCTGTGTATCGCCCGGGTTACTTTACTGTGCAGGCAATTTATTACCTATAGGTGAGCAGGATAGTGCACGTTTACCTCATCAGTAATGGAGGAGGTTGGCAACTTGATATAGTTCTCTTATCATCTATGCACTCCTCATTGTTGACCTTTGACATCTTCATTACAGCGGGCTAATTATAACTGTGACCGCTTAAAGAAATAACCACCGTAAGACGGGACAGGCTCGGCGCTCTAATCACGATGGATGGATCAGTTTTCAAATCATACTGCTATCAAAGAACACAACTGGAAGGGCGCTCAATAAAGTGCGTTCATCTGCCGAGACCCTGCAGTCCCCTTTAAATTAAACTCAAATCTTGAGTGTACGCTCATGGAAAAATCTTTGTCTGGAAATACATTTTTGACCATCAGGGCTGGTATAATTTCTAGGTGGAGCGCAGGACTTGCATATGAGCAGACAATCATGGGATCCTGATCAGTCACTTTGATCCCAATCACTCACTTTGCTCCTGATCACTCATTTTTGTTTCTCATTACGGACGTATAAGTGTGATCCTATTTTTTGTTCCTGATCACTCATGTTTAATTGTGATGCCTCATTACTGATCATGTTTTCTGACTTACAGTAGTGTTCACAATAATAGTAGTGCTATGTGACTAAAAATATTAATCCAGGTTTTGAGTATATTTCTTATTGTTACATGGGAAACAAGGTACCAGTAGATTCTCACAAATCCAACAAGATCAAGCAGTCATGATATGCACACTCTTAAGGCTATGAAATTGGGCTATTAGTAAAAAAAAGTAGAAAAGGGGGTGTTCACAATAATAGTAGTGTGGCATTCAGTCAGTGAGTTTGTGGAACAAACAGGTGTGAATCAGGTGTCCCCTATTTAAGGATGAAGCCAGCACCTGTTGAACATGCTTTTCTCTTTGAAAGCCTGAGGTAAATGGGACGTTCAAGACATTGTTCAGAAGAACAGCGTAGTTTGATTAAAAAGTTGATTGGAGAGGGGAAAACTTACACACAGGTGCAAAAAATTATAGGCTGTTCATCTACAATGATCTCCAATGCTTTAAAATGGACAAAAAAACCAGAGACGCATGGAAGAAAACGGAAAACAACCATGAAAATGGATAGAAGAATAACCAGAATGGCAAAGGCTCACCCACTGATCAGCTCCAGGATGATCAAAGACAGTCTGGAGTTACCTGTAAGTGCTGTGACAGTTAGAAGATGCCTGTGTGAAGCTAATTTATGTGCAAGAATCCCACACAAAGTCCCTCTGTTAAATAAAAGAAGAGGTTACAATTTGCCAAAGAACACATCAACTGGCCTAAAGAGAAATGGAGGAATATTTTGTGGACTGATGAGAGTAAAATTTTCTTTTTGGGTCCAAGGGCCGCAGACAGTTTGTGAGACGACCCCCAAACTCTGAATTCAAGCCACAGTTCACAGTGAAGACAGTGAAGCATGGTGGTGCAAGCATCATGATATGGGCATGTTTCTCCTACTATGGTGTTGGGCCTATATATCGCATACCAGGTATCATGGATCAGTTTGGATATGTCAAAATACTTGAAGAGGTCATGTTGCCTTATGTTGAAGAGGACATGCCCTTGCACACTAGTAACCGAGCAAAATCTTGGTTCCAAGCCAACAAAATTAATGTTTTGGAGTGGCCTGCCCAATCCCCGGACCTAAATCCGATTGAGAACGTGTGGGGTGACATAAAAAAAGCTATTTCTGAAGCAAAACCAAGAAATGTGAACAAATTGTGGAATGTTGTTAAAGAATCTTGGAGTGGAATAACAGCTGAAAGGTGCCACAAGTTGGTTGACTCCATGCCTCGCAGATGTGAAGAAATCATGAAAAACTGTGGTTATACAACTAAATACTAGTTTAGTGATTCACAGGATTGCTAAAAAAAGCAGTTTGAACATAATAGTTTTGAGTTTGTAGCATCAACAACAGATGCTACTATTTGTGAGAATCTACTGAATCTACTGGTACCTTGTTTCCCATGTAACAAGAAATATACTCAAAACCTGGATTAATCTTTTTAGTCACATAGCACTACTATTATTCTGAAAACTACTGTAGATCCTGAACTCTGAACATAAATCTTACTTGTTGAACCTCAACCCTGATCATTGAAGTTTGATCTTGATTGTTGAACTTTGATCCAGATTACTAACCTTTGATCCTTATTGTTGAACTTTAATTCTGATTACTAACTTTTGATCCTGACTGTTGAACTTTGATCCTTATTACGAACCTTTGATCCTGATTACTAACCTTTGATTGTGATTGTTGAACTTTGATTACTGTCCTTTCTGCTTTTTGGATCAGAGCACCTAAAAAAATTACTTGAGGACAGACAGACCTGGGTGCAAACATAACCTGCTTGCTGGGGAAAATCAAAAGTGTTGTCCTATTTTCCCTTGTTTTACTGCATGTGAACCATCATTTCTTACTTTCTTTTTTAAGCAGTATATCGCTGAATTAAAACCACAGGCAACAGTTTTTGAGAAGCTGCTGGCAGCCTAGTGCCCCTAGTGGTTAAAATATTTGACTTGAAACTTTAAGAGTTGTAGCAATTTAAAACAATTATTTTAAAAATAAATACATTAGTTATCGCTCAGTGAAACTTCAGTATTTAATCTGCTGTATTAGAGTAGGGAAATGCTAATTCCTGTCATCTACAGTATGAATGTACAAAACAAAAAGTACATGTACTCGAGTGTATTATATGCATGTTTGTTGGCTGACTCCTCCCACTTCCTTTGGTGGATTTGGATTCCCAAATCTGTTTGTTGACTGACTCCTCCCTGGTCCTTTTACTGATTTCTCCCAAAATTGGTGGGTAAATTAAGGCTGACGCTGAAATTGCCCTTCAAGGATTAATTTGGCAAAAGTCAAGGACTTTAATTTTTGAACCTGATTTGGACCAAATGTGGCACATACATCTGGCAAGGTTCCACAGAGGTCACTGATTTGCAGGAAGGTCAAGGTCATTGTCATCAAATGTCACACCTCCTACTGTCGTACTTTAAGGTAAGATATTTTTCTTTAACGTTGGGCTCTGAAGTAATTAATATCAAAGTACTCCTATGATTAAAGCTATTTTATGACGTCACTGCCATAGGTCACTGCTCACCTTCAGAGCCTCATTTGTCGAAGCAGCTCCTCCAGGAAAGACTTTTTCAATCTTTATCACCGGCTGGACCTTTGACTCTATACCTCCAGAAATACTAATGCCTATAAAAACATGGAGAAACAGCAAAGAATTACATGACAACATTAGACTCCTGCAGGTGGTGTGAGATCGGGTTGATTCTGTCTTAAAATAACAGCATACTGGAATATGCAAAAAATTTAGGCACCCTCACATTTCAATATTGAAGTGTTTAATGCCCCCCAATCAGTGGGTCATCAGAGTCAAAATGTAACTGAACAAACATTTTCTTCAAATGGAAGTCAAGAGTAATATTTATTTTTTCTGCTTGTACTGAACAACCCAAAAACAGCTGCTGGTGATCACAATAATAAAACAATCACAAAAAACCCTCTACTTAATACAACCTGATTTCATTAAAAAATAATGTATTCTTAAAGGTGAAGACTGGCCACACACTTTTCTTTTTCTTTTTTCTTTTATTTGCTTTTGGTTGCTCCTGGTTGCTTGTCTGCAATCAAGATCTACAGTGGGATTTGGCACAAATTTTATGCCGGGTGCCCTTTCAGACGCAACTCTGATCCTACAAGTACTATTCAGAACCTACTCTGCTTATCGTCTGAGATCTGACTGGATCAGGTTTGCACAGAGCCACATGGCCGTGCACGAAATTTATTTATTTATGTTATAAATATTTGATATTAAACAGCTTTTCGTTATTGTAAAAAGTTTCAGGCATATTAAGTGGATGACATTTCTCAAGTGCTTTTTCACTCAACACAGATACTCAAAAGACAACACACACACACACACACACACAGATATCAGGAGCAGCTCGGGGATTAAGAACCTTGCTCAAGGGCACCTTAGTGATTGCAGTAGATAGTGAATAAAGATGTGCTGCTTTTGTATCCTTGCAGTCGGGAATTAAACCAATGACCCTCCAATCACAAGGCCTCTCCAGAAGGTGTTTAGAACCTTTGCACAGTAACTTGTGATGGCAGTGAAGGTTTGATGATGATGAGTTCCTGCACTTTGTTTCAGACACCTGGAGGCTTCTCTAACTGAAGAAGGAGCCTCGTCATCACGTCAGGGTTGGATCTTTGTGAAACTACAGACACCCTCTTCCTGGATGTGTTTTCTGGTGCCTGATGTGCACCTTCATCTCTGCTTGGACTTGTGGTTGAGGGTTTGTGTTTTGGGGTCAATAGCAATCCTTTTAATTTAGACCTGCTCCAGACCTTTTAGACTGTAATAAGAAGTGATGCTCTGACCTCTACTGGTGACATAGTGCACATGAGGTGCAGCAAACCTTTAAAAAGACCAACTTCAAGAAAACTGTTTGGTACTTTGTACAGTATCAGTGGATCAGAGAGCAGATTAATGATAATGTTCAGCCATACGATATTTCTGCCCAATCAGACTGCTTAAACATAAATCACAATGTGTTGTACACACCAAGTGACTGTTTGGTCTTAGAGATGGTCACAGTGCTGATGTGATAGTCCTCACATGCCAGAGTTGTCCTTCTTCTCACACCGTGTCCATTTAGCTGCTGATAGTGCCCTCTGCCTGTGGATTGGCTCATCTCTCGGTGAGCCTGAAGGTCAGTCACAGAGGTTCTCCGTCTGTTCTGAGAAGGAACGTGTACGCTGACCTCTGTGTAGCCATCCTTCCTGCTCTGTCTGGCATCTATGCTATCGGGGCTTGCTTCCCTTCTCGATCTCCCGTGAACGCTCCTTGCAGGCAACCTCCCGCGTTCAGGCGCCACATCTCCTCGATCAGATGTAGACAACAAGGAGGTTTGGTTGTACTGTGATGTTGCTTTCTCCCTCCTGTGTGGGGATGGCTGGGTTCGGTGTCCACGTTGTGTGCTGGAAGGGGATTCTGGCAGGAGGAAGCTGTGGCGAGGTGAGGGGCTCAGGGAGCGAGAGCGCACTTTAGAGGACGTGTAGCTGTCTATAGGTACATCCAACAGGGGAGTGAAGGCACAAAATGAAGGTTGATGGCTGGTTTGTTGACTCGACATATGCAGTCGCTCCAACTCTTCAAACAGCTGACGGTCGCCCACCGTGTCCTGGACTGGCTGGAGGTAGAATCCTCCCCTGTAATCTTGCACATAAAGAGATTAAATCAGTTTTAACTCAGCAGGCTGAAGACAGAAAACATTTGATTCTGTCAAAGGTTCAAACATTTGTGGAACACTTTTAACCCAATGACATGAAGAATCAGAGTTGAACAGGTTAGCAGGAGTTTAAAACCCTGAGAAAAACAGGTCAATCAGTTTCTACTGGGTGGCCAAGTAGCAAAAGTTATGACATTGCTGGACAGGGTCTGTGTGTGTGTGTGTGTGTGTGTGTGTGTGTGTGTGTGTGTGTGTGTGTGTGTGTGTGTGTGTGTGTGTGTGTGTGTGTGTGTGTGTGTGTGTGTGTGTGTGTGTGTGTGTGTGTGTGTGTGTGTGTGTGTGTTGCCAGTAACCTTGGGTCCACATTTTCACCATCCTGGTGCTACAGTTTTATTGTAAAGGTGTGAGACCTGGGCCCGGTTTTATGAAGCAGTTCTAAGGCAGATAGACTGAGACTAAGACTTAGTACTCAAACTTTAGACAAAGACTATATATGGTGGTGAGCTATGGAGACACACGTTAGACCAGTCTAATTGTAGTCCAGAGGTCTAACATTTAGACCACCCATTTGAGATTGTTTAAGCCCGTAAGTCCTGGTTGAAGGTCAAGATGACAATGTTTGTTGTGCTTCAAGACAAAGATCGGAGGTGAGAGATCAGGGTTTTTGCCCAATTTTGATTGTTAAAAAAAATCTTTGAATGATATCAGCCCCGATACCATATTAAAGAACATTCTGTGGAGTACAACCGTTTGAAAAACTGCAGCAAGATCCATGCAGTATTAAGCCTGCTAGTTCCTGAAAGCATGTGTTTGAAAGCTGGGAAAAAATAGAGAAATCACGGTTAAAACTTTAATTTTTGGTTCCCAAAATTGTTTCTTACAATCTCTAAGCACCACAAACAAGAATCCACCAGCATCTAGTTTTAACACTCACATTTTAAACCCACAAATATAGAACCAACCTCTAATTTGCTTTTTATTGTTGTTGTTGTTTTCATGTTGTTTATATTCCCCCACTAGCGCATTGCCCATGGGGAATCTACATTGGGTTGTGTTTATAAAATCGGTAGCTGACATTTTTCATGTGTGGTAATAAATTATGCAAAGTTTCTATAATGATTTTAACTGAAAGTGCAGGAAATTAAAATGAGAAAGTTTTGTGAATAATTGTATTTATTATTTGGCACATTTAGTTGATGTTTTACAACTAGCAAAGTTCAGATATTGCCTTTGTTCAGAGCTTGTCCGGTTACCACGAACTGATTAATGGTGAAAACAACATCCATTGTTCACTGTTGTTACCTAATAGCTCCAATTTCTCCAAAAATATTAGTTTTATTAACTTTCCGTTTTGGTGGCGTTCATCCTTAACCCAAAATACAAACGCATACCAAATGGCAAATGTCAGCTCTCCTCGGCTTCTCCGTGATCGAAGTCATACGCACGCACACATACATGAACACAGAGGCCACTTCGATATTAATACGAGCGAAACGACGCGCAGCAGCGTGAAGCTCGCTCATTGTACACTGTATCCAAAACAGGAAGTGCCAAATTTTGAGTCCACAGTGAAAAAGGAAATGTCAAATGTCAAACACCTCCTGGATTGACAGACAAGATCTCATGGAATCTTACGGGAATTCAGTGGCAAGTGCACACTGAAACAGAAAGTGCCAAATTTTGAGCCCACAGTTAAACAGGAAATGCCATACCTAAAAAATTAATCGACCTTAGTAGAAGAAGAAAAATCTTGGAGCAATATTTGAACCACTGAACTATACACTACGTGGAATGGGCCCGATCAATCACTGTAGCTTGATTGGCTGCTGAGGCGTGAAGCCGGCGGAAGTACAGAAAACGCCATCTTGTGTCCCCCAGAACTTCGAACACCGATATAAAAAAGACGCTCGTCGCACAGGCCCAATTTAGATTAATAATCGCCGATTTAGCTTTGTTTGATTTGACTTAGCTTTTTTTGCACCGCAAAATGCCATCTTGCGCTGCAATTAATTGCACGAATCGTGATACTCATAAAAATTGTAGGAGAGGACTTTCAGGATTTTCAGTTTTGCTTTATTATTATGAGTTTTCCATGAAGTTGACAGGCCAGATTCAGTAATATACATTATTCAGTAATATATTATATAGTAAAACATATAATATAATATATATAACAATATAATAATAATATAATATATATAATATATAATATTATAATATATAATATATGTAATATGATATAATATAATAATACATATAGTATATAATACATATAATACATGTAATATACATTTTGAAATTTTCAGCCTCTAACTTGGTCTGGCTTCTTTGAAAATGTCAAATTCTATAGAGCATTATCAAATAATATTACTATACTATTTTTTATTTTGGATCCAAATAAAATGCTGCTCCATCTGATGATGAAAGTGAGTACACACTCTGTACATACATGAAAAGGTATTTTTCAAAATGTGTTAATCAGATGCTGTAAAGTTTTGAACTGTAAACAACTCATTTAAAATTGGGCCATTGCTCTAGTTGTATTTTGTTGTTTCAGAGACTAAAGCTGTCACATAGTTAATTTTCAATTTGATAGAGTGTACACTGACGTATGAATGGATTGACTGCTTTACATCAACTGTGATTGTGATTTGTTGCAATGTTCCTACTTCTGCAAAACTACAATACATTCTAATATTTACTTTAACTGACTGACCATTTACTTGTGTGCCTTTCTGTGTGTGCACGACATTAAAAAGTATTTGTGGATTTGATTGTGGTTGATGTGCACCGTTTGGGGGTGTTTTGAGTAAGTGAGTGTGTGTGTATGTGTGTGTGTGTGTGTGTGTGTGTATGTGTGTGTGTGTGTGTGTGTGTGTGTTGCGTCAAATGAACATCATGTGTGACTGTATGTGTCAAATGAACATTATGTGTGTGTGTGGGGGGGGCTTTGTGTGTGTTCACAAGCGTATAATATGATAGAAAGTATTCAAATAGTGTTGCATTGCAAGAGCTTATAATGTCCATAGATTTAACAAGTTTTTGTTTCTATTTACTTTAGTAATCTATCAAAAACTACACTGCATGTACAAATCTTATAAATGGCCTTAACAGAGCTTAATAATATTACATAACAACAAGAAATTGGTGAGTTTGACCCTATACTATCGACCTGTTTCCACTTTGCGGCGTTTGCACCTTTTGGGGGACGCAAGATGGCCGACAATGCAGCGGGCTTCACTCGCTTAGCCGTGACGCCCATTCCACGTAGTATATAGTTCAGTGATTTGAATCTGAACACGTCTGAACCGTGGACTCCTAATGACTACAAACATATACTGGTGAGTAAACGACCGTATTTTATGCCAGAAATGAGGTCCAGGTTGTTAAAAGTGGCATTTCTCTTTATTTTGTGTTGGCTTATATATGCACGTTTTTCTGGTGATTTTAGACTAATAAAGCTAACAGACAGCAGCTGCTTCATGCTCTGTTTGCTTAATAGTGCAGCAGATAACTGAAACAATCCTTCAAATGATGATACAAGCATCAAATTCAGCACAAATACACCTTAGACATTACACTTTAAAAAAACAACTAGCCACTTGAATTTTCAATAGGCAGCTCGGTAGGAGTCAATTGAAGAATTACAGAGGGGTCAAAATTTTAAAATGCTCCAATCAAATTGAAAACTACACCACCTTAAAGCAGCTCATAGCACTGTTATTTTTTAGTCTGATGCTAAATCTGAAGCACTCGTCCTGTGAGTCAGACTGTAAAACATTTTAGTGCCACCACAAGAAAAAAAAAAATCAGGCCTTTGACACTAACCAGTGATGTAAGATGAAACAGGATGGGGTTTTTTTTTTTTTTTTTTGGTAATAGGTCTGAGAATCCTTGGCTTTTTGTCAAATGAATACTTACTTAGAGAGACTCAAATGAGGAGTCTTACTTGCATTGTGAGAAAACGTCAATCTCGACACTGTGGCCATGTGGCTTCTTTCCCCAGATGGCTCATTGTGTTATTTTCTTCTTATTTCATCGACAAATCCACGATCAACAAGTTGAAAGTTGTTTTCAAGTGTTACTTATCACATGGAGTTTACTTAAATCAAACATTAAGAAGAATGACCCAGTGTAGTAAATCTGTCCACCCTGAAAATCTGGGTTTTTGGAGAGTAGTGAGAGAAGCCACCAAGACATCCTTGACAGAAGAACTTACAAGCTTTTATACAAGCAATTATGAGGAAACTCATGAAACTGAGCTATGTCAAGTTTTATTGTGTGTAATTAATTACATTCGAGCCGGGTGGAGGCAGCATTTAGTGACTGGTACAAACGTATCAGCAGTGCACCACAAAGGAAACAAAGAAAGAAGATACACTGTGAGAACACGTGTGAATATACACACACACATTTTAGTAATTTAACCACATCACATTATCAGTAAGTTTCTCAAAGTCCTGTTATGAAAACTGCACAAACAAAACAGTACAGCAATTGTTTGAATTATATCAGCACTTTAATACCACATTTAGAAATTTTGTCACAACTGAATATTTGTTTAAATTTGAATACCTCAATGTCTGAAAACCACCTTTCTTACTTTTGTGGTCTGAATTTTACTTTGTGCAATTTAACTGCAAAAACTATATTTGCCCAAATGTCAAACAGGTAATAAAGTGTGTAAAGCATGTACCTGGGATGGGGGTGATGAGGTGGCGGCGTGGGACTCCACTCTGAGGGGAGTGCAGAGCTGGAGAACGCACTGAGAACATAAAATACATCAGCCCAGTCTCACGGTAGAATAGATCGTGATAACACCATGACGTAGTAGATTTTTGTGTTGGGCAGTCTAACCCTAACCCGAACTCTAACACCCCATGGTGGGTCCACAAACCACCCCAGTGTCACAGCACCTCGTGATCTATTAGATCGTGATACCACCACAAAAATCGACTACATTTTGTGAATGTATCATGATTTAATAGATTAGATCACTTTATGTGATGCTATCACGAACTGATAGACATAAAGAAATTGAGCGAGTGGTGTGTGCAGGGGGGCACTGATTTATTTTTAATTTGAATTTAACCAGGTTAGTCCCATTGAGATCGATATCTGTTTTGCAAGGGAGACCTGGACAATTCTAACGTTTCCAGTTCACCAAACCTGCATGTCTTTTAAATGCAGGATGGCATTAATCACAACCGCACACAAACTAACACATATGCACATGACATTAACTTACTTGTTTAAAAACAACATATAACATTCGTGTTTAAGGCTGATGATTGACACTGTAACTTGTCATCAGAGTGATAAACTAAGTAGGCTGAGTGCTGTGATACCAACCCAGGTGACCAAAATGAAGAGTGCACCTCTACACATATAACTGAAAAAGTTGTCATGAAAGAGTTCAATCTAAGGCACACATCTGACTGGTCAGATGGCCAATTATAGTTTGCAACAATTCAATTCAATTTCATTTATTTCATTTATATAGCTCCAAATCACAACAAAGTTGCCTCAAGGAGCTTCACACAAGTAAGGTCTAACGTTACCAACCCCCAGAGCAAGCACACAGGCGACAGTGGTAAGGCAAAACTCCCTACGATGATTTGAGGAAAAAACCTCAAGCAGACCAGACTCAAAGGGGTGACCCTCTGCTTGGGCCATGCTACAGACACAATTGGCAATACGAATATACCGGAAATCTTGGGAGATTTTGGTGCACAGGATGGGAGGCCTGCAAAATAAGACACCCACTCCCATCTCTGGATGGAGCCTCACCTCAAACAGGGCGATAAAAACAGAATCAGGCATCAGAAAGACAACAAATACAGTATAATTTGTCAGCAATAAAGCAACAAGAAAAACAGAAGAAACTCGAAGGTGATCGCCGGCCACTAGCCCTAAGCTTCACTAAACGACCCAGACTTTAGATAAAGTTGAGGCCGTTGCCCGCTCCATTTCCTAATAGAATGAATTTAAAAGGGTAAAAAGCACAGTAACATACTATGCTAGCCATACATGCTAGCCATACGAAAGGGAAATAAGTGTGTTTTAAGTCTGAACTTGAAAGTCTCTACAGAATCTGACTGTTTTAGCATAACAATGAATGGTAATCCCAAAACGTCACAATATGTGCCCAAGGGGTGCTATATAAAGGGAGAAAAGCAGGGGGCCTAAGCCGGACCACTGTGGAACCCCAAATTTCATGTCACAAAGGTTAATAATTAAATTCCAGGGTGGATCGTGCCACCCAAGGCCACCCCATGAAACCACCCATGAATCAAACGCAAATCTTCAACTGCTTATCCAAGATCAGGTCGCGGGGGGCTGGAGCTTATCCCAGCAGTCAAAGGGTGTAAGGCAGGGTACACCCTGGACAGGAGACCAGTCTGTTGCAGGGCCACATACAGACAAACAAACACATTCACACCCGCATGCACACCTATGGACAATTTTAAGTTTCCAGTCCACCTAACCTATGTGTCTTTGGATGTAGGAGGAAGCCGGAGCACCCGGCGGAAACCCAGGCAAACACGGGGAGAACATGCAAACTCCACACAGAAAGGCAACAGGTGGGAACAGTGGCAAGTGCTAACCACTAAGCCACCATGCTGCCCACCAAACACAAATTCTGAGCTAATTAATTTTTTTTTTCTGTGTAATGTAATCTGCTTTTGCCAAATTCTACCTTCACTTATTGATTTCTTTTAGTACAAAGATGAAATTATGTTTTATGTTAAACCGTCAAGAGAAAGTCAGTGACATTTCTCCTCTTACCAGAGCGACGTTTGAGAATGTCATATGCTTCCAGTTCAAAGGGCATGACCATGCTGTCAAACTGAGCCAATTCAGTAGTCGGAATCAGCATTCTGCAGGATGCAACCAGACATACAAAATACATAAAGCAACCCACATACACATGGAGAACACACACACACACACACACACACATATATATATATATATATATATATATATATATATATATATGTGTGTGTGTGTGTGTGTGTGTGTGTGTGTATGTATGTATGTATGTATGTGTGTTTGTGTGTTTAAATTCAATCTCACCTAATTTCTCTGAGGAGCAGCAGTTTCTCTGGCCTGTCCAAGATCGCCAAAAGGGGGCGCACTAAATCCTCAATGACAGTATCTGACAAAAACTGAGAAACATGCAGGAACATGCAGAATATACCAGTTTAGTAATCTGCACACATCTAGGGGGTGGTGGCCAAGTGGTTAATGCGCTTGGTTTCAGTTCAGAAGGTTCCGGGTTCAAATCCCACCTCTGCCACATTTCTCCATGTAATGTGGAGTTGCGTCAGGAAGGGCATCCGGCGTAAAACTTGTGCCAATTCAACATGCAGATCCACCTTGGATTTGCTGTGGCGACCCCAAGTGCAAACAAGGGAGCAGCCGAAGGGACTTACAGTAATCTGCACACATAGATCGCACAGATCCATCAGGCTATTGACTAGTTGCTCAGTTAAGGTCTCTTAATTAAGCGCGTTAAAGGCCATCAAATATACATGTTTTATAATTACAAATTTGACAGTTACATATACATTACACCTTTGTCTTTGCAAGAATACTGCAATCCTCTGCTGTTTTCAGTGGATGGTGTTTAGTTACTGTATTATCAGGGAAGTCGCACTGTGCGCTGAGACGTGATATCTTATACAGTGGTGGCAAAGAGCCAGCGGAGGAAATAATCCCCTGATATCGGCCAAACAGTGTGATACGGGCTGAGAGGGACACGGGGATCAGATGATTGGTGACATCTGACCTTAATCATAAATGACAGTACAAATCTGGCTGATGTGGGTGCCGGAATACTCAGTGGCACACTGAAGAATACTAATACAATAACATGCTTTTGGAGGGTGGTATGCATTTTCAGAGGCCCAATGTCCATGCCCAGTCGCCCCAAATGACCGATATTTGCCCTTTAACTCTAACCTCTAACTCTAACTCGGGCAAATATATTGGGCCTCTGAAAATGCATACCGCCCTCCAAAATCAATTCAATTCAATCAATTTTTTTTTTATATAGCGCCAAATCACAACAAACAGTTGCCCCAAGGCGCCTTATATTGTAAGGCAAGGCCATACAATAATTATGTAAAACCCCAACGGTCAAAATGACCCCCTGTGAGCAAGCACTTGGCTACAGTGGGAAGGAAAAACTCCCTTTTAACAGGAAGAAACCTCCAGCAGAACCAGGCTCAGGGAGGGGCAGTCTTCTGCTGGGACTGGCTGGGGCTGAGGGAGAGAACCAGGAAAAAGACATGCTGTGGAGGGGAGCAGAGATCGATCACTAATGATTAAATGCAGAGTGGTGCATACAGAGCAAAAAGAGAAAGAAACAGTGCATCATGGGAACCCCCCAGCAGTCTACGTCTATAGCAGCATAACCAGCCCTAACTATAAGCTTTAGCAAAAAGAAAAGTTTTAAGCCTAATCTTAAAAGTAGAGAGGGTGTCTGTCTCCCTGATCTGAATTGGGAGCTGGTTCCACAGGAGAGGAGCCTGAAAGCTGAAGGCTCTGCCTCCCATTCTACTCTTACAAACCCTAGGAACTACAAGTAAGCCTGCAGTCTGAGAGCGAAGCACTCTATTGGGGTGATATGGTACTACGAGGTCCCTAAGATAAGATGGGACCTGATTATTCAAAACCTTATAAGTAAGAAGAAGAATTTTAAATTCTATTCTAGAATTAACAGGAAGCCAATGAAGAGAGGCCAATATGGGTGAGATATGCTCTCTCCTTCTAGTCCCCGTCAGTACTCTAGCTGCAGCATTTTGAATTAACTGAAGGCTTTTTATGGAACTTTTAGGACAACCTGATAATAATGAATTACAATAGTCCAGCCTAGAGGAAATAAATGCATGAATTAGTTTTTCAGCATCACTCTGAGACAAGACCTTTCTAATTTTAGAGATAGTGCGTAAATGCAAAAAAGTAGTCCTACATATTTGTTTAATATGCGCTTTGAATGACATATCCTGATCAAAAATGACTCCAAGATTTCTCACAGTATTACTAGAGGTCAGGGTAATGCCATCCAGAGTAAGGATCTGGTTAGACACCATGTTTCTAAGATTTGTGGGGCCAAGTACAATAACTTCAGTTTTATCTGAGTTTAAAAGCAGGAAATTAGAGGTCATCCATGTCTTTATGTCTGTAAGACAATCCTGCAGTTTAGCTAATTGGTGTGTGTCCTCTGGCTTCATGGATAGATAAAGCTGGGTATCATCTGCGTAACAATGAAAATTTAAGCAATACCGTCTAATAATACTGCCTAAGGGAAGCATGTATAAAGTGAATAAAATTGGTCCTAGCACAGAACCTTGTGGAACTCCATAATTAACTTTAGTCTGTGAAGAAGATTCCCCATTTACATGAACAAATTGTAATCTATTAGACAAATATGATTCAAACCACCGCAGCGCAGTGCCTTTAATACCTATGGCATGCTCTAATCTCTGTAATAAAATTTATGGTCAACAGTATCAAAAGCAGCACTGAGGTCTAACAGAACAAGCACAGAGATCCACTGTCCGAGGCCATAAGAAGATCATTTGTAACCTTCACTAATGCTGTTTCTGTACTATGATGAATTCTAAAACCTGACTGAAACTCTTCAAATAGACCATTCCTCTGCAGATGATCAGTTAGCTGTTTTACAACTACCCTTTCAAGAATTTTTGAGAGAAAAGGAAGGTTGGAGATTGGCCCATAATTAGCTAAGATAGCTGGGTCAAGTGATGGCTTTTTAAGTAATGGTTTAATTACTGCCACCTTAAAAGCCTGTGGTACATAGCCAACTAACAAAGATAGATTGATCATATTTAAGATCGAAGCATTAAATAATGGTAGGGCTTCCTTGAGCAGCCTGGTAGGAATGGGGTCTAATAAACATGTTGATGGTTTGGATGAAGTAACTAATGAAAATAACTCAGACAGAACAATCGGAGCAACAAAAGCATGTTATTGTATTAATACTGAACATTGCCGAACAATACTGAACAACGATGAACAATAATAAACAATGCCGAACACTACTGAACAATACTGAACAATGTCGAACAATACTGAACAATACTGAACTAGAAGCACTCAGAGAGCACAAATCTCCACCAAGGCCATAGGGTCACTGACATCACATGGAATACCCTTTGGCAAAGAGACTTATTCCACGTTGTTTAATGCATCTACCATCATGTTTCAGATTCAGTGGTTAACCCTCTTCAGGACAACCTGTACTTTCAAAATATATATGCTATAGTTATGTTTTATAAGTGTAATAAAGGTTTACAATCAGAAATAAGAAAGGAAAAAGTAAAGCAGAAATAATTTTCCACACACATTTATTAAAAACACACAGCAAACGATAATAAACAACTGTTTTGACACTTTATAAAGGTAATTTGGGCTCTTGTGTGAAAGACTGTACAACAAAAAGGTTCAAACAATAAACACAAATGCACATTTTGAACAATATATACAAAATGGTCTATGCGTTTTGTTTGTCTTCATCTCAAAGCAATTTCTGTCTGCTATTACACAAAGGTCACATCACAAACTACTACTAAGAAGTTGACTGTGTGTTTGTTTTCTCCTGTTCTGAAAGCAATTTTCACACTTCAAGGCTCATTCAGTTTGAGGAGCGGCCCCTCCCCCCTCGCTCCATTGATATGGTAAACAGTGCTTTACGCAGGAGCGAGAGAGCTTGCCACAGGCTTATCCAGTAACATTCACAGGAAAACTAATCAAGCAATCCTGATACTCGCACACTGTTTGAGCACGTGAGATTGTATAAGAGGCTCTCCGTCTGCTCTGTCTGCTCACTGCTGCGCGTAATGCGCAGGGCACATTGGAGCAGCCAGGGGGCTATTCAAAGGGGCCAGCTAGTAACACATCACTCCTAAAAACAATCTTTGGTGTGTCAAGTTAGGTGAAACTGCCCTATGATTGGATTTGGGAAAATCATGTGACGGTGAACCAATTCTGATTGGACACTCACATTGCTCACGTCATCACACAGCTTCTCTAAGGAGTACAAAGATGGTGGACGGTGGCTCAAAAGTCCGCGCAGTTAACTTTTCAGCAAAAAAAAAGTAAGTTTCTATCTCATATCATTAAAACGTTATTTATAATTTAGTAAAGCTTGGTCTCAGCCATTGTATATGACGGGCGTCAGGCCCCAGAGGCTTAAACACTTAAATCTGTCTTCATGAAGTTAGATGCAAAAATGTTGAAATTGGCCATATCGTGCAATGATAAAGATTCTTTTAAAAAATTACTGGATCCGGATTGTGTTCCAGATCATTACGAAAATTTAATGACTTCTAAGTTAGGCCAAGATACACCCCTGGTAAAAATTGCATTGAAATCCGTTGAGGATTTTTTGAGTAATCCTGCTAACAAACCAACCAACCAACCAACATACGGACGCGACCGAAAACATAACCTCGTTGGCAGAGGTAACAATACCGAACACTACTGAACAATGCTGAACAATGCCGAACACTACTTGAACAATGGCAAACAGTACTGAACAATGGTGAACAATGCCGAACACTACTTAAACAATGGCAAACAGTACTGAACAATGGTGAACAATGCCGAACACTACTTAAACAATGGCAAACAGTACTGAACAATGGCGAAAAGTACTGAACACTGACACCTGCAGGTATAATGACTGGTTTTAAACTCACCAGGTGAAAAGCTGAGGTGTCACCAGACCAAGCACTCACCCGCCGACAGTGTCTCATCACAGCAGCCACCTCGTCCTGGCTTAGTAGCTTCTTTGCTGTGCCCTCCACATGCTGCAGGGTGTCAAGCCGGAGCAGCGGGCTGCCATCCTTCAACCCAGCACGGGATTCTCTGGGGGATGAAAATAGCTGGAAGGGACGATTCCGCTCCACATCTAAAGAATTACAGTGAAGACTAGAGTAAGTAAAACAATCTGTAGAACAGAACATTAAGGATGAACATTCTTAATTTTTTGTTTGTTTGTTTGCAGCTTTATTTCATTGACATCCTGTTCAGCTGTGAGTCATTGTGTCAGATGGACGTGCTAGTGGTGATCCCTGTCTTATATAGCCTGGATTATATAGGCCTCAGGGTCTATATAACCTTCAATTACACTTTGCAGTGCAGTGGGACCCAGACTAGCACCGCTCAGGCTCACCCACCAACTTTAGCAGCCCTGGAGCATCCTTGGCGGCCCTGATGTTTTACAAGGACACCGGAATACAAACCCTCCTAAAAGAGATACCAACCCACACACTGCTCAAGATCATAATCGCCTGTAGAGCGTACATGCCCCAAAAAGTGTCCCAGCTTGCAATCTCTCCCTGCAGCTACTGGAACGTATCCCAGAGTCAGTCCCCAATTCTTAGTTCTTTATTCCTCGTCTTTATCCTTCTTCTTCGTCTTCTTTATCCTCCTCCTTTTTTCTGGGCCACAAACACCTCCCACTTGGTGAAAAGAGCAGAGCAGAGGATGTACGTCCTCAGTAGGCTGAGGTGAGGGAGCATCCTCTTTCCAGTTCTCACCACCTTCTATAGGCCAGCTGTCACCAGCATCCTGATGAGCTGGATCACCTCTTGGTACAGCATCTGTGGGGCCTCTGATAAGAATTGGCTTTGCAAAGTGTGGTGAGGACAGCTGAGAAGACCATCGAGGTCTCACTTCCCTCCCTTCAGGATATTTATGAGGACAGATGCAGGAGAAAAGCCCTCTGCATTGTTACCATCCAGCTCATGGACTGTTTGATCTTCTGCCATCTGGCAAGTGATTTCACTCTGTCAAAGCAAATGTGGCCAGAATGTGCAACAGTTTCTTCCTGCAGAACATGAGATTGTTAAACAGACATTAATCATTGCACAACACAATATGGTGGTTAAACATCTATTTATTTTTTATACCCACTTACTCCGATTAAGCGTCACAGGGGGCTGGAGCCTGTCCCAGCAGTTATAGGGCTTGAGGTGGTGTACCCGTTGCAGGGCCACATATAGACAAACAAACACATTCCCACCCACATGCACACCTACGGACCATTTACGTAAATATTCCAATCCACTTAACCTGCATGTCTTTGGATGTGGGAGAAAGCCGGAGCACCCGGAGCGAACCCACGCAAACACGGGGAGAACATGCAAACTCCCCACAGAAAGGCCACAGGTGGGAAATGATCTGATGACCTTCTTGCTGTGAGGGAACAGTGCTTCAACAATTCAATCACATTAACATTTTTCTTAGCTTTTGCATTGCTGCGTTTTTAACTTTACTTTTTAAACTTTTTTAACTTTTAACTTTGCACAGGTATCTTCTAACTGCTGTTATTATGCTTTAAAATAAAAATAAAAAAAGATAGGATTTAATTATGTTCTTGAACATGTCACTATTTATGCATTCATTTAATCTTTGCATGACAGTTGCAATTTTGTTCCCCTGTGCATATGTTTTTATACATACACAGGTGAACCCTGTTAACTGGCTCATGCGTAACTCATGTTTCGGGTTTACTCACGGTCAATTTGTGGACCCCGAAAACTTAAACTACTGTATAAAAGTCAACGTTTCCATCAAATTTGACCACTTTTAGGAGGGGCGGACGTGTGTATAAATTCCGGCCCAGTCTGAACTGGCGGGAAGGATCTAAAGAGGAAGGTCACATCCAGATCCATAAATGAAAAACTCACTCCAGATGAAGACGTCATCACTATCCAGGAAGGAATCATGCTCCAAATGGTTGAAACTATTGTAATATGGCAAAGTAAACTGATTTTAATTTTTTTGGTCAACCTTATTAACTCACGATTTCAGGTAACTCGCAGTCCTATTTTGTGGACCCCAACTCGCACAAGTTAACAGAGTTCACCTGTATATGGATGGAAATATAGCAAACTAGAAGCACTCTGAGAGTGCAAACCTCTGCCAAGGCCATAGGGTCACTGGTGTCACATGGAATACCCTTTGGCAAAGAGACTTATTCCACGTCGTTTCACACATCTACCGTCATGTTTCAGATTCAGTGGTTAACCCTCTGGGGTCCGAGGGCATTTTTTGGACAGTTCACCCGCCTGGCATAAATGTTTTATTATTGCTGTTACAGCTCTCCCTGCATCCCACAATCAAGTTTATTGTCTCTTTTTTCAGAACAACCTGTACTTTCAAAATATATATGCTATAGTTGTGTTTTATAAGTGTAATACAGGTTTACAATCAGAAATAAGAAAGGTAAAGTAAAGTAAAAGTAGCTTTAAAGTAAAGCGGAAAATAATTTTCCACACACATTTATTCAAAACACAACAAATTATTTATTTTTTGAGTAATCCTGCTAACAAACCAACCAACCAACCAACCAACAAACAAACAGACGTGACCGAAAACATAACCTCCTTGGCGGAGGTAATAAACTTGAATTTGGATACTGTAGTGTGGAGCCAGATAAGGGTCTCAGACTCCAACTCTGATGGAATACCAGTCAGTCACAATCTCCTTCCCCAACCATGACTACTGACTGCTAGGTGGACTGACACAATGCAGATGAAGTGTCTGTCCAAGAATACAGACTGGCAGCATGACCAGGAATCAAACCCAGGTCTACAGATAGGTCGCCCAGCTACAAAGTCCTCACCTCTGTCATTGTGGCGGGATGGCGATTTGGAGCGGCTCTTCTCTTTCCGGTCTCTCTTAAACAGCAAGTTGACAAAGGTTTTGGAGCGCCGCAGGCTGCTTCGGCTCTCTCCTGTGGTCTTCTCTTTCTCTTTTCTCTTCTTCTTCTCTCTGTCCTCTAAAAGGGAAAAGCAGGAAACAAATTAGTGTGCACAATCCTGGCTCAGTTTATCTAAATCAACATATGCCTACTGTCTGCAATAACCGGATTTAGCATCTGTAAGGATCATGTAAGTATTTTCTCAGCTACATTGTGTTGACATTATGCAACGGTGACAAATTATACTAGAAGTCAGACCTTCTGCTTGTCTGCACTTGCTGATGAGACTGGAATTTATCAGTCTTTGTAATGCTACTGTTGTGTGGGCCGCCAGAAGAGGAGGTACTGCTGGCCCACCACCAGAGGGCGCCCTGCCTGAAGTGCGGGCTTCAGGCACAAGAGGGCGCTGCCGCCACGGACACAGCCGGGGGTGACAGCTGTCACTCATTATCTCTTGACAGCTGTCACCCATCTACACTTCATCTTCTCACTCCATAAAGACCGGATGTCATCTCCACCTCGTTGTCGAGATATCATCTACCTAAGGAGGTAAATTCTCAGCCGTTGTGATTGTCCGTTACAGACAATATTTTTGCTTGTGCTACTTTTGCAGTTGGGTTTCTGTGAGTGCTTGTCGCTGAGGCTGAGTTGGGACTGACGCCTTCTCACCCCAACGTTTGATAAATACACTTACAACTGCACGTGCCAGCTTTCTGAATGAGAGGTGGAGGTGGAATATCCACCACAAGTGTTACTGGGTGTTCATACACCCACATCTGATTGTTTCTGCTCCTCGCCAGCAGTACCAGATCCGACACGCGGAGATGGTGGCCACCTGGGGACTCGGAACTTGGCGGCTCCAGTATTTTCCAGGTTCGGTGGCGGAGGAAATCGTGTGGTTCCGGTTCTTCTCAGGACAGACGTCTTCTATCCTCGAGCCTGCCCACACGACACCTTTGTTGATTGATTTTTGTACATATTCTGTAATCTGCTGTGTTGAGTTGTGCTATTCACAACAGTAAAGTGTTCATATTTGACTTCCTCCATTGTCTGTTCATTTACGCCCCCTGTTGTGGGTCCGTGTCACCACACTTTCACAACAGGATATCTCGGCCAGCGTCATGGATCCTGAGGGGCGTCACCTGGCTGTTGAACAGCCAATGGAAGAGCAGGGTGCACAGGCGTCTGCAGGAGGCGTGATTGGTGAGTTGCAGCAAATCCTCACCGCCTTTACTGCTCGGTTGGATCAGATGACCGAGCAAAACGTCATCCTTAACCGCAGGATGGAGGCTCTCACCGCACAGGTGGAAGCGCGCGCTCAGGGCGCTGCTGCAGCTTCTCCTCCTGCCAACCCTGTGCAGGATATCGACGTTCCACTGGTCATTCAACGACCCCTCCCACCATCCCCTGAAGCATACATAAGCCCCCCAGAGCCGTACGGGGGTTGTGTGGAGACGTGCGCGGACTTTCTTATGCAGTGTTCGCTCGTCTTTGCACAACGTCCCGTAATGTACGCGTCTGATGCTAGTAAAGTAGCTTATGTGATTAACCTGCTTCGAGGAGAGGCACGCGCTTGGGCTACGGCGCTTTGGGAGCAAAATTCACGGCTCCTTCTCACGTACGCTGGGTTTGTGAGGGAGTTCAAAACAGTGTTTGATCACCCTAATAGAGGAAAGACCGCTTCGACAGTGCTGCTGTCAATGCGACAGGGGCGTCGGAGCGCAGCCGCTTATGCAGTCGACTTCCGCATTGCGGCTGCGAGATCCGGCTGGAATAACGCTGCGCTCCGCACCGCCTTCATAAACGGACTGTCGTCGGTCCTGAAGGAGCACCTGGTGGCTAAGGATGAACCGCGGGATTTAGATGGGCTTATCGATCTCGTTATACGGCTAGACAATCGGTTGGAGGAACGCCGTCGGGAATGGGACGAAGGCACCAGAAGGCACAGGGACGTCTTCAGCCACTTCCTGTGCCTCATCGCCCCTGGTCCCACATCGGTCTGGATTTTGTCACGGGCCTCCCGACGTCCCAGGGCATGATGACCATCTTCACGATAGTGGACCGATTCTCCAAGGCAGCCCACTTCGTGGCCCTCCCGAAGCTCCCCACGGCCCAGGAGACTGCAGACCTCCTGGTCCACCACGTCGTCCGTCTGCATGGGATACCTACCGACATCGTCTCTGATCGTGGTCCCCAGTTTTCCTCACACGTCTGGAGGAGCTTCTGTCGGGAACTGGGGGCCACTGTGAGCCTCTCGTCCGGGTATCACCCGCAGACCAATGGACAGGCAGAACGGGCCAATCAGGAATTGGAGCAAGCCCTGCGCTGTGTGACGTCTGCACACCCGACGGCCTGGAGTGAACATCTGGCCTGGATCGAGTATCCGCATAACAGCCAGGTGTCTTCTGCCACCGGCCAATCCCCATTTGAGGTGTGTTTGGGGTATCAGCCCCCATTGTTTCCCGTGGTGGAGGGAGAGGTCGGTGTGCCCTCGGTCCAGGCCCACCTGCGGAAGTGCCGTCGGGTGTGGCGCTCCACCCGTTCTGCCTTGTTAAAGGCCCGGACGAGGGCGAAGACCCATGCAGACCGCCGGCGGTCCCCGGCCCAGCTTACAAACATCCAGTCAGCTCGGAACATATAAATGAGAGTTGGATGAATTGGGAAAAAAAAGGCTAATAACTCAACAGACGAGCAGCGGCTCAGGTGAACGCTCCGTACGCTCTTACAGAGGTACAGCAAGTGGGCAGCAGTGATTTATTTTTTAACTTTACACTCCGGGGCAAGTTCTGTCTGGGGTTTAAGTCAGTAGAGAAGACTCTGGTTGTTCTTGTTAAGTCCTGGAGTGATTCATGGAATGAGGAATCATTCACGTCAAGGAGAACTCTCTGAAAGTTCTGATGGATTTTATTACACAGTACCTTACTCACGTTTACAGAGCTTCGCTGTGGCCGTGGAACTCAGACAGCTCTGACTGTGGATTGGCTATTTACTCAAACACAACAAATTCCAGACCTACAGAATAGGAAATATGGCCCACAAAGATCAATGTAGTTTGATTTTGGTGCCTAACACACACTACCCCAAATAGTATCCACATGCTGTTTGGTATCTATAGACCTACAGGCCAGATCTGGGAGCATGTTCTGCTGCTGCACTTCATCCAGATCTGCCTTGGGTCCTGGAAAGCAACCATCCAGACAGCCACCCTTTCATCCCATCTTCACCACAGTAGCCATCATTCTGCTACAGCTTGGTGACTAGGGTCTCCAACACTGAGGCACCAATACGCTAGATCTCTCCCAGAGAAGCATGCCACATGGTATTATTGTCATAGCTGACATTCCCTCACAATGCCAGTAGTACAGAAGTAAAAAGTACTTATGGTATAAGTATGCTAAAATGCCCTCGGCCGTATGAGCCTTGTGTTCTTTATAATTTGCAGTTGTTTAATTAATTATTAAGATCCTGTTGTCTTATGTACAATTTGTACATGTTCAATTAAGCCTTTCAATCAGTCAATCATAACAATATTTAAACAATATTTACGTTTTAAGGGCATCTGCAGGAGGCCTTACATGTGCGTGTACATGAGCTTTTGACAAGAGCGGAAGTTTTGCAAATGAAGGAATATTTGTTGATCACCCTCTGTGCATTTGTGGGTATTAATGAGATAAATTTAACTCCATAGGAAGTTAGCTTTGCATTAGCAGAAGTTAGCTTGCATGCTAACACCTCAAAATGTCTTGTAAATGACTCCAGAGGTGTTATCATGTTACAAAAACAGCATTTTCAGTTTTAGAAGTGTTTATTTCTCACTAGCTTTTACATAATATATGACAAAGAGGTTATATTTACACACAAAAGAAATGGAGTTTTGCAGCTAGCTACCAGCCTGTGATGTCACCATGCTAACATCCGCGAAATGAGTTGTAAATAAGTTGAAAGGTGTTATTAGGTTCCAAAAATGCCATTTTCAGTTTTAGAAGTTAGTATTTAGTTTAGTATTTCTCGCTAGCTTTTACATAATATATGAGGGACATGTATATTAACACATCACACAGGTTTTGGAGATTTGTCCCGTGTCGCAGACTGAACGGTCCACCCCCCCCAAAAAAATTCTGTCCTGCCTTCACTGCGCATGCGTCATTTGGTACGACAGCAGCTCATCTGAGACTGAGTCTCTATACCTAAACTGATCAAAGGGAATAATGTGATTATTAACCATCAGATAACAAGGTAAAAACCTCTTAAATCATTCTAAAGTCACTTTAAAGCAGAAACAAGGCCGTTTTAAGCAGAAACGAGGTGATAATCGGTGAGTCGCTACTGACGCTTTGAAATGACAGAGGCGCAGTGAACACAGCAGCAGCACCAGCTCTTCTGGCTGCTGCCCTCTGATCGCTTCTTCCGTCTTTTATTACGGAATAATGTTGAATTTATGTGGAAATGATTGCTGTATAACAGCTTCAGATATCTGTCGCTGAGATAGATGATGACTGGAGTGCAGTTTGAAGCAGAAACGCGGTGATAATTGGTGATCTGACCCACAGAAATAACGGATGCGCAGTGAAGGCAGGGCAGACCATTATTAGGGAGACACTGATGTCACGGTGCAGCTCTACTCTGATTGGCTGTCACCCCCGCCACTCAAAAACAAAACGGAACAGATTGAAACAGAATGTGACTTTTTGACCTTGTATGTCAAGGTTAGCCATCTTTGAATTTGTCCAAAGTCTGCATCCCAAGAATGTTCCCTGCGAATTTGAAGACTGTGGCAGTAATGGGACTGGACTTATGCTGAGCACAGACCGATGGACAGACGGACCCAAAACCATCGCAATACCCAATGGCCATATTTGATGATGACCTCAGGTAAAAATGGTACCCAAGCATCCTCAGAAGAGACATAATGGCAAAGGAATCCAGTCATCACCTTAGGTCACTTATTGAAATCCAGGTCTCACAACCATACAGCAAGACAGGAAGCACCATGAGACCCTAAAGACTTTGACCTTCGTTCCCTGCAAATCTGTTGGTAACACCAAACTTTTCTGTCCAGGAACCTCTTGACTACATAAAATTTTCCCAGTCATCTTTTGTTGTCAAAAACCAAGGAGCCAAAGACATAAATGTCACTGCCAAGATAAGTGAATCATTCATCAATATTGGCACATTTACCACATACATATGCACTTGTGACGGCTGAGTCCAGGAAGTCACTGAAAGCCTGGATCTTAAGCTTGATTTGAGACAACCACAAACCCAGACTCTCCATCTCCTCACTCAGCATTTCAAGGGCTGCAATCAGGATATCCACTGATTCTGCAAAGTTCACAGCATCATCCACGAAGTCAAGGTCAGTAAACCTTTGCTTGCTACAAAGGCACCTAAGTTGCTGGACTCCACAGGTCAAAGACAGTATAGGTCCTACAGAGTTGGATATGCCGCACAGACAAGCATTTCCAAATAGGAGGATTGACAGGTTACAAACCTTCAGACATCTGGGCTCCAGTGTGGAACTAAAAACATATATATATCATGAACTCCACCACCTGAGCTTGCAGATCTCACCTGACACAGTAATGTGACTCTGGGAACGTCTGATTGGCCTTTGTGGTCTGCTCAGGTCCAACAGCACAGCTGTCTTCGGGGACTGTTTGAAGACTTCCTGGTCTCCTGATGGCATTGTCCTTGTCTGGACCTGCCTTCTTTCACCTGTGACTCTTGCTTCTCTCTGTCCTTCACCTTTCCCACGAACAACTGTGTCCTTCAGCAGCACTGTGGCGCCCACAGACCGAGTGGTTTCCAGCCTGTCGTGGTTGGAACCATTAAGGGAGAGGTACTCTGTGTAGGTTGGGGGTTGAGGGTCAGTCTGTATGGCGGTGTCAGTGGTTCTTTCGATGCTGGATGGATGTTGGGATTCTGTGGATAAGGCAACGTCTACCATTTCGGGGCCAAAGACAGGAGGAAAAAGAAGCTGGGAGAGACCACTGACAGAGCCGAGAGGGGTGCCAGAGGACAACGAGGACACAGAGGAGGTCGAGTCTGATCCTTGGGATGAGGGTGGAGGAGCCCCATTGGCTGCTGTAGGAAAAAAAGACAAAGAAATAAAATAGAAAAAGGGGTAGGATGTAGTTACTAACTTAAAGCAACAAGTACAATGTGTTATGTAACAGAACAGCTGCTACGACTGAACACAACTCACTCATGAACGTACAACATTTACACTGCGAATACAGTTTGCAAAAGTAATCTTCCTCCTTATGTTGGACACCTTGTTTGAAACAAAACCTGTCTGGCCTCACATCCTCTTAAGCTCCTCAGCTTTTACGAGAGAACATGATCCAGGATTTATTTTGTTTACGGCTATTGGTTCAATGTCCTCATAAACTCCCGCAGAGACGCTCTGCTCCAGACAACTGAGCTGTGTTTCAGCACACTGAATTAATCTGTCACAACCACTCACATCACATCGGAAAAAGGCAAGTCTGACATCTCTGGAGACTACAAATGATGGTGTGTCCAGTATACTGGACACACCATCAAAAGCCATCAAGAACAACAAAAGGACACACCATCAAGACAAGCAAAATACACATCAGAACATATTCTGATGTGTATTTTGCTGTTCAAACAATCCAGTGCGAAATGTTAGAGAACAATGTTCATGAATCAGTGACAAAGTTGAAGTTGCTGTTGTGGCTGGCGTGCCTGGCTGGCTTTTGTGTGTCTTCTGTTTCTGTCTTTTGGTTTTCCTCCCAGGTGGTGCGCATTTGGGACTGAGTGGCTGTGTAGCTGAGTTTATCAGGACCTCACCCTGATCACCTGAGGCTGATCACCTGCGGCTCGTCAGGACTCACAGCTGTGGTGCATCTACATGGATTGGAACATGGTGGCATTTAAGACTGGAGTACACAGTGTGTATTTGCCAGAGACTCGACCTTGTGACCAGACGGGTGAGATCGTCGTCTCAAGAGCCATCTCATCATCAGTGGATGCAGAGAACGTCCAGGTTTGATGCATGGTCTGTGAAAGAGGAGGGGGTGAGGTCTCACGCTCGTCAGCACACTTCCTGAGGTACGTTAGATTTCGTGACTAACATTTATACAGTCAGTAAATGTGGTGTCCCTCACACCTTATTGTATTGAGCTGTTATGTTGGTCGTTTTAATTAGCTTCCACTGCAGTGAGTTTGTGAACAGGATGTTCCATGCCTGCAGGTTGGGAAGCTGATTAGTAATTAAGCCAGGAAGTGTTTGCTGTTTGTACACCTTTGAGTGGTCTCTCTGTGTGTTGAGTGTGGACTCACAAGATGATTTCTTCATTCACAGACTCGGTTTTGTAGCGGCCACCTGGGGGGTGTCGGCGGGGTCCTGGGGTCCGAACTGGTTCTGGCTCTGGACCGTTAGCGCTGCTGGGAGCGCTGCTGGGAGCGCACCGCAATCCACCACGCCAGACCGCGCACTTTTATATTTATCACATCACTGTTATGTTTATTAAACTCTGTTATCCTTTGTACCGTGCTCTGCTTATTTTATACTGGGTCCTTCAAATGCTGGTCGGTTCTCCGGGCTGCGTCCGACACATAACAGTTGCGCCAGAAATGGATCTTTCAACAAGACAACAACCCTAAACACTGCTAAAAATCTACTAAGGCATTCATGCAGAGGAACAAGTACAATGTTCTGGAATGGCCATCTCAATCTGTGGTGTGATTTTGTGTGGTGTCCATGCTCGGAAACCAACAAACCTGAGATGTTTTGTAAAGAAGAATGGTCCAAAATACCTTCAACCAGAATCCAGACTCTCAATGGAAGCTAGGAAGTGTTTAGAGGCTGTTATTTCTGCCAAAGGAGGATCTACTAAATACTGATGTATTTTTTCTGTTGGGGTGCCCAAATTTATGCACCTGCCTAATTTTGTTTAAATAATTATTGCACACTTTCTGTAAATATTAGAAACTTCATTTCACTTCTCAAATATCAGTGTGTTCATCTGCTATATGATATATTTAACTGAAATTTCTGATCCAGACAACCAATGATTTATAAAGGAAAATCATGAAAATTATCAGGAGTGCCCAAACTTTTGCATACAACTGTATATATACGAGGGCTGTCAATAAAGTATAGGTCCTTTTTATTTTTTTCAAAAACTATATGGATTTCATTCATATGTTTTTACGTCAGACATGCTTGAACCCTCGTGCGCATGCGTGAGTTTTTCCACGCCTGTCGGTGAAGTCATTCGCCTATGAGCACTCCTTGTGGGAGGAGTCGTCCAGCCCCTAGTCAGAATTCCTTTGTCTGAGAAGTTGCTGAGAGACTGGCGCTTTGTTTGATCAAAATTTTTTCTAAACCTGTAAGGCACATCGAAGTGGACACGGTTCGAAAAATTAAGCTGGTTTTCGGTGAAAATTTTAACGGCTGATGAGAGATTTTGAGGTGATACTGTCGCTTTAAGGACTTCCCACGGTGCAAGACGTCGCGCAGCGCTCTCAGGCGCCGTCGCCAGCCTGTTTCAAGCTGAAAACCTCCACATTTCAGGCTCTATTGATCCAAGACGTCTTGAGAGAACAGAGAAGTTTCAGAAGAAGTCTGTTTCAGCATTTTATCTGGATATTCCACTGTTAAAGGAGATTTTTTTAATGAAAGACGTGCAGACGGGTCCGCTCGTCGGGACGCAGCCGGCGCGGTGCGGCGGCACAGGAAAAACACCTCCGTGTTGATAACCATTTGTAAAATCCAGGCGGCTTTTGATGGCTTTCAGTGGAGTGAGTATATGAGAAATTGTTTAACAGTTGGGCATGTTCCAACTTGTCCTTAAGGCTTCCAACAGAGGTGTTTTTCCTGTGGCGGAGCGTCGCAGCGGCTGCGAGCCGACGCTGCAATTCGTCCATATGTCTTTCATTAAACAAATGTTGGGAAAGTGTAGGAACACGGACCCACAACAGGGGGCGCAAATGAACGGACAATGGAGTAAGTCAAAATAACAACGCTTTACTGTTGTGAATGTGCACAACGAATACAACCAATCACAGCAATGGACAACAGTCAATTCACAAAAGTGTCGTGTGGGCAGGCTCGAAGATAGGAGACGCCTCTCCAAGGTAAGACCGGAACCACACGGCTTCCTCCGCCACAGGACCCCGGGAATACTGGAGCCGCCAAGTCCCGAACTCCCAGGTGGCCACTGCCTCCGCGTGTCGGACCTGGTACTGCTGGCGAGGAGCAAAGAACAGTTAGATGGGGGCGCGTATGCACCCAGGACTCCGAACAGCAGGAAAGGTACCTCCACCTCTCGTTGGAACAGTAATCCAAAAAACTAGCTCAATCCAAAAGATGCACTCTATTTGCTTTGATACGTTACCTCTCTGGTAGAAACGATATCTCGGCAGATGAGGTGGAGATGCCGTCCTGCTGATATACCTCCGTAGTGATTGGGATCAGCTGTCTCCGGTGATGGGTGACAGCTGTCATCCTGGCTGCTCCTGTAAGGCGGCAGCACCCTCCGGTGCCTGGAGCCCGCACTCCAGGCAGGGCGCCCTCTAGTGGTGGTGGGCCAGCAGTACCTCCTCTTCAGCGGCCCACACAACAACAAATCTCCTTTAACAGTGGAATATCCGGATAAAATGCTGAGACCGACTTCTTCTGAAACTTCTCTGTTCTCTCACGATGTCCTGGATCAATAGAGCCTGAAATGTGGAGGTTTTCAGCTTGAAACAGGCTGACGACGGCACCTGGGACCGCTGCACGACGTCTCGCTCCATGGGAAGTCCTTAAAGCGACAGTATCACCTCAAAATCTCTCATCAGCCGTTAAAATTTTCACCGTAAACCAGCTTAATTTTTCGAACCGTGTCCACTTCGATGTGCCTCACAGGTTTATAAAAAATTTTGATCAAACAAAGCACCAGTCTCTCAGCAACTTCTCAGACAAAGGAATTCCGACGAAGGGCTGGACAACTCCTCCCACAAGGAGTGCTCACAGGCGGATGACGTCACCGACAGGCGTGGAAAAACTCACGCATGCGCACGAGGGTTCAAGCATGTCTGACGTAAAAACATATGAATGAAATCCATATAGTTTTTGAAAAAAATAAAAAGGACCTATACTTTATTGACAGACCTCGTACTTTGCACTGGGATACCAATTAAACAACTGCAAACAATGAGGAAACCAATGCTCATATGGCTGAGGGTATTTTAGCATTGCATTATATTTTTTACTTTAATTTGGGCCTACTTTGACCCAAGTATGGAATTTTTACAATAATTATATCAAGAAATTACAGAATCACCTATGGTTACTATTAAATACTAACTTAAGGTTATGTATCACCTTTCACATGACTTTTGGCTTTGGATGACCTTGAATGGTCAAACTCAAGGTTATAAATGTTTAACTCAAATAGCTTGGAGACCATATGGATGAAACATGGTGGACAGGTTGTGTGTTAGTCAAGGACAAAGTGATTCAGTTTTAAACAGAATTAATCAAATGTCACACAGAACCAAACATTACGGTATCACTGAATCACAAAGAATGAACTTACATGAACACTTGCCAAACATGTAAGGTGCAGGTGTTGTGCTCTCTGAATGCTGCTTCTTGTTTTTGTAGTTGTTGTTTGTTAGTGGCCATTTGAGGAAAAGCCCAAATTTGAAATTTCCAAACATTAAACAAAAGCAGTGTTACAGAGTATTGTGTCTAATTTAGTAACATATTTGTTGTATTCGCCTGACTGCCGCCTAACGTACTGTTAGGCGGCAGTAATGTTTGTTAGCTACATTGACTTTCTTCGTTAAAAGAACAAAGGTCAAAATCACTGAACTGTACTTTGCCACAGCCTTCAGCAGAAAACTATCACTTGTTAACAGTAAGCTTATCACTGTTTGTCCACGGTGCCGTAGGTTTGTGCAAACTTTGCACTTGTTTTTTTTTTTATTGTGCCAAACATTTTTTGTACAGTTTTTTTATCTTCTAACATTCTGTATCTGTTTCTTGTGAAATCAGATTGTGAGATATAGAAAACATACATTTGTCGAGCCATCCGTATTCTGCCACCATCTCCTTGTATGCAGGGTACCGTCCAGCTTCCTGTTAAAATTAAAATGTTATCATAAGCACTAAATAGTCAGCATCATCACTTTGGCATGAATATGCGTTACAAGAAGTACATTTCCTTGATGACCAGATGTGAGTGTTTACTTCAATCTGTGTGATTTTGTCTCCCAGAAAGATCTCATGCAGGACTGAAGGAATGCATAAATTTAGACTTTCTGCTGATTATAACCTGATCCCTGACCGCCTTTGAATAATGAACATTGTCCCTGGCAGTTTTTCACACATGGAACCTGAGATCAGAGGTGTAAAATGAGCACATGGCAAAGTTAGAGGACGCACATGCCCCAGTGCACTGCAGAGCAAACACATAATCACATGCACAATCCCTCTACCTCAATATAAGATGGGTCACGTGTCGTGCATGCATGTGAAGTCTCACACACACACACACACACACACACACACACACACACACACACACACACACACACACACACACACACACACACACACACACACACACATATGGAAGTCGAGGGCAGAAAGCCAGCTGTGTGCTTTTCATGAAGCTGTTGGAGTGAACTGTTGTTACACATTTTACACTCATCACAGTCAAACGGAACACAGACACACATTTCTTTGAAATACTGCTTCAAGTTGGAATGTGTCTTTTCTGTTGTAATAACAGCTGAAAAAGTAAGTTTGATCTGAAACCAGAGTTTAGATCAGGGGTCTCAAACATCTGGAGTAGGGGCCACATCTGGCCTTGGAGTAAAATTCATATGGCCAAACCTCACGTTTAAAAAACACTATTAAATCTGACCCTCAGTGTGTGTGTGTGTGTGTGTGTGTGTGTGTGTGTGTGTGTGTGTGTGTGTGTGTGTGTGTGTGTGTGTGAGCGAGAGAGAGAGATATATTCCTCAGCTTTGGAAAAGCCTATGCATATGCCCTCTAAACTGCAGTGAGTGAATGAATGAATGAATGAGTCCAGCCCCTCCACAAACAATTGAAAATGACAAGAACCTCTTTTGCAACTTTAAAGCACCACATCAATCGAAAAGGAAGTTTGTTTTAAATTAATTTGGCATTTTCAGTCTTTGTAGCAATGGTCAAGAGAGAAAGGAAATTGAGAAGGAGGCACCCTGGTCTGGAGTTGAACCCAGGAACGCTGCTAGCTGCATTCTGCACTGCCAAAACAACTTTATTTTTCCCAAAATAATATCCAGTGGACATATCTGCCACCTGCTAGATGGTGGTTACTATATGCTGAATTGATGATGGATTAGAATCAGGTGTGGCTGTGATGAATTTATCCATGAAAGAAAAAACAAAGCAAAGGAAGTGGCCAAATGTCAAGTTTTGGCCCTGATCATCAGGGCTTTGATTCTGTTTTTCCTCCTTTGTTTTGCTCACCATGTGCCCCAGCTTTGTTTTATTAGTTATTTTATTTTCATCATGTGTTTATTCTCTGTTCTGTTTTGCTTTGTCATTTTGTTTCTTCGTTACTTTTATTCTTTGGCCATAAGTTCAGTTCCGTTCTAGTTTTCTTCACCCGGTGTATGTTTGCATTACTGATCATTAGTTTATCACTTGTTTATTTTGCTTTTCTCATTTGTGATATCAGTTATGCTGTAATGTCAGGTTTTGTTTTCTGTTACCATGTAGTCTGTTTTTTGTAGTTTGTATAATCACTTTGTTTTCTTAGTCAGTTCCAGTTTCATTTTGCTTTAGTATTTATTTTTCCATTTATTCTCCGATCTGTTCTCATGTACTTGTTCTTCTGTACTTATTATATCTTGGTTCGCTTTTAGTTCTCATGATTCATGCTCTGTCCTGGCCCTCTTCATAGTTATATTATATTCTGGCCTAGGTTTCTGTTTGATCTCTATTCTCAGTTTTTTTCCTTCACCCCATTTGTTTGTGGTCACTCCACGCTCTGCACCTGCCATTGTGTCTTTGTCTTTCACTTAGTTTCCTTCTGCTTTGTGTTTCTATTCACTCTCACTCTTGACACCTGCCACGCCCCCTTTCTAGATCATTCACCTCACATGCACCTTGTTAACACCTGTCTGTTTAAACTCCGTCCAGCCACCTCACCTCTGCCAATTTGTCCTCATTTGTACACATCCTAGCTCTTGTATTTAGTCCTGTTTTGCCTAGCTGTGTTTTTGAAATCTGTTCTGTGTTTCTGATTATGGCTTTTGCCTCATCCCTGAAAACTGTGTTTGCTTGTGCCACTAACCCCTGCTTGATTATGACTGCGTGTTTGCCTAGCCCTGTTTGTACCTTCGCTCTGCTGACTGACAACCTGTGTACCGAACCCGAGGCTGAAATAAAGATGGCAACTTCTTTTACACCTAAGCCTGGTCTGGGAGTCTGCATAGAGGGTCCACCCTCTTCGGGTGCCTGGCACTTGTTCGGGATGATAGTCAAGCAAGGTATGCAAAGCAATATAGTTTGAGAGAGAGAGACAGACACACAAAGAGAGGAGAGAGAGAGAGAGAGAGAGAGAGAGAGAGAGAGAGAGAGAGAGAGAGAGAGAGAGAGAGAGAGAGAGAGAGAGAGAGAGAAACTGTTGTTTTCTGATTAACAACAACCCCACAAGAAGAATTTTTTTAAAACTAAAGCCGACTTCTTCTTCTTCTTCCACCTGCCCTGTCCATTGTGGAGCTCTGATAGTTATCACTGAAGTTACCACTTTAATGTGACAGCTTTGATTCGGTACTGCACTCATTTTTAAGTTTCTTCTCACCCTGATGGTCAACATGACGTGTGTGTGGCTCTTCAGGACCTCTACAGCGTTACTGTGGGCGATGTCATCAAAGCTAACCCCATTGGCTGCAAGGATTTGATCGCCCATTTTGATGCCGTGCAGTTCTGCAAGACCACCTGGGTCCAGCCTGAAGACACAAATACACACACAGAACAGAGACATTAGGAGTCATACAACACAGGATTATGTCTTTTATCAAATAACCAGTCCATAAAAATGTTTTGAAAATAATGGAAAATGTTGATTAAAAAATACCCAAAGCCCTGGCCTATACTCTTAATCCTTGATATTTTGTCAGAAAAACAACAGAAAATTCAAAGATATTTAATTGACACCTGTAAACAAGATAAAAGCAGCAAATGGAGCCAAAGAATGTCTAAAATTTTTGCTTGATAAATTAAATAAATGATGAATCAATTATCATAATAATTGTTGACCTTTAAGGGAAACTCCTTAAATGTTTGACACTGCGTCATGTCAAATAATTATTCATAATTCACTTTCTATACTCCTATTCCACTTAAGAGGTCACAGTGGGGCTGGAGCCCGGTCACTGGGCAAGCAGTGGGATACACCATGACCACATATAGACAGACAAACACATTGATATTTACAGTCAATTTAAAGTTTCCAGTTCACCCACCCACTGCATGTCTTTGGAAGTGGGAGGAAGCCAGAGCACACAACTCCACACAGAAAGGCAGGAAGTGATCCCAGGACCTTCTTGCTGACAGGCAACAGTGCTAACCACTAAGCCACCTTTCTTAATTCATTAATGCCATACTATATATAACGGCTGAGTAGATCCTGGTAATTTGATTGGTGCTTTGTATGTCACGTGACATAGATTATTCATTTGTGTTGCTGCATTTAGCGTGCAAATTTGGTTCCATACGTTTTGTACCATTGCACGCTGTAAACCCCACCCACTAGTGGGGGCAGCGTTTAGCTAAACATGGCGGAGTTGTTTTTGCTGACAGACAACGATTTGAAGGAGCTAATTGATGGTGCTAATTCTTCTAACACACACACACACACACACACATACACACCCAAATCCACTACGCTGTAAGCCGTCTGGAGGCATGAAGAAGATGAAGTTAGGATGAAGAGTTGGACTAATTTCTGACATGATTTTTCACTGAAGTCTTTTATTTATTTATTTATTATTTTTGGAAGTCAGTGCACAGCATCACAGATTACATCATCAGAATTATTTTTGAGCTATCTAACTGTTTTTCCAAGTTGACTGAGAACAATTTTGGACTCCTATTTAAAGTTCATGTTGGACTGTTAAGCACCAGTGACAAACACTAAAATGTAAGTCCCTTTTCTGTTCTTTATAAATTAATAAAATATCAAATGACAAGGATCTATTTTAGCCATTATATAAAACAAATAATGAATGTTTTTACATCCTTTTAATGGAACAAATATTTAATTCGGTGGAAGCTGGAATGTTCCATTCCACTTGGCTTCGCCTCGTTGAATGGAACATTCCATCTTTTACCTCATGAAATACCACTGAACTCATAAACATTCATTATTTGTATAATATATGGTTCTCTGTGGCCTTTGACATTTGAACACAGGTTTGTATATGTAGGTGATCTATGAGTTCATATTAGTGTTTAATAGTAACTAAAATACCATTCTAATAAAGGAGTTTTACCTTTCAAGGTCACCCTAGGTCAAAGGTCAGGTGAGGAAAGAAAAAAAGTGATTTATTGAGTTATGTTAGTGTTTAATAGTATAGTAATAGTAACTGTAGGTGTACTTTTAAAAGCCAGTCTGAATATCTCTTTATATAAGAACTGGATCAAAATACTGACTTTGTCCTGTGACCTTGACCGTGAACTAATTCCAAATAAATAAATAAACAAATCACTGTCCTTGGCAGATCCTAATTCGTTTCAGCAAATTTGGTCCAAATTGGATCAAAATGCTTTGATGGACATGGATGGACACACAGGATCAAAAGCAGTACCCCAGCATGTGCTGCTTTGCACAGGTGTACATCAGCATTCATTGCTTTCTATCCATTCACTGGGGCTGTCTGCAGTATGTTCTTCTCCTTGTAGCTGTCTCCCACTGGTGTGTCTATGTTTTCTATCTGTCTACACACCTGCAACATATGTAGTAATCACACACCTGTTCCCCATTCTGTCAACAGTTTCTGCCTCTATCTGTCTTTCTTGGTCCATTGCTGGAATTGTGCTGGTGTTCACATTGCTGGTTGTCATCATTTTTCCTCACTGCTCTTTGTTATAGTTCCAAATCCTTCCTACCTGTCTGTGCCCATTAGTTTGTAGTACTCCTGCCTTCATGCAACAGCTGATCATCATATTTTTCATCCGGTCTGTCTGTCTTGTCCACTTATTAACCCCATCCTGTGTTCTGAACCTGCATCACTACAATCAGTCATTTATATCTGCAACCACTTATGCTAAGTAACAATTTTCAGTTGACCTAGTAATCCTTCTAACAGGTAGTTTCACTTGTAATCTAGAACCCCTCTGATGTAAAATAAATACATATGTCAAATACACTGTGTTTCTACTAAGACTTGCATCATACTTAGAAATGTATATTCCCAGACCAAACTCTTTGCCTCCTCTGATGTTGAAGCCGAGACAGTAGTCGTCTGATGTGGTGAAGAGATGCACGATCCTGCGGAGGGCGCTGTCTGAACTGGCTTCTGATGGTGTTTGGCTGCTGTCCTCCACCACCATGCGCCTGTGAATCAGATCCACCCTGAACACAAATGTAGACATGTTCCGTGACCACTGAGGCGTGATGGACTTACAGTGGCACTCGCATGCATGCAAACATTCACACACAGTGCATTTCCATTCTCTCATGCCCGTCGGTATCATTTAATCAAACAGCCATAAAGGTCACAGCGGTAATCCAGCCACTACTGCCACATGAAACCAAGATACAGAATATCTCTAATGAAAGATAACCATGAGTGTCATCTGCAGTCAAGTGACGAGACACAAAACAAAGCCATGCAAAGGTCAGTGGTGGTGAAAATGAAGTGGTGGCCCATGTGTCTATGCGTAAACACTTTCTTGTGAATATAACTCAAGATCAAAAGATGTGAGACACTATGGCCCAGCACACACCTTTATGAACTCAAAATTTTGTGGCAATTGATTTCCTCAATATGTTTGAGTTCTGCTAACTTTTTTGGGTTGACCGTGTGTACTCAAATTGAAGGACATGGGATGGATCATCCAGTATTCTTCTCTTAGAACAGACTGCTCATAAACACTTTTGTGTGGTTGATGTTCTTCCTTCCTGATTCCTTTCTTAGCAGTTTAGATTTCAAGTGTACTGGTAGGTTTCCATACCGTGCCTGTACTCCATGTTAGTTATGAAAAGGTATGGACACAGTTATTTTTTTTTTTACCCTGGCCTCATCAAATGTGTATTGGTAGGAGTTTTCCTTTCAGGCCACAAAATTTGGGGGACCTGAGTAGTTAAATGACACATGCAAGGTGGACTCAGGCTGGAGATGAGCTAATTAAGGTTGATGTGGGGCGGTGGCAGGGGTAACTTGTGCATAAATGTGCATACTAATGAGTAGGAACTTTGGAAGTCACCATGTATTTCAGTAGAACTGATTGATGGAAAGTTAATATTTATGCTATGGGTGCTTCATGCGGAGTAAATGATGCATAAAATTGCATTCTAAGGAGAACCTCAATTTGGAATCCTGGATATATCTCTAGGGTTGCTGAGCAGCGGCACACTCATATTTATGTAACTGGTGGTACCCCATGTGGAGAAGGTGGTGCAAAAAGAACATCATTTGCATAAATTTGATGATCATTCAAAAGCAACACACTAGACAATCATGTTTTGGGGAGTTCTAATGTGAAGTGCATGAGGGTTAAAATTAAGAATTTTTATTTTTAATGCATTCTGCATACATACATACACATACTGCATACATACATCTACTGCACCATATACCATGTAGCTTTTAGTTTTGGCAGCAGTTGACTCTTTTATTCTTAAGCTGCACTGTGCAGCCTCACTGAGCCATGGTCTCACCATGTGGTTTTCTCCTTGGAGTAACGGATTCCGGGGATCTTGCCTACTCGTCTCACCACCATTCTCAGCCTATTATTGCCTGTCAGGACTTTCACAGCGCTGCTCATAGTGATGCTTTCCATGCTGACCCCATTGACCTCCACCAGCTTATCTCCCACACTCAGCCCAGCCTGCACTGAAAACACAGGGAGAACTCAGCATGGGACGTGGGACATGGGACATGAACACCAACACCAAAACATACTTTGGCATTAACCTGCAGAGCTGTCGTTCTCCACCTTGCTGACAAATATACCAAGTCCATGTTCACAGCCCCCGCGGACACTAAAGCCCAGACGCCCATCAGAACTCTTGTCTACTGTTACTGTGTGAATGTGTTCATTGTCATCCCCACCTGCAAACACACAAACACATATTACTCTATCATAAACATGTGCACATGCACACAAGCACAGAAAAGAGATCTCCAAATACAAAAACACAATAAACTGGTGGGATAAAGAGTTGGGTTATTAATGCGCAGACCTGACTTTGATTCCAAAACACATCACCTAATTATTTTTAATTGCCAGTATAGGTAGACAAACAAACAGGAGCAAAAACTGTAACACAACATACCTGGCACAGGCTATTTTCAAAAATGATCACTGAACAAAAAGTTGTTCTTCATAGTCTGTGGGATGAATAATGAATTATGCACTTTGTTGCACCCCCTTGTAGCATCAGTTTGATGGTACCAACATGTTCCCAGCTCATATAAGATAACATTTTCACTTGTTGTCATTGACACGACCTGGCAGGTAATTTTGACAACAATCAGTTAACCTGTAGGCACACAATAAATACACAATTAAATATGCACATGTACATGCATTACTAAGACTGTGAAGAAATAACTGCGATTAGTCATATAATGTAACTACACTATATAGTGTCACTAAAAAGCAAGACCTTAATTAAAAGAGCCAGTCAGTATCAGCTTCATAATGGTCTGAATAGATTATCAAATATTTTAATTTATTTTCATTTATATAGTGCCAAATCACAACAAAGTTGCCTGAAGATGCTTCACAGAAGTAAAGTCTTACCTTAGCAACCCCCAGAGCAAGCACACAGACTACAGTGGTAAGGAAAAACTCCATTTGAGGAAGAAACCTCAAGCAGACCAGACTCAAAGGGGTGGCCCTCTGCTTGGGCCATGCTACCGACACAAATTACAACATTACAAAACAATTCACAAAACAAATATACAGGAAATGCTGCCGGTGCACAGGACAGGAGGGTTTCATGAACAGCTGCCACATCCATCTCTGGATGGAGCCGCACCTCAAATGGAGAGAAAAGAAAGAAAGCAGAATCAGGCAACAGAAAGACAACAAACACAGTAGAATTTGTCAGCATTAAGCAACAAGAAAAACAAAAGAAATACTAAGGTGTTCAACGGCCACTACCCCTAAACCTCACTAAAAGATCCAGAATTTAGATAAAGTTGAGGCCCTGGCCCGCTCCGTTTCCTAATAAAATGAATTAAAAGAGTAAAAAAGCACAGTAACATACTATGCCAATATGCTAGCCAGGCGAAAGGGAAAATATTCTTAATTCATAATTGGGAATATTCTAAATTCATAATTGGGATTTGGATGTTCAAGTAGAACTGTTAAAAGTGTTTTTCACTGCTCAGCTACAACTTATCTAGGCTTATCTAGCCTCAAGGACAAATTGCCCACTGTTTACCTCCAATGGAATTTATTCAGGCCTTGGTGAGATTATTCAGCTCCATTCTTATCTCAACCCACAAAGACAATAAACTGACTTACACATGGATTGAAGCATGCTCCAGCTTTTCCCCTTCACCTCCCTTCCTGCCCCCCCTGCCCCAGGCCCCCGTTCTTCCCAAGCTGGCAGGCGGCGCGACTCCAGTTGCAGTGGCTACCAACACACTCACATCGCCTCAATTTGGAAAACGAACTGTTTCAAGTTTAGTGCACATAAACAATGTCAAATGTATATGTGTTGTCTTAATTCTGATGTGTGCCATTATTACGGTAAACAAGTAATAGCTGTGGATTAATTGCTGTTTGTCTGTGGAATGTGAGTGTGGCAATCTCATTGTTGTACTGACAATGATAATAAAGCTATCCATCCATCCATCCATCCATCCAAAATAAGTGTGTCTTAAGTCTGGGTTTAAATCTGTAAATTAATAATCTGGAAATATGGAAGCTCAACTCTTAATTAAATTAGAGCTTAAATACTGATCTCCACATCATGACAATGTTTTTGTACTGTGGTATGACTTACAGCATTCTCAAAAGTTAGAAAAATATTCAAAAACAGCATTACTGGGTGATGAGTAAGAAACCCATGTTGGTGCATTTTTTTGCTGAAATGAAAGGTGCCATTTTTTATTAATCATCAGAAATGGGACATAAACATGGTAATGCCATAAAACAACGTATAACAGTTATTTTAGGAATAACTAATTATACTCCACTTAGCGCTGAAAATGTGAAAAATCAAGTATAGTTTGGCAGAAACTTCAATAGACACATGGACAATTTATAGACAAATCTGAACCAGTAAATACTGGTTCAGATTTGTCTATACACCCCCTTATTGTGGATATCCAACCTTTTGGGACATCCTGGAACTACCAAGCCCATTTTCTTGCTGATCTGATGTAAAGACATGAACTCAGCTTTGTTTTTTTGAGTGACACAAAAGGCTGTAGTCAGTATTACCTGCCAGGTTATGCCAGTGACAACAATTGGGGAGGTGATGGTCTAGTGGTTAAACGTTGGGCTTCAGACCAGAGGATCCTCCGTTCAAAACCCAGGCAGACCAGAAAATCGCTAAGGGCCCATGGGCAAGTTGTTCCCGGTGAGTAGTGAGCACCTTGCATGGCAGCACCATGATATCACTTTGTTTGCGTGAACGGATGAATGTGAGGCATAAATGTAAAGTGCTTTGAGCTTCTGATGCAGATGGAAAAGCACGATATAAATAAATGCAGTCCATTTGAAAATGTTATCGTATATGACCTAGGAACATGCTGATACCATCAAACTAAAGTTACAAGTGTGTGTGTGTGTGGGGGGGGGTGACAGCCGTGTAACGAACTCCTTAACTGGAGCCTGGGCTGAAGTCTATCCCAGCAGTCATAAGGGCGTGAGGTGGGGTACACCCTGGACAGGATGCCAGTCTGTCGCAGGGCCACATATAGACAGACAAACACAGTCACACCTCTTGACCTTGCTTAGTAGAAAAGCTTGAATCTTCGACTGGACTGGGTTGCTTGACACGAGGACGTTTCGCTTCAAATCGCAGAAGCTTCCTCAGCTAAAATTCTCTGGTATTCTGACTTCTGTCATGACTCTTGTAGAGAAGAAGAATGAATTATTCTTATTCTTCTTCTCTACAAGAGTCAAGACAGAAGTCAGAATACCAGGGCAAGAATTTTAGCAGAGGAAGCTTCTGCAATTTGAAGCGAAATGTCCTCACGTCAAGCAACCCAGTCCAGTCGAAGATTCAAGCTTCTCTACTATGGAAACCACCTGGACAACTGAGAGCCTACACAGAAACACTCTTGACCTTGCTGTGGGGCAACAGTGCAAACCACTAATCCACCAGGCCACCTTGCTTGAAACAACATATGAAAATTATTTCCTTTTGTTTAAAAAAAAAAAACCGGGGTGGAAACAGCAAATGAAACACTGGTTCCAGAAAACAATTCACTGATTAAAATGCTTGAACTGGTAAATGAAACAGCTGTTTTGTAAATGAGTTACTGTTTTAAAATGCTGATATGTAGTGTTTTAAAATGTGGCAGACACCAAACTGGATCCTGAATTTCTGGCTGGCTGTAACTGAGCCCCAGGGTACTGAGGAATTTTAGCACGTCTCACACTCACCATCAGCAGGTGCGTTGATGAGGATGACCCTGCCCACTGGTGAGGAGGACCTCTGCCGGCGGTGGTGCTGCTTCTTCACCATATAGCGTGTGGTGGCGTGGGACCCCCCTGTCTGCCCTCCACTGGGGAGGTGGGGGTGGCCCCCTCCATTTGTCATCTTCCTCCTCCCGGAGGAAAGAGAGGAGTAAGCCATGCAGTGTGTCTGACTGTCCTTCCCTTATTCATCCAGACGGAGGAAGAGCTGTGGTCTGCTGTCACCGCGGGAGAGGTGTTGCCTCAGAATTTGGAAAAAAGGATGGTGAATGAGTGGAACAAGGACCTGTACATTCTTCCACTTGTTGGTCCACACTGAATGATCAATTCCACACTGCTGATTGCAAGATGTTTTCTGGAAGCCATTTTGCAGAAAAATGAGTCACACTGCCTCACTCTTTAAATTATTTTTAAAAATGTGCAACACTCATAGGAGAAAGGACATCTTACAAAAAGTTCTCCATGGTGTAATAATCCCATGATGGACTAAAGAATTTCTTTTTATCAGTGAGTTCCAACAGTTTCTTGCTCAGCCTTTGACTCCATTTCCACCAGGCACCACTCAGACGTGGTGCCTGGTTCCTTCGTCAGAGCAAACTGGTGAGTTCCCTCCAGGTCATGTTTAATTAAAAGGATATCTTTGTGAGAGAGCATGCTGCAGCGAAGACTGCTGTCACTGAAGCTGCAGGCTGGAAAATAAAAACATCCATTTAATTACTGAACGGAACAGAATATACAGATACTGTACTTTAACACACTTTGTTTAAGAAATTCCTTGTCATGTGTTGCTTTATAAAGCTGTGAATCAGCTAAAACATGATTAAAAAGTCACCGTGGGATTGAACAGAACAAACTGCCACAGTGTTACCTCGGACCGAAGATGACCTCTGACCTTACACACATTAGACACCTCCAGACTGTTTGTGCACCATTATTTTCTTTCTTCACTTTTCATAGAAGAAAAACATAAATCAAAAATAAATAAAATAAAACAAACATAAATAAAAAAAAGTCATAAAAACCAAGAACATTAAGACATTAAAAAAATTAAAGCAAATTATATGTGTGTGATTGATTTATCCTATGAAAAAAGTTATAGTTACAGTTATATTCTTTAAACATTGGAGTACATTTGAAAAGATCTTGTCATAACAGCAACACAAAGGTGCAAAAATACACTCAGGAACCACATTACATTAGTGTATGTTGGACAAACTGCACCGCCTAGTGGTCAGATGCTTTCATACCAACTGACTGAATCATGAATTTTGTTGTTTATGCTAAGAATAATTTTTAACGCATAAACTACAAACAAAAAGTCAAATTTTGCATCGTTTTTGTGCAAGCGTAAAAAATGGTTTGTCTTATTATGGAGTCTAATGCCTGTTGAATTATTTATTTATTTAAGTTTTTAAGTATTTTATTTAAGTTTACATGCTATCAATTAGAGTGGTGGAAGGTTGGAATGATAACCTGCAGTCTCTTGCAGTTTAAGTACTTTACATAAGAGGCCAGTCAGAAAAATCAGCTGGCAGTTTGTTTTGAAATGCGAAATTCTTAATTGTGTTATTGCGAAAGGTTGTTGCTCTGTGACACGTGATCGCAGCATCATCTTTTCCCGAAACCATTATTTTGAAATTCTTAAATGACGTGGACGGATGTTTTTATCCAATCACATGCCCTTAACTACGTAACCCACCACCTCCTGCAAACAGACTCCGCCTCTAATGCTCAATGATGCATTCATGGCCATCTTGAACTCGGATTTTTACAAATTTAAGGTGTATACGGATAACAAACAGTGCAAATACTACGGATTTTTTATATATAAAAAACATATTCTATTTAATTAAAGCTCCATTAATCTCAATTTAAAGCTAAAAACAGAACGAGCATTTTATGATCTGACGAACCTAAATAACCCAGTCGGATTCGTTGAAAGTATATTTGTCGACATCTTTGATAGTACAAGAAGGCAGCATCATAGTTGCAAGCGTTACCCTGGTGGAGGTCATACATTAAAACGCGAAGACGCCAAATCAGGTATATTTCTATGCTGATTGAATGTAAATTATTAGAAATGTCTGTTTGTGAATAATGTAATTTCATATTTGGTTTTGTTGGTGCTATTGCACCGCAAACCAAAGAGCCAGTCTAAATGTTAGCTAGTACCTAGCTGTTTAACTTTAGCCTTCCAGCGAACACTCACTGGTTGTTTTTGTTCTCCATAATTTTTATACGTGTTCCAGCTGTAACTCAATATGTAATGGATTAATTTAGTGTTACTGTCATGTTTGAATATGCAGAGTGAGTGTAACTGTTTCCTTGGTGCTAAGCTAGTTGGCTAAACTCGTTAGCGGCAGACTCGACAGCAGCCGGCAGCGCGAGCGCATCATGACTCACTCACATGTGCCGCTACACTCAGGTCCATAAATATTGGGACATTTAGGAAGTTGCTTGTTTTGGCTGTCTACCACAACATACTGACGTTCAAACCACTTGATTACTGTGAGGTCAACTGCATTCTTTCAGATTTAATTTGAAGATGTTTACATTCCATAGATATCAAGATACTTGGGTGTAGAATGGATCATGTGTTGCAATTTGATCAAGCCCACTTATGTAGTGGCTATTGACACGGCACCATATTCCTTTGTAACATAACAGCGTCCAATAACAAAATGTTATGATTATCGTCAGATGAAGAGGGACATTACTGCATTGAAGCTGTGCATGAGGAAACTGACGAATTTCAAGCTCAAATATATGTTTATGGTTGTGCATATAGTGCATCCGGAAAGTATTCAGTGCTTCACTTTTTCGACATCGTTAGTTTTTACATCATAGTTTGTTTTTTCTTTTGTTACAAATTTATTTTTTAAAAAAACCTTTTTCATGTTGTCATTATGGGCTGTTGAGTAGAATCTTGAGGGTCTTTATATTTTAGTAACATCTAAATGTTTCAAATGTGATCTGTTACTGACAGAGTAAAACAAGTCAAACACAACATTTATAAATACATAATAAGGTGTTTCAGACTTTTGCATAGTCCTGCATGTGTGTTTGTGCATGCAAGCATACTGTTCCTTTGAATTACTGTCTAAATGTACGCTTGCTAATCCAGTATAGATTACTGATTTCAGATTACTCTTGTTTACAAGAACTGCAGCTGTACCTATTGTTAATCCTCTCCCTCCCAACTCTTCTGTAGTTTGCTGCACGGTGAAACCGTCTGATAAGACCGATGATTAAGTTGTGCACATATCATTCATCACGGAACCTACTGTGGGCAAACTGTATCTGCATGAATTACCAACCAATTCCCATTTAAGTCAGAATGGGAGCCTTGCTACCGTCAAGACATGAAGTTTGTAAAATGTGTAAAAAAAAAAAAAAAAGATTATAATTTTGCCTGGGCTGAAGAGGATTAATCATATTGTCATGAATTTTCTCTGATTGACAGAAAAAAGTCAGGATGTCTGGAGAGCTGTCCCGTGACATAAACATCAAGGAGCCACGATGGGACCAGGGCAGCTTTATGGGACGTGCCAAGCACTTCTTCATGATCACAGATCCCAGGAACATCTTGTTGTCTTCTGAAACTCTGGAAGAGGCCAGAGTGATTGTGCACAACTATAGGTAGGTGGTTAGTTTTGTTTTTTAAGTCAGGCCTTTCAAATTGCTTATATTTAAAGGGGTCGTTATCTCCGTTTTTACCAAGGTTGTATAAGTCTTTATTAGTGTCTTTTAAAAAAAAAATCATAAAAGTTTACAGCCAAAAACACTGCATAGACAATAAGTTTGATACATCAGGCGTCAGTTAAATGACCTGTTGCCATGTTGCGTGGAGGACAGACTAGTTCAGTAGGCATGACTCAGAGCAAGCAGAATTCCAGAAATTGACTCTTGTGGCATGTCATCTACAACAAACTTGTTCATGTTACATTACATTTGACTTTCTACATGATAGGAATAGAATAATTGACTGTTGATGATGTGTAAGTGTCAAAGATGGCTCGAAAATGGAAATCCACTCAGGGTCTTATTCCTGGTTTTGACCTAATATCATACAAGGCAGTTATTACTGTATTGTCCATAGTGTAAGTTGTGGTTTCTTTTTTTTTTGTTTGTTTGTTTGTTTGTTTTATAGTTTGAGTGGTTCTGTAGAGTGGTGTGACTTACAGAAAAATCATGATTCTGTACATTTTCGTGGCATTGGAAATGAGAAACACAACATCAAACTGCCTTTTTCTTTAAATAAACGAGAGGGGCGAAGACTTCGTAATGGGGTTCAGTTACTTTCAGCATGCGTTTAACACAGAGTCGAGTCACACTTAAAGCATTCGTTGTGCAAGGAATCGTGATGGCATCACTACTCTGAGCTTTTCTTCATATCTTTGGTGATCATTGGGCTCCACAGATAAATCACATTTAGCAGTCATGCTCATTTCAGGCAACTATGAATAAACATCTTTACCAAGCAGCAAAATGTCCTGCTAAATGACACCAACAACTAACTATAGCTAAATGGATAACTGTTCAAGCGCAGTGCTGCAGCACATAGCAGAGAAACAGAACGTAAACAGTAATGGCTAAACGCTGGACTCACCTTTTTTTTTTGGGATGACAGTCATTCACTTCAGGAAATTTTCCACATACAAAAGAAATCCACATCCAGAGTTTCTCCAAACGTCACAGTCTGGGTTGTCATGGTACACAAAAGTCACAGTTTGGTTCACACCTCGGTTTAGACATCACTGCTCCATGTGAGTTCGATTTTAGAAAATTCTTCAAATCTTTATTGCAGATACACCTTTCTTCTTGTGGACAAACTCCTTTGGTGCTAAAAATGGGTTTACCAGTGTAAATAAATGTAAAATAAAATCACTCACCATGTCCATTTAGATGATTCCTGTCTTCATGTCCAAAAATATCTGTCATTAAATGAGACATTTCATATCATCTGATTTTATGCATATGTCATAAATAATGTTTAAAAGGTTAAAACACATTAATATTGGATGGGCATAGCGTTTGCTATATACAGAAAAATTACATACAATATCTTTAATCTGAGCGCAGCAGAGAGTTGCCATCAGGCACTTTAGCACCATGAGACAAAGTGTAGATGTAAACTTTTTTCATTAAATGCTTACATATTGGATTACATCTCATGTCATTCACGCTGGATAAATTTACTGTGCAGCTTATTATTATTATTATTATTATCATTATTTTAAATGTTGCGCAATGTTTTGAGCCAGACTGCCTTCAGTATTTTGTCATTTTTACGTTTTTTTTTTTTGTTTTTTTTTATAAACGCTGATGATAGCATCTTGTAAAACTTCACTCTGTACAGATTTGAAATCACTGTATGCAGTGTTGCTATTCAACTGTTGTGAAATTTTACACTAATTCATATAAAACACCGTCAGCTCTTGTCATAAGTTGGTGGCGTTGCATACGTGGAAACACAAGAGAACTCAGCCTGGGGGATAAGTCAGCCCTCACGTGAACTCTGCTCCTATACAATGTCAGTTAAAGATATTTGATCAGTGGTTGCACAGTTTGACTTGAAAAAATACAGCTGCTCCACAGTCACACAGCCTGTTTAAAATAAACAAAACAAAACACAATCTTCCCTGTGCAGCTGTGAGCCCAGTGAACTGGCACTGGACATGATGTGAAATATCTTTACAGTAATATTTTGCTTCCTCGAATGAAATACAGGATACAGTAGGTGCAATGCGACGATAGTTTGGGGCACCAAATTTTCAAATGTCTAATTGCATTGCACATTCACCTTGCATATGATTGTCTGTTCAATGGCTTAAAGAAGCAATTTAGTCACATTTTGTACCTGGGCAGGTAACATCAATTAGGTAGTTAGCTGCACTCCTTAATGACATATACGCTTTATTATTTATTTATAAATAAATAATGGTCCGATTAATTTTGCTTGTTGTTGCATGAAGTGGTAAACGCAACAGACCTTTTTTCTCTGAAAGAAGCATTTTTGGACAGGTGCAACTTTATAGTCCAGTGCGACTTACACTCTGGAAAATATAGTAAATGTCCAAATATTGCAGGACATTTTGTTTTTAATATTTATCACGATTGGGATAGAATATTGCATCATTCCATTGTTTCAATTGCTTTTCAGGGCAGGGATTGTGAAGCCTGGCCTCACGGAGGATGAACTCTGGAGAGCAAAGTACATCTATGATTCTGCTTTTCATCCGGACACCGGGGAGAAAATGTTTGTGATTGGTCGAATGTCTGCACAGGTGCCAATGAATATGTCAATCACTGGCTGCATGCTCACCTTCTACAGGTACAGAGAGCGGATTTAATCCACAATTCAGTGCATTCCATAATTTTACTGATAACGGAGTCACTCACAGTAGATGTCGAAATTGTGATTTGGTTTCAGTATGTGATGGTCAAAATTATTATTTCAAGCACAGGGGACAAAAGAGTAAAAGTAGTAGGTTTCTGTTAACAGTCCACATTTCTGATCAGCCCCCTGTCAAGTTCAAATAATCCTCACTATGCACCACGGATGACCTTGCAGTGCATTTTGTTTATTATTAAATGTGTACATTAAAAAAAAATATATATATATCGCTTATCCGAGATTGGGTCACACGGGCAACAGCTTCAGCGGGGGACCCCAGCCTTCCCTTTCCCGGCCCACATTGACCACCTCTGACTGGGGGATCCCGAGGCGTTCCCAGGCCAGTGTGGAGATATAATCTCTCCACCTAGTCCTGGGTCTCCTCCCAGATGGACGTGCGTGGAACACCTCCCTAGGGAGGCACACAGGGGGCATCCTTACCAGATGCCCGAATCACCTCAGCTGGCTCCTTTCAGTGGAAGGGAGCAGTAGCTCTACTCTGAACTCCCCGTGGATGACCGAGCTTCTCACCTTATCTCTAAGGGAGACACCAGCCACTCTCCTAAGGAAGCCCATTTTTGCCACTTGTACCTGCGACCTAGTTCTTTCGGTCATGACCCAACCCTCATGACCATAGGTGAGAGTAGGAATGAAGACTGACCAGTAGATTGAGAGCTTCGCCTTCTGGCTCAGCTCTGTTTTCTTCACAACAGTATAGAGCGAATGCAATTTTAAACCATTTAAGTCTTAAAATTCTTTTCTTTGGCACCACAATAATTTTATTCTCAGTTTTCAAATATAGGATTCATAATCTTATATGACTAATATGAATGTTTGGTTTGTCTGAAAACAGTTTGAGATTTTTACACCTTGACACATTTTCTGTGGTGATGTCATTGATCATGTAAGGGGCTGTTACATCCTTCAACTGCAAAGTTGGTCACTGTCAGCGTCCCACAGACAGAGAAATGTGGTAAATTACTGGTACCATTGGGAAAAAAATGCAAAAATTAAAAAAATTAATAAAACTGAAGCAGAATGAAAGTGGCAGACAGAGGTAGTTAACATAGGTGACCAGAGATTCCATTGGGAAGAATCACAAATAAAGTCTTGACACGTTTGAAACAAATGTTTTGTTGCATATCTGCTGACAGCGCATGGAAATCCCTCAGTGGCAAAGAAGATGGTCTCTTGGCCGGTTCCCAGACAGAATGGTGGAACTAGAGATGACTGAACAGTCTCAGGCTTAATGTGCACGCTTTCTTACAGACACTGCACATGGTTGCTGTGGGAAGCTTCTCCCACTCAGAATCTTGCTCTCTTTCTTTCCTCTTTCTCCTCTGTTTTGCTTGTTTGCATTTTTTAGAAGACTTCCACTCCGGTGTGGACCATTGTTTACCACCTGGCTCCCTCATATGTTCTTTCCAGGTCTTCCACTCAGTGGAACAGCTCTTGAGGTTGTGGTTCAGGAGGTCCTTGTAGCATTTCTTCTGCCATTCTTGTTGACCATTTTCCTTTGCTCAACTGGGAGTAGAAGATCTGCTTGGGAAGTCGGCTGGCATCTACCCTAATGTTGTGACCCAACCACCAAAGCTGGTTCTTGATGATGTCACACTTGATGCTCTGGAGCTTGGCTTTAGCCAGGATGTTGATGTTGGTAAAGTGATCTTCCCATGTGATGTGGAGGATACTCCTCAGGCAGTGTTGGTGGAATTGCTTGAGAGTCTTTGGGTGGCGGCAGTATGTGGTCCAGGTCACAGATCTGTACAGCAAGGTTGGAATGACGACGGCTTTGTAGATAAGGATTTTCATCTTCTGTCGAAAGCCTCTGTTGTTGAGCATGCTGTATGGGTGCGAAGCCGATCGATCGCGGTTCCAGCATATTTGAGTCTGTGTTGGACCTTGTCATTGATGTCAGTGTTTGATGACACATGGCTGCCCAGATGTGGAAAGTGGGTCACATTCTCCAGGACCTGTCCATGCAGTTTTACAGCAGGAAGCTTTGGATTGACCATAATGGGTGAATGCTGATACAGGATCTGTCTTCTTCAGGTTGATGTGAAGACCAAATTTGGTGTAGGCTTCATGGATGGTTTCAGGATTTTCTGAAGACCTTCTTCTGTAAAGGATGAGACACTGTTGTCATTGGCATACTGAAGGTCCAGGAGTGAATTGGTGCTGATTATCTTCTTGGCTCTGTTGGCTCAGGTTGAAGAGTTTTTCATGTCAATTAATAGTGGCACCTTGTCTTTGATCAGGTGGAGGATTGTTGCTACAGAGATGATAAAGTGTGTAGGGGCAATGACGTAGCCCTGTTTTACTCCTGATTGAACATTCAAGGCTTCAGTTTTTGTGCGATTTACCAGAATTGTGGCGGGCATGTCATCATAGACAAGTTTCAGGGTCTTGATGAATTTCTCCAGACAGCCCGTTTTACTCAGGATCTTCCACAGAAGTGTAAAATGCGCTGTCAGATGCCTTGGTCAAGTCTGTGAAGGCGAGGTACAATGGTTGGTGTTGCTCTCGACACTTTTTGTGTAATTTGCAGACCGTGAAGATAGTGTCTGTTGTCCCTCTTGATGGTCGGAAGCCAATCTGGGTTTCAGGAAGATGTTTTTTGCTAGTGGTCTCAGACGGTTGTTGGCAACCCCTGCAAGAACCTTTCCTGCAGTAGATAGCAAGGAGATTCTGTGATGATTTCGACAGTTAGACTTGTCTCCTTTCCACTTGTAGATTGTGAGTCATTGAGTATTTCAGGTCTGTTGGTATTTCTTCTTGAGACCAGATTTTGATGATAAGTTGGTGCAGTTGCTGTTGGATTAAGGCTCTTCCTTCTTTAAAGTCCTCAACGGTAATGTTATTTTCGCCGGAGCAGGACAGGAAAACAACACTCACGCAGGTCTGCTGTGTCAGTTGTCAGTAGCAGTGTCAGTTACACCTGTAATATTTTCACTGTTTGCGCCAAAATGAGTCAGTGGTGAGTTGAGCATTTTCTCATAGCGTTATTTCACTCTGTTTTCTAGTTGAAAGTTGGAAATTCAGAGTTCCCAGTTTCCATTGTATGCAGGATAAACATTAAACCTTTATGTCAACTTTAAGATCTGAGAGTATATTGAGTAAGCTGTAATTCTGTGATGTACAATGGAAAGAAAGGTATTTTATGATAACTAGATTTAATCACAGTGTACAAGGGTAGACTGAAAAGTTCTAAGGCTCACTATAATGCAGTTAATGCATTACTCCTTCATGGGGAGCCTTAGAACTTTTCAGCCTACCCTCGTAAGATTTGTGAATTTGGTGGTCAGTCAAATGGAACTCCAACTTGAACACATGCTTTCCTTCTGTGTTAATGCACCAACAGTTGTAAGCAGTTCTGGTTACTTTTGTGTGCCTTCGATCACAATATTTGCTCTTTCCTTTTGTTTGCAGGACTACGCCGGCAGTGGTGTTTTGGCAGTGGGTGAACCAGTCCTTTAATGCTGTGGTCAACTACACCAACCGCAGTGGAGATGCCCCCATCACCGTGAAGTAGGAAGGACTTCTCACCTCACTTCCACACCACATCTTTCCTGTCCTCCCCCTGAGATATTGTGTATAAGGAGGCTGTGGGAGCTGCTGTCCTCTCCCCTTCCCTCACAGTGGTATAATGGTCCTCTGATAAGCATGGTCATGCCACTGCAAGCTGACATCTTAAATGCTCCCAGTTTATGTCACAGCAACATTAATTTGTGTGTGATTTCCACCCCCATCTATTTCTCACATAAATACATCTCATGCAGGTATTCAAAACAGATGTAATCTTCAGCAGATGCTGAAATAATCTCCATTGAACGCCATCACCACTGCCAGAATATGTTTTAAGTAGCGTGTTGCCTGTGGGGATCCATGGGCTCTAGATTGGGTAGTGTTTATAAAATAGGTTGCTGACATTTTTCAAAGGTGGTAATAAATATGGAAAGTTTCTATAATTATTTTAACTGAAAGTGCAGGAAATTAAAATGAGAATGTTTTGTGAATAATTGTATTTATTATTTGGCACAATTGTTTTACAACTGGGGCAGCACGGTGGCTTAGTGGTTAGCACTGTTGCTTCACAGCGAGAAGGTCATGGGTTCAATTCCCGTGGCCTTTCTGTGTGGAGTTTGTATGTTCTCCCCGTGTTTGCGTGGGTTTCCTCCGGGTGCTCCGGTTTCCTCCCACATCCAAAGACATGCGGGTTAGGTGGATTGGAATCTTTAAAATTGTCCTTAGGTGTGCGTGTGGGTGTGTCTGTTTGTCTGTTTGTGGCCCTGCGACAGACTGGCGTCCTGTCCTGGGTGTACCCCGCCTCACGCCCTATGACTGCTGGGATAGGCTCCAACCCCCCGCGACCCTTAATTGGACTAAGCGGTAGAAGATATAAGAATATTGGATGGGCATAGCGTTTGCTATATACAGAAAAATTACATACAATATCTTTAATCTGAGCGCAGCAGAGAGTTGCCATCAGGCACTTTAGCACCATGAGACAAAGTGTAGATGTAAACTTTTTTCATTAAATGCTTACATATTGGATTACATCTCATGTCATTCACGCTGGATAAATTTACTGTGCAGCTTATTATTATCATTATTTTAAATGTTGCGCAATGTTTTGAGCCAGACTGCCTTCAGTATTTTGTCATTTTTACGTTTTTTTTTTTTTTTTTTTTTTTATAAACGCTGATGATAGCATCTTGTAAAACTTCACTCTGTACAGATTTGAAATCACTGTATGCAGTGTTGCTATTCAACTGTTGTGAAATTTTACACTAATTCATATAAAACACCGTCAGCTCTTGTCATAAGTTGGTGGCGTTGCATACGTGGAAACACAACAGAACTCAGCCTGGGGGATAAGTCAGCCCTCACGTGAACTCTGCTCCTATACAATGTCAGTTAAAGATATTTGATCAGTGGTTGCACAGTTTGACTTGAAAAAATACAGCTGCTCCACAGTCACACAGCCTGTTTAAAATAAACAAAACAATGGAACAAATGGATGTTTTACAACTGGCAAAGTTGAGATATTTCCTTTGTTCAGAGGATGTCTGTTTACCAGGGACTGATTAATGGTGATAATGTCCATTGTTCACTGTTGTTACCTAATATCTTTAATTTCTCCAAAAATATTAGTCCATTTCCGCAGCATTTATCCATGACCCAAATACATAGGCATACCAAACAGCAAATGTCAGCTCTCCTCAGTTCCTCCGTGATCAAAGCACACAGAGGCCACTTGGATTTTTATTATACAGATTACTTCATATCACATTAATTTGTATTTAGGTTTGTGAAAATGCTGAATGAAGTGTCTAAGCATCTATCTGATTACAGTCAACTGGGCGCAGCCTATGTCAGTGCTACGACTGGAGCTGTCGTCACTGCTCTGGGGCTCAAGTCTCTCACTACGGTAATGTCTGTGATTTCCATGAGTTTTCATTACAAACACCCTGATAATACAGAAACAGAAGTAAATTATAGCACTGCGCTCTTAGAGCACAAACCTCTGCTATCACTAGTTTCCAATTCCACAAAATTTTACCTTGGAAAAAATTTTCAAGGTCAAAGTCCTGTTAGAAGTGCCTTCTCATAAACTAAAATATAATACAAAATATAGATCAAAAGGGCTTTTCAATGTTAATATCAAATATCTGCTAAATCTGCAATATGGATCAGATGTGGTTCAAACTTAGTCTATTCATTGAGAGTGCCAGATTGTACCTCATTGTCACAGATGAGAGTGATTGAGGCACTTTTGATTGAGATGTAATGCAAAATGGTCACCAAATGGGCTTTTCAATATTAAATTCAAATGTCCACAAAATCTACAATCTGGATCAAACTTTGTCAGCCGCAGTGTTGTACAGTAACAAAGTAAAAATACTTCACTACTGAAGTACGTTTTGGGAGACTTTGTACTTTACTTGAGTTTTTTTAATTCAGCTTACTTTCACTTTTACTTCACTACATTTCCGACCTTAATTGCATACATCTACTCCGATATATTTTCTATGCACCATGCCGTCGTTACTCGTTACAAAAAAAAAAAAACACACACACACACGAAAAAAGTCGTGTTTTCACCCAGAGACACAGATTACTAGTGACTGCAACGAAGTCAGGACGATTTGTCATGAGGCATGTCCGGTAGGCTTTTTTGCAGTTTCGCACTTGGGGGGTGTTTGTCAGGAAAATGATCATTTCTCTACATTGATTACAGACCTGCAGCGGGTCTGTAATCAACTTTTCTGCAGCGCGGCTTTGCTTTGAACCTTGAACCAATCGAAGCAGTGATTCGCAGGTCGTAGCAGTGCTTCGATCTAAGATTCGTGAATTTTATTTCGCTTTATCCTAATTTTTTTCCCGTTAAAACCTTGAAGATCATATGTCTGTGAGTAATATTTAATATTTTTATGTTAAACCCACCTGTTATGGTCTTCTGAAACAGTTGATAGATGTATTTTATAACTTAAAAACGGGACCGATGCTAACGCGTTAGCATGTCTATGGCATTTTCAGTGTTAAATGTAGCGCTGTTCGCATCAGCACGTTTGTGTTGATTTGTGTTCGTTGTCGTAAAAGAGTGAAATTGTAATTTTTTTAAAAAATTATTTTTAATTTATTTTTATTCATATATTATAGCAACAACAATAATAGTCTACATAATAGACAATAATAGTCAATAATAATAGACTAATAATGTTACAATACAATTTTAGAGAAACCGACAAAAAGAACCTAATGAAACAACACACAACAGAAAAGATAAAACCATGTAACAATGAAAATAAATAAATACATATAGAAATAAATGTTTCCTGTGTACAACTAGTGAGTAGCCTACTCTTGTTTAGGCTTTGAAACCTTGTTTCTGAAGTGTTTTTGTGTGATGTGCACAATTTTCAGTATTTTGACTATACTACCAGTCATTTACAAGCCTAGATAAACTTTTATAAAAAAAAAAAAAAAAAATCAGTCCATTTTTGATTAACATTTACTTGTACTTTTACTTTCAATACTTGAGTACATTTTGTTGTACATTACTTGTCATACTTAAGTACAATAAATACTAGATACTTTAAGACTTTTACTTGAGTAGCATTTCAGTCGGTTACTTGAACTTCTACCAAAGTCATTTTTTTAATGGGTATCTGTACTTTTACTTAAGTGTGATTTTCCGATACTTTAAACACTGGTCAGCCGATAGTGAGTGCCAGTCTGCACCGCACTTTCAAATATCAAAGTGATTGGGGCACATTTGATTAAGCTATAATGTAAAATATACATTAAATGGGGTTTTCAATGCTACATTTAAATGGCCCCAAAATCTGTAATCCAGATCGAACTTTGTCAGTCGATAAAGGATACCATCCTACATAATGCTCTCAATTATGGAAAAAAAAAAAAAATTTTGACAGTTATAAATTTTTGATAATTTGTTTTGGATTTTTCTTGACTTTGCCCTATGACCTTGAAAATTGAATCAGTTCTTACCTACCAGGATATGAATCTTCAGCAAAAATTTCATAATGATATAGGGAAGATTGTGGGCTCCAGGCTGTTTACAAACAGACAAACACACAAATGGGTAAAAACATGACCTCCTCCCACTTTGTTAGCGGAGGTAGTTAGATGTAAGGTATTTGTTGTTTCAACGATGTTGTCATGTCTGCCGAATCTGCTCCGTGTCCACAGCGACTCCCTGCAATCATCAGCCGGTTTGTCCCTTTTGCTGCTGTGGCTGCTGCAAACTGTATCAACATCCCCTTCATGAGACAGAGGTGAGACCTCGACAGAAAACATCGGTCAGCGTTCTTTGTTCACTCAGGAGCTTTTAGGCTCTGTCACGCTGCAGACCGGCTCCTGATATGTTTTCATGACCTGTGTTTTGTTGTCTGTTGCTCTCAGGGAGTTGAAGTATGGTATCCCTGTGACGGATGAAAATGGAAACCGGTTAGGAGAATCTGCCAACGCTGCCAAGCAGGCCATCGTGCAGGTGGTGATATCAAGGATCGGCATGGCGATGCCAGCCATGGGTAAAGTCAACATCATGTTACTGTTTTCTCATCTGGAGACCAACATAAATAAATAGGACTCATATTGTGATGAGATCTTTCGCCATCATTAAGAATGACTTTGCTGTTTTTTTTTTTTAACAGCTATTCCACCTGTTATAATGGATTCTCTAGAAAAGAGAGCATTTCTGAAGGTATGCAGAGAATATGCTGGTCTTTTGTGGGGTGTTGTAGTCAGGCCACATTCTGTACATTAGTACAGTTCATTAACTGTTGCGTGTGCTGACAGTATTCATGCTGCTTTGAACAATCACTGTTTAATTTGCTGGTCTCAGAGTCACTCTGTTTGTTTTCATGCAGCGGTTCCCTGTCCTAAATGCTCCAATCCAGGTTGGACTCGTTGGTCTGTGGTAAGTAAATGGTGCTGCCTGTCTGTGGTGATCATTTTTATATGACATGAATGTGATTTGTTTCAATCGGAGGTGTTGATGGTGTGTGTGTGTGTTTTCTCCTGTTTTTAGCCTGGTATTTGCGACTCCATTGTGCTGCGCCCTGTTTCCTCAGAAGAGGTACGCATCACATGCACCACACCAGGTGATGGTCTAGTGGTTAAGGTGTTGGGCTTGAGTCCAGAAGATCATGGGTTCAAATCCCTGCCTGAGTGGAAAATCACTAAGGGCCCTTGGGCAAGGCCTTTAATCCCCTATTGCTCCCGGTGTGTAGTGAGCGCCTTTATGGCAGCACCCTGACATCGGGGTGAATGTGAGGCATAATTGTAAAGCACTTTGAGCATCTGATTCAGATGGAAAAGCGCTATATAAATGCAGTCCATTTATTCCTTGGCAAGAGCTTACAGTTCCATGAAATGTTGACCAACCTGTAGTTATTTTTAAAGTCTCTGATCCTCTCTTTGTAGTTCTATGAGTGTGACCAGGCTGGAAGCAGATCTGCAGGAGAGGATACGACAGACCAGTCCACAGATCACCACTGTTTTCTTCAACAAGGGCCTATAGAACCAGCTAACACACACACACACACAGAGTACTGTGCGCACAAGTGGGTTGTCAAACAACTATTTATGCATATTTGTTTTGTGTCTAGGTTTATGTTTTAATTGGCTGCTCCAAATGTAACAATGGAAGGTGTTGACTATTTGAAAATAAGGCGTCACCGAGGAAAGTGTGAAGTGTTTTGTGTTGGAAAAACCACCTCCTGAGTTTATATTATGTCATAGTGCGTTTTCTGTTTTCCTGTTGCCCCTGAGTCAGAGTTGCCTGCGAAGTGGCACCAGATGGAGTGGAGTTACTGGTTTGTGTTTTAGACCATCTGATGATTCATTCATGAAGATTTCTTCTTGTAAGTCACTTATTACTTCTGAATGTAACAGTCTCTTGCTTTGTGTTCTTGCTCTTCTCAGCCTCAGCGAGTCATTATTGGATTACTGTTTTGACAAGTCATATTGTCAGCTGTCACACTCATTGAATGCATCTGGAAAGTATTGACGGTGCTGCACTTTATCCACATTTTATGTTACAGCCTTATTCCAAAATGGATGAAATAAAAATTTTCCCTTCAAAATTCTACACACAATACCCCATAATGACAAATGTTAAAAAAAAGTTTTTAATGATTAATAGATTTAATGTAATGTTTAATAGATTTTTGCAAATTTATTAAAAATAAAACTAAGAAATCACATGTATATAAGAATTCACAACCATTGCCATGAAGTTCAGAATTGGACATGATTTGAAAAGACACATGTCTACATATAAGGTCCCACAGTTGGCAGTGCATGTCAGAGCACAAACCAAGCATGAAGTCAAAGGAATTGTTTGTAGACCTCGGAGACAGGATTGTCTTGAGCCGCAAATCCTGGGAAGGGTACAGAAACATTTGTGCTGCTTTGAAGGTCCCAATGAACACAGTGGCCTCCATCATCCATAAATGGAAGAAGTTTGGATCCACCAGGACTCTTCCTAGAGCTGGTTGCCCATCTGAACGGAGTGATCAGGTTGAGAAGGGCCTTAGTCAGGGAGGTGACCAAGAACCCGATGGTCACTCTGTCAGATTTCCAGCATGTCTATGTGGAGAGAGGAGAACCTTCCAGAAGGACAACCATCTCCGCTGTAATCAATCAGTCATGCCTAGATGGAAGCCACTCATTAGTAAAAGGCACATGGCAGCCTGCCTGGAGTTTGCCAAAAGGCACCTGAAGGACTCTCAGACCATGAGAAACAAAATTGTCTGGTCTGATAAGTCAAAGATTGAGTTTATTGGTGTGAATGCCAGACATCATGTTTGGAGGAAACCAGGCACCATCCCTACAGTGAAGCATGGCAGCATGATGCTGTGGGTATGTTTTTCAACAGCAAGAACTGGAAGACTAGTCAGGATTGAGAGAAAGATGAATGCAGCAATGTACAGAGACATCCTGGATGAAAACCTGCTCCAGAGCGCTCTTGACCTGAGACTGGGGCGATGGTTCATATTTTCCGACAGACAGTGACCCTAAGCACACAGCCAAGATATCAAAGGAGTGTCTTCAGGACAACTCTGTGAATGTCCTTGAGTGGCCCAGCCAGAGTCCAGACCTGAATCTGATTGAACATCTCTGGAGAGATCTGAAAAGATAGTTGCGCCAACTAGTCCATTTTGGCATAAGACTGTAACATAGCTAATGTTGAAAAAGTTAAGCGCTATGAATACTTTCTGGGTGCCCTGTAGAATGGTAAAAGCCCACAGTGACTTATGTCAGGTATATATTTATACTGGAATCTCACTGTGTTCATGAACACTAAGTGGAAAAAGTTTATCTTTGGATTTCCTTTGACTCCTTAATGTTTTCCTTTAAGTGTACTTGAAGCCCTTTTTCATATTTGTAATGAGGTTTGAGAAACATGAGTCAAAGCAGGTCTCTGTAGTGAAATATATGAAATGGTATTGTAAAAGCACTCGAAGATCACAAAGCACATCCACAGTGTCTGTTAGCTAAAAAATGTTTTGCAGGATTTGTGTATGTTGTGTTGCTGTGGCTTTCAGGGTTTGACAGGTTTCAAGCCTGCTCATAAGAACACTTTTTGAACTAGTTCACATGCTTTTTAATTAATGAAATGATCGTTGTAGGTGATGGTGCTGTTTGGTTTTGTCAGGTAGAGAGGTGTATAGGTGTTGTGCATAATCTTACAAATTGTTCTGAAATTCCTTAGTTTGAGCATTTATGTGTGTGGTAATGAATCTGTTTTTATGTGTAAACTCTGATTTGAGAAGAATGATTGCAATAGTGCGGTCATGAAGTCAAAACTGATTGGTTGCCAAGGGAAGAAAAAAAACAAAGAAGGCACTCTTCAGTTCCTTAGAGTAGGAGATGCTGGATTTCTTTCTGCAACAGTTAGCCTCGATGCTGTAATTAGTACAGTGCTAACAATTTGCAAAAAAAAATGTATGTAGCACTTGAGCCACTGGTGACCAATTGTACAAAATGAGAACTAAATGTTTGGCATAATCACAATACTAGATATTTTTATTGTCTGTAACTGCGTGCAGTCTGTATTGATTCCTTAGAACAGATAGTTTTGGTGAAGATTTACATCTTTGATCACATTTATTGTTAACCAAATTATAGAAATGCACAGCTGGTCAGTGTGAAAGAAAGATGAGCTGAACTCGTCACAGTATTCTCTCTAGTGTGTTACAGTAACTATGTTTTTGGATCTATTCAGATTGTACACTGTATTTATTATAGATGTACTGTATCAGGCATTTAGACACTTCTACACCACAAAATCATTAGATTTAGTTTCAAGAATGGAAAATGATCTTTTTCTTTCTACTAAGGATAATTGTAGGCGTTGGCTTTAAATTTGAACACTTCATCTGTATATTCATTTTCAGGTACAAGTGCAAATCATCAGAGCTGCTTTAAAACAATCCATTCTGTTCAAGTGTATTTTTATGAGTTTCAAATTATCTTAATTTCACCTCATGGGTCACTATTGTGACATGTACAATGATGGAGCCAACATCTATTTAATAATACTTATTAAAACATCTCTGCTTCATTATTTTTCCAACAGTAGTTACGATCCTAAACTTGTTGCTTTCAGTCAAGTGAAATGGTTTTTGTTTTAAATAGGAACACAGGGCCGCTTTAAAACAAACAGTTTTAGTCAGCTTTGATTGATATTTTGCCATCAAGCCCCTCAAACATCCTGTAAATGTCAGCTATTCAACCAGTAGGGGGCAGCAAATTTACACACCAAACTTTACAGTTAAAATTATTTGAAAGCAGTATGAGTATGAATTGTGTATATTTGCCCACTTGAATAATGTTTGTACCGTGATGCAGATCAGTGCAAAGATATATATGAACATCATACCAACAATGAAGGAAATCCACTGAGATGTAGCTCTGGCTGGACAAACAGTGAGTGGTGCTAATATCCCCCGTATAGGTTTTTACACTTGATTTATTATGAATCTTTAATTGTCACCTGACTCAAACTGTAGTAACTGAGCATCAGCCAAGCTGTTCCTCAGTTACCATAATGTACTGAGTCAAACTTTGACACGTGCATGAGCACTTACATTGCAGAATGGTGTATCAAATAGCCTCTGTTGTTGTATTTGAAGTATGTGGTGTTTGTGCTGAGTGGAAACTTTGCTTTGCTGTGCTGCTGTAGGAGATTGTAGGATCTGTTGCTATTTAACTGCTTACCGGCAGCTTTTTGAAGTGTCATTTGGAAATTGTATTTGATCTTAACTTGTTAATTTGGGGTTTTTGTGTGTGTTTGGGGGTGGCAGAGAGTCTTTTATTCAGTGTCTCACTGTTTCATTTGCGATTTTACCGCTCGGAATGAAGAAATGTTAAGAACCCACACAGGAGGGTTGCGGTTAGCATTACACACGGCACTCATAGGTCTAACCAAAGATGAGACAGTTATGAATTGTACAGGAGCATATTTACTTTTAAGTCTTTTGTTTTAGCTTTATTCCTTGCACCTGTTTGCTCGTGTGTTGTTCATTTTCACACAAGTGGATCTTGACCGTGTTTAGATTGGTGTCAGTCTACAACAAATACCGGTACTTGAGCAGTGTGACAGGCCATCTGCTCAAACATCTACCCAACAGAAACAACATACTGAAGGCACAAATATAAAGACAATCTGTATTGTTTCATACCGCCTGCATAAATTATTTTCTTTGTGTAATGCTTCCTCTGTTTTGTATTGTGTTGAAATATGTATCTTTAATATAAATGTATTTTGCTCTGAACAACAGAATAAAATATGTAAACTCAGTGTTTGAAAGTGTCTATAAACTAAGTCATAAATAAGACTTGGAAAAAAAAATGTTGAATATTTTTTAAATATGAATCCATGTTCTAACCCTTTAAGAAAACTTTGTGTATCTTTCTTCAGTCAGGAGGCACATTGTTGACTTGATGGCTTTTATTATGTGACTTAATGATTGTACTTGTACTACGTAGTCACAGGTCACAGTCTTCAGGTTAGAGAGCAAAGTACTTTTACCAGACAGAGGAGAAATCCGAGGTGGTTCAAATTATTATGAGCTGAGGGGAAAAAAAGACATATTTTTAGTCAAAACATGTTTCACCATTTGAATGATGGGTCATTTCTTTGCTAATCTGTAATTAGTAGTGTTCATTTTTCTGTATATGTAGTGTGACTCCTGACTCTCCTGTTTTGGTTCAAGGTCACCACAGTAGTACCTGCATTCAGACTTCGTGAGTTGGTGTAAGTTTTACTGCAGTTGACTTTAATAACAGAACTCGGGATGTACTTGGTGATTCGAGCTTTGAACTGAGGACCTCCTTGTTGGGAGTCAAGAACACTAACATCACTGTATACCCTTTATTACATAGGGGTTTTTTTTTTTTTTTTTTTTTTTTTAAAGGCAGGTTTTTAGGAACTGCCAGTTTCTCAGGAAGTGGTGAAAATTTCAGCTGACATGATTATGGTCTCTGCAAGTGAAAAAAAACAAAACAAAAAAAAAAACCTCCCTGCTTGTTCTTCCTTTCCTTTTCAATTCCTTTGCATTTCTTGGTTTTGTCTCAGACATGGCATTTCAGATGTCACCCCACAAGTTTTCTATTGGATTAAGGTCCAGGGATTGGGTTGGCCACTCCTTAACATTAATCTGGTTGGTCTGGAACCAAGATGCTGCTCATTTGCTGGTGTGTTTGGGGTTGTTGTCTTTTGGAAACACCCATTTCAAGGACATTTCCTCTTCAGCATCAATCAATCAATCAATTTTATTTATATAGCGCCAAATCACAACAAACAGTTGCCCCAAGGCGCTTTATATTGTAAGGCAAGGCCATACAATAATTACGTAAAAACCCCAACGGTCAAAACGACCCCCTGTGAGCAAGCACTTGGCGACAGTGGGAAGGAAAAACTCCCTCTTGACAGGAAGAAACCTCCAGCAGAACCAGGCTCAGGGAGGGGCAGTCCTCTGCTGGGACTGGTTGGGGCTGAGGAAGAGAACCAGGAAAAAGACATGCTGTGGAGGGGAGCAGAGATCAATCACTAATGATTAAATGCAGAATGGTGCATACAGAACAAAAAGAGAAAGAAACACTCAGTGCATCATGGGAACCCCCCCAGCAGTCTAAGTCTATAGCAGCATAACTAAGGGATGGTTCAGGGTCACCTGATCCAGCCCTAACTATAAGCTTTAGCAAAAAGGAAAGTTTTAAGCCTAATCTTAAAAGTAGAGAGGGTGTCTGTCTCGCTGATCTGAATTGGGAGCTGGTTCTACAGGAGAGGAGCCTGAAAGCTGAAGGCTCTGCCTCCCATTCTACTCTTACAAACCCTAGGAACTACAAGTAAGCCTGCAGTCTGAGAGCGAAGCACTCTATTGGGGTGATATGGTACTATGAGGTCCCTAAGATAAGATGGGACCTGATTATTCAAAACCTTATAAGTAAGAAGAAGAATTTTAAATTCTATTCTAGAATTAACAGGAAGCCAATGAAGAGAGGCCAATATGGGTGAGATATGCTCTCTCCTTCCAGTCCCTGTTAGTACTCTAGCTGCAGCATTTTGAATTAACTGAAGGCTTTTCAGGGAACTTTTAGGACAACCTGATAATGAATTACAATAGTCCAGCCTAGAGGAAATAGCTAATTGGTGTGTGTCCTCTGGCTTCATGGATAGATAAATATATCATCTGCGTAACAATGAAAATTTAAGCAATGCCGTCTAATAATACTGCCTAAGGGAAGCATGTATAAAGTGAATAAAATTAGTCCTAGCACAGAACCTTGTGGAACTCCATAATTAACCTTAGTCTGTGAAGAAGATTCCCCATTTACATGAACAAATTGTAATCTATTAGATAAATATGATTCAAACCACCGCAGCGCAGTGCCTTTAATACCTATGGCATGCTCTAATCTCTGTAATAAAATTTTATGGTCAACGGTATCAAAAGCAGCACTGAGGTCTAACAGAACAAGCACAGAGATGAGTCCACTGTCTGAGGCCATAAGAAGATCATTTGTAACCTTCACTAATGCTGTTTCTGGACTATGATGAATTCTAAAACCTGACTGAAACTCTTCAAATAGACCATTCCTCTGCAGATGATCAGTTAGCTGTTTTACAACTACCCTTTCAAGAATTTTTGAGAGAAAAGGAAGGTTGGAGATTGGCCTATAATTAGCTAAGATAGCTGGGTCAAGTGATGGCTTTTTAAGTAATGGTTTAATTACTGCCACCTTAAAAGCCTATGGTACATAGCCAACTAATAAAGATAGATTGATCATATTTAAGATCGAAGCATTAAATAATGGTAGGGCTTCCTTGAGCAGCCTGGTAGGAATGGGATCTAATAGACATGTTGATGGTTTGGATGAAGTAACTAATGAAAATAACTCAGACAACAATCTGAGAGAAAGAGTCTAACCAAATACCGGCATCACTGAAAGCAGCCAAAGATAACAATATGTCTTTGGGATGGTTATGAGTAATTTTTTCTCTAATAGTTAAAATTTTATTAGCAAAGAAAGTCATGAAGTCATTACTAGTTAAAAAAGGAATACTCGGCTCAATAGAGCTCTGACTCTTTGTCAGCCTGGCTACAGTGCTGAAAAGAAACCTGGGGTTGTTCTTATTTTCTTCAATTAGTGATGAGTAGTAAGATGTCCTAGCTTTATGGAGGGCTTTTTTATAGAGCAACAGACTCTTTTTCCAGGCTAAGTGAAGATCTTCTAAATTAGTGAGACGCCATTTCCTCTCCAACTTACGGGTTATCTGCTTTAAGCTGCGAGTTTGTGAGTTATACCACGGAGTCAGGCACTTCTGATTTAAAGCTCTCTTTTTCAGAGGAGCTACAGCATCCAAAGTTGTCTTCAATGAGGATGTAAAACTATTGACGAGATACTCTATCTCACTTACAGAGTTTAGGTAGCTACTCTGCACTGTGTTGGTATATGGCATTAGAGAACATAAAGAAGGAATCATATCCTTAAACCTAGTTACAGCGCTTTCTGAAAGACTTCTAGTGTAATGAAACTTATTCCCCACTGCTGGGTAGTCCATCAGAGTAAATGTAAATGTTATTAAGAAATGATCAGACAGAAAGGAATTTTCAGGGAATACTGTTAAGTCAATTTCCATACCATAAGTCAGAACAAGATCTAAGATATGATTAAAGTGGTGGGTGGACTCATTTACATTTTGAGCAAAGCCAATTGAGTCTAATAATAGATTAAATGCAGTGTTGAGGCTGTCATTCTCAGCATGTGTGGATGTTAAAATCGCCCACTATAATTATCTTATCTGAGCTAAGCACTAAGTCAGACAAAAGGTCTGAAAATTCATAGAGAAACTCACAGTAATGACCAGGTGGACGATAGATAATAACAAATAAAACTGGTTTTTGGGACTTCCAATTTGGATGGACAAGACTAAGAGTCAAGCTTTCAAATGAATTAAAGCTCTGTCTGGGTTTTTGATTAATTAATAAGCTGGAATGGAAGATTGCTGCTAATCCTCCGCCTCGGCCCGTGCTACGAGCATTCTGGCAGTTAGTGTGACAGGCAACACAAGAGTGCTCTAAGAGCACAATATCCCCTGCTGGGACAAGGAGTTGTACCAAGTTTCTTGAAATTCCTCCTATAAGAATGTGAGAGGAGTTGTTTACAGAATGCAGGCACCCAAGCATGACACTGAGAGTCTAGCTTTGTTAATCAAGGGACATAACTCTGATAAAATGAGCCCAACTGGAACAGTATGAAAATATGTGTATTGACCTTATGCATTGCCGTGGACTTTACACCGAGTGCCCTCTGGTGGCCATTTATGGCCGATGAAAACATCCGCTGAGCTCAATACAAATTCATGTAATTTGGTCACTTTGCAAAGGGGTCAAACTTGTCAATTTTATGTACAATGGTTAATTTCAAGTCAGCTTGGTGTATAAGTCTCATCGTTCCAGGCAATGACAGCTATCAGCTGGCTGTTAGAAGCAAACTAGAGACAGAACAAAATCAGCTGATTTCAATAGACAATCAATGCAGCCTGAGCTTGTTTTCAGTGGGCGGCCAGTTAGTGAGGTAGGAATTCTCACCTTCAGATTGGCCACGTCGCTAGAAGTGACTGTATCCGCAGCAACCCATAAATATAATGCAATGCTAAAATACCCTCTGCTGTATGAGTCTTGTGTTCTTTATAATTTGCAGTTGTTTATTAAGAACCTGTTGTCTTGCATACAATTTGTACATGTTCAATAAAGCCCCTGTATTAATCAGTCAATCAAAAACAGTATTTACATTTTAACAGCATCTGCAGGAGGCTTTGTAGATCACCCTCTGTGCATTTGCTGATATTAATGAGGCAAATTTAACTCCATATGGAAGATAACTTTGAGTTAGCGGATGATAACATGCACACTAATGCCACAAAACATGTTATCAGGTTACAAGAGCATTTTCAGTCATAGAAGTGTTTATTTCTCAATGTCTTTTACATAATATATGACAGAGGATATAGTTACAAATGAAAGTTTTGCACCTAGCTACCAGTCTGACGTTATCATGCTAACATCTGCAAAATGTCTTGTAAATAAGTTCAGAGGTGTTATTAGGTTCCAAAAACAGCATTGTCAGTTTTAGAAGTGTTTATTTCTTGCTAGCTTTTACATAACATAAGAGAGGCATGCATATCAATCAATCAATCAATCAATTTTTTTTTATATAGCGCCAAATCACAACAAACAGTCGCCCCAAGGCGCTTTATATTGTAAGGCAAGGCCATACAATAATTATGTAAAACCCCAACGGTCAAAACGACCCCCTGTGAGCAAGCACTTGGCTACAGTGGGAAGGAAAAACTCCCTTTTAACAGGAAGAAACCTCCAGCAGAACCAGGCTCAGGGAGGGGCAGTCTTCTGCTGGGACTGGTTGGGGCTGAGGGAGAGAACCAGGAAAAAGACATGCTGTGGAGGGGAGCAGAGATCAATGACTAATGATTAAATGCAGAGTGGTGCATACAGAGCAAAAAGAGAAAGAAACAGTGCATCATGGGAACCCCCCAGCAGTCTATGTCTATAGCAGCATAACTAAGGGATGGTTCAGGGTCACCTGATCCAGCCCTAACTATAAGCTTTAGCAAAAAGGAAAGTTTTAAGCCTAATCTTAAAAGTAGAGAGGGTGTCTGTCTCCCTGATCTGAATTGGGAGCTGGTTCCACAGGAGAGGAGCCTGAAAGCTGAAGGCTCTGCCTCCCATTCTACTCTTACAAACCCTAGGAACTACAAGTAAGCCTGCAGTCTGAGAGCGAAGCGCTCTATTGGGGTGATATGGTACTATGAGGTCCCTAAGATAAGATGGGACCTGATTATTCAGAACCTTATCAATCAATTTCAATCAATTTTTTATATAGTGCCAAATCACAACAAACAGCTGCCCCAAGGCGCTCTACACTGCAAGGCAAGGCCACACAACAATTATGTAAAACCCCAACGGTCAAAACGACCCCCTGTGAGCAAGCACCCGGCCACAGTGGGAAGGAAACCCCCCCCCAACAGGAAGAAACCTCCAGCAGAACCAGGCCCAGGGAGGGGCAGTCCCCCGCTAGGACCGGCCGGGGCCGAGGGAGAGAACCAGGAAAAAGACACGCTGCGGAGGGGAGCAGAGACCGACCACCAATGACCAAACGCAGAGCGGCGCACACAGAGCAAAAAGAGAAAGAAACAGTGCATCATGGGAACCCCCCAGCAGTCTACGTCTATAGCAGCATAACTAAGGGATGGTTCAGGGTCACCTGATCCAGCCCTAACTATAAGCTTTAGCAAAAAGGAAAGTTTTAAGCCTAATCTTAAAAGCAGAGAGGGTGTCTGTCTCCCTGATCTGAATTGGGAGCTGGTTCCACAGGAGAGGAGCCTGAAAGCTGAAGGCTCTGCCTCCCATTCTACTCTTACAAACCCTAGGAACTACAAGTAAGCCTGCAGTCTGAGAGCGAAGCGCTCTATTGGGGTGATATGGTACTACGAGGTCCCTAAGATAAGATGGGACCTGATTATTCAAAACCTTATAAGTAAGAAGAATAATTTTAAATTCTATTCTAGAATTAACAGGAAGCCAATGAAGAGAGGCCAATATGGGTGAGATATGCTCTCTCCTTCTAGTCCCCGTCAGTACTCTAGCTGCAGCATTTTGAATTAACTGAAGGCTTTTTAGGGAACTTTTAGGACAACCTGATAATAATGAATTACAATAGTCCAGCCTAGAGGAAATAAATGCATGAATTAGTTTTTCAGCATCACTCTGAGACAAGACCTTTCTGATTTTAGAGATATTGCATAAATGCAAAAAAGCAGTCCTACATATTTGTTTAATATGCGCTTTGAATGACATATCCTGATCAAAAATGACTCCAAGATTTCTCACAGTATTACTAGAGGTCAGGGTAATGCCATCCAGAGTAAGGATCTGGTTAGACACCATGTTTCTAAGATTTGTGGGGCCAAGTACAATAACTTCAGTTTTATCTGAGTTTAAAAGCAGGAAATTAGAGGTCATCCATGTCTTTATGTCTGTAAGACAATCCTGCAGTTTAGCTAATTGGTGTGTGTCCTCTGGCTTCATGGATAGATAAAGCTGGGTATCATCTGCGTAACAATGAAAATTTAAGCAATACCGTCTAATAATACTGCCTAAGGGAAGCATGTATAAAGTGAATAAAATTGGTCCTAGCACAGAACCTTGTGGAACTCCATAATTAACTTTAGTCTGTGAAGACGATTCCCCATTTACATGAACAAATTGTAATCTATTAGACAAATATGATTCAAACCACCGCAGCAAAATGGTTTTGAAGAGACCAGCCACTGACGTCACGGGGCAGCTCTACTCTGATTGTCTGTCATCCCCCACCACTCAAAAACAAAGCAGAATAGATGCAAACAGAATTGACTTTTTAACCTCTCAAAATACCTCTTAAAATATGTAAAGGTTAGCCATCTTTGAACTTGTGCAAGGTCTGTGTCCCAAGAATGTTCCCTGTGAATTTGATGACTGTGGCAGTAAGAGAACTGGACTTGTGCTGGACAAGGACAGACAGATAGACAGACGCCAGGTATTTGCAAAACCCGATGGCGATATGTTGGCCTGAGGTAACAAGGACTTGTACCAGGTTTCACAAAATTCCTCCTAAACTTGAGAGTGATTTCAGAAAACTTACACCCTATTGGGACAGACTGACAAATGTCTCAATCTTGTAGCTGAGCAGTCGTCATTTTCTGTACTTCATGTTTTTAATCAAAGTACGCTGTCCTGTACAACGTTTGGAACGACCCATTCTACTCAGATTTTCAGAACTGCATGACAATCAGCAACTACATTTGTGCCTTCGTCCTTAAATAAGGGCCACAGAAAGAAAAATGCAGACACTATTTTTTGAACAGCCTAACATTACTTTTTCTTCAATTTCTGTAGAATAATAAATCCGCTAAATCTGTTCTTCATGGTTTGATTTGGAATAGAATGTGCAGTGTTCTAAATGCATTTGTGTGTACGGAAATAAAAAGGATTTTGAGTTTTACTCACTTTTTTAAAACATGCAATTATTTTTAACACAACTGTAAATACCAGTTTTTCAGTCACAAAAGTGCACAATTACAGAATGCTGTTTGAGAATATACCTCCAGCACATTTGTACACAATTACGACAAAACATCAAGTGCTCTGAAAGACGAAGGTCATCCTGATAAAATGGACAAAGAGCGAGAGGAGGTTTGACTTATTTATTGTGGCTGGTATCCACACATATAATCTCATACAGGAAAAAATCAGCACCTGTCTCAGACATCACGAGTGTTCCGACAACATGGCTGTACGCGTGCGTGTTTGTGCATCAAACCTGCTCCTCTCAGCTCTGAGTTTAAAGACAAGTTGTCATTGTCATGCACACGTAAGACATGTTGGAGGACAACTCTGGTGTCTGACCAGGAAAGAACAGGTGGTAACACAGAAATGTAGTTTAGCTTGAACCGCTAAAATGTATTAATATCAACTTGGTAAATTTATATTAACCAATCAATCAAACTCCATCCTTTAGCAGGACTCCTACTGTGTGACTAAACAGATTTTAAGTGTTTTTTAACAGTGCTTTCTTAAGTCCCTGACTACGTTTGTTTTAATGCCCTGTCAGAAGCACTTGCTTCTAGATTTTTCCAGAGGCAAAAAAAGAATTAATGGTCAAATATTAGCTCTCTCATACTTCACAGCTCAATTTCCTAAACACTTAGGAAAAATGAGTGAGGTATCAAGTGAATATAAACCAAATCAGTTTTGCAACTTTGGCCTGAACATGAGACGGCCTTGATTATGAGATACCCCCATCCCAAAACACGTTTTTAATTTATGAAGGCCAAAATTGTGTTTTTAAATTGAAAATACTTTTGTTTTTGCCATCTGACATGGAGGTAGAATGCATGATATGATGGAATTTGGCTGCTTTTACGAATCGCTCCTGATGTGGTTTGAGAAGACAAAATGGCATGGCTCCATTGTCGCCATAAACGTGAGCAACATGATGGCCAAATATTCCAAAACAGAAGGTTCCTGATTCAAGACCATCTGTGCACATGGTTAATGTAATGTAGAGCTGCATCCGGCGTAAAACCTGTGCGAAATCAACATGCAACTCCATTTTGGGTGTGCTTGTCCGCATTCACTTTTACAAGAGTACTCTGCACCAAATTAAATCTGTTAATTCACATTATGTGGATCATGATTTGTCCTAACATCCCAATTTTTTTTTAATACGTTCAAAATGTTCCCAATTGCTCACAGTGTTATACAACACAACTTATACCCCCAGTTACACCCAACTTCAGGCTCTGATTGGGTATCTGATTGTTAATAGCACTAAAAAGGAAGACAATTGTATATCAAAATTCGTCAGTGGGAGACCTCTCTAACACTGACATGGACACCCCAAGTACTTTTGGGAAAAGTGCAAGTTACTGATTTAATGCGATATTTGTGAATATTATATGCTGGTTGTTATGGTTATCTTATTAAAGTTCTGTCGATATAAAAATGTGTTGTTAAAATGCAGATGACTGCTTTCCGGTGTTGCAGACCGAATGGTCCACGCCTAAAAATTGGAGCTCTGAGACAGAGTCTCCTCACCCAAAACAATCAAATGGATTAATGGGATTATTAACCATCAGATGACAAGGTAAAACCTCTTAAATCATTCTCAAGTCAGTTTTATGCAGAAACGAGGCAATACTTGGTGACACTTTGAAATGACTGACATGCAGTGAACGCATCAGCTATCAGCTTGTGTAGCCGAAGTGCTCTGATCGCTTCCTCCATCTATTATGATGAAATAATGTTGAATTTATGTGGAAATGATTGTTGTACAAAAGCTTCTGATATCTGGCTCTGAGACTGATGATGACTGGAGTGCAGTTTTAAGCAGAAACGAGGTGATAATCAGTGAACCGCGGCTGATGATGCATGTGCAGTGAAAGGCAGGGTGGACTGATTTTTAGGGGGGAATTGTATCTAAGACCAGGACAGTATTCACCTGCTGTTGAGAAAGGAGCACACCTTTCACTTCATGCAGCAGATATTGGACATGTAAAAGTCTGTGATTATAAGAGGACTCCATATTTCTCAGATGTTCTTTTAAGGGGGGAAATCATATTCAGGCCAATACAGTAATGCAATTACAAGTAATCGTAAATTTGAGTAACTGAACACAAGAGAGTAAACAGAATGTACTGTGTAGCAAAAAAAAAAAAAAAAAAATAGAATATGTTCTCATTAAAATACATTTTAAGTGCTCTTTAAATCAGTTTCTTGAATTTTTTTCAAATCCAGCAATCTACATAGATGAAACATCAAAAACCATCAGCCGTAAAACCTATTTCACTGGCAAAATTTTTCTAGCAGCCTCCAAAACAAGTGCAGGGTCCGTCTTATCACCAAATTCCTTCTCATGGTGTTGGAGGATAATGCCCTGCAAACACAACATGTACTTCAACTACAAAAGGCCCTTTTAAAATAAATTTGCTTATTGCTGATACGGACAAAGGATTTTTAGTGTACCTGGTCTCCAGCTCCAATGACAAATACTCCACCAAGGATGAAACCCTCGCCGTTCATGTTACCTTGGAAACCAGCCCTCCAGGCTCGCAGGAAGTTCTGCCAAACTCCAAGGCGGAGGAACCCCAGTCCTCCCATTTTCCTCTGCAGGGGCCCGTAGAATTGTTTCTACAAAATTCAATTTGAGTCAGAATGAGAGTAAGTGTGACATGCCGGAAAAATAAATACTTTGTATTATACGTATACGTATTATACAACAGTGGCCTTAGTCACCACCAGGTCCCTGTGACTGACAAAAAATGGTCTTATAAATTGCATACCAATACAAGTCCTACTTCACAGGTGCCTGCCAGAACAAGGCACCATTCCTATTTAAACAAATATAGCAAAGAATACGAAGAAATCGTCTTTAAAAATGTCCCAGTACAACTCAAAAATAGAAGGTTCAGTGGTCCTCACCTGCGTTTATCAGAATTAAACATTTCAGAGCTGCATATGCAGTACTTTTAACAGTGACTGACAGAAATCTTGTGACCCACTGACTCCATAATGCTGCCTTTTTTGGCCCATGACAGAAAAACCCAACATTCTGATGCTATAAAGAAAAAAATCTTCTTGCCCCACAACATCATAACAGGAAACATTTTTCCTTGATAACATTGAAAAGGAAACATCATAACCTAAAATTATGTCCTTAGTCTATATCTAGCAAAGTCTAATATTCTATCCTGATAAGGAGGCAGGGGGAGGGGGGTCAATATTTTGATTATCACAAAAGAAAACTTATCATTGTTGTCCTATGACATCATAAAAACACAGTATTATAGGTTATGACAAAAAGACCAAAGGTCAGTGACCAGAATCAAAGGTCATGTTAAAAGGACACTGCAAAATGTTGCTTAAAACAGTTGCATGTGTATAAAACAGTTGCTCTCAGGTGTCACTCTTGTTCCAAAATAACAGGATATTTCTTCAGAACAAGACTCACTATAACAGCCCGCAACAGGTAGATATTTGTGGATAAAGTATGTAAGTGAGTGTACCGTCAGGTCAGGTCAGGTGAATTCCATAGTCACAGAATCAGAATGACAGCAAAATCTGACCATATTTTAACTTACCGTTAAAAATTTGCTGAGTATAATTCCGTTACTGCGCCTATGACGCAGGACATGAGCACCCCACCCAGTACAAAATTATGGTCCAGTACAAACAGGCTTTGTACAGTATCTCATCCGTTCTATCCCCACATACGTATTCAAAACTCTTGCTGCTCATAATTTTCCAGACCCAAACTGTAGTTACTGTAAGTGTTTTCATTCCTTTGTAATTCCTTCATATTGTCATCTGCATCTACAAACTGGTTGTGGCTTCACTTGCAAATTAACTAATGAACCTTTTTAAGATATTCATGTGACACACATTCTTTCTGCTTCAGCTCTCGTTCTCTGTGGGACCAAGTGGCAACATTCGAGCTCCCATTTTGACCCCAACCTGGAAGTGCAGTTCCTTGACTGGCCACTTGATGCTGGCTCCAAAACAGAACACATTCCCATAGAAGTCCATTTTAAAACATCCAAATATAGAGCAAAAAAAAAAACATCTTTACAGCCTGGTACAAAAAAACAGCTTTAGTTTCCTCCTCCATGACAACTGTACAAGGGTGAACTTCTTAGTTTAAGATGTTTTAATTACAAATCTGTATAATTGTGGGCGTGGTTGCTTTGAGTGACAGTGACTGTGTCCATTGACTCCTCCGACCTGAACGGAGCTACTCGCTTTTGTGTTTGTATTTCATTACAAATACCTGGAATAATCTGTCTTTCTGTGCTGTGAAATATCTTAATAGATCATTTAAGATGTCCCTGTTGCAATATTCATTCTGAATGAAACTCTCATCTTATCTGATGTTGTATGCTAACGGTGTTAAGCCCCTTTCACACCGGGGGTGCTCCCAGTTGCGCCATGCGTCATTATGACGCCGCCGCGTGGAAGCAACTCAGTGCCGAGACGATGCAGCTCGGCGCCACAACAGTGCGAGGGGTGCAAAGGAGGAAGCAAGTCGGGCGCCGAAAAATTAAACCTGTTGAATTTTTTTGGCGTCCTGTGCTCGACGCAGAAAGGAAGTGGTTCCAGTGCAAGTCGGGGCAAAGAGGCGTAACTCGGGGCAAAGAGGCGTTACCCGGCGTGACTCGGAAGCCAATTTATGATTCCTGCTGTGTTCCATTGTTCCCGTAGTATAAATCACACAGGATTGTTTTTATACCGTGTACTCAATGCAGTAAAAACATGCTGAAAAAAAAAAAGACCACAGAAAAAAAAAAATGCTGACTGCAGCTCAGCTCCTTCTCTGTGTGGAGTTGTCTAGTGAAGAGACGCACTGAGAAGCAGCTGCAGCTTCTTCTCTCACAAATGTGTTTAAATAAAATCCATAAAAGTCCTCCTCACAGACTGATTGCCAGAAATATCCAGTAAAAAGTCCGGACATCTCTAGTCCACTCATGGACATTCGTTCACGCACGCACATGTGAACAATTAAAAGAAAAAAAAAAGTCTGGCTGCAGGCATTAGTTCCTTGTTCTCTGCTCAAACTCTCATCACAGTTAAAGTCCTGAGACAGGACATGTCAACATCAAGTAGAACTCCAGACATCTCCACATTTGCTTATGGACAGTTTGCTCAAAGGAGGAAAGATAAACTATAACAGAACTCAGAGCACAGCCCTGCAGCTCTGCACAAGAACAAATATAAAGTAGAAGAGAAGTCAGAGTGCACAGTCTGTCTGCAGCCAAACTGTGCACTCTGACTTCTCTGTGCAGAATTATTCCATAATTATTGAGGAAATATGCGGCGGATAACTTTTTCTGTCCACTCCAAAGTAAACCATTATAAGAACCACCATGCAGTACCCAAAAATATGAATTAATAAATACCCAAACCAAGGTTAGCTATTATCTTGTTCTTTGGACTCAGAGAGACGGGCGTGTTCAGGCATCTTCTGTCACACATGGAACCACTCAAGCCCCACCCTTTTATGCATTAATGAGTTCATCGTGAATCAGTGCAGGCGGCGACACCCAGAAAGGGATCATTTCGGCTGTTCTGGGTCTCTATAGAAAACTAGTGGATGACGTCACACAGGGTCTGTCCAGTCTATGTGTGGGACGGACATGTTATTGCAGTAACTAATGAATGCTTTCAGATTATGCAGGTGGTTGAGAGTCCACCTGCACATGGTCTGTAGTTTTTTTTAATTATTATTTTAGGAGTGAATCATCTCTTGTAGTACTTCTTACGTTTTCATCAATGTAGACTTCTCCAGCAAAGTGCAGTTTGAAGTCCTGGATCTCTGTGCCAACGTTTTCTTTCACCACAGCGACAAGAGGCACCCCGAGCTCATCCAGCTGGGGCTTCAGAGAGGACAGCTCAGTGGCCTCCTACAAACACAAACCCCATCAAGGCAAATGGAACTCGTATACGTAATTTAAATTTTGATGTTTGATGTTTTCACCTCTCTGCACAAAAATCATCCAGGTCTTCGGACTGCCATGACCACAGCCCCGCTCCTCTCCCACAGGCTCCTGGCTTTAATGACCTTGCCTTCTGTAGACAAACAGGAAACAAAGTGTTTCTAAAACATGCAAACGGAGAGATTACTGATAAAATGGCTCAAGTCCAAAGAATTTTATCAGTTTTAGAATGAACATTACAACAATCTACTAAAACTATGATGTGCAAAACAACATCTAAGTACCGTGAGCCAGTCCCAGGGTTTACATTACAGGTGTCACAGATCGCAAAAGCCACGGTTCGGATCAGATACGTTTTTTTTTGTTTTGTTTTGTTTTGTGATCATTTTTCAGATCAGCATAAAAAAAAGACAAAGGCTACTTTGTTTTATATTTTTAAAAATAATAAGTAATGAAAATAATGAACTTTTGTCTGTGGCCCTCAAACAAAACAAGCTGTCCAATGTTTATCAGAATATTTTAAAATAAAATATGTAATTGTTGTATTAAATTGCAATATGGACAGTATTGGTGAACAAAAAATAGCTTTTATCAAAATCAAAAGTACCAAAAAAAAAAAAGGGATCAAAACTGATCTGAGTTTATAATTTCAACTTCTTTTTTCCCTCAAGAGATAAAAAGTACATCCCTTCGGCTGCTCCTTGTCTTCACTCAGGTTCGCCACAGCAGATCCAAGGTGGGTCTGCATGTTGATTTTGCACATTTTATGCCAGATGCCCTTCCTGACGCCACTTTACATTACATGGAGAAGTGTGGCAGTGGTGGAGTTTGAACCGAGAACCTTCCACACTGAAACCAAGTGTAATAACCACTTGGCCACCACTGCTTTTTCTCGGGAGGTGAGGATGTCTATATTCAGCACTTTAACATTTCCCATAACCCCCTGGCTCCCCCCGCAGCGCCAGCAGAGTTTCTGTGTCTCACGGCGCATGCAAACAATGGCTAACGAGGATGTGGACGGTGTTGATCCAGCAGGTTAACAGGCAATTATGATGATAACATGTTCTCCCCAGTTGAGAGGGAGGTGTAGCACCTGTGATGAACTTCTGCCGTGCCCCAATGTTGTCTTGTTGTCCACACTTTAATGGATTTGTTTACATTGTGCCCTGAACCGGAACTCTGCTAAAACTGACCTCTTATGTGAGTCACGGACCACAAGATGGCACGAGATTCACAACTGCAAAACACCGAATTGTCTGATGAGAAATTAACAATAAAATTTTTATTTATAACCCTTTCTAGATAAGTGCATTCATCCTACTCACTGATCCTGTCAAGCAGAAGATCAGAAACTGTCAGGAATACTAGTCATTTTTTGAGAGCTGTGGACTTTCAGCCACCTCAGCTGTGCATGCACTTGAAGCGCAACACTTTGTTCAGTGGGCTCATGGCTACACAGGAAAGAGACGATGGACACTTTGTCTTCAATCGCTTTCAACGTGATTCTTTTTGCAGAAGTGTGCTGAGGATAGTCTGTACAAGGCTGTAACAGGTTGCATGAGTGCACAGCGACAGTAGGAACTCCAGTCTCTCCACAAGGCTGTGTTGTTTTGTTTTTTTAAACAGGCTGTTTGAGCGCAGAGCAGCTGCATTTCTTCTACTCAGATTGATTTTTCCGCAACTGCATCAAAATCATCACATTAAAAACAACTCACATGAAATCACACTTATGTAAACTCTGCAAGTAATCCACGGCTCACATGTTCCAAACAGATCAACTGTGATCATTTACATTCACGACCACATGAAATATCAATATTTTTAACATATCAAGACAGTGGCAAAGGTTCTTTGAATGGTCACCTAATCTCTAAAGTAAATCACCAGTGGGTTTTAAAAAAAAACTATACCTTAGATACAACACAAAACCTCATTTACTGCACACACCAGAAAGTAATAATTCCCCTCCTCATGGGTAAACTCTACTATGCTTTATAGTAAAACAACCTCATGATTGGACTAATGGTATTTTTCATTTATTGTACCGTCGGTGCTGGAACGCAGATCAGCGTTTTCAAGGAATTCCAGCGAAGCGTCTGCAGCTTTCGGCAAACAGAGATCAGTGTTGGCCATGAAAACACCAACTAGTGCTGCTCCAACAGCGCCCAGGGCAATTGCCCACATCCCTAATGGCGCCCCCTCCAGGCTGGAACTCAACACTGCAGTACAAAAAAGGCAACAACATAATAACAACAACACTGGCAATACAGTCTGGGTAGTTTGCTTTAAACCTCACTATATGAGCTGGACTACATGTAAATACTTGAGGTTTCTGTGCATTTCACTCGCAGTTTTCACATAAGGACACCTGAAATATTTAGGAGAATCAAGACTCAGCAATTCTGCTTGGGTTTTTCATCACACCTTATTCTTTAAGCATGGTGCCTGTTATCAGTAACACAGCCTCTTCTCACCATCAGCTATTCTAAGGTGGTGTCCCAATTCATAGGACACATCCTTCTAAGATTGCATTCATAGACCACATGTCATAGTGGGACAACTAGGCTGTCCCCTTTCACAGGTTCCTTGGAATTCACCCAACAAATGCAGATTTCCTTCCCCAGAAACCAAAGGACACAAAAGGTGTATCCTTCATGGCTCAAATAATTCCAAGAGTCATTGCTCAATTTTTTCCCCCAAGACAAAATGGTTGGAACGTTAAAAAAAAAAAGCAGCACAATTTTGGGCTCCATGTGTATAATTATAAAAAATAATATTTAGAAGTATAAATAAGCCTTGAAAAATCACTACTGAACTAATGGGTTCACACACAATTAACAAATTATCATTAAATTTGTCTAAAACTAAATTGATGTTATTTGGAAATTTAAAAAAAAAGGCATACAAATTCAGTTAAATATACACGGGGTAAACAGAGAACGTGTCAAAGAGAATAAGTTTTTAGGTGTCATTACTGATGAAAAAATTAATTGGAAAGCTCATATTCAGCATATTCAAATGAAGGTATCAAAAAGTATTGCAATATTAAATAAAGTAAAGCATGTTCTTGATTGCAGAGCACTACATACTCTCTATTGTTCTTTGGTTGCACCCTACTTGACTTATTGCACTGAGGTTTGGGGCAACAATTACAAAACTACATTGCAACCATTATTCATTCTTCAAAAAAGAGCATTAAGGACAATTCATGATGCAGGTTATTGAGACCACACCAACCCATTGTTCATTAAATCTCAAATATTAAAACTTAATATGATTTCGTTCAAGACTGTTCAATTAATTCACAAAGTGAAAAATAAAGAAGTGCCATTTAGAATTCAAGAATATTTTACTGAGAGAGCGGGAAAATATAATTTACGGGGCTTGTATCATTTTAAAATTGCTGGCGCTCGGATGACCAGGAAAGGTTTCTGTCTCTCCATGTGTGGCCCTAGATTATGGAATAACCTGATGGATGAACTCAAACGATGTCCAATTATCAATCAGTTTAAAAATCAATATAAAAAAATGATGTTTTCAAGATATGTATCTAATGAAGTACGATGAGTTTTGTGTTGCCAGTTGTAATTGTGAACTTGTACAGTATCATTCATTTGTGTATGTGCATGTATGTATATGTGTATCTATGTATGTATGTATGTATGTGTAGGTGTATATGTATATATGTGTATATATGTGTGTGTGTGTGTGTGTGTGTAATTATGTATGTATGTATGTATGTGTATATATATATATATATATATATATATATATGTGTGTGTGTGTGTGTGTGTGTGCAATTATGTATGCATGTGTAGGTGTATGCTGGTGTGTGTATACATGTATACTGTATATGTATGTAAATATGTATGTAGACGAAGACACGGTGTTCACTTGATATGTTTATGATAATGGGATTTGAGTTTGTGTTGTTAAATGTGTTCGTATCATGGCCGAAGCAGAGGGTCACCCCTTAGAGTCTGGTCTGCTTGAGGTTTCTTCCTCAATACATCAGAGGGAGTTTTTCCTTACCACTGTTGCCTGTGTGCTTGCTCTGGGGGTAGGTAATGTGTATATATGTATGTATGTATGTATGTATGTACGAGGTCTATCAGAAAAGTATCCTACCTTTTTATTTTTTTTTAAAAACTATATGGATTTGAATGACGTGCGATTACACCAATCATGCTTGAACCCTCGTACGCATGCGTGAGTTTTTTCACGCGTGTCGGTTACGTCATTTCCCTGTGGGCAGGCCTTGAGTGAGATGTGGTCCCGCCCTCTCGGCTGAATTCCTTTGTTTCACACGCTGCTCGAGACGGCGCGCGTTGCTTTATCAAACTTTTTTCTGGACCTGTGAGGAATATCCGAGTGGACACTATTCGAGAAATTAAGCTGGTTTTCGGTGAAAAGTTTAACGGCTGATGAGAGATTATGGGGTGTTTCTGTCGGTGTAAGGACTTCCCACGGATCGGGACATCGCGCAGCACTTCCAGGCGCCGTCGTCGGCCTGTTTCGACCTGAAAACATTCTAATTTAAGGTTTAATTCACCCAGGACATCATGAGAGAACAGAGAAGATTCAGAAGAGGCCGGCATGAGGACTTTATGCGGACATTCCACTGTTTAAGGACATTTTGTAATGAAAGACGTGCGTGCAAATTCGCCGAGTCGTTTCCGTGACAACTCATCGAATGTGTGTGCGCCGCGACAGGAAAAACACCTCCGTGTTGAAAACCATTTGTAAAATTCAGGCGGCTTTTGATGGCTTTCAACAAGTAAGTAACTGAGAAATTGTTTAACAGCTTGGGCATGTTCCAACTTGCCCGTTAAGGTTTCCAACGGAGGTGTTTTTCCTGTCGTAACCCCCCGCGGACGGGTCCGGCCCGACATGCGACTCTGCCCACACGTTTTCATTACAAAATGTCAGTTAACAATGGAATGTCCGAATAAAGTCCTCATGCCAACTTCTTCTGAAAGTTCTCTGTTCTCTGACGACTTCCTGGGTCAACAGAGCCTGAAATGTGGAAGTTTTCAACTTGAAACGGCGAGACGCTGCCGCCTCGAAGCGCAGATCGCCGTCAGGCACCGTGGGCCGTCCTTAAAGCGACACTTACAGACCAAAATCTCTCATCAGCCGTTAAAATTTTTACCGAAAACCAGCTGAATTTATCGAATGGTGTCCACTCAGTTGTGCCTTACAGTTTTGAAAAAATTTTGATCAAACAAAGCAGCAGTCTCTGAGCCATTCCTAAACAATGAAAAAATCGATGAGAGGGTGGGCGACTCCTCACTCTAAGACTGCCCACAGGCGAATGACGTAACCGACAGGCGTGAAAAAAACTCTCGCATGCCTACAAGGGTTCAAGCATGTCTGATGTAATCACACGTGATTCAAATCCATATGGTTTTTGAAAAAAATAATAAGGTCGGATACTTTTCTAATAGACCTCGTATATATGGGGTGGGCGTTTATAAGCTTTGCTTCTGCTCACCCCCTTTTTGGTCACACATGTCACTGTGGAATTGTCTTGTATATCAGTTTAAAAAGTTCAAGTTTAAATAAGCTCAAGTTCAAGTTCAATGGGGTCATGTGAAGCTGTCAAGGCTGCTAGGTGAAGGGGCAGGGGATAGAGCCGGGATAAGCTAATAACGCAATCAGACAATGTATCGTGTGCTAGATCGTTTCATTTCAGAACAGTTGGTTTGGCCTCCATGATTTTGGAAGCCCAGGTCGTCGTAGAACGCAGCCTTTGAAGGATGCAGCCCCTGAATTGAGACACACAGCCTATTTTATACCCACAAGAATAATTTAAAAATTAAAAAGGTCAAAGGGAAAAAAAAAATCTATCACAGCTGACTGGAATTACGGTATATAACTTTAGATTAACTTTATAACTCTTCCCATGAAAACATCTGTTAACTTGTTGATGACAAACAGCGGATGACTGTGTAGGGAATCAAATATTCCTTGCCTGATGTGGGCTTGTTTGGATCAGGACTGTCTTTAGCTTTACTTTGATGACACAAAGCAGTCTGGGTTCTTAGACAGGGGGACCTGGCTGTAGTGGGAGGCTGTCTGTTCAGGGTAACACCCCCCAGATGGAGAACAGAGGAAAGTCTCCACCCCAAAGCTGTCGAACCCCTGAGAAGAGTCAGCATTGGGGCAAAATGTGAAGCTCTGACTACACATTAACACCCTCATCAATTCACTGCAAGAAAGAAACACAAGTATTTTTGATTATTCATGATTAATGAATAAATCCTGTGGTTCTCAAACATTTTCTTTCATGCGTTTTCAGTTATGGCTCTTTCCCATATGTACTGCAGGAAGAAAGAAGTCAGTCCTTTATAGGCCTTGTATTCTATTGGTGTCTGTTTTTTGAGAGCAATAACTGGGTTAGACGGCTGTGCCTTTGGTCACTTTTTTGCATGTTAAACAACACCAAATCAGAAGTATTGAATTTTTTAAATGGCTGCAAGAAAAATCACACGATCAGTGCAGCCACAGTGCACAGGTTAGTTTATGTGGTTAAGACAGCCTTGTTAATGTTTCCTCCTGCTGAAAGAGACATGGAGGTAAAGTAGTTTATGTGGTTAAGACAGCCTCATTAATGTTTCCTCCTGCTGAAAGGGACATGGAGGTAAAGTAGTTTATGTGGTTAAGACAGCCTCGTTAATGTTTCCTCCTGCTGAAAGAGACATGGAAGTAAAGTAGTTTATGTGGTTAAGACAGCCTCGTTAATGTTTCCTCCTGCTGAAAGAGACATGGAGGTAAAGTACATGTTAAATATTTCATACCAAAGTTAACTTGCTTTAATAATTATCATTGCTTTATCTCAAATGTGGGAGTTTGTTAGTTTACCAACATGTTTGGCTTCAACAACAATTAATTAACATCCATACTGAGCTCAGACAGGCTTAAAACAGAATTAAAATGTTTGATTCATGAGGCTTTTCATCCAGATCTTAATGTTCAATCACGAACAGATTTAAAAATGAAATGGTCTTGGAGCCAATAAGATAGTTATTAAAGGGGTCATATTGTGTAAAATGACCTTTTATGTAACATCTCCAAAGTCCCACAATTCTATGATTGTTTTCACAGACATTCTCCCAATTTAAGATGAATTTATGTCACGCTTGTTTAACACCTCTGTGACATATGTAACAGAAATAACCAAGATCATCTCATTTTACCTGAGAATATTACACACACACACACAAATCTATACAGCACATTTCCATCTGAAAATCACTAAGGGCCCTTGGGCAAGGTCCTTCATCCCCAGTTGCTCCCAGTGTGAATAATACAAAGTGGGTTAATTTAATGTGGGGCCACTTCATTTTTATTAACATTTTACTTGTGAATGTTCCTGGATGCAATTTTTTTTTCCATAACTTTCCACTTGTAAATTATGTACCTAGAGGGGAAATCTTTCTGTTGTACGCTGCCATCTAGTGGAGGTATCGATGTATGAGTTAATCAGCTAACAACAAATTGATATGATTGTCTTGCTTAATGTATTTACTGAATGAGTCGCATTAATCATTTTCAGAAAAATTGCCCTCCTGAGAAATTTTTCAGAAGCCGCCACTTTCCTTTTCTCTTTTGTACTTTGCAAACCAGGCTACAATAGGTGTAATGTGATGATAATCTGAGGCAATTTATCACCTGGGCCGAGATCCCTTGTTACCCTTATGGCCCAGTCACACGGCACATAACGAAGGGCAACGAAGCCCAAACGAAGCAACATCTGGACTTTCGTTGGCATCGTTTAACCTTCACACAGCTTCGTTCCTGGAGCTGGCACTTTGTCAGGATTTTTAAACTGTTGAAACATTTGAATGAATACCACCATATTTCGTTTTGCTCTTGTTCTTGAATTTTTTTATCGTTTGCTTAGTTTTTGTAACATTAGTGTTTAGTTTGACTGCGTTCGACCAGCTGAATGTTATCACACAGTACAGAAGCCGTTTCTGAGCGCTGCTGCTGACGCTGCGTTCATGTACCATCGGAAATTACAGGCCAAGCTCAGTCTGTTTGCTTGGATTTTTTTATCTGGGTGGGGGTCAGCTTCACTGGGCTCAGGCACCTTATATAAGCCAGAATTAATCTTTTGTGTGCATACATTATTTTGCAACAACTGCTGAATTTGAAACAAGAAAAAAGCTGTGTAATTTCTGACAGTACTGAACGCAGCGGCAGCTCCGAGGTGCGCTTATTGTTTTTTATTAAATATAACAATTTGAGTGTAGGAATGACAATCCAGCCCTTATATACATGTGGCAACAGATAGATGATTATACAAAGAGCTGTTCTGGAAGGCAGAATTCACGTTGTGGATCAGTGGCAGCTGGTGGAAATAACCGCAAATGGAGAGTCAATGCACGTTCACATGGACTGATCAATTTACTGCTCTGATATATTCAGTCATCTTTACACTTACAGTAGTGTTCAGAATAATAGTAGTGCTATGTGACTAAAAAGATTAATCCAGGTTTTGAGTATATTTCTTGTTGCTATATGGGACACAAGGTACCAGTTGATTCAGTAGATTCTCACAAATCCAACAAGAATCAAATCAAATCAATTTTATTTATATAGCGCCAAATCACAACAAACAGTTGCCCCAAGGCGCTTTATATTGTAAGGCAAAGCCATACAATAATTACGGAAAAACCCCAACGGTCAAAACGACCCCCTGTGAGCAAGCACTTGGCAACAGTGGGAAGGAAAAACTCCCATTTAACAGGAAGAAACCTCCAGCAGAACCAGGCTCAGGGAGGGGCAGTCTTCTGCTGGGACTGGTTGGGGCTGAGGGAGAGAACCGGGAAAAAGACATGCTGTGGAGGGGAGCAGAGATCAATCACTAATGATTAAATGCAGAGTGGTGCATACAGAGCAAAAAGAGAAAGAAACACTCAATGCATTATGGGAACCCCCCAGCAGTCTAAGTCTATAGCAGCATAACTAAGGGATGGTTCAGGGTCACCCGATCCAGCCCTAACTATAAGCTTTAGCAAAAAGGAAAGTTTTAAGCCTAATCTTAAAAGTAGAGAGGGTGTCTGTCTCCCTGATCCGAATTGGGAGCTGGTTCCACAGGAGAGGAGCCTGAAAGCTGAAGGCTCTGCCTCCCATTCTACTCTTACAAACCCTAGGAACTACAAGTAAGCCTGCAGTCTGAGAGCAAAGCGCTCTATTGGGGTGATATGGTACTATGAGGTCCCTAAGATAAGAAGGTACATGACTATTCAAAACCTTATAAGTAAGAAGAAGAATTTTAAATTCTATTCTAGAATTAACAGGAAGCCAATGAAGAGAGGCCAATATGGGTGAGATATGCTCTCTCCTTCTAGTCCCCGTCAGTACTCTAGCTGCAGCATTTTGAATTAACTGAAGGCTTTTCAGGGAACTTTTAGGACAACCTGATAATAATGAATTACAATAGTCCAGCCTAGAGGAAATAAATGCATGAATTAGTTTTTCAGCATCACTCTGAGACAAGACCTTTCTAAATTTAGAGATATTGCGTAAATGCAAAAAAGCAGTCTTACATATTTGTTTAATATGCGCTTTGAATGACATATCCTGATCAAAAATGACTCCAAGATTTCTCACAGTATTACTAGAGGTCAGGGTAATGCCATCCAGAGTAAGGATCTGGTTAGACACCATGTTTCTAAGATTTGTGGGGCCAAGTACAATAACTTCAGTTTTATCTGAGTTTAAAAGCAGGAAATTAGAGGTCATCCATGTCCTTATGTCTGTAAGACAATCCTACTATGATGAATTCTAAAACCTGACTGAAATTCTTCAAATAGACCATTCCTCTGCAGATGATCAGTTAGCTGTTTAACAACTACCCTTTCAAGAATTTTTGAGAGAAAAGGAAGGTTGGAGATTGGCCTATAATTAGCTAAGATAGCTGGGTCAAGTGATGGCTTTTTAAGTAATGGTTTAATTACTGCCACCTTAAAAGCCTGTGGTACATAGCCAACTAATAAAGATAGATTGATCATATTTAAGATCGAAGCATTAAATAATGGTAGGGCTTCCTTGAGCAGCCTGGTAGGAATGGGGTCTAATAGACATGTTGATGGTTTGGATGAAGTAACTAATGAAAATAACTCAGACAGAACAATCTGAGAGAAAGAGTCTAACCAAATACCGGCATCACTGAAAGCAGCCAAAGATAACGATACGTCTTTGGGATGGTTATGAGTAATTTTTTCTCTAATAGTTAAAATTTTATTAGCAAAGAAAGTCATGAAGTCATTACTAGTTAAAATTAAAGGAATACTCGGCTCAATAGAGCTCTGACTCTTTGTCAGCCTGGCTACAGTGCTGAAAAGAAACCTGGGGTTGTTCTTATTTTCTTCAATTAGTGATGAGTAGTAAGATGTCCTAGCTTTACGGAGGGCTTTTTTATAGAGCAACAGACTCTTTTTCCAGGCTAAGTGAAGATCTTCTAAATTAGTGAGATGCCATTTCCTCTCCAACTTACGGGTTATCTGCTTTAAGCTGCGAGTTTGTCAGTTATACCACAGAGTCAGGCACTTCTGATTTAAAGCTCTCTTTTTCAGAGGAGCTACAGTATCCAAAGTTGTCTTCAATGAGGATGTAAAACTATTGACGAGATACTCTATCTCACTTACAGAGTTTAGGTAGCTACGCTGCACTGTGTTGGTATATGGCATTAGGGAACATAAAGAAGGAAACATATCCTTAAACCTAGTTACAGCGCTTTCTGAAAGACTTCTAGTGTAATGAAACTTATTCCCCACTGCTGGGTAGTCCATCAGAGTAAATGTAAATGTTATTAAGAAATGATCAGACAGAAGGGAGTTTTCAGGGAATACTGTTAAGTCTTCAATTTCCATACCATAAGTCAGAACAAGATCTAAGATATGATTAAAGTGGTGGGTGGACTCATTTACATTTTGAGCAAAGCCAATTGAGTCTAATAATAGATTAAATGCAGTGTTGAGGCTGTCATTCTCAGCATCTGTGTGGATTTTAAAATCGCCCACTATAATTATCTTATCTGAGCTAAGCACTAAGTCAGACAAAAGTTCTGAAAATTCACAGAGAAACTCACAGTAACGACCAGGAGGACGATAGATAACAACAAATAAAACTGGTTTTTGGGACTTCCAATTTGGATGGACAAGACTAAGAGTCAAGCTTTCAAATGAATTAAAGCTCTGTCTGGGTTTTTGATTAATTAATAAGCTGGAATGGAAGATTGCTGCTAATCCTCCGCCTCGGCCCATGCTACGAGCGTTCTGGCAGTTAGTGTGACTCGGGGGTGTTGACTCATTTAAACTAACAATCATCCTGCTGTAACCAGGTTTCTGTAAGGCAGAATAAATCAATATGTTGATCAATTATTATATCATTTACTAACAGGGACTTAGAAGAGAGAGACCTAATGTTTAATAGACCACATTTAACTGTTTTAGTCTGTGGTGCAGTTGAAGGTGCTATTATTTTTTCTTTTTGAATTTTTATGCTTAAATAGATTTTTGCTGGTTATTGGTAGTCTGGGAGCAGGCACCGTCTCTACGGGGATGGGGTAATGAGGGGATGGCAGGGGGAGAGAAGCTGCAGAGAGGTGTGTAAGACTACAACTCTGCTTCCTGGTCCCAACCCTGGATAGTCACGGTTTGGAGGATTTAAGAAAATTGGCCAGATTTCTAGAAATGAGAGCTGCTCCATCCAAAGTGGGATGGATGCCGTCTCTCCTAACAAGACCAGGTTTCCCCCAGAAGCTTTGCCAATTATCTATGAAGCCCACCTCATTTTTTGGACACCACTCAGACAGCCAGCAATTCAAGGAGAACATGCGGCTAAACATGTCACTCCCGGTCCGATTGGGGAGGGGCCCAGAGAAAACTAAAGACCAAGCATTCATGATATGCACACTCTTAAGGCTATGAAATTGGGCTATTAGTAAAAAAAGTAGAAAAGGGGGTGTTCACAATAATAGTAGCATCTGCTCTTGACGCTACAAACTCAAAACTATTACATTCAAACTGCTTTTTTTTAGCAATCCTGTGAATCACTAAACTAGTATTTAGTTGTATAACCACAGTTTTTCATGATTTCTTCACATCTGCGAGGCATTAATTTTGTTTGTTTGGAACCAAGATTTTGCTCGTGTACTAGTGTGCTTGGGGTCATTGTCTTGTTGAAACACCCATTTTAAGGGCATGTCCTCTTCAGCATAAGGCAACATGACTGCTTCAAGTATTCCGACATATCCAAACTGATTCATGATACCTGGTATGCGATATATAGGCCCAACACCATAGTAGGAGAAACATGCCCATATCATGATGCTTGCACCACCATGCTTCACTGTCTTCAATGTGAACGGTGACTTGAATTCAGAGTTTGGGGGTCGTCTCACAAACTGTCTCCAGCCCTTGGACCCAAAAACAACAATTTTACTCTCATCAGTCTACAAAATATTCCTCCATTTCTCTTTAGGCCAGTTGATGTGTTCTTTAGCAAACTGTAACCTCTTCTGCACGTCTTTTATTTAAGAGAGGGACTTATCGGGGGATTCTTGCAAATAAATTAGCTTCACACAGGCGTCTTCTAACTGTCACTGCACTTACAGGTAAATCCAGACTGTCTTTGATCATCCTGGAGCTGATCAATGGGTGAGCCTTTTCCATTCTGGTTATTCTTCTATCCATTTTGATGGTTGTTTTCCGTTTTCTTCAACGCGTCTCTGTTTTTTGTCCATTTTAAAGCATTGGAGATCATTGTAGATGAACAGCCTATAATTTTTTGCACCTGTGTATAAGTTTTCCCCTCTCCTATCAACTTTTAATCAAACTACGCTGTTCTTCTGAAGAATGTCTTGAACGTCGCCATTTTCCTCAGGCTTTCAAAGAGAAAAGCATGTTCAACAGGTGCTGGCTTCATCCTTAAATAGGGGACACCTTCACACCTGTTTGTTTCACAAAATTGACAAACTCACTGACTGAATGCCACACTACTATTATTGTGAACACCCCCTTTTCTACTTTCTTTTTACTAATAGCCCAATTTCATAGCCTTAAGAGTGTGCATATCATGAATGCTTGGTCTTGTTGGATTTGTGAGAATCTACTGAATCTACTGGTACCTTGTTTCCCATGTAACAATAAGAAATATACTCAAAACCTGGATTAATCTTTTTAGTCACATAGCATTACTATTATTCTGCACACTACTGTATATTTATTCCCCCTTTTGATAGTTTTCTGTTATAAATCAATATATATAGCTAAGTAACGTAATACAGTGATAGAGCAGTCACTACAACACACCAGCATTTTTTGTTTTTGTTTTTTAGTTGGAGGAAGACACGCAGCATGTCGTCAGACAGTGAGGATTCGGACAATGAGGAGATTATTCTCTTTTGTTCTGGACGAGGAACCAGAGCAGGTGGATCCACTGACATGCACACAGATCTCTACAGCTTCTGTTTGCAGTTTCTCCAGGACTCAGGCGCTATGAGCTCCATCCCAGCGGCGAGTCCTGGAACTCATAGAGATGCAGACACACACTGCTCCAGCTGTAGCTCCAGGCGCGTTTCGTTTAAAGCGTCCAGATCAACGTTAGCTTCGGTTTCATTTTGTTCCCCTTCGTCCCTTTTGCGCTCTTGGTTCGCAGGCTATTCGGTGATAAAGCTCGTTCATCCACCTTTTCACAACGAATTGACTTTTTACTTTTTTCCCTTCGTTCAGGAATCGTCGTATGGTGTGTGACTGGGCCGTTACGTACACTCTCACTCAATCACACACACAGATAGCTAGCTAGACAGCTACACAGTCAGCTCACTAGCTAGTTCACGTCAATATCCCTTGTGTGTTGTTGTTTCAGCATTCTAAAGAGCAAATTTCTTTCTTGGCAATCTGCTGTATATGGTTTAGGGCTGAAACAATTAGTCGAGTAACTTGAACAATTCGATTACAAAAAATGTTCAAGGCAAATTCTGTGCCATGAAGCTTCGTTTAACATATGACAGGCCTGTGTGTGGCGCTGTAACGTCCCCAGAAAAACAAACAGAAGACTGGAGCATGCATAAGCTGTGTAAGCGCTAATCAAATTAGCACAATAGCTACAGCTTTCCAACGCGACACACAGAGTGAAATAAAGCCTTTTAGTAGAAAAACGGTCCATGCTGATCATCTGAAATAGCTTACTGTGCATTTAAAGGGAAGCAGTGTGTTTGTCTGTTTCTTCTCAAAAATAAACACCGTTTCGTCCGTTGCCTGCTCTCAGCTCTACGTGGGGAGTGGCTATTTGCACAGCAGCCGGTGGCTGCCTCTTTCTGCCTGGTGTGAGCGGCTCAGCATTACCCTCACACAGCTCTGTCCCCGGACACACTAACAAACAGTCTCTGGAAGAAGTCCACTCTTTTTTCTGTCTCTTGCTCAGACTCGCACTGAGTGTTTCACTTTTTAATTTTCACTTTTTTGGGCAACACTCAACACTTCACAAACATGGTAACTAAAATAAAATAAATAATATTAATTCAAAAAAGTGACTGCGAGGCTTGCATGTTCAACCTTCAGCTGAAATGCTTCTGCTGAATCGCAGAGAAAGAGGGATTAAAAAAACAAACAAAAAAAAAAACACGCAGGGACCCAGTTAACCAACCTTAAAAAAAAAAAAAAAAAAAAAAAAAAAAAACTTAAAATGGTTACATTTTACAAGTTGGGAAAAACAAAACACCTAGCCACATCCCATCACCATTTCAGCAAAATGTCAAGACTTTGGCTGAGTCCTGACACCAGGAAAGAGCCAAAACTTGTAAAGATGTGAAAAAATAAATGATTATCCAGGAAAACAGAAAGGGATACACTGAATTTGACAATCTCTGTGATGATGCAGCAACATTGTGCCATTGCTTAGGGAGAGCCCTGGACTGTTGATGTTGTTAAAAATGCAAAAGTACTTTTTTCTGACTACTTGATTAATCGCCAGAATAATCGATAGAATACACGATTACTAAAATAATCGGTCGCTGCACACTAATGTGGTTTATAGACATATATCCTGGAGTTGAGAGGAGTTTCCTGTGGTCTAAAAGCATGATGTCATATTTCCTCACTGTTTGTGTGCCAGGACATTAACTCCACAATCCTCCTCGCTGAGAGAGAGAGAGAGACAGAAAGCTGTCTTTTTCTTCAAGAGCTGCCCTTTCTCCTTTCTTCACTTCCAAAGAAATCCAACGAATGAACTGCAACCATGTAAACCAGGTTTTTCCAGTTATCACATTACCGAAATTCATGTAAACACATCAGATCAGATAACTAGTTATCCTATTACTAACAGTTATCAGTTTACTATGGTCATGTAAACATGCTCATTGTTGGTGTGAAAGAGACGGAAATGTGAAAAACCGCTTACTTAAATTATAAGACAACCGTGGTGAAGGTTTTGAATCTTTATTTTAGGGGCTCTATATCTTTTTTTGGGTTATTTTTCTTTTTTAACATCAACTGACAGTATCACTGGGATGATGCATTTACATTTTCATTAGCAATGGATCATATTGCTGTTTAAATTGAAACACATTCAATAAAACACTATTAATTTTAGATCTACCGTATTTTCAGCACCATAAGGCGCACCTAAAAGCCTTAAATTTTCACACAAATTGGCCGTACGCCCTATAATCCGGTGCGCCTTATGTGTGCACTGAATTCCAAAATCTGTAAAAACGACCGACATTGTCTTTGACCGTCAGAATATCGGACCATTTCCCGCTGACACAAGGACGTAATACGTAAAGTACGTACGCTAACAGCGTAGAGTACGTACCCTGGCAGCGATAAACCAATCAGAGAAGAGTCCGTGAGTCCGTACACTTACCTCTGCCACTCCTCCGGTAGTTACCGTATACTACAGGTATCCTGCAAAACAACATTTGTTTGTCTAAGGACCCCCGAAAATGGCACCAGCGAAGAGACATGCTTACGAAGCACAATTCAAACTGCAGGTTATCAGTTACACGGTTGTTCATGGGAATAGAGCAGCTGCGAGAGGAAACAAGAAAATGAACTGCGCCAAGTTAAAAAGACCAAACGGAGTTTCCGCAGAAACAAAGCGAGGTGGCCACAGGTAGAAGACCAGCTGTTCAATTCAGACACAGAAGATGAAGACTTCGATGGATTTGTATCAGAACCATAATAAAAAATAATGTGAGTACCATATTGTTAAATACCAGTAGTTCAAAGTTGTTAAAAAGTTCAAATAAACTCACCGTTTTGCTTCCGTGACTTTTTTTTTTGTAGACAATATGTTTTAGCGTGCACGTTTTGTAAGGGTTAAGTACCCGCTAATTGAGGGCGAGCCTTATAATCTGGTGCGCCTTATGGTGCAGAAAATACGGTACACCCCGGCAAAAGTTATGGAATCACCGGCCCCGGAGGATGTTCATTTAGTTGTTTAATTTTGTGGAAAAAAAGCAGATCACAGACATGACACAAAACTAAAGTCATTTCAAATGGCAACTTTCTGGCTTGAAGAAACACTATAAGAAATCAGGAAAAAAAAAATTGTAGCAGTCAGTAACGGTTACTTTTTTAGACCAAGCAGAGGGAAAAAAATATAGACTCACTCAATTCTGAGGAAAAAATTATGGAATCACCCTGTAAATTTTCATCCCCAAAACTAACACCTGCATCAAATCAGATCTGCTCGTTAGTCTGCATCTAAAAAGGAGTGATCACACCTTGGAGAGCTGTTGCACCAAGTGGACTGACATGAATCATGGCTCCAACACGAGAGATGTCAATTGAAACAAAGGAGAGGATTATCAAACTCTTAAAAGAGGGTAAATCATCACGCAATGTTGCAAAAGATGTTGGTTGTTCACAGTCAGATGTGTCTAAACTCTGGACCAAATACAAACAACATGGGAAGGTTGTTAAAGGCAAACATACTGGTAGACCAAGGAAGACATCAAAGCGTCAAGACAGAAAACTTAAAGCAATATGTCTCAAAAATCGAAAATGCACAACAAAACAAATGAGGAACGAATGGAAGGAAACTGGAGTCAACGTCTGTGACCGAACTGTAAGAAACCGCCTAAAGGAAATGGGATTTACATACAGAAAAGCTAAATGAAAGCCATCATTAACACCTAAACAGAAAAAAACAAGGTTACAATGGGCTAAGGAAAAGCAATCATGGACTGTGGATGACTGGATGAAAGTCAAATTCAGTGATGAATCTCAAATCTGCATTGGGCAAGGTGATGATGCTGGAACTTTTGTTTGGTGCCGTTCCAATGAGATTTATAAAGATGACTGCCTGAAGAGAACATGTAAATTTCCACAGTCATTGATGATATGGGGCTGCATGTCAAGTAAAGGCACTGGGGAGATGGCTGTCATTACATCATCAATAAATGCACAAGTTTACATTGATATTTGGACACTTTTCTTATTCCATCAATTGAAAGGATGTTTGGGGATGATGAAATCATTTTTCAAGATGATAATGTATCTTGCCAGAGCAAAAACTGTGAAAACATTCCCTGCAAAAAGACACATAGGGTCAATGTCATGGCCTGCAAATAGTCTGGATCTTAATCCAATTGAAAATCTTTGGTGGAAGTTGAAGAAAATGGTCCATGACAAGGCTCCAACCTGCAAAGCTGATCTGGCATCAGCAATCAGAGAAAGTTGGAGCCAGATTAATGAAGAGTACTGTTTGTCACTCATTAAGTCCATGCCTCAGAGACTGCAAGCTGTTATAAAAGCCAGAGGTGGTGCAACAAAATACTAGTGATGTGTTGGAGCATTTTGTTTTTCATGATTCCATAATTTTTTCCTCAGAATTGAGTGATTCCATATTTTTTTCCCTCTGCTTGGTCTAAAAAAGTAACCGTTACTGACTGCCACAATTTTTTTTCTAATTTCTTATAGTGTTTCTTAAAGCCAGAAAGTTGTCATTTGAAATGACTTTAGTTTTGTGTCATGTCTGTGATTTTCGGTAAAAATTTTAACGGCTGATGAGAGATTTTGGTCTGGTAGTGTCGCTTTAAGGACGGTCCACGGCGCCTGACGGCGATCTGCGCTTCGAGGCGGCAGCGTCTCGCCGTTTCAAGTTGAAAACTTCCACATTTCAGGCTCTGTTGACGCAGTAAGTCGTCAGAGAACAGAGAACTTTCAGAAGAAGTCGGCATGAGGAGTTTATTCGGACATTCCATTGTTAACGGTCATTTTGTAATGAAAGAACGTGCGGGCAGAGTCGCATGTCGGGCTGGACCCGACCGCGGGGGGTCGCGGCAGGAAAAACACCTCCGTTGGAAATCTTAACGGGCAAGTTGGAACATGCCCAAGCTGTTAAACAATTTCTCAGTTACTCACTTGTTGAAAGCCATTAAAAGCCGCCTGAATTCTACAAATGGTTTTCAACACGGAGGTGTTTTTCCTGTCGCGGCGCACACAGATTTGCCGAGTCGTCACGGAAACGACTCGGCGAATTTGCGTGCACGTCTTTCATTAAAAAAATGTCCTTAAACAGTGGAATGTCCGCATAAATTCCTCATGCCGGCCTCTTCTGAATCTTCTCTGTTCTCTCACGATGTCCTGGGTGAATTAAGCCTTAAATTAGGATGTTTTAAGCTCGAAACAGGCCGACGACAGCGCCTGGAAGCGCTGCAGGACGTCCCGCTCCATGGGAAGTCCTTACACCGACAGAAACACCCCATAATCTCTCATCAGCCGTTAAACTTTTCACAGAAAACCATCTTAATTTCTCGAATAGTGTCCACTCGGATATTCCTCACAGGTCCAGAAAAAATTTTGATAAAGCAACGCGCGCCGTCTCGAGCAGCGTGTGAAACAAAGGAATTCAGCCGAGAGGGCGGGACCACATCTCACTCAAGGCCTGCCCACAGGGAAATGACGTCACCGACACGCGTGAAAAAACTCACGCATGCGCACGAGGGTTCAAGCATGATTGGTGTAATCGCATGTCATTCAAATCCATATAGTTAAAAAAAAATAAAATAAAAGGGTCGGTTTATTATCTAAGAGACCTCGTATATCTGAATCATTGTCTCAATCTTCTTGATTTAAGTCAGGGACTGAGCCACAGTGACCTTTAACTTCTAATTTGTTGTTGAGTTTCAGTGACCTAAGGTGATTTCACTAAATGGACATGAAATCTGAATTCTTTCTGCCAAATCCCTGAGTGAAGGAGCAAAATTTTAATTGAGCTTTATTCAGTTAACGGCGCTCGTGGCTTCTGTTCTAGTTCTCCTTTAGTTATTCCTTGTTTGTCATTCATGATGCTTCCAACATGTTCTGCTCATTCAGTTCTTTGCCAAAACCTTGTTTCCTATAGATAGAATAAAGCTGCTTTACATCTTACATAGAATCCAACATGTTATTTTAAGTTAAAGTTTTAAAAACTTTGCTCTGTTTGATGTAAATGCTTATTTTCAGTTCTTTGGGAGCCCTGAATATAAAGTTGAGTTTAATATTGGGATTAAATGTTGATGTAAAGATCTAATATCAGCTTTGTATAATCATTTGATGCCAATAGCATGGACAGGAAACATGTAGATGAGTGGGTGGGTCAGTCAAGCCACCTCAGCCAGCTTTAAGCAATAACTCAAAAACAACAAAGACCACCATATTGTAAATCACAACGCTAAGAGTGCATCATGAAGATTAATTGATTACTTTGTGGTGAACTTTGGTGCATTAGATCATTTGAAAAAACAACTTTGTTTTTGCCTAGGTCATATCCCATGGTTCATGGATGTTGCAAGGATGACCGAAAATTAATAAGAGCTTGATTCAATTTACAGGTGGTTGGTCTACCAATTCCTGAACACCAGGCAGAACATGTTATTTACTACTGTACTCCACCCACAAGTGCCCGGTACTATCACATCTCCATGAGCTAAAAAAATTATGATGTTATGTTTGCCATAGACTAATAATAAGCTTTATAATAAAATATGGGATTTCCATAGCTGACAAATCCAAATAAAACATCTTAAAAACAGAATTTAAAGTCTACCGGGCTCGTTAATGTATATAAATTGATACATATCAACCCCCAGAATAATTTCAGATTCACAAGCCCAAAAGAAATTAAATAAACCATCTGTAAATAAACCACAAAATGAACAGTGAGTGACAATATCTGAATTAAATATTGACAAATAAACATCGGCTGGACGTGTTCATGCAAATCAGTGCCAAAACCAAAGAAAACAACAACTTAATCCACATCGTCTCCGCCAACAAACCTTCTTAAACTCCTTAAAAAGTTCAAATAGCATATAAATTATCTCTTAAGATATCGCACGGGTTATTTCACTTAATGGCTTTGATACTGAAAAGCAAAATCAGAGCTAAGCGTGGACACGGAGGAGCTGAGTCATATTGCTAATAAGAAGCTTCAATGGGCTAGCTAACCAAACGCTTCAAATTGTGTATAACGACGTTATAACATTTGAAAAACGCTTAACCATATCAATGTTTAACGCGTGTGTCAACATTTAAAAACCTGTAAATTGCTCTGAATATTTTTTTTTAGCGTTCGTGACATTTTGGAACACATTTTTTATGTCGCAGAAAAAGTAGGTCGTCCGTGTAAACGGTAGATAGCTAAGATAAATGTTAAATTTAGCAGCATTAAATGTCATCCAGACGCCTGTTCAGGGTTGGTTTGGTGCTATAATATCAATTAAAACAACATTTTTACCAAACTCACCAAAATCAATGCAGCGACCCAGCAGACTGAAGTCTACGCACGCGCACTGAAAACAAACTATGTTGCCAGGTATGATTGTAATACGTATCTCAGGTTTGTTTTTGTGTCTTCATACTTGTGTAAAGCCACTTTCAAAAATGGGCCCGTTCTTTACATTTGACAAATAATGATAAAAGTGTTTGTCCATCCATCGACCTCAGTCAAGCTATTACCAGAAAACAGATATGTTAATGGTAAAAAGTGTGTTAATATTGGTGCTGTATTCTCTCTTCGTTATCATTACGCTTGCTATCAGTTAGTGTGGAAATTATATAGACATTTTTGCCTTTGTTTTTTCATTTATCTTTGATTTCTTTTTAATAGAATGCAGTGGGTTCCAGACCCGGGGTCTAAAGTTGCACCCTAGGGTCTATAGTTACCCTAACCAGAGCTGGCATTGTATCCGAGGGCTCGCTTGGTGATTGTCTGCACCTCTTGTGTGCTTGGGTGACCAGGGATTGCCTCACGGTATTTCTTCAGGTTCTTCTTCATCAGGCCTGTTGCCCCCACCACAACTGGGATGATATCAATGCATTCAATGACCATGTTGTTAGTGGGTCATTTTTCAGGTATTGGTATTTCATGATTTTTCCCCTTTCAGCTCAATTCAGGCCATAGTCATTGGGGACTGTCACACTGATGATTTTGGCTGTTTTCTCTTGCTTGTTCCAGATGACAGTATCAGGTTTGATTGCACCTCCTTCGATATGTCTTCCTGCTGGGATCTCTTTGTCGTAGAAGACAGTTACTTTTCCATTGGACAAGACTGGTGCTGGCTCATGCTCCCAGACGTTTTCCTTGACTTTCATCTCCAGTTCCTTGCATACTTTCCAGCGGAGATATTGACAGATCTTTTTGTGTCGGGATGTATAATGTCTGTCTGTCATGATGATCTGGCATGCTGATGTTAGATGGTTTACACGCTCAACAGCTGTATGACAGAATCGGCATTTGTCATTTTGTGAGATCCCTGCCATTTTTTAAGTCATTTGTTAGAAGTCCCTGATCTTGTGCTCCAATCAGAATTCTATCTCCATCAAAACCAAGTTCACAAGTTTTTGATTTTTCCTTCCTCTGTCTCTACTTAAGTCATACCTGATGTCATGCTCCTTCAGGATCTTGCTGAGCGGGTCTATGATTAAGCAGAATAAAAGTGGTGAGAGGCTGTCTCCCTGGAATATTCCTCTCTGAACTTGTATGTCTGGGATTATTATTTGTCCCTCTGTGTGATTGAGGGTGATGGTGGTGTTCCACTTGTCCATTTGTGCTCTCAGGAAAGATCTTATTTCCTCATTGATGTCTGCCATTTCTCTTTGCTCTCCAGGTCAGAACAACACTGATCCCTACAGGACATTATCACAAACTGCACAGTGGATCAGTCATAGCAGTACTGCCCGTCAGTGCTGTTATCAGCATTATCCTTCATTAGTGCCGATTGCTGACCTTTGATCCTGATCACTCATCTTAACCCTGAAATTGGATCCAGAGCTTTGATCCTGTTTGCTTATCCTATAATGTGATCATTTGCCTGGAATCCCAACATTATACCCTGATTGATAAACGTGATAATCTGATTCTTCTTTGATCGGGACTTGATCTTTGAACCTCATCAAGCAGGTTATGCTTGTTGCCATTTTTCCATCTGTTGGCTTATTTGTCAGCAGGATATGTCTAATCCGGATTGATCCTGTAATCAAGAGGGGTGTAATTAGGATCACAGTCAAAGCTCAAAGGCAGACAAGTGAAGTCATGTGCTGGCCGGTGCTACATTTTACTGCATCCATGACACTATGGAACCACCTTGGGTCCTGGATGGCAACCACCCAGGCAACTGGTCCATCCATAATTCTTCAAAGTAACCATCTATCTGCCGCAACCAGGTGAATCAGGGACTTCTCCAGTCATTGGGGTTATCAACACTCATGCACCTATGCATTGGATCACAACTTCATCCACCCTTTGACAGGTCTTGTTTGTCATCTGCAGGGTGTCATACCACCCTCAAATGCAGAATCACTGTCAAAGAAATCAAGAACAAAACTCAAATATCAATAATCAAATGTAAAATGCAACCCTTTGAAAACTTAAACAGTTTTTTTGTCACCCAAGGTGTTCCTCTCCACCAAATTTCACTGAAATCTGTTGAAGTTCATTTGAGATATCCTGCGGAAAATTAAAAAGACAAACTTCTACAAAAACATAAGGTCCCTTTAGCAGTGGTAATAACTGATTAAATCATATGTCAACAAACAACAATGGCCTTAGTGGCTACCAGCACCCTGTCTGTAATTATTTTATGTTGTGGTTGTTTTACATGTTTAAAGATGCAAATTTGGACCAAAATAGGAGGTTCATTGGTCCTCACCTGTATCTATCAGGACCCAAAATCTCAGAGCTGAATATGCAGTAGTTTTCAGGGAGTTACAGAAATTTTGCACACTGGCTCACTGACTGACTGACTCATTAAGTACAATTCTGCATAGTTAGGTGAGGAGTCCTACAATAACTCCTACTGAAATCTGAAACAGTCAATTTATTAGCAGACTCAGAGAATTAAGATTCTTGGGCAGACACACCAGCAGCACTTTTTTTAAATAACACTTATTATTATTTTACATTAAAAATCATGAAAGTGAGGCTGTACTTGTACACAACTGAGTTTTATTGTTATTTATGTTAGACTGTGTTGTAGATATGTTTCACTGTGAGGTTAAGTGGCATAATATTTAAAAATATTTTTGTGAAGAAGACTGAATCTTTTTTTTTTCTTTTTATTTGTAGTCTTAAATTAAGAAACACCTGTGAAAATAAAAGGGACCAGTGCAGTCCTGGTCAAAAGTTTTGGAACCTTTGAATTTTGAGAACAGATTTGTTCAAAAATATGTTCAGAAATAAATTTAAATAAATCCATTTTATGTAACTACAATTCAATATTTATTTATGCTATCAGGGTTTACTCAGCTTGAAATTCTGCACCCTGTGCCTTTTATCTGTTGCATCACAAGTTACAGCTTCACAGAGGAATGGAAAAAGGATTTTATTCAAATATTTTGATGACATTTGCACTTATTTTTGTGAATATATTTTAAATACAGGAGTGTCAGTAATTGTGGGCAGGGCTATACTGCACATACATAAAAACATCCTTTCACTCTTTTATAACAGCATTTATAAGCACTGTCAGTGGAGACTGCAGCTTGGAAACACTGATAAAATTCACTGTCAGTGTGTTACAGTAAAGTGGCTTAAGGTGAGGAATGTATGGCGATTCTTTCACAGATTTGTGGTGTTTCAGTGGCTCGTTTCTACACCAGACTAGTCAAAAGAACACGTTGTCTTTGAGTAATAAATGTGCATTACCACATACTGTGGCAATATTTCACTCACTTGTCTGTTCCCAGAGGAATGTGCTGAGAGCCTGAATAGTAAGTCCAGCTGCCGTCTTCCCTCTGACTGATACTCCTGGCTACAGTGCATCTGGAAAGTATTTACAGCACTTCACAATTTTATGTTACAGCCTTATTCCAAAATGGATGAAATTAATTTTTTCCTCAGAATTCTACATACAATACCCCATAATAACAATGTGAATTTTTTTTTTAGATTTTTGTAATTAAAAAAAAAAAAACTAAAAAATCCCATGTACATAAGTATTCACAGCCTTTGCCATGAAGCTCAAAATTGAGATCAGGTGCATACTGTTTCCCAGCACTATGGGTTCCCTCTGGGTGCTCCGGCTTCATTCAGGTTAGGTGAATTGGAAACTTTAAATTGTCCAAAGGTGTGTGTGCAGGTGTGAATGCATTTGTCTGTCTATATGTGGCCCTGCAACAGACTCGTGTCCTGTTCAGGGTGTACCCTGCCTCATGCCCTGTGATTGTTGGGATGGGCTCCAGCCCCTCCATGACCCTGAATTGGAGTAAGTGGTTGAAGATGAATTAGTGAGTGACTGCATCCTGTTTCCATGGATCATCCTTGAGATGTTTGTACAGCTTAATTGGAGTCCACCTGGGGTACATTCAGTTGATTGGACATGATTTGGAAGCGCACACACCTGTCTACATATAAGGTCCCACAGTTGACAGCATGTCAGAACACAAACCAAGCATAAAGACAAAGGAATTGTCTGTAGCCCGCCGAGACAGGATTGTCTCGAGGCACAAACCTGAGGAAGGGTACAGAATTTCTGCTGCTTTGAAGGTCCCAATGATTACAGTGGCCTCCATCATCTGTAAATGGAAGAATGCTGGATTCACCAGGACTCTTCCTGGAGCTGGCCGCCCGTCTAAACCAAGTGATCAGGGGAGAAGGACCTTCATCAGGGAGGTGACCAACAACCCGATGGTCACTCTGTCACAGCTCCAGCATTCCTCGGTGGAGAGAGGAGAACCTTCCAGAAGGATAACAATCTCTGCAGCAATCCACCAATCAGGCCTGTATGGTAGAGTGGCCAAAGAGAAGCCACTCCTTAGTAAAAGGCACATGGCAACCCAGCTGGAGTTTGGCAAAAGGCACCTAAAGGACTCACAGACCATGAGGAACAAAATGCTCTGGTGTGATGAGACAATGATTGAATTATTTTTGGGTGAATGCCAGATATCATGTTTGGAGGAAACTAGGCACCATCCGTACAGTGAAGTATGGTGGTGGCAACATCATGCTGTGGGGATGTTTTTCAGCAGCAGGAACTGTAGTCATCATTGAGGAAAAGATAAATACAGCAATGTACAGAGACATCCTGGATGACAAGCTGCTCCAGAGCGCTCTTGACCTTAGACTGGGGCGACATTTCATCTTTCAGCAGGACAATGTCCCTAAGCACACAGCCAAGATATCAAAGGAGTGGCTTCAGGACAACTCTGTGAATGTCCTTGAGGGGCCTAGCCCTATCCAGACCTGAATTTGATTGAACATCTCTTGAGAGCTCTGAAAATGGCTGTGCACCGACGCTCCCCAGCCAACCTGATGGAGCTTGAGAAGTGCTGCAAATCTGCCCAAAGATAGGTGCGCCAAGCTTGTGACATCATAAGTAAGTGGGTATAGAAAATGAATGAATGAATATAACCTACAGCAAATCCAATTTAATTTGATAATATCTCCGCAAATTATTTCAAAATTGTAGAGGCATTGTAAATATTCACAACACAACGTAAGTATGAACAACACAAAAAGAGGTTTCTGCGTGATAGACCTTTACTGATGGACCATTCACTGCATCACAGTGTTCTTTTATATTTTGGCTATAGCTCATGCATGGTTGGTGGAGGTTAATAAGGTTACTTACTGTATTAATATTTTACTCTTAAGATAGCAACATCTTTGTATATTATTATTTCATATGCAATGCCTTTAATGTTCCATCAGTAAAAATTATCCTGGTGGAAACCTTGTGTTGTTTGCACTTGTGATGCGGAATGTGGCCTAGTGCAAACTCTGCCCTATGAGCCGGACTCAGGGCTAACCCTACCCTTAACCCAGACCAAGTTTTCCCAGGGGCCAAATTCTCTTGTTACCATGGACATTTGCAATGTGTCTGTTATTGTATGAATGTGTAGCAGAAACATTCTCACATTTTTTGATCAGAATTGTTCATTTTCTCTGTGTTTCAGTTGTGTTTTGTGCAAATATTTTCTTGATTTGCAAGACCCTTTTTGATACAACTACCTATTGTGGAATTTGTGCAGGTGTTTTTGGTTTTTTTTGTATTTGTGTTTTCTGTCTTTTGGAAGGGTTGTCTTAATCTGGACATGTTGCAGCCTCTCTTGGTAGATTTAGCTTTAAAAGCAAATATTTGTCCATTGTCAGGTGTGTGGTTCTCCTATTCGATTGTTTTGTTCTTGCTTATTCTCAACAAGCGCAAATGTACACACAAGCATGCACAAAGTCCTCTATCCCTTTCTTGGATCACTGTCCATTCATTGGGGAGGGTGTAGCACCAACGGCCAATCAGAGTTGGCGATTTGCTCCCCACCTCCCTGCACTGTGTCCTGCTGCTGGCTGTGGATGTATGGTAGCAAGAGAAGGCCAGAGGAGGCATGTTTGATGACAACAAAACCTCCTCCTGCTTTAAATGTCGTGCAAAACTAAAGCAGGGCAGTATTATACAAATAATTACATTCCACATTGCTGTGAACATTTTTCAAAATTAAGATCATGGACTCGCCTATAACGTGAAATTTGTTAAAGCAGCAAAAACAAAACAAAACCGGACATATCACATTGTTTAAAAAAATAAATGCAACCCCAATTCCAATGAAGTTGGGTCATTGTATGAAATGTAAATAAAAACAGAATACAATGATTTGCAAATCCTCTTCAACCTATATTCAATTGAATACACCACAAAGACAAGATAGTTAATGTTCAAACTGATAAACTTTGTTGTTTTTGTGCAAATATTTTCTCATTTTGAAATAGATGCCTGCAACACATTTCAAAGCAGTTGGGACAGGGTCAACAAAAGACTGGGAAAGTTGATGAATGCTGTTTGGAACATTTCACAGGTGAACAGGAAAATTGGAAACAGGCGAGTGTCATGATTGTGTATAAAAGGAGCATCCCCTAAAGGCTCAGCTGTTCACAAGCAAAGATGGGGCGAGGATCACTACTTTGTGAACAACTGCATGAAAAAATAGTCCAACGGTTTAAGAACAATGTTTCTCAATGTTCAATTGCAAGGAATTTAGGGATTCCATCATCTACAGTCCATAATATAATCAGAAGATTCAAAGAATCTGGAGAACATTCTACACATAAATGGCAAGGCCAAAAACCAACATTGAATGCCCGTGACCTTCGATCCCTCAGGCAGCACTGCATTAAAAACCGACATCATTGTGTAAAGGATCTTACCGGATGGGCTCAGGAACATTTCAGAAAACCATTGTCAGTTAACACAGTTTGTCACTACATCTACAAGTGCAAGTTAAAACTCTACCATGCAAAGTGAAAGCCATACATCAACAACATCCAGAAACGCCGCCGCCTTCTCTGTGACCGAGCTCATTTGAAATGGACAGACACAAAGTGGAAAAGTGTGCTGTGGTCTGATGAGTCCACATTTCAAATTGTTTTTGGAAATCATGGACGTCGTGTCCTCCAGACAAATGAGGAAAAAGACCATCCAGATTGTTACCAGTGCAAAGTTCAAAAGACAGCATCTGTGATGGTATGAGGGTGTGTTGGTGCCCATGACATGCAACTTACACATCTGTGATGGTGCCATCAATGCTGAAAGGTACATCCAGGTTTTGGAGCAACACATGCTGCCATCCAAGCAACGTCTTTTTCAGGGACGTCTGTGCTTATTTCAGCAAGACAATGCCAAGCCACATTCTGCACGTGTTACAACAGCGTGGCTTCATAGTAAAAGAGTGCAGGTACTAGACTGGCCTGACTGCAGTCCAGACCTGTCGCCAATTGAAAATGTGTGGTGTGTTGTGCAAGATATGACAACAGAGACCCCGAACTGTTGAACAACTGAAGTCGTACATCAAGCAAGAATGGAAAAGAATTCCACCTACAAAACTTCATCAGTTTGAACATTAAATATCTTGTCTTTGTGGTGTATTCAATTGAATATAGGTTGAAGAGGATTTGCAAATCATTGTATTCTGTTTTTATTTACATTTTACACAACATCCCAACTTCATTGAAATTGGGGTGGTAATCAGGCTGCACTTTGTACAGCGGTTACTCATGTTCACCTACTATATGACAAGTTGTACGTTTTGCAGTCACGTGGTCACACATGGGTGCAAAGGGACTGGCGAAATCACACTTGCAATCTAGACAAAACTAGTTGGTAACCGGCAGAATGTAAGCGAGAAGAGTTGTGGAGGTAAACCTTGAACCTGGGAATGACAAACAGGTGTTAACAGTCCCCCGGAGCGCCGGAGTTCATTTATCTCATCCTGTTTATTCAAGTTTGGGCTGACTGACAGTCAGTCTGCAAACTGAGCTCAAACCTTCGACCCCATGCATTAAATGAATATGTAACAGGTCAATATGACATACTGTTTGCAAGGATTTAGTGCATTTTGAAACTCAGTAAATGATATTTCACAGATTGTTTTCTCATAATGTGAAATATTTCTCCTTTTTTCTCAGTTGTTTTAAAGAGTTGAATGCTTGGTCATAGTCGCATTATGATTCAATAGATAGATAGATAGATAGAGTGAGTGCATCTGGAAAGTGTTCACAGCGCTTCACTTTTTCCACATTTTGTTATGTTACAGCCTTATTCCAAAATGGATGAAATTCATTTTTTTCCCTCAAAATTCTACACACAATACCCCATAATGACAATGTGAAAAGTATTGTTTTGTTTTGTTTTTTAGATTTTTACAATTTTTTAAAAAATAAAAAAACTAAGAAATCCCATGCACATAAGCTTTTGGCATGAAGTTTAAAATTAAGCTCAGGTGCATCCTGTTTCTGAGCACTGTTACCTCACAGCAAGAAAGTCATGGGATCAATTATTTGAGTAATTGTGTTTTACAGTAATTTTAATATTGCATGATCATTTGTAACTGTGTTTGTGTGGTATTCTACTAGCAGTACACTTACAAAGAAAGTGTTATTATTATTATAATGGAATAAAAAATATAGTTCACATATTCGCTTTTGTTCAAACTGATTTCGTGTTGACATGCCAGTAATGAATGGGATGTTGCAAAATCAAAGGTTACTTTTATCATAACTCTGGGATGCCTACAACTTTTGCACAGTACTGTAAATATATATAAAGTCCACACATTGTACTTAGATTCTTCTAAATAACACAAAACCTCTGTTTTCAAAAGCGTCTGCATTGTTACAGACAGATTTGTTGAAAAGGTGCAAACAGTACTTCTGTGCATGTGTCACACTCCCAGTGTTTCTACCATTCTACACACCCTGATTTTCTGCAAAAATACAGCGAGTTAACGAGCAGGCTATGACATATTTGTAAGATTCATCTTCATTATACCGTCTCTTCTCTGAAAACAGCTCAGCATTTGTTTTTAGACACGTGCCTCAGGCCAGCACATGGATGGACAAACACCATCCATAACAAACCAGAGACGCTACCCTTCCACTGAAATGTATGAATGCTGTCATCTCTTCTCATCACTTTTATTCCATGAGCCAAGCAGGTTTTTGGTACCACTTAAGGGGACTAAACAATACTTACAATCCATCCTCAATATACCATGGCCTACACAAATGTATGGTGGCCATCCTATGGTAGCAGCTATAAGCAGGTCTGGGTCAATGAAGGATGACATAGGGGTCAACATTTAAAAATGCCCCAATCATATTGAAAAATACATCACAGTGTTTGTCTGATCAAAGACATTCCAAAAAAGTATAGTTTGGACTATTTGTGACTAAATGTTATGGCGTTCTAGGGTAAAAAAATAATAGCAACAACTGCAACAAATGTTGTGTGGGCCGCCCGAAGAGGAGCTACTGTTGGCTCACCACCAGAGGGCGCCCTGCCTGTTGTCGGGTTTCAGGCACTAGAGGGCGCAGTTGCCTGAGGGGATCTCCAGGTGCTCCGGAGCTGTCAGCTGTCACTCATCACATATCATCACACCACTCCATAAAAGCCTGGGAGAGACACCATAACTCTGCCGAGTTATCAGCTTACCCTACAGGTAAACAACTCAGCCGTTTTGTGCTGTACGCACACGTTTTTGCTTCTGAGCTTTTTGCAGTCGTTAACCTTCTGTATACTTGGAGCTTGTAGCCGAGTTTGTGGAAGTTGGAGGAGTTGGCGTCTCCACTCCTTACTTCTGACTTTCTAAGTAGTACATAAGGCACTGCACGTACTCTGTGTTCCTGCTATCTGGAAGTGGAGGTTTTTCCCCCCAGGAAGGAACTGTATTTTTGCTGACTGTTTGCTGGGTGTACACGGGTGATTCTTAGACTACGGGCACTTATTATGTCCTTTGATCATATTGTATGAAAAACAGAAAAAAGGGGAAATTTCACACTTTTATAGTTATCTTTACAATGAAAGTGTGTTAAGATATTTGTTCTAGTAGTCTATGATGACTTTTTCACCTTTTTTCAGCATCATTATATGCAAATATTGCCGTTTTGTGCTTGTCCCACACCCAGACTTTTGATCTTCAATGATAAAAATGAATGGTAAAGAAACGTTTTTTCTAATGTTTTAAAATATCTCTGAATAAAATATCAGTAAAATAATCAAAACATAATTTGGGTATTCAATGTCATACAACTGTTGTGATTTTTTTAAACAAAATGTAGTTGTCCCACACTACTGCTGTAATTTCCACCACAACACTGTAATGTCCCTTTAAACAGTTTGTATGAAAGATTGTTTGGGTAGTTTCTATGGAGATAAACAGTGACATCAGAGCACATGTATATAGCGCCAAATCACAACAAACAGTTGCCCCAAGACGCTTTATATTGTAAGGCAATGGTGTGGTGGAAATTACATTTACAAGGCCAATAGTGCCCGTAGTTAAAGAATCACCCACACACGCCCACCTTAACCTGTGACTGTTCCTGCCAGCAGTACCGGATCTGACAGCTGGAAGCGGTGGCCTCCTGGGGACTCAGGACTTGGCGGCTCTGGCGTATTGCAGGTCTCCGTTGGCGGTGGAACATCGTGGGTCCCGGCTCTTCTCTGGATAGGTGTCTCCTACCCTCGGGCCTTCCCACGCGTCATTTTGGTTTTCTTGATTGACAGACTAAAGCATTTTTGAACTGTTGTGCACATTTGCAGGAATAAATTGTGTTTATTGGAATCTCTATTGGCCGTTCATTTACGCCCCCTGGTGTGGGTCTGTGCATTTCACTTTCCCCAACAACAAAGGTCAATTTCTTTGTACAGGGGTCAAAAGTTAAAGTTAATCCAATTTTGGTAAAAGATTATTCAAATTATTGATTGAGCCAATAGGGTTTTAAAAGCAAATAGTCTGTACCATATGATTAGATACCACATTACAGGTGAAGATATGTCATAGGATCCAATGGACATCGGCCTTGTTTGACTATTACTTTGGGGACCAAGCATTCAACACATGCAAAACTATTCTGTTTATTAACCCCATTTGCTCAACCAATTATTAGTATCACTTTTACCAAAACTGGAGCAACGTTAGCTTTTGACCCCTGTACAAACTGAAATTAACCTTTTGTCGCCATTTTTGCACCATAACTTCATAACGTTCAGTAATAGAAAGTTCAAGCTATACTTTTGGAATCATTGTGATCAGACAAATAGCATAGTATACTTTTTAATATGACTGCTGCATTTTTAAATGTTGGCCCCTGTGTAATCACCCTGACTAATGCTACGACCCTGCGAGGCAGTGGCGGTCCTAGAGTGATTTACTCCCCGGGTGAAACCCCTGCGTGCGCCCCCCCGCGCACACCAACGTGACCACCACCTCCGCCCCACCACCCATGAAAACACTAACTTTGTCCAGAACACCCACAATCCCACAAATTAACTCACAACAGATTTCCAGTTTTAATGACTACTGCAATAACAAACACAAACAAATTGGCACAGTCTAATGTGTCATCATCCATGGACTTATCTGCAATGATCATCTCAAAAGTTAGCAGGAGGCATCATAATTGTTTGCCACAGTGCTCACTATCCGTGATGTGAAATTCCATCGAGTAGGAGCATTTCTGGGCAACCTTGAGCAGCCTGCAGACTCAAGAAAAGACATCCTCTTTGTGGATTTTGAGAAAAATGTGGCAAACCCAGACAGTGATGCAAAAAATATTCTGCACTCAGATAAGCATTTAGCCCCCTGAGACAGAACCAGATTCAGTCTGTGTGCATAGCAATGCACAAACATTGCACTGGGGGCTATTGCTTTAACTTTGGCCTGCAAACCATTGAGAGCTGAAGCCATAACAGCAGCCATGGCTTCTTCGTAAGGAAGACTATCAGATGGCTTCGCCAAAATCCGGTCCACAACATTAAAATTGTCTGCCATTATGTGCAGCTTGCTACCTAGCTAGCTCGCTAGCTGGGACTGACGCGAGGCTCGTGTGAAGTTTGTCCGCCTGTGAGTGCTTTGTGACGGTGGAGGAGCTCAGCAGCACCCGCTGCTCGGTAGGGACAGAAACTGTGATAGAAGTCAGTCTCCAAACACAAGCAGCTACAAAAAAAAACACCAGAAACAGAAGCTCGATTTGTAGCTAGTCGTTTTTAACAAAGAAAATGCCGCTAAATGGATTAGGAAAGTCTCCGGTTCAACTCAGAAAAGAATGTAAATGCTCCCACGGATGTTTACACCAAAAGATCGCTGATTCGCTCATTTCGCTGTCAATCAAAAAGGGATTCAGCCTCAGACAGATCATCCAATCATCATGCAGAAGCAGAGCGTCCGGGCCGGCCGAGGCCAGCCCACTGCCCCATAGACCACCAGACACGCTGAGCATCCGATGGGCGGGACAAAGCCCAGCATTTATCCAATGACTCGTCTCGTTTAGCTGCAGTCTTTGCTTCGCTACTGTTTATAGCACTGTGAAGCTGCGGGAATGAGTGAGATGAAAGCCGCCATGGGACGGGAAGGTGGGTGCGCCGCTCTGCCGTAATGTAACGTAACCACGAACCCCCCCGTCAGGACAACCCCCCCACCCCCTTTTTTTTTTTTTCCGCACGGTCGTGCCCCCCCCGCGATGCCGCCCCGGGCGGCTGCCCGGTCGGCCCGCCTCCAGGACCGCCCCTGCTGCGAGGGCCACCATATATTTTGTGTAGGCCATGGTATACTGAGGCTGGGTTGTAAGTGTTGTTTAATCTCCTTAAGTAGTACACTTTAGGTCAAAATTGACTTTGGGCTCATGGACTATTTGCAGCAGAGTCACTTTGTGTTATTTCAGTATTTCTGGAACACCACGATGATGCTGCTGTGAACATGATGTAGATAGGAAAAATTGCATCATTATGACAGTTGACAACAGCCTCTCTCTCTCTCTCTCTCTCACACACACACACACACACATACTCTCTCATTCTCTCCCATATCCCAGCTGTCCCACCTGTGTCACGGGGGGAAGGGAACTCCAAATTTAAGATGTTACTGCTTCCACTCTAGAGGTCCACACCAAAAAGCCAAACTGCTGAAGCTGAAGTCACACAGTGAACACACACAAACATGACTGCAGTCAAAAAACACACAGAGTTAACAGGTAGTTTTCACACCCTCCCACTGCCCACTCCCCCGTGGAATGGACGATCCCAGGGATTCACATGAGGTGTGTGTGCATGTTCTCTCAGCCATATATATAGTGGGCCATGAGGGCACAGACCTGGTGTTGTGTGCCATAGACTTTGGACTGGCTGCAGGGCCACTCTGTCTCTTATTTGTCTCTTCAAGAGAATCAGCAGGGATAAAAGCGGCCTTCAAATCTCTGTGGACTGCTGCTGGTGGGAACTTAGTTACCTTCTCCGCTCGAGTGCACCAGTGAGTACCTGGCCAGTGAGGACAATGTATGATCTCCCAGAAGATGGATCTTTCATGTTCACATCAGAGTCGGTAGGAGAGGGGCATCCAGGTGAGCCTTCTGCTGCAGCAGCCACCTGTGCTGAGACCTGAGATTTACTCTCACGTTTTTTAAGTGTTGTCTACCTCACACTGCAGAAAAGTGAACTGTAAAAGATCCTAAAATGTGAAATTTAAAAGGTTATCTGCATGAAAAAAATATTTTTGTCAATGCACAGAGGGTGGTGGAGGTCTGCAGATATAAATTTATAGTAAGTCTGAATAAACTATATGCAAACTGGACAACATGTTTGAAGGAACTTCAGAATACAGAGAATTTACTCTGCAGTCAGGTTCTGAGGGGTGAGAGAGTCGGTGGTGTAAGGTTGCATTCAAGCGACATGTGGACTCTTTGTGTTCTATGGTACAAATGTCATAGTTGCATGAACCTACTGTGCACAATGTGAGCTAATCAGATATCAATACTAATGAATAAAGTACAACATGATAGATTCATTTTTTTCTTAGTCTCCAATTAATCCAAATTTATTCTCACAATTGATTTCCAGTGTTTTTTTTTACATTTATCTAAAAAAGCTTAGTATAAGTGAAATTATTTTAAAAAAATGTTCTTCCATCACCACTGCTGCCTTGAACCCCTCTGTGTTGTAATATGTCCACAAATATGTAACCCAGCAAAAGTCCCTGTACTAAATCAATAATCGGTAAACACAGTAATCCAGTTCTGTAACTTGGAGTTAAATGAGGACATGTGACGTGAGTTGTAAATTTATGCCACGCTTCAATGTAGCAGCAGCGGTTTTAGTAATATAATAATAATAATAATACATACATACATACATACATATCCACTGGCTTAAGACTATGATTTATTTTTCTAGAAATTATGTCTAATAACTTTATTACATGTTATGGTTATACTAAAAATAATTATAGGATATTCTCATATTACTATATATTATTAGTATAGTGGTCCAAAATTCCAAGTTCAAAGCCACATGTGTCTCATCCTTCTTGTATATCTGGAATTGTCTCAGGAAGGGCATCTGGCATAAAAAGGTACACCACACACCAGTGTGGATCTGTAACAGATCTGCTGTGGTGATCCAGCGGAACGTAAATTAAATATTTAATAGCTGCACATCACAAAAAAGTATTACTGTTTTTATGTATTTGTTAATGTATCACTGGGGGCATCACAGTGGCACAAGTAGGTGGTACGCTTGCCTCTTAACGAGAAGGTCCCTGGATCAAAGCAACCTGTAGCCCAATGTCCTTGTACATCTAAAATTATGTCAGAAAGGGCATCCAGTGCAAAATTTGTGCCAAATCAACATGCAGACCAGACAGAGCTTTAATTCATTTGAAAGCTTGACTCTTAGTCTTGTCCATCCAAATTGGAAGTCCCAAAAACCAGTTTTATTTGTTATTATCTATCGTCCACCTGGTCGTTACTGTGAGTTTCTCTGTGAATTTTCAGACCTTTTGTCTGACTTAGTGCTTAGCTCAGATAAGATAATTATAGTGGGCGATTTTAACATCCACACAGATGCTGAGAATGACAGCCTCAACACTGCATTTAATCTATTATTAGACTCAATTGGCTTTGCTCAAAATGTAAATGAGTCCACCCACCACTTTAATCATATCTTAGATCTTGTTCTGACTTATGGTATGGAAATTGAAGACTTAACAGTATTCCCTGAAAATTCCTTTCTGTCTGATCATTTCTTAATAACATTTACATTTACTCTGATGGACTACCCAGCAGTGGGGAATAAGTTTCATTACACTAGAAGTCTTTCAGAAAGCGCTGTAACTAGGTTTAAGGATATGATTCCTTCTTTATGTTCTCTAATGCCATATACCAACACAGTGCAGAGTAGCTACCTAAACTCTGTAAGTGAGATAGAGTATCTCGTCAATAGTTTTACATCCTCATTGAAGACAACTTTGGATGCTGTAGCTCCTCTGAAAAAGAGAGCTTTAAATCAGAAGTGCCTGACTCCGTGGTATAGTCTTAGTCTTGTCCATCCAAATTGGAAGTCCCAAAAACCAGTTTTATTTGTTATTATCTATCGTCCACCTGGTCGTTACTGTGAGTTTCTCTGTGAATTTTCAGACCTTTTGTCTGACTAAGTGCTTAGCTCAGATAAGATAATTATAGTGGGCGATTTTAACATCCACACAGATGCTGAGAATGACAGCCTCGACACTGCATTTAATCTATTATTAGACTCAGTTGGCTTTGCTCTCAATGGCGGAAAAGTGAACACCTCAAAAATCTGCATGATGCCCAGACATTATCAAATGCAAGTTCCATTAAAACACTAATTGTATTTTCTCTGCAGATAAGATCTGTGACCAGATCAGCGATGCCGTTTTGGACGCTCACCTGATGCAGGACCCAGACGCCAAAGTGGCCTGTGGTCAGTAATCCAGGATTGCCAGTTTTTAAAACAAATAGATTTACAGGGTTTTTATGCACTTTGACACATGCATTCTTTTGACATTGCTCTAGGAATTGTAGAAAAAACAAGCAGTCAACAGAAACAAAGTCACCTGTTGGCCTGAGGGTATGTCCACATTGTAGGGTGGAAAACAACAGTGCTGGATGTACAGAATACAGGGTGCATCCAGACAGCTTCGTACATTACAAAAAAAAAAAAAAAAAAATCTCAATCACGTTGGAAGTCCAGCACAAGAATTTTTAAAATTGGTGGAGCAGTGTGGGGTATAATTTGTAATAGATGTGTAAATATGAATTTAATTTGAAAATAATTTATAAATACAGTACATCCACAGCAATCATTTCTAAAAAGTAGTTAGAAATTTGACATAATACAGACACAAAATTGGAAAACAACTAAAAAAAAGAGGATAGGTTAGAGGCTGCCCTCCTTAAGAGGTGGAGATTTGTCAGTTTCTAGAGGTTGTCGTTTGTTAGTGGACTGAGTTGTTTGACAAGGAAATATTTGGTTTTTATAAATGTTAGTAGGCTAAAGCAAATGGAGTAATATAAATAAATTAATTAATTAATAAATCCATCTTGTGTGAAGTGAGTGATGTTACCCTCCCCACAATTTAATTATGTGCAGTATAGTGTGTGGGGAGGAGCTACAGTACCATCAAGCCCTACCCTAAAGCTCCTACATCAGATTAGCAACAAATGAGCGACAAACCAACCATTGGCATTTGTCACCTGATGGGTGTTCCTGGGCTTGCCCGGCTCATAGTTACTTGGCATTACAGTGCACAATGTTTAATGACACATTCTAAAAGACGTGTGGAAACACGAGACTGTCACTATGAGGTTTTCCTTCATGAATGACGGAGCCAAAGCTTCAATGATTTATTTCTGTAAACTGTGTGTCAAGGCGATGCTCCTGTATCTATAGCTAGCTTGCTAACATCTGGTTAGCGGTGAGATGTCTTATAAATCTCCTCATAGGTATTATCTAGTTACAAAAACAGGGTTTTAGATTTAAAATAGTTTATTTCTCACTACGTTTTACAAAATGCCAAACAGATTTATATATGGGAGCGTATTCCACCATCTTGGATTATTTTGTTTGAGCTGCCAGCATATGCTGCCTTCACTCGAATTGGCAGTCACCATATTGCATTGCTCAGCATTAGCAAAAAATGGACTTCTTGTCTATTTTGGCCACCGCCTCGCTGGCAACATAGTGACCACCTGCTGCTGTCAAACACCCAAATGAATGGCAGCTGATCGTTTTGCCTTGTCTCTTGTAAGTAATGTTACTTTAGAGCCGCCAACACACTTATGTAGATCACTGCCATCACGTAGTACGTCAGCAGCAGAATGTGAAACAGATGTCTGCAACAATGCTGCCTTCATTCTGCATATCATAACGTTTAACTCCATTTAAAACTATAAAACTAAACCGCACAAACAATGGTGGCAGTTTAAAACCACCCGTCCTTGTTATTACTGCATACAACACCATGACGTGCTATTGATGGCACGTTTGAATCTAACCTAGACATTGAGATTAAGGAAGAGCTGCATCTTGTATTTCAGTATTGACCTTTGCATGTCACAAGGTGACCATCATCTTGCAATCACTGACAATGGCAAAAATGGCCGTTCAAGCCGTTGCAGCATCTACATGAGTGATCAGTCTAAAAGTAAAAGATTCTGTGGATGTCAGAGTATGACCATGAAATATTTAAAACTTTTCTAAATCACATGTTACAAATCTGTTAACTTGATTGACAGAGACAGTGTGTAAGACCGGCATGGTGTTACTTTGTGGAGAGATCACATCTCGAGCCAACGTGGATTACCAGAAGGTGGTGAGGGCTGCAATCAAAAACATCGGTTATGACAACTCTGAAAAAGGTATTAACATTACACAGAATATGACAACCACAGAACTGAAGCAGCAGTTTATCCTCTCTTCTATCTCTTTGTTGTTACAGGTTTTGACTATAAGACGTGCAATGTGCTGGTGGCTCTGGAGCAGCAGAGTCCGGACATCGCTCAGGGAGTCCACATCGATAGAGAGGAGGAAGATATCGGAGCAGGAGACCAGGTAGAATTGTCGTAATGTGTGGTTACATGTTCACTGACTATTGTTGGATGCAAAGTTGCGTCATATACACAAAATCAAATAAAGAATGAAGCACCGATTTTGTCATGACGATGTGAACGGTCATGCTTTTTGATGATATTTACCATAGACTGTATACATACTGCACAAACCCTCTGTGATATGGTAACGAGAACTTGGCCAGAGTTAAAATCTCGGCCCGGGTTAGCCCCAGGACCAGTTCACACCTAGGGCCAAGTTTGCGTTGGGCCGACTTCTCTTGTATCCTGTGATGCCACCAACAGGTTTTCTGAAGTGCAGTTTTGAAGTTCAAATAACGCAGCTCTGGATGTTGCCGTATTGATAGCTTATGCGGCCTAAGTCCTGGCCAACCCATAAATGGGAACGCTGGCAAAACTGTGCATGGCCTGGGTGGGATGAATGAAGCATGAACATACCTCCACCTCAGATTTATAGAACAAGCCATGGCTAACCTTGGTTCAGGTGTTTTGTTCTCACATACAGTAGTGTTCAGAATAATAGTAGTGCTATGTGACTAAAAGATTAATCCAGGTTTTGAGTATATTTCTTATTGTTACATGGGAAACAAGGTACCAGTAGATTCAGTAGATTCTCACAAATCCAACAAGACCAAGCATTCATGATATGCACACTCTTAAGGCTATGAAATTGGGCTATTAGTAAAAAAAAAAGTAGAAAAGGGGGTGTTCACAATAATAGTAGCATCTGCTGTTGACGCTACAAACTCAAAACTATTATGTTCAAACTGCTTTTTTAGCAATCCTGTGTATCACTAAACTAGTATTTAGTTGTTCTAAACTAGTTGTTTAGTAGTTCGTCACTAAAATTAACATTGAATCGGTGTGTAACTTTGCAAAAACAATGTCGGACTCTGTAGTTTTCTCTGGGCCCCTCCCCAATCGGACCAGGAGTGACATGTTTAGCCGCATGTTCTCCTTGAATTGCTGGCTGTCTGAGTGGTGTCCAAAAAATGAGGTGGGCTTCATAGATAATTGGCAAAGCTTCTGGGGAAAACCTGGTCTTGTTAGGAGAGACGGCATCCATCCCACTTTGGATGGAGCAGCTCTCATTTCTAGAAATCTGGCCAATTTTCTTAAATCCTCCAAACCGTGACTATCCAGGGTTGGGACCAGGAAGCAGAGTTGTAGTCTTACACACTTCTCTGCAGCTTCTCTCCCCCTGCCATCCCCTCATTACCCCATCCCCGTAGAGACAGTGCCTGCTCCCAGACCACCAATAACCAGCAAAAATCTATTTAAGCATAAAAATTCAAAAAGAAAAAATAATATAGCACCTTCAACTGCACCACAGACTAAAACAGTTAAATGTGGTCTATTAAACATTAGGTCTCTCTCTTCTAAGTCCCTGTTAGTAAATGATATAATAATTGATCAACATATTGATTTATTCTGCCTTACAGAAACCTGGTTACAGCAGGATGAATATGTTAGTTTAAACGAGTCAACACCCCCCAGTCACACTAACTGCCAGAATGCTCGTAGCACGGGCCGAGGCGGAGGATTAGCAGCAATCTTCCATTCCAGCTTATTAATTAATCAAAAACCCAGACAGAGCTTTAATTCATTTGAAAGCTTGACTCTTAGTCTTGTCCATCGAAATTGGAAGTCCCAAAAACCAGTTTTATTTGTTATTATCTATCGTCCACCTGGTCGTTACTGTGAGTTTCTCTGTGAATTTTCAGACCTTTTGTCTGACTAAGTGCTTAGCTCAGATAAGATAATTATAGTGGGCGATTTTAACATCCACACAGATGCTGAGAATGACAGCCTCGACACTGCATTTAATCTATTATTAGACTCAGTTGGCTTTGCTCAAAATGTAAATGAGTCCACCCACCACTTTAATCATATCTTAGATCTTGTTCTGACTTATGGTATGGAAATTGAAGACTTAACAGTATTCCCTGAAAAACTCCCTTCTGTCTGATCATTTCTTAATAACATTTACATTTACTCTGATGGACTACCCAGCAGTGGGGAATAAGTTTCATTACAGTAGAAGTCTTTCAGAAAGCACTGTAACTGGGTTTAAGGATATGATTCCTTCTTTATGTTCCCCAATGCCATATACCAACACAGTGCAGAGTAGCTACCTAAACTCTGTGAGTGAGATAGAGTATCTCGTCAGTAGTTTTACATCCTCATTGAAGACAACTTTGGATACTGTAGCTCCTCTGAAAAAGAGAGCCTTAAATCAGAAGTGCCTGACTCCGTGGTATAACTCACAAACTCGCAGCTTAGAGCAGATAACCCGTAAGTTGGAGAGGAAATGGCGTCTCACTTAGAAGATCTTCACTTAGCCTGGAAAAAGAGTCTGTTGCTCTATAAAAAAGCCCTCCGTAAAGCTAGGACATCTTACTACTCATCACTAATTGAAGAAAATAAAAACAACCCCAGGTTTCTTTTCAGCACTGTAGCCAGGCTGACAAAGAGTCAGAGCTCTATTGAGCCAAGTATTCCTTTAACTTTAACTAGTAATGACTTCATGACTTTCTTTGCTAATAAAATTTTAACTATTAGAGAAAAAATTACTCATAACCATCCCAAAGACATATCGTTATCTTTGGCTGCTTTCAGGGATGCCGGTATTTGGTTAGACTCTTTCTCTCCGATTGTTCTGTCTGAGTTATTTTCATTAGTTACTTCCTCCAAACCATCAACATGTCTATTAGACCCCATTCCTACCAGGCTGCTCAAGGAAGCCCTACCATTAATTAATGCTTCGATCTTAAATATGATCAATCTATCTTTATTAGTTGGCTATGTACCACAGGCTTTTAAGGTGGCAGTAATTAAACCATTACTTAAAAAGCCATCACTTGACCCAGCTATCTTAGCTAATTATAGGCCAATCTCCAGCCTTCCTTTTCTCTCAAAAATTCTTGAAAGGGTAGTTGTAAAACAGCTAACTGATCATCTGCAGAGGAATGGTCTATTTGAAGAGTTTCAGTCAGGTTTTAGAATTCATCATAGTACAGAAACAGCATTAGTGAAGGTTACAAATGATCTTCTTATGGCCTCAGACAGTGGACTCATCTCTGTGCTTGTTCTGTTAGACCTCAGTGCTGCTTTTGAAACTGTTGACCATAAAATTTTATTACAGAGATTAGAGCATGCCATAGGTATTAAAGGCACTGCGCTGCGGTGGTTTGAATCATATTTATCTAATAGATTACAATTTGTTCATGTAAATGGGGAATCTTCTTCACAGACTAAGGTTAATTATGGAGTTCCACAAGGTTCTGTGCTAGGACCAATTTTATTCACTTTATACATGTTTCCCTTAGGCAGTATTATTAGACAGCATTGCTTAAATTTTCATTGTTACGCAGATGATGCCCAGCTTTATCTATCCATGAAGCCAGAGGACACACACCAATTAGCTAAACTGCAGGATTGTCTTACAGACATAAAGACATGGATGACCTCTAATTTCCTGCTTTTAAACTCAGATAAAACTGAAGTTATTGTACTTGGCCCCACAAATCTTAGAAACATGGTGTCTAACTAGATCCTTACTCTGGATGGCATTACCCTGACCTCTAGTAATACTGTGAGAAATCTTGGAGTCATTTTTGATCAGGATATGTCATTCAATGCGCATATTAAACAAATATGTAGGACTGCTTTTTTGCATTTGCGCAATATCTCTAAAATTAGAAATGTCTTGTCTCAGAGTGATGCTGAAAAACTAATTCATGCATTTATTTCCTCTAGGCTGGACTATTGTAATTCATTATTATCAGGTTGTCCTAAAAGTTCCCTGAAAAGCCTTCAGTTAATTCAAAATGCTGCAGCTAGAGTACTGACAGGGACTAGAAGGAGAGAGCATATCTCACCCATATTGGCCTCTCTTCATTGGCTTCCTGTTAATTCTAGAATAGAATTTAAAATTCTTCTTCTTACTTATAAGGTTTTGAATAATCAGGTCCCGTCCCATCTTATCTTAGGGACCTCATAGTACCATATCACCCCAATAGAGCGCTTCGCTCTCAGACTGCAGGCTTACTTGTAGTTCCTAGCGTTTGTAAGAGTAGAATGGGAGGCAGAGCCTTCAGCTTTCAGGCTCCTCTCCTGTAGAACCAGCTCCCAATTCAGATCAGGGAGACAGACACCCTCTCTACTTTTAAGATTAGGCTTAAAACTTTCCTTTTTGCTAAAGCTTATAGTTAGGGCTGGATCAGGTGACCCTGAACCATCCCTTAGTTATGCTACTATAGACTTAGACTGCTGGGGGGTTCCCATGATGCACTGAGTGTTTCTTTCTCTTTTTGCTCTGTATGCACCACTCTGCATTTAATCATTAGTGATTGATCTCTGCTCCCCTCCACAGCATGTCTTTTTCCTGGTTCTCTCCCTCAGCCCCAACCAGTCCCAGCAGAAGACTGCCCCTCCCTGAGCCTGGTTCTGCTGGAGGTTTCTTCCTGTTAAAGGGGAGTTTTTCCTTCCCACTGTTGCCGGGTGCTTGCTCACAGGGGGTCGTTTTGACCGTTGGGGTTTTTCCGTAATTATTGTATGGCCTTGCCTTACAATATAAAGCGCCTTGGGGCAACTGTTTGTTGTGATTTGGCGCTATATAAATAAAATTGATTTGATTTTGATTTGTATAACCACATTTTTCATGATTTCTCCACATCTGCGAGGCATTAATTTTGTTGGTTTGGAACCAAGATTTTGCTCTTTACTAGTGTGCTTGGGGTCATTATCTTGTTCAAACACCCATTTCAAGGGCATGTCCTCTTCAGCATAAGGCAACATGACCTCTTCAAGTATTTTGACATATCCAAACTGATCCATGATACCTGGTATGTGATATATAGGCCCAACACCATAGTAGGAGAAACATGCCCATATCATGATGCTTGCACCACCATGCTTCACTGTCTTCACTGTGAACTGTGGCTTGAATTCAGAGTTTGGGGGTCGTTTCACAAACTGTCTGCGGCCCTTGGACCCAAAAAGAACAATTTTACTCTCATCAGTCTACAAAATATTCCTCCACTTCTCTTTAGGCCAGTTGATGTGTTCTTTGGCAAATTGTAACCTCTTCTACACATGTCTTTTATTTAACAGAGGGACTTTTTGGGGGATTCTTGCAAATAAATTAGCTTCACACAGGCGTCTTCTAACTGTCACAGCACTTACAGGTAACTCCAGACTGTCTTTAATCATCCTGGAGCTGATCTGATTTTCTTCCAGACGTCTCTGTTTTTTTTTTTGTTTTTTTTTTTGTCCATTTTAAAGCATTGGAGATCATTGTAGATGAACAGCCTATCATTTTTTGCACCTGCGTATAAGTTTTCCCCTCTCCAGTCAACGTTTTAATCAAACTATGCTGTTCTTCTGAACAATGTCTTGAATGTCCCATTTTCCTCAGGCCTTCAAAGAGAAAAGCATGTTCAACAGGTGCTGGCTTCATCCTTAAATAGGGGACACCTGATTCACACCTGTTTGTTCCACAAAACTGACAAACTCACTGACTGAATGCCACACTACTATTATTGTGAACACCCACTTTTCTACTTTTTTTTTTTACTAATAGCCCAATTTCATAGCCTTAAGAGTGTGCATATCATAAATGCTTGGTCTTGTTGGATTTGTGAGAATCGACTGAATCTACTGGTACCTTGTTTCCCATGTAACAATAAGAAATATACTCAAAACCTGTATTAATCTTATTAGTCACATATCACTACAATTATTCTGAACACTACTGTATTTTTGTGGACTGGGCAGTGGTTTTCAAGAATGGGTGGTATGGGCGTGGGTATTAACTATATCTGGCTTATGGCCTCAGTAACTGTGGTATAACAGTGGCACTAACGTCACCAATGTACCAACACTGCTAATGATGCTAACATACAAATGAAATCATACAAAAATTTCACTCATCTTACTGAAGCACAGGCTTCTTAGATGATCCTTCAGTGCAATTAAATGCACAGCAACCCATATTATCTCATATATTTGTGAACAAATTAGCAAAAATGACAAACACAGTCAGTCCACAACAGTTAGCAGCCATTGCTTATAGCTTCTGTTAGCTGGGCCCTGGACTCAAGTCACTGGCACACACCACCCCAAATTATTCATAACTTTATGCCTTAAAATATCTTAAACTGATGAGTTATACAAAAAAAAAAAAAAATCACACTTTGCACAGTGGGAAACTCACTATAGAGATCAAAACAGTTTTTTTGTGCCAGACTATATACATGTTTATGCATCAGCTGGATGTAGATCCTTCAATTTTTCAATTTATTTTCATTTATATAGCGCCAAATCACAACAGAGTTGCCTCAAGGCTCTTCACACAAGTAAGGTCTAACCTTACCAACCCCCAGAGCAACAGTGGTAAGGAAAAACTTCCTCTGAGGAAGAAACCTCAAGCAGACCAGACTCAAAGGGGTGAGCCTCTGCTTGGGCCATGCTACAAACAAAAATTACAGAACAATTCACAGAAACAGTTCACAAAACGGATATATGGGCAATGCTGTTGGTGCACAGGGCAGAAGGGTCTCCAGCACAAATACAGTAGTGTTCAGAATAATAGTTAGTACTATGTGACTAAAAAGATTAATCCAGGTTTTGAGTATATTTCTTATTGTTACATGGGAAACAAGGTACCAGTAGATTCAGTAGATTCTCACAAATCCAACAAGACCAAGCATTCATGATATGTACACTCTTAAGGCTATGAAATTGGGCTATTAGTAAAAAAAAAAGTAGAAAAGGGGGTGTTCACAATAATAGTAGTGTGGCATTCAGTCAGTGAGTTCGTCAATTTTGTGGAACAAACAGGTGTGAATCAGGTGTCCCCTATTTAAGGATGAAGGATGCACCTGTTGAACATGCTTTTCTCTTTGAAAGCCTGAGGAAAATGGGACGTTCAAGACATTGTTCAGAAGAACAGCGTAGTTTGATTAAAAAGTTGATTGGAGAGGAGAAAACTTATATGCAGGTGCAAAAATTATAGGTTGTTTATTTACAATGATCTCCATTGCTTTAAAATGGACAAAAAACCAGAGACGTGTGGAAGAAAACAGAAAACAACCATCGAAATGGATAGAAGAATAACCAGAATGGCAAAGGCTCACCCATTGATCAGCTCCAGGATGATCAAATACAGTCTGGAGTTACCTGTAAGTGCTGTGACAGTTAGAAGACGCCTACAAAATTAATGCCTCGCAGATGTGAAGAAATCATGAAAAACTGTGGTTATACAACTAAATACTAGTTTAGTGATTCACAGGATTGCTAAAAAAGCAGTTTGAACGTAATAGTTTTGAGTTTGTAGCGTCAAGAGCAGATGCTACTATTATTGTGAACACCCCCTTTTCTACTTTTTTTACTAATAGCCCAATTTCATAGCCTTAAGAGTGTGCATATCATGAATGCTTGGTCTTGTTGGATTTGTGAGAATCTACTGAATCTACTGGTACCTTGTTTCCCATGTAACAATAAGAAATATACTCAAAACCTGGATTAATCTTTTAGTCACATAGCACTACTATTATTCTGAACACTACTGTACAACTCCCATCTCTGGATGGAGCTGCACCTTGAACAGAGAGAAAAAAAAAACAGAATCAGGCATCAGAAAGACAAGAAATACTGTATAATTTGCCAGCATTAAACAACAAGAAAAACAGGAGATCCTAAGGTGATCGCCGGCCACTAGCCCTAAGCTTCACTAAAAGACCCAGAATTTAGGTAAAGTTGAGGCCGCAGCACACTCTGTTTCCTAATAAAATGAATTAAAAGAGTAAAAAGAGTAAAACAAAACTATACCAGTATGCTAGCCATACAAAAGGGAAAATAAGTGCGTCTTAAGTCCGGACTTGAAAGTCTCCACAGATTCTGACTGTTTTATTGATGCAGGGAGATCATTCCACAGAACAGGGGCACGATAAGAGAAAGCTCTATGACCTGCAGACTTCTTATTCATCCTAAGGACACAAAATTAAGTCAGCTAGGTAGGGTGGTGCCAGTCCGTAAACAGTTTTATAGGTTAGTAGCAGAACCTTAAAATCTGATCTCACTGGGACAGGAGGCCAGTGAAGGGATGCCAAAATGGGTATAATGTGGTCGAACTTTCTGCTTCGTGTCAAAAGTCTGGCTGCAGCATTTTGAACCAATTGGAGAGCCCTAATGCTGGACTGTGGTAAACCAGAAAATAGAACACTGCAGTAATCCAATCTAGAAGATATAAATGCATGGATCAGGGTCTCAGCATCAGCCATAGACAGGATGGGATAAATCTTTGCTATATTTCATTGGTGGAAGAAAGCAGTCCTCGTAATATTTCTAATATGGAGGTCAAAGGACAATGTAGGATCAAAAATTACCCCAAGTTTCCTCGCTTTGTCAGTTTGATGTATGACACACGAGCATAGGCTGAGCGTTATCTGGTCAAACTGATGCCGATGTCTCACTGGACCAGTAACCGTCATTTCAGTCTTATCAGAGTTTAAAAGTAGGATGTTTCTTGACATCCAACTTCTCACTGATGCAAGGCAATCTTCTAAGGATGAACTAGATTACCACCAGTTATCGGCATGCATAAGTGAGTATCATCAGCATAGCAGTGAAAGGTAATCCCAAAATGCCACAACATGTGCCCAAGGGGTGCTATATAAAGGGAGAAAAGCAGGGGGCCTAAGACGGACGCCTGTGGAACCCCAAATTTTATGTCAATAAGGTTAGAAGTAGTGTTACTGTATAAAACACAGTGAGAACGACTGGTCAAGTATGATGTCAGCCATGCAAGGGCACTCCCAGTAATCCCAAAATGATTTTCCAGCCTGTCAAGTAGAATATGATGATCCACAGTATCAAATGCAGCACTGAGATCTAACAGCACCAGAACTGTAGTGGTGTCCGAATCCATTGTAAGCAGAAGATCATTCACCACTTTAGTGAGAGCCGTCTCTGTGGAATGATATTTTCTAAAAGCAGACTGCAGTGGCTCAAAGAGATTATTCTCAGTAAGATAGTGTATGAGCTGCCGTGACACCACTTTTTCCAGAATTTTAGAGAAAAATGATAGATTTGATATCGGCCGATAGTTTTTCAATACACTAGGGTCAAGATTAGGTTTCTTAAGTAATGATTTAATCACTGCAGATTTTAAACATTTAGGAACAGATCCAGAAGTTAAAGAAAGATTAATCATTTCCAGCACAGTCGGCCCAAGAGTGGGCCACAGGTCCTTAAACAGTTTTGTTGGTATAGGATCAAATAAACAGGTTGTGCTTTTTGTTGACGTTTCGAGTTTCATCAGCATGCCTCGTGAGATACTATCAAATTCTGTAAATCTAGGTAATACATCAGTAATGTGGCGCCCACCTCAATAGCAGGGTGTAGTGGCTGGGTTAGGGCAATGCTGGGATATGTTTAACCTAATGTCTTCAATTTTCTTCTCAAAGTAATCCAGGAAATCTTGTGCTGTAAACGAAGAGCGAACTATCAATCAATCAATTCAATCAATTTTTTTATATAGCACCAAATCACAACAAACAGTTGCCCCAAGGCGCTTTATATTGTAAGGCAAGGCCATACAATAATTATGTAAAACCCCAACGGTCAAAACGACCCCCTGTGAGCAAGCACTTGGCTACAGTGGGAAGGAAAAACTCCCTTTTAACAGGAAGAAACCTCCAGCAGAACCAGGCTCAGGGAGGGGCAGTCTTCTGCTGGGACTGGTTGGGGCTGAGGGAGAGAACCAGGAAAAAGACATGCTGTGGAGGGGAGCAGAGATCGATCACTAATGATTAAATGCAGAGTGGTGCATACAGAGCAAAAAGAGAAAGAAACAGTGCATCACGGGAACCCCCCAGCAGTCTACGTCTATAGCAGCATAACTAAGGGATGGTTCAGGGTCACCTGATCCAGCCCTAACTATAAGCTTTAGCAAAAAGGAAAGTTTTAAGCTTAATCGTAAAAGTAGAGAGGGTGTCTGTCTCCCTGATCTGAATTGGGAGCTGGTTCCACAGGAGAGGAGCCTGAAAGCTGAAGGCTCTGCCTCCCATTCTACTCTTACAAACCCTAGGAACTACAAGTAAGCCTGCAGTCTGAGAGCGAAGCGCTCTATTGGGGTGATATGGTACTACGAGGTCCCTAAGATAAGATGGGACCTGATTATTCAAAACCTTATAAGTAAGAAGAAGAATTTTAAATTCGATTCTAGAATTAACAGGAAGCCAATGAAGAGAGGCCAATATGGGTGAGATATGCTCTCTCCTTCTAGTCCCCGTCAGTACTCTAGCTGCAGCATTTTGAATTAACTGAAGGCTTTTTAGGGAACTTTTAGGACAACCTGATAATAATGAATTACAATAGTCCAGCCTAGAGGAAATAAATGCATGAATTAGTATTTCAGCATCACTCTGAGACAAGACCTTTCTAATTTTAGAGATATTGCGTAAATGCAAAAAAAGCAGTCCAACATATTTGTTTAATATGCGCTTTGAATGACATATCCTGATCAAAAATGACTCCAAGATTTCTCACAGTATTACTAGAGGTCAGGGTAATGCCATCCAGAGTAAGGATCTGGTTAGACACCATGTTTCTAAGATTTGTGGGGCCAAGTACAATAACTTCAGTTTTATCTGAGTTTAAAAGCAGGAAATTAGAGGTCATCCATGTCTTTATGTCTGTAAGACGATCCTGCAGTTTAGCTAATTGGTGTGTGTCCTCTGGCTTCATGGATAGATAAAGCTGGGTATCATCTGCGTAACAATGAAAATTTAAGCAATACCGTCTAATAATACTACCTAAGGGAAGCATGTATAAAGTGAATAAAATTGGTCCTAGCACAGAACCTTGTGGAACTCCATAATTAACTTTAGTCTGTGAAGAAGATTCCCCATTTACATGAACAAATTGTAATCTATTAGACAAATATGATTCAAACCACCGCAGCGCAGTGCCTTTAATACCTACAGGTGGTTGTCCATGAATAAGTGTTGCCACCGTGTTGAACAAGAACTTTGAGTTATGCTTGTTTTTGTTTATCAAATCAGAGTAATAGGCCCGCTTTGTAGCCAGTCTAAAGGCTTGGTTACACATAGACGGTTTTGTCGGCGAGTAGTACGTAGACCGAAGTTCGCGGTAGTTCCGGCTGTTTTCGCGGTGGAAAGGGGCGGAACGCGCGCAGCGGGGCTCCTCCTCACTCTTTCCCCCAAGAAACTCTGTCATAATTGTGTTTATTATACATCTGTGTAGTTAATTAATAAAATATTCTCTACAGACGATTCGCTCGCGCGCACGTAAAAAAAAAAGAAAGAAATAAAGAAACTCCGCTCAGCAGCAGGGCTCCTCCTCGCTCTTTCCCCCAAAAAACTCTGTCATAATTGTGTTTAGAAGCCAGTCACCATTTGCTTTATTATACAGCTGTGTAGCCAATAAGCAAAATAATCTACAGGACAATTCGCGCGCACACGCACGTAAAATAAAAATAAGAAGAAACTCCGCTCCACGCTGCTGTGGTGCTGCTGCTCGCTCCAAAAACTCTGTCATGATTGTAAACTAAAGGACAAAAGAGACATAAGTCCTGCTCACAGGCTGCTACCAGATACAGGACATGTTCACATCTTCAAACTCCAGACATCTCCACGTCACTACATATTCAGTCCCTGATTGGTCATCGCGGCGCGACGAGAACTGCGGCACTACAGGAAGCGGCAGGATGAAATGGCCATTAAAAAGTATCAAACGCCGTTGTTCGCGTTGTCGCTGTCGTCACGGGAGGTCTCCGAAAGCACTCCCGGAATTATTCGACATGTTGAATAATTTTTTCGACGATTCCTGGTAAAGCTGGAACTAAGCCACGCCCCCTAGTGCCGGCGTTAACAACGGCGTGTGATCCTTAAGCCGGCCAAAAACTCTTCCGGGACGCTTCCGGGAGCTCTTATCGTCTGTGTATAAACGGGGCTTAAGATAGCATCATGCCATGCAAGGTGGAATACTTCTAATTTTGAATGACGCCATTTCCATTCTTGACCTCTAGCCTTATGCTTGAGGTCACGCAGGTAATCGCTGAACCAAGGTGACTGTGTTTTGGGGGAGTGCAATTTTAACACAGGTGGTGCAATCATGTCGAGTGTAGTTTTGAGCATTGAGTTTAAACTATCCACAAGACTGTCTACTGATTGGGTATTTGCCAAATGTGAAGCTAAGACATCAGGCAGTCTAGCTTCAAATTCAGTCTTAGTTGAACAGTTGGTGCATTGCCGTTGTTGTGTGTTGGGGGGTTTGGCTGGACATTTTGGTGTTGTTTTCTTTTCTTTGCTCTCCAGGTGGTATGCAAACTGGTTTTTGTCTGTGGAGAAGGTGCTGGCAGAAGAGTCCTTCACCCTCATCAGCATTATTGGCTGCACTTGTGGAGGATGTTCACGTGCAGGCCTAATGACTTGCAGCACCTGTGGATGATGCTCATGTGCAAACTTAAAGACTTTCAGCTGAAGCAGATAATGAGATGGCGTTCTGCATTTAAGCCATGAGTGATTCGAGCAGAATTGCCGGGAACTCGACCTTGTGATGTTCGTTTGTGAGACGCTGAGGGCCGCGCCAGGGTTTGACACATCGTGCCTGTGAAGGAGGACGGGTGAGGGACACATGCTGTCAGCACACATCAGAGGTGATGATTGTCTGAATAAGTGTTAACAGTAATTTGGTATTTTGTTACGCAGTATATTTGAACAGTGATGAGAATTGTACATTTTGCTTCTCACTGCCATGGCGTACGGAATGATGACCCTCCACCTGTTGTGAGAAGCTGCTCATTTACATAAAGCTTAAATTCAGACCTGAATGTGTTGCTGATAGTGTGTGCCTCTGAAGGATATTTGTTGTAGCTCTGTTGACTTACCTCACCTTTTCCATCCTTCACAGAGTCAGTTTGTCGTATCCACCTGGGGGGTGTTCGGCGGTGAATCTGGGTCCAGAAGCGCCGAGCTTTGATCCATTTGGGCGCTGGAGAGTGCGCCGTCCTTCACCTCGCCAGACAACCGCACATTTATGTTGTACACCAATTATTGCACAGGAGAAAAATAAAACTGTTTTGTTTTTGGAACCGCTTTCTGGTTATTTAGCGCTGGGTTCAGTCAGACACTGGTCCGCTCCTCAACCCACGTCTGCACATAACAGCCGTAGTGATATATAAGGTAGTTGTTCCACTAAACACGCCAGCGAAACTGTAAACTTAATAAGTGAGTGATCAGAGACCACTGATGTAAGAGGCATGATATCAGTATTCATGACAGCAATACCATGTGTGAGAACCAAATCCAGGGTATTTCCACTAATGTGCGTTGAGTCCCGAATGCAGTGCCAAAATCCTAATGCATCCACAATTTCCATAAATGATTTGCAGAGGGGCTCAGAAGGCTTATTTATATGAATGTTAAAGTCACCAATAATCAGAATGTTATCTGCACTAGCTGGCAAGTTAGAGATGAATCCACCAAATATGGGCCAGGAGGCCAGATGCTCAAACGAGTTATATTTATGACCCCCATCAGCTAATAAGCTAAACCTAGATTTATAAGTAAGAGCAACACCCCTGCCTTGCTTCGCATCACGAGGGACGTGACTAAATGTATATGCTGGTGGGCAGGCCTCATTTAAGGGGAGGACAGCTGTAGGTTTAAGCCAGGTTTCACATAACCCAATCATATCTAAGTGATGATCAATAATTAGATCATTAATCAACAATGATTTTGAGGATAGTGATCTTATGTTAATGAGACCCAGACTAAGGACCTCAGTGGGGTTGACAGTTGAACTGTTTGGATTTAGGGGTGGTTCCAAAGTAGCATATATAAGATGCCTAGAAGTAGGTTTAGGTTTGAGACATTCCACGCGCGTTGTTGGTAGCAGACACGAAATCTTTGCTATTGCTGGAATAACCACTGGGCCATCCTCAATTTCAACGTCATCCAATGTAGTAATGGGTATTAAGTTTGCAAAGCATATCCCTCTATGATTTTTATGGACACGCCTATAGAAACAGGCCACAGTCTCAACTTGTTGAAATTCCCTCCCTGACAGATAAACTGCACTATCACCATAGAGGATTTTCTACACTAATTTCCCCGCTAAGCTAATGGATTCCACATCCACATTTGTCATAAGTCTTGCAGGGTCTCTAGTCACCTGCTCCGTGGCCTGCTGTAAATTCCTAATGTTACCCTCCCTGTAGAGCTCTATCTATGTTTACAGACAAGATGGCGGCGCCTTCCCCAGTAGAGTGGAGGCCGCCCGGCATCGGCAAGCCACGGCAGCCCCAGAACGAAGGCCAGTTATCAATACAGCTAAAGCCTTGCTGTGTACAAAATTGCGCCAGCCACCTATTTAACGATGTCAGCCTGCTAAATGTCTCATCAGTACCCCAGGAGGGGAGGGGACCAGAGACTATTAATCGATGCCAACACATCTTTCTGGCAAGGTCACAAGTCCTCTCTATGTACATTTTTGTGACCTCTGAGTGCTTCATCCTGACATCATTGGTGCCAACGTGAATAACTGTGTGACTATATCTCATGTCATGTTCCTTCGTCTGTCTTCCCTTCTGCAGCATCAGCACCCTAAGATGGGATGCATTGTCGGGAGCTCTGGCCCCAGCAATACATTTAACGTCAGCCGGTGTCTGTAACCTGACTTTGCAAGTGATCGAATCCCCTATTACCAAAGTCCGGCGTTTCGGCCTGGAGACAGGAGTGGAAGTCACTTGTGGGCTCAGAGAATTCACATCAGGCAAATCCAGTGGGGAGAACCGATTCACAGTTTGCAGTGGCATTTGTGATCGGGGCACCAAGCCCTATGGGGCTTCTTCCACATTGCTCCCCAGACTCAGGGTGTTTTGTCATTTTATTTCTGCTGTAAAGCTGTGGATTTTAACATGGAGATCTATAGTGAGTGACTCATTTTTGTCGCTAGCCTTGAGGGGCCAAATTGCGATTTCCATGTTTGCTTCATTTAGCAGGACCAGAAGTTGAGTCTTGATACATACAGAACTGTACATGTATTCTAGTACTTCTTTTTGCTCAGTGAATGACTTTTTGCCTAAAATATTTAACCTTTTCCTTTTTACTTTGGAGGTTAATGTTACAGTAGTTACTTATTGTGGGGCTATCTGGGATTTTGTTCATAAATGTGTCCTGAAATGATTTATTGTTGCATTATCTGTTCTTACTTGACAACACTGATATTGTATAAGTACAGGAAGCTGGACCAACTGTATTCATACAATAAAATAGCATTGATAAGTCTGAAAAAAGTTGTTCAGTGCAACAATAGCATTTCCTGCACATTTATCTGATGATGATGTGTTTCGGTGCATCTTCAGGGTCTGATGTTTGGCTACGCGACAGATGAGACAGAGGAGTGCATGCCTCTCACTATCGTCTTGGCGCACAAACTCAATGCAAAGATGGCTGAACTCAGACGTAATGGCGTCATCCCTTGGCTCCGCCCTGACACTAAAACACAGGTGAGATTGTGGATTACATACCGCACAAAATCATATTTACATAAAAAAACAAAACAAAAACACAAAGAAGAGCATCTTACACTACTGAAATTCTTGGGGGGGGGAGCTGCAGATATATCTAGGCCACCGTAGAGTCGCTGATGGCCAGTCTAATAATTATTTTTAACCCGTGTCTAAGAAGCTGTGGCAAATTACTTACCGATTGCTTAATTTTAAGACTTTTAATTTTAACAGCTGGCCAGATTACAACCTGGTCTCACGGCAAGTCGTGATTCAGCAGCACAAAATATACATTAATCTATTGGTTCGTGATATTGTGACGAAAAGCGCCTCATTTTCGTCACGGCAGCATGAATTCATTCTAATTCATTCCATGATGGCTGCACGAAATTAAAAGTGAAGCGGAGGGGGTCGGCGTGGTTATGGTTAGGCTGGGGGGAAAGAGTAAGATTAGGTTATGGTTAAGGTTAGGGTCGGGGGTAGGATTTGTAGGGTTAGTGAGTTAAAAAAAAAGTCACGAAAATTTGACTCATTTCGTCACGGGAGTACGCTAAAAAGTCAGTGTCAGTATATACATTGGGGAGGGAGGGGGTGGTGTTACTGTTTTTGACTGCTGGAGTCATAAGGCAATCTGACAGCTTCCAAAATTTGAATTTGAAACGTGTCTGAACATTAATTTAACTTTATTTAACATCTACTACTACTACATGTAACAACATGAGAAATTCCATCAGCAAGATGTCAACATCATCTTCTTCCTTCTGTCCATCAGGTGACAGTACATTATGAACAGAAAGGATGGAGCTGTGATCCCAAAGAGAGTCCACACCATCGTGATCTCTGCCCAACATGACGACAATGTCACCCTTGAGGAGCAACAGAGGGCCCTGAAGGAGAAGGTCTGTCCCGACATACACACCTCCCTTCTCCTGGCAAAGTGTGGACATTTAGTTTAACATAAAAGTGACATTGTTTTAAATGCAACACTGATCGATTCTACCAGGTGATCAACGCTGTTGTTCCCTGCTAAATATCTGGACGACAAAACCATCTACCACCTCCAGCCTAGCGGCCGATTCGTCATCGGAGGACCACAGGTGGAATTACGAAACATTAGCAGATTTTATCAGAAAGTTGGCACCTACTGTTGTACGTTTGTTTCTTTAATTTGTATGAAATAGGGTGACGCTGGTGTAACAGGCAGGAAGATCATCGTTGACACATACGGAGGTTGGGGTGCTCACGGTGGCGGCGCTTTCTCCGGCAAAGATGTCTCTAAAGTGGACCGCTCCGCTGCCTACGCGGCTCGCTGGGTGGCCAAGTCGCTAGTCAAAGCCAAGTTGTGTAGGAGGGCGTTGGTTCAGGTGAGAGAGCAGCTACATCCTGCATCTGTTAAAGAATTTATGGAGTCACCAGTAAACCCACCTGTGTGTGTTGCAGGTGTCCTACGCTATTGGAGTGGCGCAGCCTTTGTCCATCTCCGTGTTCACCTTCGGCTCCTCAGAGAAAAGCGAGACAGAGCTGCCTTCATATCGTCAACACCAACTTTGACCTGCGGCCAGGAGTTATTATAAGGTAACAATGTGACCTTTGATTCCTCAGTCAAGATAATGTTACTTTAAAAGAAAAAAAAAGTTATGTAATGTATGGCTGTGCACGGCAGAGGTGGTACGATGTCACCATCAAGTCACTCTCAAGTCATGAATCAGCAAGTCCCAAGTCAAGTCTCAAGTCATAATGACCACCAATTGTTTGCAAGCTGACTTGAGACTTGGCTTGGGACTTGCTGATTCATGACTTGAGAGTGACTTGATGGTGACGTCGTACCACCTCTGGTGCATGGTATCCATCAGAGCCATTAGCTCCTCCAAGGTTGTGGTCTGACGTAAATATTACCATAAAGGGAAGGAGCTTTTTAGCTTAATAAGTATACACTGAGTGCTTCTCATGTTTATTTGAAGAAACTTTAAGATGTGGAACTTCAATATTAGCTGCTGTCTGAACTAAAGGAAGAGTCCTCAAATAAACACTGGTGCCACGAAAAAAGTTATAATGTGATAATGTCGAGTCAAGTAAAATAAATAAATAAATAAATAAAGCATTCAACGGAACATACTGTAAATATAAAGCAAAACTTAAGTTACCAATAGCTAAATAAATAAAGACTGAGTGTTTATTAATTTTTCTCAACATGAGAATAGGAACGAATTCAGACTAGAGGGTGGAATATCAATTTATCAATAACTTAATCTTAAGTTACTCCTTTACATTATTTAAAATGTTTGATATTTGCGTTGATTCTACATTAATTTGGTGTCTCAATTTTTAAATACATTTATGCTTTAATTGCTAGTTTTAACATAAAACTAAGGTGTGAATAATTTCTAAAAACAAAAGTACAGCCAGTAATCTTTTTAAAATCAAAATATTATTAAATTATATGTATTTTTCTCATTCAGTTCTGTTATTTGCTTGGATGTCATTACATAAATCCGTTTAATTAGTTAAAAAAAAAAAAGGAAAAGCGTCCTTTACAAACTTGTACACTGAGTTTGTGTCAGCCGATATATAGAGGAAAAAAACAGCTGTTTTTGCAACCCACATTAACCTAATGCTTGGTCTAGTAATGACAGTCAAATCATTTACACCCAACACCCGCCAGTATCTTAAGGGGTCAACATATGAATTAGAAATTAAAACGACAGACATGACTTTAGTCAACATCAAAAGCTATAATGAAAATAAACAATTGATCATGCATACAAAAAATAACAGTTTTAACATCAATATACTCCTATTTTTTTGTAAAATATTTAAATGTTTGCTAATTCTGCAAAGGTAAATGCCAACATATACAGTATTTTGACTTTATATCTTAAGCAAACAAAGTTTGATTAGAATGGCCTAAGCAGTGGGTCACCCCTCCCTCACAGTCTGGTCTGTTGAGCCCCCCCCAAAAAAACAAAAAAAAGACAGACTACCAGAGGGAGTTTTCCAGTGACGCCTGTGTGCTTGCTCAGTGGGGTTGGTAAGGTTAGACTGTACTCATGTGAAGCGTCTTGGGGTGACTTATGTTGTGATGTGGCGCTATCTAAATTGAATGATGTGAAGGAAATGTAGAGTTTATATAAATTTAAAAGTGTTAATTTGCCTTATGATGTGTTGTGTTGTTTTCAGGGAACTGAACCTGAAGAGGCCAATCTACCAGCAGACAGCGGCATACGGCCACTTTGGTCGACCAGAATTTAGTTGGGAGGTCCCGAAAAAGCTTATTTACTAATTATGCCACCCGTTGGTCCTACTCAGTTTTGTTGTATGAACTACAACTGCCAACTCCAACTGAAAGGACTAGGGTTACTTTTTTATTATTAAAATCAAAAGCCAAAGTTAGGGATATGACAGGCATGATTTGAGATTTTGGTGTCAACGTTTTTGGGGCAACAACATAATTGATGTGGTATTGTGTTGGTAGCCTCCAGTTACAGAAAAACATCCCAGAGGATATCTCAGTTAGGCCAATTGCCACACATAATTTTGGACCACGACTACCAAATTGTGGCAGGTTCTAGGGATAGTCTTGGACACTCTGGATAAGTCATGACTAAACAAGATGCTGCCATGACTGTTTCAAACTGTTGAAAACTTTTATAAGTCCTCTTGCTGCCACCCTGTGGTCTTGTTTCATCTTGCTGCCATCTTGAAAGCAATCGTGGGCATTACTGGAAATTAATTTCAAGTCAGGGTTACATGTTTGTTGTTAATGTTGCAGTGCCGTACAGGACTCACGATAGTCTTTATGCTGCAATCTTTCTGGAGCCTTGCTGTTGTAATAAGGTCACAGTGTTAGCATGTGGTCATGATTAATCGCAACTTTGACACAGACAGTCGTGGTCAAAACCGTGTATATGAGAATGTGTCCTTTAATTTTACCTCACAAAACATCCAGACATGGATGCTTTAAAAATATATGCACAGTCACTCATCAAAATTTTCCTGAGTTAGACAAAAATGAATAACAGCAAATATTTACAGTAGCGTTCAGAATAATAGTAGTGCTACGTATGTGACTAAAATAATAATAATAATAAGATTAATACAGGTTTTGAGTATATTTCTTATTGTTACATGGGAAACAAGGTACCAGTAGATTCAGTAGATTCTCACAAATCCAACAAGACCAAGCATTCATGATATGCACACTCTTAAGGATATGAAATTGGGCTATTAGTAAAAAAAAAAGTAGAAAAGGGGGTGTTCACAATAATAGTAGTGTGGCATTCAGTCAGTGAGTTTGTCAATTTTGTGGAACAAACAGGTGTGAATCAGGTGTCCCTATTTAAGGATGAAGCCAGCACCTGTTGAACATGCTTTTCCTCTTTGAAAGCCTGAGGAAAATGGGACGTTTAAGACATTGTTCAGAAGAACAGTGTAGTTTGATTAAAAAGTTGATTGGAGAGGGGAAAAGTTATACACAGGTGCAAAAAACTATAGGCTGTTCATCTACAATGATCTCCAATGCTTTAAAATGGACAAAAAAAACAGAGACGCTTGGAAGAAAATGGAAAACAACCATCAAAATGGATAGAAGAATAACCAGAATGGCAAAGGCTCACCCATTGATCAGCTCCAGGATGATCAAAGACACTCTGGAGTTACCTGTAAGTGCTGTGACAGTTAGAAGATGCCTGTGTGAAGCTAATTTATTTGCAAGAATCCCCCGCAAAGTCCCTCTGTTAAATAAAAGATGTGCAGAAGAGCTTACAATTTGCCAAAGAACACATCAACTGGCCTAAAGAGAAATGGAGGAATATTTTGTAGACTGATGAGAGAAAATTGTTCTTTTTGGGTCCAAGGGCCGCAGACAGTTTGTGAGACGACCCCCAAACTCTGAATTCAAGCCACAGTTCACAGTGAAGACAGTGAAGCATGGTGGTGCAAGCATCATGATATGGGCATGTTTCTCCTACTATGGTGTTGGGCCTATATATCACATACCAGGTATCATGGATTAGTTTGGATATGTCAAAATACTTGAAGAGGTCATGTTGCCTTATGCTGAAGAGGACATGCCCTTGAAATGGGTGTTTCAACAAGACAATGACCCCAAGCACACTAGTAAACGAGCAAAATCTTGGTTCCAAACCAACAAAATTAATGCCTCGCAGATGTGAAGAAATCATGAAAAACTGTGGTTATACAACTAAATACTAGTTTAGTGATTCACAGGATTGCTAAAAAAACAGTTTGAACATAATAGTTTTGAGTTTGTAGCATCAACAGCAGATGCTACTATTATTGTGAACACCCCCTTTTCTACTTTTTTTTTTTACTAATAGCCCAATTTCTTAGCCTTAAGAGTGTGCATATCATGAATGCTTGGTCTTGTTGGGTTTGTGAGAATCTACTGAATCTACTGGTACCTTGTTTCCCATGTAACAATAAGAAATATACTCAAAACCAGAATTAATCTTTTCAGTCACATAGCACTACTATTATTCTGGACACTACTGTACAAGAGGCTGTGAATACAAATTTCTACAACGCTAGTCTCAAAAGTTGTAAATGGGACCTACACCACCTAAAGGGAACAAAACCTTATACCCCTGTCACACTTAGCACGAATGAGCCCGAATGCTGGACAAATGAGGATTCAACCCACATTTTAGCAAATTTGAGGTGCATTCGAAATCCTCATACAGCATTCTTACAGCAGTCGGCACATTTGCGTGGCCAGAGCACATGCACTCCACACTTGTGGTGGAAACCATATCGAACAGTGGTCTAGGTGCAGTCGTACTACAATCTGACTGCAGTCATTATATTTGTATGGCATGGAAATGCTATTCAACGCTTTCGGAGAGTGTTCGAGGGGCTGTTCAAAATGTTTACGCATGTCGAATCCTGGCCGAATGTCTCGATCGTGCCTGAATGCACCTCCCTATCACACTAGAGGCCAAATGAGGCCGAATGCTGCACGAATGGAAATCCGAACTCCATTCGGGCAAATTTCGAGGCGCACACGAATCTTTGTACAGCATTCTTGAGTACATCCCACACAGTCGAGCACATTCGCGTAGCCATCCCGAATGTAGAGCACATGCACAGCACTGTCAAGGTATGTTCGAGGTGGGGAAAGTTTGAACGGTGGTTGAAGTGCAGTCTGACTGCAGTCTCAGCATTCAAAACACCTGATTGTGGTCGACCGACATATACCAGCCAATACAGAGCGCGAATCAGTCGAGGCAGCTTTAGCCCACGTTCTGGGTATTTGCATGGTATTCGTACACGACTGCCCGAATATTTGTCTGTCCTGACTGCGTCACGAATTTTGGATTTTTTGCCCATTCGGGTTGATTCGGCTTCATTTGTGCTAATTGTGACGGGGCCCTAAGCGCCGTCATTCCAAAACAGCACCATTAACAACGGCACATATTTCACAAATATTATAGAAATGTAGGAAGTGTAATTACTACTCAACCAAAGGATCGTCTTAAGAACTTGCTCTTATTTCAGGGTTTTTTTTGGGGGGGGGGGGGGGGGGGGTATGAATACAACCTGCCTTATTTTGTAATGTGCACAACAGGAAGGTGTTTGCAGTATTACACTCACCACTACACAAGAAAACAGGTCATTCAGAAGAAGCATTTTACAATTAACAGAATGTAAAATAAACACATGGTCTCATGTTTTAACAGTTCTGTCCATCGTGCTTCAGGTCCTGTTTCAATGTACAGTAGTCGATTTTTTTTTTTTTTTTTTGCTGCACAGCTCACCTGGTGGATGATTTAAGCAACTACATGCGCTTTTCTCCCTTCTATGACCAGGGGTGCACATAACTGGTACTCATGGTGCTTGTGCGTGCTAAAAATAAATGATGCACAGCAGAAAACACAAGGGAAGCATTTCATAAGAGGAAAGCAATGACACGAGTACCAGTGAGAAGCACGAGTACCAGTTATGTGCACCCCTATCTATAACTGTAAATGAATTAATGTGCCAACATGAGTCCATTCCATCAAGCAGAAAAGCGTTGAGAGCACCCACAAATGCTTCCTCCCTTTTGTTTCACTGGGGAAACAAAAGTCGACACGTGAGATTTTTTTTTAACGGTGACATCACTATATATTTCTGAAAAAAAAATCAGGAATTGAGCGCTTGGAACAGCAGTACAAATTCAATTCACTTTTTTGGGGGGGGGGGGGGGGTGTGGATGTGGCTTTTTTTTTTCTGGAGGCTGCATCCTGATTTTGAGCAATTGAAAAGATTAGCACCCAGAAAAAGGAGAGAGAGAGAGAGAGAGAGAGAGAAAAAAAAAAACTATTGACACAAGGGGCACAATGTCAGTTTTGTACACGTTACATGGGGGGACACAAACACACAGAATAAAAAAATAATTAAATCTTATTAAATTGCTCTATGTGCTAACACTCAAATGAATTAAGTTTGTTCAGATTAACATTTTTCTTGTTTTTAATTTTAGATCAACTTAATTCAATTAAGCGATACCAATTGAAGCATTTGGGCAAACATTTCTTTTTTAGTGTACAATTTTGCATGCACACACACACTAAACCTTTCTCTGCACAACCAGGAGACCAGGGTTTTTAAAATATGTTATTCGTCTACAGCATGCGGAACAGCGAATGACTTTCAAAAAGAAGCCAGTCACTGATTATCTGTTAATTCTTCACCTGTGCATTTCTGACAGAGGCTGTGTTCACCTTAAAACATGCTACTGGTTTAGGATTTCAATCAAGTGTCCACCACAGCCTTTTTTTTTTTTTTGCTTGTTATTGAGAATATTTATGGGATTAACCAATATTTTAAAAAATGCAGTAAATAAACATGAAAACAGTTTAATCCCATGGATATTCAGTGACTGTATTAATTTATGTTGTCTGTATCTGACAGAGAAAGTGGAGAATGTAAATAATGGACAGCAATTAAAGTAAATCTCAATATTCAATATCATGTGAAGATGTAATTATTTGAACACAACACTAAAGAGTGATGAACAGTAAATTGCAATTGTTTGCTTTTATTTAAACAGTTTTCACTTGTTGAACAATGAGGCATACAAGTACAATCATACTATTTTTTCATCAAAATATCAGTTAACTTAAACTTCTTTGGTATTTATCAAAATAATATACATAAGGCACATAGGGAGCATTAATGCATTATTTGCTTGAGTACACAAATTTCTGAGGTTAAGGACACTAGTTAATTTGTCAGAACGCTGTCACCAATCACTACTTGCTTGCATAAACTAGTTTGCTTGCAGATATTAACAGAGCAGCAGAAGCATTCTCACACACTAACTGTAGATGAAGTGGTATTTTAAAGCTTTGCACATTCTTTAATTACAAAAATATTATATTCTGTCACGGCTAACATCAGTCCTACAGATGTAAAAGCAATCACACTTATTTTATGCAAAACAAATATTCATCTGGAGAATACACTTCATACATACAAAAACAAAGACCTCAACAGCGGACGCAAAACAGAATAAAGTGATGCAAGCTGACGATGCAACATGTTTTCCTGAGTGCAAAGATCAAAGACCAGAAAAAAGGACAGAAAGTGACCACTTGTGAATGATGATGCTAAGAGGAAGTGAATGTTTTCACTTTCAAACTGGCTTTTGTAGTATTTTTTCATGCCTGGTAATGTCGTTAATTTTGCATATTATGCGTGTACTGCTGGAGCAGCAGGAGTAGCACCAAAATTATAAAAAACAAAAACAAATTACAATCAGATCTCAAACTATTCTGAACTGCAATGTTACTACTGTGGTGATTAGTTGTAAGGCCACATTTTAGACGGAAAAACTGTGACGAATCACAGCAGAAACAAAAGCTTTGGCACACATCTGAGGACAATTCCTCTGAGACAAAATCCAGCCTGCCCTGTAAAAGAACTATAATTCTGCATCACAATGCTTTGCAATAATCCCTTTGACCAGCAGGAGAAGTAAGTGATCAGTGGTGCAGCAGGAACAAACATTTTCTGTAAAACTATGACTTAACCGTAGTCACCCAAAATACAGACAGCAACAAATATCAGGCCAGAATGTGGTTTGGTAAGACGGCGTCTGTTCACCGAGGCCTACTGTAGTGGGACTAGAGGATCTACTAGAGTGCGTTAATATTATGCAGACACTGAAAACTTTCAACACATTTTGTGATGCAACAGTCTGTTTACATGCAATGTGGTTACATGTACTGAAAAACTCTCAAAAAAAAAAAAAAAAAATCTGTTAATGATTGCAACCGGGAAGACAAGCATCTACCAACTCTGCAGGCATTGACAGGAAGGATATTATGCTTTGTTGCAATTTAAAATGCCTGAAAACATTCTTCAAAATATTTGCTTTGGAATGTTTATTTCTGAGACTAACAGGCCTTGATATAAAACCATCTGTGCCTGCTCCTCTGCTATAGTTTCCATCTTATGCTTACATAAGTCAATAATTGCCAATGACATTCTCAGGGGAAAATGACAGGATAAGCCAGTTTGTGTTTCAGCCCTGATTGCAACAGCAATGTGATATTTAGCACATTTACAGCACAAAGAGCAGAACACTGAAACGCTGTTATGTCACTGGTAATACTGAAGAACTCCTGATGAGGGAAAGACTAAATAAGTTCTAGCTTTGAGATTTAGAATAAAAATGAAGCAATAATTTGTGGTTCCTTGTTGTAGGACAATGAGACACAGGACTCCATCCAAGATCCCATCATCACTATCAACAAGTCCCTGCTTGAATTAGCTGGTGACACTATCTTCATCTTTTTTGGTGAAAGAGCTACGTTAACGGAAATTTGAACACGATGCTGAGTGACCACAACATTTGATAGCATATTGACTGATATTGAGTGTTGCAGCATACTCTAACAAGATGCTACTGAAACAGTAGCAGCTGCAACCTACTGGTCAGGTCATTAGGTACATCTGTTCAACTGCTGATTAAAGGAAATTTCTAATCAGCCAAACTGCACTTTTAGTAGGCACAAGCTCTCCAAAATTGCAGAATGAAAGCTTGAACTGTGTATCAAAAATCCAGGCTGTTGCTGGTGGTGTAATGGTGGAGCAAATTCGCTATGCATTAGGTCATTATGGACCAAAATCTCAGCCATTTGTTTCAGCGCCTTGTTGAATTTATGCCACAAAGAAAATTAAAGCAGTCCTAAGACCAAGATGGGATCTAACCCAGTAGTAGCCAGGTGAACCTAATAAATGGTCAGTAAGCACATCTTAAAGTTAACTAACAAAACAACCACATAAACAAATACTCATTCAGCACTGGATTATCAGTTGTTATGGCGAGCTGTGAACTAAGGCCTACTTACGCAAAAGGCAGTCAGAGCCAAATTACTGTCACCTGAATAACTGTACTAATATACAAATATTTTGCTTTGATTTGGTTTGGTTTACCAACTCCCAAGAAAACTATCAGGGGTTTACCTTGGTACAGCTTCAGCTTTCTTTGACACCGGGCTACTTTGTGTTGCTACATTATTTAGGGTCCCTTCACACACAGTGCGAAGTTTGGATGACATGCATACTTCGTGTGAAAACCGTAAAATGCCGTCCCTGCCGCCAACACCTCGCATACCTGTTGCTACAACTATATGCACACACAAGCGCCTGAAAGACAAAGAGTGCGCTGTGTGAACCCATCGTACTCTCACGGCAGGTGCCGGCCAAATTCCAGGTGACGACATCTAACACCGGCTCACATGGCACTTAGAAAATGTGTGGTCAGTCACACTCTTGGCACGACAACAGACTGCACACAATCACTTTTGTACTCGCAGAGGAATTCGTCTAAGTCCCACACGAGTGTGGCTTTGGGCTGAGCGATGAAATGACAGATGTGTCCTCCCACTGAAGCAGCTATGGAAATCTGTGGATCTGGACATTCTAGCTGGACACCATGTACGTTTTTGGACAGACATGGACAAACAACTGCACACTGTGATGTGCGCGTGTCTGTTTGCTGTTATCAAGTGGACATAAATAAAAAGATATCACTGTAGAGACGTGCTGCAGTGAGCGAGCGAGCATGCGTGCGCACATGGACAGGCTGCTCCCAGGTTGAAACGGACCGTCAGATAACACGTAGCAGGCGATCTCATGGTCACGTCACCCATGTGAGCTCTGTTCCACATGACGCAGTGTCCTGCGGCACGTCATCCACAAGATGCGCCGCGGCCGGTTGGAGATGCTCCAGCAGATGTGGACATGAATGAGACAAGCGATCTGCTTCTCACATCACGTCAGGTCATTCCATGATTGTATGTCTGTGACCATGGGTCATTTACAGAAGAACAGAACGGATCATATTTGTATTGCTCGCTTGATAAATGCAGTGTTTTATATGGTGTGATTTTAATTTTTTTTTTTAATAATACTTCCATGTCCTTCCTGATATGAGGCAGATCACTGCAGCTTTCAAAGAACAGCTCCGTAGCTCAGTGGAAAAGTCTCTGACTGGCAATCAGAGCTTTTGGACGCTTTTGGTTCGTGTCCAGTGGGTCGTATGTTTTTGTTGTTGTTGTCCCCCCCACATAAGCGGTGCGATGTGGTTCCACAGGTACCGGCTGTTTTTTTTAATATTTCCTCCATAAAAGAGGGCAATGTGCCGCAGCTGGCACTGTGTTTCTGCCCGAAAGACACCGGTGCATGCACGAACTCTCACACTGTGTGTCGGCGCGATGTTTCGTGGTGCGCTAATTTTGAACTGTTTCGCCATTTTCATCCAAACTTCACACTACGTGTGAAGGGGCCATTAAGTATGCAGGTAACATACACCCAGCTTGTCAGTTTTTTATTTTTTTTCTATAAATTAAAAGTATGTGGGCCAAATAATTTAAACATGATAACAACAGCTATGAAAGAGCTGAATGTTACACAGAACCCATTTTCATTACAAAAAAAAAAAAAAAAAAAATAAAAAAATAAAAAAAAAAATCACAGACAACATGGTGCAGTACTAAATGATTGTGAAAAGCAGAGTTTTGCCCCATATTTTCAAATCTCCAAAATGGAGAGAAAATAAATGTATTGCATTCATCCATCCTGTCACAAGTAAACAAACTTCTGGTTTCCTTGCCTCCATACAGCACAGCCCCACTATCATCACTAATACTGTCCAGTCGGCTGTCCAGCAGCCTTCACTCCTACACAGTGAGCTCGCTCACAGAATGAAAATACCTCATGAGCTGAAGAGGAAATGGTCCGAGGTCACTGGTGAAGTCTTTAGATAGGTTACATAATGTTAGCAGTAAGGAAACATTTTCATAAACCTTCTCTGCTGGTCACTAAAGCCAGAAATTAATGGGACAAATTTTGGTTTCATTCTTGTGCAATGTGCAAAATTCAAAGGAATACCTCAAGAGACAAAGCTCAAAGTTATAGGAAAAATACAAGGCAGTTATCGCCATTGCGGCAGCAGCTCCAGACCTCTGGGGTTGATATAGCAGAGTAAGCTCTGCTGCTGTACCCAGCCTGGTTCATGTCAAAGCTTCAGACAGGTGCAGATGAAAGGTGAATAACTAAAATCATTAACATCCAAAGTTTGAAGAGTCCATGAGCCACTGTGAGCTGGGAAGATGTTTTAGTAGGCTACAATATGGACATGCTTTCAGGTGAGTGAGGAATGGCTCCGCCAAGTGCTTCCACTTTGTGATCCGTCCCAGCAGGAAACCGGGCTCCTCCTCCAGCCAGCACCACCATAGTGTCTCCTGACACGTTGGCAAACTCAAAGGCAAATGTCCCATAGAACAGCATGACGATGATGCAGAACCCCATTCAAAGATTGGCTGACGGCGTGCTGGAGAACAAAGCTCTTCTGAACAAAAAATATGGCACCTGAATGTGTGGTTAAGGACAGCGCTGGTAAAGCCACATTAACGTACACATACTGTATGCAGATAATCTAACATTTGCAAATTCACCCTCGGCGCAAACCTAATAGAGTACATCTCAAATATTGCCAAACTTAGGATAAAGTGCCAGAAAAAAATAGAAAACGAATGTTGTCAAGTGTAAATGTTGACCATGTAGAGGGTTTGCCCTACCATTATGTAGGTATGGCGGACCACTGGGGCAAGCATTTATGTAAAATACTCGAGTGAGTCAAGTGAGAGCTGCTGTGAACAGCCCTGACTGTCTGTGTTACTGTTGGCAGCAAAATCATCTAATATCTCAAGGTGTGTTCCCATTACCCTTCAAACTGCAATCTGAAGTAGTGAACTGTTAATATACTTAATGGAAATGTGTATATGTTGAAAGAAGTTTGAAAAAAAAATTTTTTACACTTCTGTGAGGTAGTTTTTCAGGTGATTTAAAAAAAGCCTGATTTCAAAAAACTGCAATGAAAGACTTTCCTTTTCACATCGCTTACAGAAAGTCACATGAAATTCTAAAACACGACAGTACATGTAGACAGGAAGAGACTTGTTAAATGTTATAAGATTACAGCAATATTGGGTTAAAAAAAAAGAACAAAATTGTAACATTTAGCAGGACTCACCCTTGTGTCACCATTACTATTGGAATTATAGTTCTCCAAAGAGCCTTGCTAGAACAACAGTTACCACGTGAGGACAAAACCCAGCAGTCACATTCCATCACTCAATGGAAATGCTGCCATTTTACCAATGTTTTTGTTGATTTATGAAAATTTCACTTAACGTTTTAAATTCTGGAGCATATTCAACATGAAGTGGGGGTAGAAAAAGAAAAAAAGAAAAGTGGGCAGGGCTGAATACAGTTTGAATGATGTTTAAGACCCCATCACACGGCAATAGCTGAACGAAAGAAAAAAAAAAAAGTCATAAATTATTCAAGAAAAAGTGGACGAATGAGCCTGTACTTCTCCCAAAGAAAAGCCTGCGAGTCCGGAGCACATAAAAGAACAAAACAAAACCGAAACTAACAAAAGAAACAAAGCGAACGCCAACCTTGACGCTTTAAAACAAAATCAAAACAAAACATTCATGATGACGTGACTTGACAGTGGGTATCAGACCAGCGCCAGCCTGTGATCATTTCTGCAGCCAGCCTGTGCTCTCCACAGCACCTGCAGGTGCGCGATCTGTTGTCTTGACAACAAGTTTGTCTTCAGAACAACGTGTGCGCACATGCATGCACGTTCCAGCCACAGACAGCATGGGAACGTACGCACAGCCGTTTGTGGCTGTGTGTACAGCCTCTCCAGCACAGGCGCTGGATGTGCGTAAATAGATAAAGTAGTTGATAAAATGGTCTTGCTGCTATTGTTTCTGTATGACATGTTGGTTTCGTCCCCACATGGATGAGTCACGTTCAGCTTGTTAGATCTTTAGTTATTTATGTGTTCAGATATCGTCAATGTTCGTGCAAGACTGGGAGGTTGGACAAAGTTGGACGACAGTCAAACAGCACACTGATGGTACGGGAGCTACATAAACGATGAAGACCGTCAAGACAGAAGCAAAACGGAATACGGACGAATTGAAGTTGTCGTCAGGATTCGTTCACATTTTTGAACAGTTTGAAAATTCTGACGAAGCACCAGCTGCAGGAACGAACTGGACGATGTTAAATGATGTCTCCGAAAGTCAACGCAAGTCCAGATTTTCGTTTTGGCTTCGGTGTCCTTCGTTAGTGCCGTGTGAGGGTCAGGTGAGGTTAAGATGGCCCTGCCAACAAGGAGAAAGAGTACGAGGTCTATTAGAAAAGTATCTGACCTTATTATTTTTTCAAAAACCATATGGATTTGAATCACGTGTGATTGCGTCAGACAAGCTTGAACCCACGTGCGCATGCATGAGTTTTTCCACGCCTGTCGGTTGCGTCATTCGCCTGTGAGCAGGCTTTGAGTGAGGAGTGGTCCAGCCCCCTCGGCTTGTGGATGTGCCTGGACATGCCAGAACATGTCCCGTGAGGCTTCATCACGGTGTTGCTGTGCGCCATGAGGCACCGCCGCGACGCGTGAAGCCTCCGCTCCTCTTTCCATGACAAAAACTCCTGTAACAGTGGAATGTGCCATTCATTTCCAAACTGGACGCTGTGTTTTATCCGGGACGTCGTCTGACTAGCACAGGAATTGTGAAAAGATATGGACATCAGCACTTTTTCGGCACATTGAGACAGACGTGCGGAGGAATTCCGCGCGTCGCGGCGGTGCCGCATGGCGCACATCAATGCCATGATGAAGCCTCACGGGACATGTTCTGGCATGTCCAGGCACATCCACAATTTCTTGGATAATCACTTGATGGAAAAACCACAGACAGCTGTCTGAACGCCATCTCAAAGCCGTCCTGTGAGACCAAAACGGAGGTGGTTTTGTCTCGCTCCAGTAGCGAATCCATCGTGACGCGCGAAGCCTCCGCTCGCCTTTCCATGACAAAATCTCTTGTAAAAGTGAAATCTGCCGGAAAATGGTTGATGTCCAGCTCTTGTGATAACCAGAGAAATGGCACACGATGGTCACGGATCCAGACAGCCATCGGTTTAGAAATGAAATGGTCGTTCAGATAAATTTTCTAATGGTTTCCAGCTGCCAGTCTCTAACAGTTTCTGAAAAAATTCTGATGGAAAAAAGCCCAAATCATTCCGCCATTTCCTGACAATGAAAATCCGCAGAGGGGGTGGACCACTCCTCACTCAAAGCCTGCTCACAGCGAATGACGCAACCGACAGGCGTGGAAAAACTCATGCATGCACACGAGGGTTCAAGCTTGTCTGATGCAATCACACGTGATTCAAATCCATATGGGTTTTTGAAAAAAATAATAGGTCGGATACTTTTCTAATAGACCTCGTAGATTTAAAATATCTACGCTATACATCAAAATGATATTCAGCATAGACATTAGTATTAAAGCTGAATACTGGAGAGAAATCCTGCTGTCATGTAATTACAAAGGTGTCACATTATAACACTCTCTTCCACATCAGCAGACAGTCTGCATATTTTTAAAATAAGGATACTGAGCACCAGGGCTACAAAAGCCATTAGGGTCATGGTTAGTCGTAGGTGGGCCACGTTTGTACTCTCCCCGAGTCTTGCCAAACGGTATGTCAACGCCGACTGCAGGCAAACAAACAGCATACCGGTGGGGAAAGCAATGCCTGCTCCAACATATGTGGAGAACTTTGGCATTATCCACCTGTTATAAAAACAAAACAAAGAAAATGAAAGAGAGACAGAACAATGCAATATAATGGAATAGGACTACAGTAAATGCTAATTTCACAGAAACACATTCAGAAGCCGACAACACTAACTGAACACATTTGGTAAGTGTCATCTGGTGAGAAAATCTGATGGTTTTCTGTATGAAAATGTCCTATCAGCTTATGTTTCTGAAGAGTTTTTAGCAAACCTTTTACAGACCCAGTAGGTCTGATGGTTTTCTGAATAGTGTGGACATGACAAATCCAATTAAATCATCGCAGATTTGGGTCACTTTCATAAATTCTCCAATATCCAATATCTGCCAGATTCCTGGGAATGTGATTTGAGTGACATATCCCATACTCTACAAATTTCACCATCTCTAGCCGAGTTACAGCTTCAGCTAGTTTATGTGGCTTTGCTAACGTAACACTCAAGATTCAGTGATTTATTTCTTTGTGAATGTTACACTAAAAAAATGTGCAACATCAACAAATCGGTGTTGGCATTCAAATTAAACGGCAAACGTGACATCTAGAAAGTCAAAGTCACAGAATGCCTCCCTCTTTGCTAGTCACAAGCACAATAAGAAACAATACACAAAAGAAGCACGTGACTCCAGCCTCCCCACACACACAGCTCAGATGTACCGATCAGAACAGATAAGAGATTCAGCAGAGGACCAACATTCATGCAAGGATGAATAAATTTAAACGGAAGTGCTTAAGGCTACAATGCTAAGAATGACAGTTTCCCTACTCCCCATATTGTAATTGCACAAGACCTTAAAGCAATGAGAACTTCTCAGCTATTTTGTTCACTGATCAGCTGGTGCATTTGAAACATTATTGTGCCTGTACGCTAATCCTTAACTAGCAATGACTTCAAGGAAGCTCAGTATTTAAAAAGTATAAATAGCTATATATTCTTGTATCTTGCTTCTGACAAATCCAGGGATGGAAATAGAGAAGAGTTTCAGCATGGCACCTTCTGGAATAAAGTGACCAAGGCGAAGCCTGATTTTCTCTATTCCCTAACTTCTTTATTTAAATCTGTTCGACTAGAGCTCTGATGACTGGTTCCAGGTGTACCAAGGTTGACTTAAAAGGTAAATTCTTCCTCTTTAGCGGTTAGCCTTTTAGTCACAGTGATTGGTTGAACTGAGTGCTCTCTTGATGGTGGATGATATCACATTTCTGCCTGATGTTTCAAAGTCCTTAATCTGTTTGTTGTTGTTGTTTTTTGAGTTGCAATCCTGTGGTTCTGCTGGAACTTTATAAACCAGAGTTCAGTCACTTTCGGGGGTATTAATTGTTGGCCATCTTCTTCAATGATGTGAAGTCTTTGGGATCCCAAGCTTCTTGTGTGCTTGTAAAATAAATTGTATATCTGGGTATGCTACTCTAAAACCTTTAGAGACTGCTCTATAAGAAGAATCTGACTTGTAGCAATCCATAATATTTCTGGATGCCTTGGCTCAATTCATTGATCTTTTCCACCGTGCTCTTAAATACAAGAAGGGATTTTTTTTTCCTAGGAGGTCCTCACACAGCCACAGATGCCCCAGGTAATACAAACAGTAGGGTAGTGCATGTTAATTTGTCTTGAGTAAGCAGCCAACAAGACAGCAAAAACAACTCTGAGAGGGGGTTTTAGGCTTCTGTGGGTGTTGACTGGGGAACTGTGTACAGTGCAACTTTGTTGTACCACCAGTTATACAGCATCATGGTAGAGTGGGACAGAGAAGGATTTTTGCTAGAAATAGGATGTGAAAAAATCAAGTATTTTGCAAGCAGGCGCATATTATACCACACAAAAAAGAAACAAATATGTATGACGGATTGCTTCAGTCATCCTGCAGCTTTTACAGATTACCCTTCGAATTGTGTGCACAAATTAATGCAACTTCAACTTAATCAAGCAAGATCAGCTTGAAATGAGTTCCTGTATGCAGTTATTAATCAGAAGCTCTGCAGCATCTGATAATCAGAAGCTCTGCAGCATCGGATAAATTTTGACATGCAATGTGGAATAAGCAAAGATCACATTTCCCACTATTCCTTAAATTAAAGCATAATAATAATAATAATAATATAAATAATATGTTGTGTTGTATACTACCCGACCCCCTCCCCCACCAAAAAAGCAGAATTTTCTTTATGCATTGCGCAAGGTTATGTCGTGCATTATACGGTTTGAATGCACGACGCGGAGTCTAAGTGCATTCAAACCGTATAATGCACGGCTTCTCGTTGTTTAAATCCACTTATACCCATGGTCCCACACAGTGAGCTAACACACATATTTATTTAAGTTAACAGAACTTGATTAAAATGTGTGAGTATCTGGGATTATTTTATGTTTTGTCTCCGATGCGCTTACCGAGTCTGCGGGCTCACGCCGCAGTGGGCCACTCACACCGCCCTCACTCTCTGCTGTTGTGGAGCTGTGGCAAACTCTGACAAACTACGGTCCAGAAACTACGCTCGCTGTTTTGATGCGGAGCGCTCGGCAGCCGGCAAGGATAGAACCGTTCCTCTTCTTCTTCAATCTTGTCCAGTTCGTCCGATGTTAAATCTTTATGCCGTTGCTTTGCTTTTCTTCTTGTTTGCTCTCCACCTCTTTCCATTCCTCAAATGTTTTATTTTGGCCAGAAAATATTAAAATTCACTTGGAAATCCATGTTTTATTGCGTTTCTGTCATTCACTTGTCAAAACACAGCTGATCTGTGCCAACTGATTTGCGCGTTGCTATGGTGACGACCAGAGTGGAGTGATTATAACAGTGACTTAACTCGCCGAACTACGTGTGCGTATACACGAAAATAATGCACGCCAGTTAGACATGGAATTCTCACTGACCATGGTATAAAGAACATTAACAGTAAAGGGCAAAGAGTGACACATAAGTTCTGTATGTTTCAATTCCATTTAGGGGAAGGCCATGATTATTGTTATGGTAATCATGAGTATGTGTTGATTATGGCAGTCACGTGACGCCCTAACCCTAATAGTCCAAATAGCCCAACCTTCCAGAGAAAGATGACCCAAAAGAATAACTGAAACAAGAAATGTTGGTCGATATAAAGTGAGTGAAAAAAAAACAATGTCTTGCTCTCCCCATCGGAGAATCGAACCCCGGTCTCCTGCATGACAAGTGGAGACACTCATCACTGGACTAACAAGGAGTTAGCAACTAGCACAGAGTCACAGAACATCAATTATGGAGGCTGTTGTCATTTCCCCCCGGCTCTTTTCTGTAATATTGTCCCACATAAAGACTATTCTGCACTTTAAATTTATTAAAAGTCACAATGAAAATCAGGACTGGTTTCCGAAGAACTTCTCTCACAGACGAGATCCGACCTTTCAGAACCAAGAACAATGGACGCAACGCAGTTTTATAAAACTCTTCATGGGCGCAACAAAGGTGGACCTTATTTTGCAAAATCCTCCCTTATTGGTCAGCGTGGGCATTCGAGGAAGGTCCCACCCCCTGCCACTGACCCACGCAATAACGGGACTGTATATTTATAATGTAATCTGAATCGCTTGTCCTAAGTGGTAAAACTGGTTAAATCCAGTTCGACATGCAACATTCCAAGAGAGAACAGAGAAAAGGATATTCAACTAAGGATACAATCTGAAGTAAAACAACTACTTTAAATACCAAAGAAAATAAAGAAGACAATAATTAAACACACAAATATGTCTAACACTGTCGTAAGCATACCCCCAAGATTAAAGGTTACATCTCTCATAACTGTAACCACGTCCTTAAGGTAAAGGGAAGAAGTGAAACCAAACAGTCACCAAGGATTATTATGCCATCAAAAACAAACCTCTAACTGAACATTTCATCACCACCATCCATTATAAATTTATTCTGATCATAAGACACTTTTAGACTGGCAAAGGGTCCAACACCGTCATGTCAAGTTAAATTTGAAATAGGTTTTCCATTGCAGCTGGACCCCAAATAATTACTACCTGAATTGTAATGTTTCAACTTTGCAACAATACTTGAAAGGGAAACAAATTCCAAAACAGACTTGTAGATTTTCAGGAAGCTTAAATAAGATCAATCAAAGTGTTCACCAGCTGTCGCTACACGACATCATATTGCACTGACACACATGGCAGACAACCATGCTTTAAGTCACTTGCAATCCCGCAACGTGCTGAGGGAGCGGTAACAATCTCCAGTAATCACAATTCAGCATTATTTGTGTCCTTGGCAGAGCATTTACAGATCTGTCTGTAACAGATGGTCTGTTAAGACAGAGCATGTGTGTGTTTATGTGTGGATGGGCAGTAACTGATTAAGGTAGGAAATAGAATAAAAACAGACAATTTCAGATGGTCTACGTACTATATGCAACCCTGCTCCTGGAGATTACCTGCTCTCTCTCGGTTCCACCTAGAGGATGACATTTTTCGGGAATTCCCGTGGGTCACGTGATTCCTGCGGGATTCCCGCAGGATGGGAGTCAAAATTTTATCAATCCCGTGACTGGGATGGGACGGGAAAAAAAAAAATGAACGGGAGCGGGCAGGAGCAGAATGCCAAAAATAGATGATTTTCATTTATTTAAATGACAATCACACTCAGTTTGCAGCCGAGTGTGAAGCGTCCGGGATGAAAATCAGCACCTCCAAATCCGAGGCCATGGTTCTCGACCGGAAAAAGGTGCTTTGCCCTCTTCAGGTTGGTGGAGTGTCCTTGCCTCAAGTGGAGGAGTTTAAGTATCTCGGGGTCTTGTTCACGAGTGAGGGACGGATGGAGCGTGGAGATTGATAGACGGATCGGTGCAGCATCTGCAGTGATGCGGTCGCTGTATCGGACCGGCGTGTGAGGAGAGAGCTGAGTAGGGGGGCAAAGCTCTTGATTTACCGATCGATCTACGTTCCGATCCTTACCTATGGTCATGAGATTTGGCTCATGACCGAAAGAATGAGATCGCGAGTACAAGCGGCCGAGATGAGTTTCCTCCGCAGGGTGGCTGGGCGCTCCCTTAGAGATAGGGTGAGGAGCTCGGGTCACTAGGGAGGAGCTCGGAGTCGAGCCGCTGCTCCTACACGTCGAAAGGAGTCAGTTGAGGTAGCTCGGGCATCTTTTCCGGATGCCCCCTGGACGCCTCGCTGGAGAGGTGTTCCGGGCACGTCCCACTGGGAGGAGGCCCCGGGGAAGACCCGGGACACGCTGGAGGGACTACATCTCTCGGCTGGCTTAGGAACGCCTTGGGGTTCCCCCGGAGGAGCTGGGGGAGGTGTGTGTGGATCGGGAGGTCTGGGCGGTTTTGCTTGAGCTGCTGCCCCCGCGACCCGAGGAGCTTCCATTCCGCTTGCCGGCTCCGGTTGTCAGTCAAGTTAACATGACGGACCTTGATCACACGGAGTGAGTTGTTGTGGTAAGCTCCCAATACAGAGAGTATCATTATTTGCTGCAGGAGCTGCGTCTGGATGACGGCGCTTTCAGCGGTCCTTCCGCCTCTGTGGGCCCCAGTTTGAGGACCAACTGTAAACAATAAAAAAAAAAGAAACTCTGCTGCCTGCTATGGATTGCAGCTTGCTCTTCCCCCCAAAACTCTGTCATAATTGTGTTTAGAAATCAGTCACCCATTTGTTTTATTATACATCTGTGTAGTTAATAAGTAAAATAATCTCCATGGACGATTCGCTCGCGCGCGCACGTAAAATAATAAGAAACTCAAAATCCAAGTTCAACTGAAAGGAGCAAAGGTTAGGACCTGCCCTAATTACAGGATCAAAGAAGGACAAGACAAGTTCAAAGAGAAGCAGTCAAGATGAAAGATGAATGATGATCAAAAAATGAATGTCTCAGATCAAAGAAGGAAGACAGGTCAGCAATCACAATCCATGACTTTTACAAGACACCAAAGAGACGACCCTCTTACATAAAAGGAAAATAACAACAGAAAATAGAGGACTGTTTGAGCTTGGCGGAGGTATGTGCTCAGAGTCACCTTTTAGTTTTTCTCACTTTGATGGTTTGATTACTCCTGGGATGACAAGGCCTGGGAAATGGCAACCAATTTTCTTTTTGGATTACACACAAAGCAGCACATTTAACTTCTTACTTTTTCAGACTACTGCAATCTCCCCTCCCATTGTAACTAAAAGTCAAGCTTAAACTTTATGTTAGAAGGATAATCTTACTGGAACTGAGCATCAACTTTGAGCAATGAGTTAAAGAATAGCAAATCACTTGACAGATTGTTACACATGGCTGTTCACAAACAACTTGTACTCAAGGTTCTGGGCTCAAACTCCTCTTTCTAACACAAGCATGCTTTCCTGCCAAGGTGGTGGTAAATGTGGAGAAGGGGGTGGGGTGAATGAAACAAAAGGAGAACATGAAAGCTTCAAAATGCACACACACAAGGAGTAGTTCAAAGACAGAAAAATAACTACAATAGCATAATATTTTGTTCCAGATTCGTTAAGGATTGTTACTATAAAAAATAAATAAATAAAAATAAAAAACAACATACAGACCACATTCTCAGCAACACAGAGACACATATTTTATAATAATACTTAAAACTAGTGATGACTGTCATCAACTATTAAGCATGTTCAATATGCTCAGATACAGATTACAGTCCTTGGCAGCTGTTTAAGTGATCTTTCTCTTCTTTGTTCCATCTCTGAAGGTACAACCCCAATTCCAGTGAAGTTAGGACGTGTAAATGTAAATAAATACAATTATTTGCAAATCCTCTTCAACCTATATTCAATTGAATATACCACAAAGACAAGATATTTAATGTTCAAACTCAAGCTTTATTGTTTTTGCGCAAATATTTGCTCATTTTGAAATGGATGCCTGCAACATGTTTCAAAAAGCTGGGACAGTGGTATGTTTACCACTGTGTTACATCACCTTTCCTTCTAACAACACTCAATAAGCGTTTGGGAACTGAAGACACTAATTGCTGAAGCTTTGTAGGTGGAATTCCTTTCCCATTCAAGTCATTCATGACTTCAGTTGTTCAACAGTCCGGGGTCTCCGTTGTCGTATTTTGCACTTCATAATATACCACACATTTTCAATGGGCGACAGGTCTGGACAGCAGGCAGGCCAGTCTAGTACCCGCACTCTTTTACTACGAAGCCACGCTGTTGTAACACGTGCAGAATGTGGCTTGGCATTATCTTGCTGAAATAAGCAGGGACGTCCCTGAAAAAGACGTTACTTGGATGGCAGCATGTGTTGCTCCAAAACCTGGATGTACCTTTCAGCATTGATGGCGCCATCACAGATGTGTAAGTTGCTCATGCCATGTGCACCAACACACCCCCATACCATCACAGATCCTGGCTTTTTAACTTTGCACTGGTAACAATCTGGATGGTCTTTTTACTCTTTCGTCCGGAGGATACGACGTCCATGATTTCCAAACACTATCTGAAATGTGGACTCATCAGACCACAGCACACTTTTCCACTTTGCGTATGTCCATTTCAAATGAGCTCGGGCCCAGAGAAGGTAGCGGTGTTTCTGGATGTTGATGTATAAGGCAGGGGAGGGCAACTTGTTCCAGAAAGGGCTAAGAGGGTGCAGGTTTCTTTGCAGCCACTGACTCCACCAGGTGATTTCAGTTATTATCACTTTGAGCAGGTGGAATCAGTTAATCAGTGAAATCACCTGGTGGAGTCGTGGCTGCAAAGAAAAACCTGCACCCTCTTAGCCCTTTCTGGAACGAGTTGCCCACCCCGATGTATGGCTTTCGCTTTGCATGGTAGAGTTTTACTTGCACTTGTAGATGTAACGTTGAACTGTGTTAACTTACAATGGTTTTCTGAAGTGTTCCTGAGCCCACGTGGTAAGATCCTTTACACAATGATGTCGGTTTTTAATGCAGTGTCGCCTGAGGGATCGAAGGTCACGGACATTCAATGTGGTTTTCGACCTTGCCGCTTATGTGTAGAAAGTTCTCCAGATTCTCTGAATCTTCTGATTATATTATGGACTGTCGATGATGGAATCGCCTAAATTCCTTGCAACTGAATGTTGAGAAAACAGTGTTCTTAAGATGTTGACTATTTTGTTTTCCACGCAGTTGTTCACAAAGTGGTGACCCTGCCCCATCTTTGCTTGTGAATGGCTGAGCCTTTTGGGGATGCTCCTTTTATACCCAATCATGACACTCACCTGTTTCCAATTAACCTGTTCACCTGTGGAATGTTCCAAACAGTGTTTCTTTAAGCATTCATCAACTTCCTGGTTTTTTGTTGCCCCTGTCCCATCTTTTTGAAATGTGTTTGCAGGCATCATTTCAAAATGAGCAAATATTTGCACAAAAACAAAAAAGACTATCGTTTGAACATTAAATATCTTGTCTTTGTTGTGTATTCAATTGAATATAGGTTGAAGAGGATTTGGAAATCATTGAATTCTGTTTTTATTTACATTTCACACAACGTCCCAACTTCATTGGAATTGGGGTTGTAAGTTTCCAACAAGCCACACTCCAACTCATATGGCAATGACATGTTTCTCTGCCCAAATCCTCAATTATCCTAACGGAAAAGCCCCACTGGTCATACCACAGCTGTCCTGTGAAAGTGTTATGCAATACACGACTAGAAACAGAAGTGGTAGTTCCTGTGGAAAATATTGCTGCAATACTTAGATTGTGGTTTGGTGGTCACAGGTTTTTTTTTGGGGGGGGGGGGGGGGTTCTGGGTAAGTGTGTGGATGGGTGGAGAGGATGTAATTCAGACCCCTGAACCTTTTTGTTTTTTTTTTATTCCAGCCCCCTTCAGAAGGTCAAGTACTGTTGTCTCCTCATGTCTGCGGGCCTGGGACTTGATGTTCTGCATTTCATTTTGTACCAGAATTTCCTTTGACCATATGGTTTCCCATGTGTTATTCTTATTCATCATCTGTACCGTATTTCCATCTTCCTGGAATGTCCTCAACTGTTTGAGATGAGAATCCAAGAGCAAGCACCCAGTATCAGGCCTGTGATTGGTTATAAACATGGCCCTTTGGAGCCACCACCCTCTCTGCCCAACTCCTCTCCACGCATGGCCAAACATGATGACTCACTTCCCCTTGGCTCTTTCCATAAAATTCCTCACAGATCTCCAGAACAGAGACCCTGGAGAAGATGCAGGGGGAAAAAAAAATTAAACACTAAAAAAGAGTGGGGACTACCTTTGTGCGGTCTCGGACACAGACACAGCACATCTGTTCCACACGCGATGTTCTTCATGCTGACTTTGATTGCAAACATTTTCCATGCCATCACAATCACTGATGAAAATATTTAGACAAGTAATCACATGGATCCATCCCATCTCCACCACAAACTCAATCACACTACTCAAGGCACCCCATGAATGGCTGCTCAGTCCTCCTAATTAATCATACTGAAGAGAAACATGACTAGGGATGGATATTGATAAGATTTTATCGATATCATGCCATTATTGATTCCCCTTATCGATCCGATTCCTTATCGATTCCCTTACCAATACCTGTGAATTTTCTGTGTACTAAAAGTAGGCTTTACAGGTTTTCTATGTCAACAACATTTTATTAAGTCTTAAAGTAAATAAATATGAAACTGGTCACTGGATCCTTGATCTCTGGACATAAATAAAAATAAACAAAATCTGTAGTTTTGTCAAAACCATTTCCTTTCAGTAACTCCATAACTCTGAATTGAGCTCAGCCGGCTGCACTGCAAGTCAACATCAATGTAATTCATAAAGAATGCAGGACGTCTCATTTTGGGAGGAAAAAAATGTTTTGGTCGATTGGAGTTTATTGTTTGTATTACAATGTTTGGAAAGAGGTGTCATTTTATTTAAAACAGTGATTCGCTTTCAAGCTATTCATTCCGGCTGGACTCTAACTTGACGCGGCAGAGAGCGGCGCAGCATTTGGAGTTGTGCAAACGGAACAGAGGATGATTCTCGTTTCTTGCAAGACAAGAGTCCCAGTGAGTTAGTTAAGTCCCTTTCACACCGGGTCCACTTCGAGTTGTTTCCTGTTGCGTCATGATGATGCAGGAATATCTGCATCAGGTGAGTGCAGCAGGGGGCAGAGAGGAGGTGAGAATGCAGCCTGCAGGTTCTCTTTTAGTTTATATTTATTCTTGTGCTGAGCTACAGGTCTGCACTCTGAGTTGTGTTATAGCTTATCTTTCCTCCTTTGACCGCGAGATGCTCGCGCGTGCGAACGAACCATCCATGAGCAAATGTGGAGATGTCTGGAGTTATACTTAATGTGGACATGTCCTGTGTCTGGCAATCAGTCTGTGAGCAGGACTTATGCCTTTCTTTTTAAGACAGTGATGAGAGAGTTTGAGGGGAGAACAAGGCACTAACTGCCTGCAGCCAGACAGTTTTTTTTATTCCCTTACCAAAAAGTAGTACATGCAAGTATGTTTCAAGTATACTTCCAGTTTACTTTTTATATACTTATCAGTACTATTTTGGTAAGGGTTGTTCACATGTGTACATGCAAATGAATCGTCCGTGAGTGGACTGGAGATGTCCGGACTTTTTACTGGATGTGGACATGTCCTGTCTCTGGCAATCAGTCTGTGAGCAGGACTTTTATGGATTTTATTTAAACACTTTTGTGAGACAAGAGCAAGGAGCTGGAGCTGCAGCAGCTGCAATCAGCATTTTTTTTTTCTGTGCTCTTTTTTGAGTGTGTAGTCTCACTGCATTGTGTACATGGTATAAAAACAATCCTGCGTGATTTATACTTCAGGAACAATGGAACACAGCAGGAATCATAAATTGGCGTCGGGTAACGTTGTTTTGTGAGGGTGTGGCTTTAAGTTACGTTGAGTACCGTCCTGTTGCTCTGACTTGCGCTGAAACCACTTAATTTCTGCGTCGAGCACAGGACAGAAAAAAAATTAAACATTTACTTTTTGGCTCCTTTGTGTCCCTCATGCTATTGTGGCGTCACGCTGCATCGTCTCGGCACTGGGTTGCTTCCATGTGGTGTCGTCATGACTACACCCGACGCAACTCGAAGCAGCCCGGGTGTGAAAGGGGCTTTACTTTAATCCGCACAAACGTGACCCATAATTGACATATTTTAATGGCTTAGAGAGGGGTTAAGAAAGGGTCTTTTTCCACTTCCGAAAAGTAGTGAAGCAGAGAACCAACGAAGCAGCGGATCGGAGCACTGTTTCGTTGGTTCAAGCTTCAAAGCGGAGCCGTTACAGAAGCGGTTGATTACAGACCTGCTGCAGGGTCTGTAATCAATGTAAAGAAATGATCATTTTCCCGACAAACACCTTCAAAAACAAGGGTCGCTCTGAAGGACTGATAGGGAATCGTTAAGGAAAAAGGCTATCGATGTCGGTGAATTGAATCATTTCTTAACAATTCTCGAAAAGAACTGGTTCCCGATACCATCCCTAAACATGATTTACTGATTTTTTTTTTATTAGACTCAGAGATCCTGCGACTTATACCCCAGTGCAACATGTATACAGAGAAATCACAAGTTTGGTTGTTTTGTTTTTATAATAATCACTATAATAATTTTTTTAGGGTTTCCCAGGAATCAAAGTACTTAAACTCAAATAATCCTAATAATAAAAAGCACTCTAAACCAATGCAAAATAATTCTAAATTAAAGAACTGATAATATTGGAAAAAGGTGCAATTTAGGGCATTTTCTGTCAGGTACAACTTCCAAGATAAATAATACCTAAAATACCTGCAATGGGGGAGAGAACTCAAATTATTTCAAATGAATTGACACAAACCTAATTTCAAGTATCAGCAATTTTATTGTTATGCTATGTTACAATCCGCCCCTTGTCCCAATTTTGTGCTGTTTGTTAATTGTTGTGGGTTTTTGATCACTGTTCTTGTTATACGTAAGCCATTTTTGAGTTCCGCTTCCATTTTGTGCACTGGCCTTATGTACGTCTTCATGTGTTTTGTTTTTTAATTTTTGCCAGTTGTTCGTGTTATGCGTTTGTCTTTCACCCATAATGGCATCTCTTCATTGGCTTCCTGTTAATTCTAGAATAGAATTTAAAATTCTTCTTCTTACTTATAAGGTTTTGAATAATCAGGTCCCATCTTATCTTAGGGACCTCATAGTACCATATCACCCCAACAGAGCGCTTCGCTCTCAGACTGCAGGCTTACTTGTAGTTCCTAGGGTTTGTAAGAGTAGAATGGGAGGCAGAGCCTTCAGCTTTCAGGCTCCTCTCCTGTGGAACCAGCTTCCAATTCGGATCAGGGAGACAGACAACCTCTCTACTTTTAAGATTAGGCTTAAAACTTTCCTTTTTGCTAAAGCTTATAGTTAGGGCTGGATCAGGTGACCCTGAACCATCCCTTAGTTATGCTGCTATACACTTAGACTGCTGGGGGGTTCCCATGATGTACTGAGTGTTTCTTTCTCGTTTTGCTCTGTATGCACCACTCTGCATTTAATCATTAGTGATTGACCTCTGCTCTCTTCCACAGCATGTCTTTTTCCTGATTCTCTCCCCTCAGCCCCAACCAGTCCCAGCAGAAGACTGCCCCTCCCTGAGCCTGGTTCTGCTGGAGGTTTCTTCCTGTTAAAAGGGAGTTTTCCTTCCCACTGTCGCCAAGTGCTTTCTCATAGGGGGTCGTTTTGACCGTTGGGGTTTTTCTGTAATTATTGTATGGCTTTTGACTTACAATATAAAGCGCCTTGGGGCAACTGTTTGTTGTGATTTGGCGCTATATAAATAAAATTGATTTGAGCTTATGTTATTCTGCACTTGCAGTTGAACTTCAGTTTGATTTCCACCCCTGTCACTCTGTCTCTATGTGTTCCTGGGTGTGGCCATGTCACTTTGACTTCTTTAGTGTTTACACGGGGACTGCTCATTCTGCTGATTAGGCATACTCCTCCACTGATTAGTTGACCTCACTGTTCAAGCTCCTGGTTTCGTTTCACCATTTACCAGATTAAAATGTTGTCTATCTTGTCTCATTTGCCCTGGTTCTTCTCTGCCCTGCCCTTCTGCCCAGCTGATCTTGGGCTTCACATGATGGACTCGTTAATTTTTTATACCCAGGATTTTGCTTCCTTTTTGATGTTTAAACTGTTTTTGACCAACTTTCAGTGTGCTTGTGCCTGCGCTTCAAAGTTCAATTTGCACCCTTCGTTAACACGATAACTAGCTGAAAGCCAGTGACAACCAGGAAAGGAAGGTAATCATACTTTACATTTACTTTTATGATTTAAAAATGGTTCCAGCTACATACACTTGTGGCTCAAAAACAAAAATGACATGTGCGGATGTTCAATAAGCTTCTAAAACAGAGGGATTAAACCAGCATCTAGCTTTATATCTGAAACCCGAGCGACAATGAGTCTGTCAGGAAGAGGAAAAAAAAAGTCAAGGAGGTCTCATTAAAGCCACACACACACACACACACACACACACACACACACACACACACACACACACACACACACACCACACACACACACACACACACACACACACAGTCTAGGCATCCAGCCAGAGTTCTAAATATTTAAACTTGAGGAAATTCTTTCCAAAACGAACAGACATGTACAGGAAAGAAAATCACTTTTGAATTCTTCACTTGCTGCTGACATTTTAACACCAAACTACCAAAAGTAGTGTATAAGTCTGCATCAGTGAAGTACTAATAAGCCTTTAATGCATTCAGTGTTAACGTGTGCGACAGCATATTTACCCTCAAACTCCACACAGCAATGTAGCTCTGGTTTATATTTCCCAGTGAAAACATATTCTGACGCCCCCACTTGCCCCACATTTTTTTTAATATTACAAACAGTGTTATTTGCCTTATTCTGTACCTATTCTTTGTCCATTATTGTAAGTTTGGATGTACCTCTCATAATGTGTTTAATAGTGCAAATAAAGCTAAACCCTGAGCATTCTTTGTAGTGTACCTGAAAGTTTCCGACCATGACAAGCCCAGCAGCACAGATCCAGCCCGTGGAGAGACTCGCGGTGTTGAGAACACAGTTTTGGTGCTTCTCAATAACGTGGGCATAGCGGAGCAGCACAATCACCATAACTACAGGAAAATCGAGAGAAACACAGTGTGGAAGATTCAGTTATAGAATGTTAGTCAGCATATAAAGTACTTAAAAGTCAGTGCGCCTATGAATTAAGTGCCCTCACAAAGGCTTCTGGTTGAAACAGACTGATTGCTGTTTATTCTGGAAAAGTACCACACATGCGCTTGTTTTTTCACAGTGCCTGGTTTCAATTTAATGCAAACACTCCCACACTTTATTTTGCCAAAAAACACACAAGATTTCTCGGAAGCTGACTGAGTATTACAGGAAGACACATTTCAATACTACAGAAGCAGGAATCAGAGGAGGAAACAGCGAGAACATGAGCAAGACACACGGGTGGGGGTCAAGTCAAGTCCTGCGTAAGATTAAACTGAAGGCAGAAGTACTGTATGTGAGACAGATGATGGTGAACAGGCTGATTGGCTGTGGCTGGAGTATTGCTAAAATGCTGTGGACCCGACTGATTTTGGGGTGGCTGCTTGGTTTCTCTGTGCTTACTTGTCGTGGCTGGAGCTTTGATAGCTTTATGGAAGAGGGAAAGCGGTTGGGGGCTCTACCATAAAGGCACACAGCAAAGACAACCTTATGTCTTGACCTGTACAGGGTTTTTTTTTTCTTCCTAGGAAAATACAGCAAAAAGGGACCAGATGCGAAGGACCAAAGCAACCGAGTGGGGGGATGGTGCAATACCCTTCTGTGACAAGGAGCACTTGAAAATTTGATGTCAAATTGGGGCATTTGGAGGCTTCTTGAAGGACCAGTATAGTGACTCAGTAGGTAAGGGCAAGTAACTCATATGGGCAAGTTATTACAGACACAGAACATCACTGAACCTTCACAATCAAAAACCCAGTGTCAAGAGGAAAACCACCACTTCATGAACAGAAGAAATTCAGGAAATAATATTTTCTCAAGAATCAATTTTTACAAAGAACTAACCATTGATAGCCTTCTTTGTGGCGAGTCACATCACTGTGTTGATTGCACAGACTTTATGAAAACTGTTTTTCCACCGTTTTGTCATGGTGACAGAGGAAATGTTTTCCTGATGAAGCCTACACCAAAAGCATTCAGTTTCCTCATGTAGTCTGAGAAATATCAAATCAAATCAATTTTATTTATATAGCGCCAAATCACAACAAACAGTCGCCCCAAGGTGCTTTATATTGTAAGGCAAAAGCCATACAATAATTACAGAAAAACCCCAACGGTCAAAACGACCCCCTATGAGCAAGCACTTGGCGACAGTGGGAAGGAAAACTCCCTTTTAACAGGAAGAAACCTCCAGCAGAACCAGGCTCAGGGAGGGGCAGTCTTCTGCTGGGACTGGTTGGGGCTGAGGGGAGAGAATCAGGAAAAAGACATGCTGTGGAAGAGAGCAGAGATCAATCACCAATGATTAAAAGCAGAGTGGTGCATACAGAGCAAAAAGAGGTGAATAAAAAGAAATAATGTCCGAGTTCATCCTTTTCCTCCAATCATGACCATTTAAACTTGTTTTCGATTATGTCATCACTCAACACAATGTTATCATGCCTTTACCGTGTGGACAAGGAAAATTTGTTTTTTTTTTCTTTCAGGACAACTGTGTCGTCGACTGAACGGTCCCCCCTAAAAATCGGTCCACCCTGCTTTCACTGTGCATGCGTCATTTTGGAGCATCAGCAGTGTCATAGCTGAGTGTCAGCAGCAATTCACTGATTATCATCTTATTCCTGCTTAAAACTGCTCTCCAGTCATCATCTGTCTCAGTGACAGATATCAGAAGCTTTTGTACAACAATCATTTCCACATAAATTCAGCATTATTTCATAATATAATATGGGGGACCAATCAGAGTGCCACAGCAGCATGTCTCAGTCCAACATGCTGCTGCTGCACCTACATCATTTCAGAGCGTCAGTAGCGATTCACAGATTATCGCCTTGTTTATGCTTAAAACTGACTTTAGAATGATTTAAGAGGTTTTAATTTGTCATCTGATGGTTAATAATCACATTCTGCCCTTTGATCTCTTTGGGTGAAGAGAGTCAGACTCAGTCAGTCTCAGACGTATGCGCAGTGAAGGCAGGGCGGACCAATTTTTAGAGAGGACTGTTCGGTCGGCAACACCGGTGTCCTAACACTAAAACCATCTACTACTACTACAGTGTAGTAAGAGCTACAACATATGCCAATTTATGTTAAATACAATGTAAATGTCATATTTCATGTAATTTGATGTTACGCATAGGTCACAAATAATGTTAAAAATAGATGTTAAAAATTATTATCCTCCTCCTCCCGCCCCCTCCTCCCCGTGCAGCAGTCGTTTTAAACCACGCCGTCAACACACGCAATGTGCAGTTATGGACACTGGAGGATTTATTCTTTTAATCACTGCTGTTTCTCAGACTTTTTCCTCTTTGTTCAACTTTGAAATTTGAGACCAACTGCAGCTGAGAAAGTGAGACAGAGAGAGCTGTGTGTGTCTGTTCACTCCAACACCACACAGAGATGAGTGAAGAGGAACAGGTTCATTTATCCTAAAATGGTCATCAGAAAAAAAACACAGGAACATCACACGTTGATTTTTGTACCAGAGTGTGGAAGCTGCATGAAATAGGACATGTTTATGCATTCTTACTGTCATTTTGCCACATATGTGGTATTTTTGGAAAAAAAAAATGTTTATTACAAATGGGCTAGCTATTTCCTGGTATCAATGTTATGTATTTCTGGAAGAATTAATCGCAGAGGGGAAGGCTGTATGCTAGGAATAATGGTTAAAAAAAATTAAAACTAAAATCGGCATTTTGGCAAGGGGGCGCGCAACCAAAACAACGGGGCAAAGTGCCCCCATTTCCGGGTTTAGAAACCCCCCTGCTGTACATCATCCTAGAGATTGAGCTACTGTCTTAAGTCTGTTACAACCTCTCTGACAAGTCAGGATTTAAGAGAGCTAAGTTGTGAACAGAACTAATGCACAACTGAGGGTGGGGGTATGCAAAACTAAAACCTTGTCTTTTCTAGTCAGTTATTGGATGAGTTTGGACATCTCTGGCTAAATGCCAACACCTTGCCTGTCTTTATGGCAAACCACATATCACAACCAAACACTTCAACAGGAGTGACTACACATTCTTAAATATACTTTCCTATACAAAGCATTCTCCAGCAATGGGGTGGGGCCGAGCGTGTGTGTGTGTGTGTGTGTGTGTGTGGGGGGGGGGGGGGTCACAATCTTGATGGTTAGTGCGGGTGCAAGCTTGGCACCAAGAACTGGGGAACACCCTCCCATTGGCTCTGGATCTGTGATTGCATATCATGTTCACAGGGCCTGTCTGCTACAGCAGGCACGGTGGTTAAGTGCACCTCTTTTTGTGGTGGCTGGACTGCGTTCCCCATAGTCTTTGTCTCCTGGCAGAAGTGGATACTGGTCCCTTTGTAATATGTGCCCTCTCCCTTGGTAACTGTAGTGCTTGCTGTGGCTGGGAGGCCCTGTGGTACTGATTCAACACTCTCATTACCACCATCTCATTAGATCTACCCACATCACGATGGTAGATATTCTTATAAAAAAAAAACTGACTGTGTGATGGATACTACTATGCAAAGTGCAACCCACAAGGTAAATGAAGTAGAAAAAAAGTAGAAGCATGCTGACGTGAAGGTGTCCTGTTTCTAGACTCCTCAAAAAAAGAGACCTTATGCAAAGTAGTTTACTATAACGATGACTTAGGTTAAACACACCTTATCAATATATCACACATGAAATTAACAATTTAATGCATTTTTAAAAATATCCCTCCATTTAACATGGTAAATCATTTTATTGAATGATCTCATAAAATTAAGGGAAAAAAATATTCTCCAACATCATTTCTGTTTATATCATGAAGACATGTGAGCTACTTTCTTTCTTGTGACTATTACTAGCATGGAAAAACCACAATGTACATGCTTAGTAAAAAATTAGGCCCCAGAGTTGTTGTATTCATTTATGATTGCAATAACATATCAACACATCGTGAAAGAGACAGGTTATTGCATTAGATTATGGCATCTGTCCGATTACTGCAGACTGTCTGGCTGCAACTCTACCCCCATTCAGATTACTTTTCCATCATTGAAATTACCCAAGTATAGCCTTTGGCAGTGTCAGTTATTCTGAAATATTTGGCAGTGAAAAACATTTTCCAGAGGCATTCTCTACAAGCAATATCTGTCATTGCGGGCGACGGCATGGACGGAGGGACTCAGAAAACGCATACCGCACGACAACAGAATGTTATTTGCATTATTATCACTTACTGAGATACACAACACGTGGAATCACATTAACAATATTTAATGTAATTTCAAAATGCACGACACCCAGCAAACGCGGACATAAAAAGTTGGCTCACTTTAACTTTTGTCGTGTCGGCTGGGGTGCGCTGCTCTCCAAATTCGGCAGGGCGTCCTCATCAAGCTGGCTGCTTTGGCTGCTGTTCATTGTCATGCTAGCCATAAGAAAATCATCCGGACTATCCATATTGGGACCAACACACACTTCTCACCTTTTCATCTTTTCCTCTGTGGACAGTTGCTGGGCTGCGCGCCCAACTATGACGTAATTTGTTTACACACAGCGGGCGGGTATGCTGATACTCGTTCACTACTGCGGGTGGGTATAGCCAGGTAGCGTTGATGTAATCTACGCTACTGGCCTAGCAACGCCTCAGTAAAGTGATAATAATGTATAATATATCTACACTCTTCAAGTGTGTTTTAAGAGAACACCTTCTTCCCCTGTGATCTTGTTCTTCTTGCTCTTAAACATTTTTGTGGCATACAGCAGCTCTGCAGGAGCACCCCTAATTTCGTTATACCCTCCCAGAGTACAATGACAATAAAGACTATTCTACCCTATACATGCACATATAGAAGTCACAGGCACATAAAACTTCAAAATTATGTAACTGCTGCTCCCACAAAAGGATTTGAATTCTACCCAGACACACTGCTGTATCATCACTTCTTTCTGTGAAGAACGGCATGCACACACAATGGAGTAAAAGTGGGGATTAGAAAAACAATGAGAGGAATAAGCAAAGTTTGGTCCACATTATACCACACAGGAGTGAACCTTACAGGACTAATTCACACAGTAAGACACAAATAAAAAGGCTAAGGAGCTGAATGCAGACATTCACTGTTGTGAGGCATGTCACCATATCAACTTAATATACTTTCGGGCAGGACAATTACAAGCAGGTCTAACCCAGCAAGACCCTGAGATTAACAATAAATAGCTGTTGGACAAACTCTGTAATGACACGATTTCCAGGAGGCAGTTTTTTTCCTGGAACATTTATTCTGTAAAAATAAAAGTTTTCATAACTGGCAAAAATGATGCTGATACAGATGTTTATGAAAGGCTCGTATCAGCTGATATTACTAGCCAAGCGATATATCAGTTGGGCTTTACTTAATAGCTTAATTTCAGGTGCTCTGTGCAAGAGGTAAAAAGAGCATCACTCTGTATACAACTACTGTGTCTGAGAAGCTTGCAACAGAATTGCATATAAAAGGCTGGTTAACCTGAGTCAGACATAGTTGAGCAATGGTGACACCAGAGGAGGATACAAATCAATAATGTTGTTTTTGCTGAACTTAAGTTCCAGGGTGCCGAATAGCTTGCTGTCTTCATTTGTTTACCAAATTGTGAACCATTTGTCAACTTTTTGTTTGTTTGTTGCATTTCACAGTAAATTAAATGCATTTTAGCCAGTCCTCTCCACTCTCACCAAACATGTGTCAACAGACAGCCTTTTTAAGGTTCAAAAGACAGTGTTTACCAAAACTACTGGTAAGAAACAGGGTAGACGTTCACTGCTACCTGAGCAGAATGTCAGTTGAACAGCAATAATCTATGTCAAGTGATGCACAGTATATGTGGGGTCTTTGCCTCTCCAAATGGGCAAATACACATGTAACAACTTGGATCTCCTCTTCAGTGCAACATGGAACAAGAGTCAGACAAACATGCAGGTTTTAAAGAACTGCTAAAGGCATGGTGCCTCGTAATGAAAACAAAAATAGGACACAAAAAATTCTCATACACAATCACCCACACGTGCAGAGTACACATCTAAACAACACCTGGGAAACATTAACCAGATTAGGGCAGCCAGAAGTACCCCCATCCTGCTAACAAACAAACCGTGGAACCTCATTCCTTATGTCATTGATGTTACCCATGTACATAGATAATTTGTAATTGTATGCCTAAATACATATTTATGTACATTTCGAGGCACCATTATCAGTCAAAATCTGACATTTTTACTTTGGCCTTCTTTTCAAATTACCACATGCAAGGTTTCAGCTAGATGTAAGTCAGTATGGATACACAGTGTGCACAGGGTGTAAACTGAACACTCTGCTCCCATTTTACCCAGAACATTAAAACTACTGTTCAAAAAAAGCAACATTTGGTGCCTACTAGGGATGGGTATAGTTAAGAGTTTAACGGTATTATTACTCATGATGGTACTGCTTACTGATTTAGTACTTGAACGGCATTCTTATTGACACTTTTTGGAGGGGGGGGATTATTAAATTAAAAACAGACTCAACATTGCTTTATTTTCTATATACAATTTAAATTAATCAAGTACACCCACACTTTTGAGCATTTAATTCTCTCTGTCATCATTGCTTGTGATAGAACACCAGAGAGAGCGAGAGACAGACAGACAGGCCGACAAGAACAGCTGGCTTTGCTCTCTGTACACACACAGGTGCCAGTGAAAAAGGCACAGAGTGAGCTCTCCACTACATAGCAATAATAAATTTATGTCCTTTATTTCTCCAGTACCGAAAGCAGTACAGTTAAGGGGTGGCACTTATAAATACTCCTTTGTTTAATGATTTACCCCCGGGGCCTGTTTAGTCCCAGGTTTGGGAACCCATCCCTAGCACCTACTAATAAGGAAACACAAAGGACAAAATTATGATTTTACAGTTGATAGTGAAGAGTGGGACTTAAACTTATTTATCCACTCAAAAAAAAATATTTTTTTCGTAGTGCGTTATCTCACAACACAAAGATTGGGAAAGATAGCATCCACGATTACAGTATTTTGTAAGTGCAATTTCTTACCCATGAATGAGCCCGTGCTGCAAATGAGACTGAAAAAGCAGCTTTCAGGAGGGAAAGTTCCACATTTACTGTAAAAGACAACATACAATAATAAATCACAGGAATTCTATAAATCAAGAGACACAGTGACACTACCATGCCACTCCTACTTTTTTTGAAACAGACACTTAGAGGGTTGAGATTGTTTTCTCTCATCCCATGATTTAACCTTTGAACTTTCACCGAATATGCACTGCCTCTCTCCTAGGAGTGGGAAGTGTTTGTAGGGGGAGAGAGCCGGAGACAGCCGACCGACACAAGCCGTCTGTTCCTGTGCTCCCACTGCCTACAAAACCAAAGCCTGCTCAGCTGACATTCCTCTGTGCATAAACAAAAGCCCAAAACACAGCAGACTCATAATTTTGGATTTTTCATATCGTTCAAATGACTCAAACAATGTAGAATATTTACAAACAAAACCTTTAACAAGTGCCTTTGAACACAAAGCTCTCCAAAATGTCAAAAATACTTCACAATATTTACAAAAATAAGCATTACCACCTGGATCCAATCAGATCATAAACATGTTTTCCCTGCTTTGTGGACAAAACAATATTTAAAGCATATTTCATTTAAAATAAATATATAAACATGACAGATGAGTAGAGACAAAGTCATTAAGCTCCTTGGTGACTACAAAACAGGTACATCTCTTGCACCAAGTCTTCCCTGTGGATTATTACAACAGCAACAATGCTACATTAGCCAAGATTACATTTGCAACATAAGGATTTCACAATATAGCAATCTGAGAAGTCAGTCACATATTATTTCTAGGTATCTCTGTGATTAGACAAAAATACTACATTTTTCTTCAGCTTTTTCAGTAAACAACAGCTCTTATTTTGCAGCAAGACTTCATGAGAGTTAAAAACAAATAAACAAACAAACGGGAAGGGTGTCATCCTTCCCCCCAAATAGAAAATGGAGTGTGTGTGTTTATATGGATAAACACAGACCCATGCTATGCCTCTCAACCCAAATGCCACAGTGCCAGACAGGATATTTCAGACCCAAGCTATTTTCAGAATGCAGACTCTCTCATGTAACTGTCTCCTTCAAGCACATTTACTTTCTATCAACAATGTTGTGACAGGGGTCAGCAACAACAATGGAACACTGTTCCTGTTTTTAACAGTCAGGCACAAAGTACAATGAGACTGAGGTAGAGCTAGGTTTAGGGTGGGGAGCTCACAAACCTGATGAGAGGTACATTGTCCAGAGTGCAGCACAAAGTTGGTCCACTCTGCAAATATAGTTCCTCTTCACATGACTGGTTGTATAACCTGGAACACCATGTATACACACAAAACAGCTCAATGTTACCCAAAACACATTTAGATGAATACTGATAAAATAACAGCCCAACTTCAATCACAGTGGAACAATTCACAAAAGAGCCAACAGAGATTTTTGACGTCCACCAATCCAGATCCAGATCACCTCCAAAATTCAGTGGAGTCTTCCATGCCCTAATATCTATGTATGGTGCAAATTTGGTGAGAATCTGTTTAGTAGTTTGACATAATCCTTCAAAGCCTATATAAAGTGAAATCTTGAGCCAGAATCCAGATCACCTCCAAAATTTAATGGTGTCTTCCATAGGCCCAATATCTATTTGTGGTGAAAACTTCATCAAAATCTCTGCAGTAGTTTTGACGTAATCCTGCTAACAGCCAGGCAAATGAATAAATAAATAAACTCCAATGATTTTATCACATCCTTGGAGGATGTAAAAAAGTATAAACAAATTTCAATTTCCTATAAACAATTTTGTCTTGTTACATACAATTACAATACCTGCAATACATTTTTCATAGGTCAACTAAAGTAAAGGGGTTAGTAAGGTTAGACCTTACTTGTGTGAAACGCCTTGAGGCAGCTTTGTTGTGATTTGGCGCTATATAAATGAAATAAATTGAATTTAAGCACATGCAGGAATTCAAAATAAGTACAGTACATCATTCAGCTGCCATATTGTGGGACCACAACCAGACTATTTTGTTTAAGCTAAAGAGGCAGAGAAACACTGAAATAGTAGATCTGCTGGTTGACAAACTCGCTTTTGTGTTTAAATGGCAAAGACCTCGCTTAAAAAAAAAAACACTTACTGATACCACATGGGTTTAGAAGCACTAGAAATGTCCACATGATTTACAATGTTTTCATTTGGTATTCTCTCTTTTGACCATTTAAGTGACACCTGAGTACAAATGAGCTTATGTGCCATTTAGTACACCGATTGCATTGAGCAACATACCAGTTATTCACAGGGCAGACATGCTGGTTGTACAGGGCCATTGCATACCTGAAAGAGAATAATAATTATGAGCAAAAAAGAAGTTACTTTCTGCACCCCCCCCCCCCCCCCCCACACACAACTTTCTAACTGCTAAAATTCAATTTGTATATTCAGGTGACATCATTGTGGCTCACTGAGAAATAATAATAATAATGCAAAATGTAATGTAATAAAAATAATGTTTAATAAATTACCAACTTTACAGACAACATATGTGAAGGATTCAACAACAGGCAGTGTAGTAATTACACTATAGCTGATCCAGTATCCTAATAATGACCTCAAAGTTACCAAGGAAGTAATGCATAAAAATGGGCCATAATGGCAACAGCGTGGATACTTTTTGAAGTCACACATACATAATTGGCTGACATTCAAGCCATGAAGGCAAAGCTTCTCCTGTTCTGCTTGTGGTGGCCACAGTGGATCAATTATGGATCCACATTGTTGACTGGGCACAGGTTTTTATGCCAGAATGCCTTCCTGGTTCAGCTTTAGCTGTCCAAAGAGAATGGGGCATGGGTGGGCCTGAAATGGTGACCTTTTTTCTTTTTCGGTCTGTAATAGATTCATTTCAAAAGCCTGCGTTTTTAAGTGGCCACCTTCACTTATCTCAAATACAACTACTGGTTCATTCTATCGATTCAAGCAACCAGATATTTCACCATTTAACCAAGAGGAAGAAAAGTGCTCAGTGGCCAGGTAATCTTTAGACATGAAGAACATTCTGTGTATTGTCCACTACAACAGCTCTAAAACGCAAGTTACCAGTGAGCCACTGACCAGGGTCTTTAGACACAAGGGCCGTTGGAACAGTTAACAAAAAAAAAAAAAGTTGATGAAGTGTGAAAAATACATTTTTACATTAACCAGTGTTCTCTCTGGGGATTAAAAACTGTTAGCCACAGTGGCCTATTTGTGACAATTTCAATTATCCACATGGGAAGTCGATAACCCTATTAAAAAAAAAAAAAAAAAATCCTAAACAGCACTACAGCTTAAAAACAACTATTGTGCTTTTAGTGCTGGTTCACACTCTGCACTGCAGCCTGTCAGTGACTTTGTATCTCACTCAGACTGTCTAAACTCCTTATGATAGTCTGTGTGGTAGGTGGACATGAACATTTTCATACAGAGTTGTGGTCAGGGGCAGATTATAGTGACCATGGGGCCCATGGCTGCATTTCTTTGTGGCCCTTAAAACCCCATTACAGTCACAGAATTCAGGTCAACAGTGCTCGATTAAATCAGTGCAAACAAGCACTAAGTCTTCCTAGTTTTTGGCAGTTGCACTGACAGAATTTTTAAGGGTGTTTTACATCTGCCACCATACACATTCTAAACAAGAATAATGCGGGTAAATGAATCCCTTCATATAGCTTGTATACCCAAGAAGTGATTTGCAGCTTGTACGAGGTCTGTGAGAAAAGTATCCGACCTTTTTATTTTTTTCAAAAACTATATGGATTTGAATAAGGTGCGCTTGCATCAGACAAGCTTGAACCTTCGTGAGCATGCGCAAGTTTTTTCACGCCTGTCGGTTGCGTCATTTGCCTGTGGGCAGGCTTTGAGTGAGCACTGGTCCACCCCCCTCGTCGGATTTTTATTGTCAGGGAAATGGCTGAGAGGCTGCCGCTTTGCTCCATGAATTTTTTTTTCAGAAACTGTTAGAGACAGCCAGTTGGAAACCATTCGAAAGATTCAGATGGATTTCGGTGAAGATTCTGTCGGTATCACACGGATTAAGGACCATTAAAACTGGATTAAAACGGCCCACGGCGGCGGAGGGCGCACCACACCCCGAGCGGCCATCGACAGGCTGGAACGAGCAGATCACTTCCAAATTTAAGGCTCTGTTGATGCAGGACGTTGTGTGATTAGCAGAGAAGTTTCAGAAGAGGTTGGGATCAGCACTTCATTGGCACATTCCACTGTTAAAGGAGATTTTGTAATGAAAGACGTGCGGACGGATTCGCACGTCAGGACGCAGCCGCTCACAGCCGCTGGACAAACAACACCTCCGTGTTGGAAGTCTCACAGGACAAGTTGGAACATGCCCAGCTGTTAAACAATTTCTCGGATACTCACTCGACTGAAAAGCCATCAAAAGCCATCTGAATCTTCTGAATGGTTTCCAACACGGAGGTGTTTTTTTTGTTGCGCGCAATGAACAGCTCTGTGCCGATGCATGAAATCCTCCGCACGTCTTTCATTACAAAATCTCCTGTAACAGTGGAATGTGCCACAAAAGTGCTATATCCAGCTCTCTTGCCATTTCTGTGGTAGTCACACGACGTCCCGGATCAACACAGCGTTCAGTTTAGAAATGATCTGGTTGTTCCAGCCTGTCGATGGCCGCTCGGAGCGCCGCGCGCCCTCCGCCGCTGTGGGCTGTCTTTAAAAAGGTTTTAACAGTCCTTAAATCATGTGACGCCGACAGAATCTTCACCGAAATCCATCTGAATCTTTCGAATGGTTTCCAAATGGCTGTCTCTAACAGTTTCTGAAAAAAAATTCATGGAGCAAAGCGGCAGCCTCTCAGCAAGTTCTCAGACAAAAGAAATCCGACGGGAGGGGTGGACCAGTGCTGACTCAAAGCCTGCCCACAGGCGAATGACGCAACCGACAGGCGTGGAAAAACTCAGGCATGCGCACGAAGGTTCAAGCTTGTCTGATGCAAGTGCACATGATTCAAATCCATATAGTTTTTGAAAAAAATAAAAAGGTCAGATAGTTTTCTCACAGACCTCGTATGTTACCATACAAATGAAAGAGCCATAAAGACCTAATGGCTGCTTATTGACCTCCCAACCACCTGCAATTGTTATCTAGATTTAAGTCACATGAACATACAGCTTGGGGTTTACAAGTAGCCATTATATTTTTAGATAAGTGGAACAATAGGACACTTTGATGATTATTTACTAGCTAATGGTTTACTTTCATACATTCAGCATGCTCAGAAAAGAGATTTTCATGCATGGCCAAGTCACATGAACACTGGATGTTATGGTGCATTTACACATAGGCAAGACGCATCACAAATGTCATATTTGCATCATTCTTGGCACATTCCTGACATTCTTAATGTGACTTAACGCATCTGAATAGGTTTCTTAGTAGTGCGTGTTGGTGCGTGATATTCGTGATTTTCGTGGAGCATGTTTTTAGCTGTCAAAAAAAATCTTCCACCAATGTCACACACCACCCTCATTTCGCCTCATGTCATGGAGGTCGCAACTGAGCGTGTTGATCCGGCTTGATTAGTGGTGATCCTTAATAGAGCGTGACAGCGTTCTTCTCTGACATGTGCACAATTAAACCCTGCTGTACCACATTCAGTTTCATTGCTGCAGTATGCTGAAGAAGGACAGTGATGCCAAGTCGGCTAAAAGTTTTGTTTCAATGCTCCTCAGTGCGCTCCTGCAGGTGTTCCACCTGTTGCATGTGCCTGATGTTTGGGAAAATGAGCGAGACGAGAGCCATGTGGAGCCACACATCTGGCTCTCCCCGTCTCCTCCTCCTCTCTGTGCCACTCCACGGCACAGAGCCCAACTAAGCATTTCAATTTCAATTTAATTTCAATTTATTTTCATTTATATAGCGCCAAATCACAACAGAGTTGCCTCAAAGCGCTTCACACAGATAAGGTCTAACCTTACCAACCCCCAGAGCAACAGTGGTAAGGGAAAAACTCCCTCTGAGAAAGAAACCTCAAGCAGACCAGACTCAAAGGGGTGACCCTCTGCTTGGGCCATATAAGCACGCAGTCACAAAGTTCTTCTGCTGTGGATTTTGAGGAGCAAACTGGAGCGATCTGAATTGTTCAGCAACTGATGGTTAGATGAATATGCTGTGTGTGTGGAGACAATTCACCTCATTCACAATGTGACAGAACTTAACAATGCGCCGTTACGCGCAATAGCGAGCAACAGAGCGGAACATTATTCTTGACTGTGCGTAATGTTCCTGTTAATTCTCCAGCAACACGTGCCATTAGTCGTAATGCGTGGTAACAGGTTGCAGCAGTTCCTGAGGACACCTGACGCCTCTGCCCAAAATCATCACATTCGTGATCAGCGTCCAAGAATGTATACTTCGTGGCATTCATGCCTTGCCGCTGTTATGTATAAACGCAGCTTAAATTAAACTAATATGCTGTAAGTAAATCCCTTTGGCTGCTCCCTCATTTTTCACTCGTGGTTGCCACAGCAGATCCCAGGTAGATCTGCATGATGCATTGGCACATGTTTTATGCCAGATGCCCTTCCTGACGCAACTCCACATTACATGGAAAAATGTAGCAGGGGCAGGGTTTGAACCGGGAACCTTCTGCACTGCAACCAAGCGTACTAACCACTTGGTCCCACCCCTTAAACTAATATGCTGAATGATGCATATTAAGTGGCAACAGCCCAATGCAACGCCCACGATGTAAAGTACAGAAAAAGGAAGAGCAGTATAAATTGAGGTCAATCTCTGTATTTGGTAAAATCCAGACAGAATTTTTTATTAATTACTGGGTAGTGAAACCCAAGATGGATAAAGAAGCTATGGTGCTCATTGTCTCTCAAATCATCCCCCCTTCCCATTCTCAAACACTGATACAAACAATATTATCAACTTATGAAAAGATGTAAAACTGAGACAGGAGAGAACCAGGCTTTGAGAAACTGTTCCTCCTAATACAGTATGTGAGTGCCCAGTCATAGGTCAGCAATAGGGTAAGTACCAATTAAGCATGTTTCCAGGACCAGCACAGTATCCTAGTAATCACAAGTCACAGCCTTTAAACAGACACACACATACCTGCTACTACCCTACAGAAAACAAGGAGCACACGTGTGCAAGGATACATGTTTTTCAATGGCACATTTTAATTGAAATACAAAGTACTTCATATTCCTGCAAGCAGTAGTAAAGCCGAAAAAAAGGCAACCATTCACATTTATCTTCCGACCTTTGGGACAGGAGTGGGGTAGACAGAAGTATAGTTTTAAATCCCAAACTTTCCAAAATAAACAACATGAAACATACTTTTTATGCAACAGTTGCTGTTTACCATTTGAAAATAATTAGGGAACCTCTCATCTGATCATTCTGAAATTCAATATCTATAAAAACTTTGTGTGCATCATATAGACACTTTATCAGTACAACTAATTCCAACAATCTGACAGACAAAAATGAGTGTCTGCTACTGACATACAGTAGTGAAAAGGACCATTTGGTAAGCAGTTTATTGGTTGGCATTACTCTATCCGAGTTCCTATGTGAAAGTCATGTAAAGCAGATGGTGGACATATTGCCACTAACGCATACTGCTCTTGCATAATGCAGAGGAAACCCGATGGCGTGGGTAAAACTGCAGTTTTGAGGCTTTTAATCACCAACAGCACAAAAAAGTTAATTAATAAATGTAGATATGGAACACGTGAGCTCAATACAACAACATTCAGTAAACACCAGTTTCACTTTAACATTTTTTTCCCCCAATCTTCATCTTTCTTGTTAACTGAGTGAAACTGAAGAAGTGCATTATGGGCTGGAAATAGACTGCTTATATCAGTTTGTTTACAAAACGTAAAGATTCAGCAGTGGTTACGCAACTATGTACATACATGCATGCGTATACACACACACAAATGGACTGTTAGTAGTGCTGCATAATAAATCACATTTTCCACAGTCATCCAGATATAAGGACACACAATAAACACATTACAAAAGACTGCCTAAGATGCAATGAATAAAATAAAAGTAATTTTATTTGCACGTCATGACAAGAGGTAGGATTTGACCCTAAAGTTCTGACACTTGGGGCCTAATTTGCTAAATTTTCGCATACTGATTTATAGCGCGCAACAAGGATTGCATCTGTGAAATGTGCCAAATAGCACGTATTGTCAGTTTTGCGCATTTGCCTTTAATAATCTACAATTTGGGGTTTGTCCACATGAGAGTGCAAAATTCTGGCAGGGAACATGCAAATAGGGGATGCTTGCACATGCCACATCAAGGTCAGAAGGAAATTTAGCAGGCAGGGGTGGTGGCCAAGTAATTAGTGCACTTGGTTTCAGTGCGGAAGGTTTGAGGTTAAAATCCCATGTATTGTGGAAGAAGGCATAAAATTAACATGCAAATCCACCTTGGATCTGCTGTGGTGACCCCAGGTGAAAAAACAAGGGAGCACCCGAAGGGACTTACAATTACGCCACACACATAAAACACACACGCACATTGCAGGGTCTATGTGGCCAATGCATCCATGTCTGTGAGCACTGTGCTCACAGAGTTGTGGGTTCTGCTGGCAGCTGTCTGTGTGTTCCATCACTGTGTACAGCTACCTGTGTGTGAGACAGCTGTACCTCATCCTTCAGACTCAGCACACACAGCTATCTATGTGGAATGAGGCACATACATGTCTGTACACGCTCCACCCCAACATGCTGAAGTCCAGACTGCCCAAATGGCACTCGTACTTAGTAAATCAGGCCCTCAATGTTTTTCCCATTGAGAACAGTGGGAAAGAGGTAGGACTTAAACATTTGTGTTTTGGTTAAACTGACATGTGTCAGGGGAAATGAAAAAGCCTGAAATGACATTTGTTCATTTATTGCAAGTCATATTATCATCAACATTGAACAGCAATATTGCACACTGTAGGTTTTCCTCATATCATACAGGTCTAGTTTTCAAGTATAACTTAAAAGTTAAAGAATCATAAACAAAAATATATTTGAATACAAGCTATGAAAAAACTATAAATCATAGCTGAAACAGAAGAGAGCCATTTGTACGTTATACACTAAGTTAATTTTGGCAGCAATGGTTGAACTCCACTTAGTAGCATTTTTGGCTGGGTGTTGTAACCATGCAAGAAGCTTGGTTTGCCTCAGATAAAGCCCTACCGGAAGAGGAAAGAGTTGTAATTCCTTGACTGGCCTCTTGAGGCTGGCTACAAAACAGAGCCTATTTTCATAGAAGTACATGTTAAAATGTGCAACGTTAGAGCAGAAATAAACAGTGCGGTGTACAACAACAAAAAAAAAATGGTTTTGCTCTCCATAGATAGTTTCCCTTCCATGAGAACTGTATGGGGGGGGGGAGGGGGGTCCAAACGGGATAGCCTGTTAGCTAAGGTGGTTGACATACATTGACAAAGACATGATGAGGCTTCTTTCATCACACACTGAGACACCCATGCTCCACCCCTTTATGCATTAAAAAGTTCACTGTGAAGAAGCGCGGCTAACATGGCGACGCTCAGCTACGGGCTTCATATCAGCTGTTCCAGGTCTCTATAGAAAACCTATGGGTGAGATCACACATCCTTTGTCCAGTATATATACACACAGTCTACTGTAGTAATCCATTAAAAGCTGTTGTAAAACTCAAAATAATACATGTACTTAGAAAAATATTTAAAATCTCAAGAGCAGCAAGTACCACTTATAGGTATAATGGCTCCTTCAAAATGAACAGAGGTGTCAAGTAATGAAGTACAAATACTTTGTTACTGTACTTAAGTACAGTTTTTAGGTATCTATACTTTACTCCTTTACTTATTTTTCTACCTACGTCTGACTTCTACTCATTACATTTTCACACAAGTATCTCTACTTTCTATTCCTTACATTTTTAAAACAAACAGCCTCGTTACTCTTGGTTTCAGTTTAATGTTTTATATATATATATATATATATATATATATATATATATATATATATATATACACACGAGGGCTGTCCATAAAGTATAGGTCCTTTTTATTTTTTTTCAAAAACTATATGGATTTCATTCATATGTTTTTACGTCAGACATGCTTGAACCCTCGTGCGCATGCGTGAGTTTTTCCACGCCTGTCGGTGACGTCATTCGCCTGTGAGCACTCCTTGTGGGAGGAGTCGTCCAGCCCCTCGTCGGAATTCCTTTGTCTGAGAAGCTGCTGAGAGACTGGCGCTTTGTTTGATCAAAATTTTTTCTAAACCTGTGAGACACATCGAAGTGGACATGGTTCGAAAAATTAAGCTGGTTTTTCGGTAAAAATTTTAACAGCTGATGAGAGATTTTGAGGTGATACTGTCGCTTTAAGGACTTCCCACGGAGCGAGACGTCGTGCAGCGCTCTCAGGCGCCGTCATCAGCCTGTTTCAAGCTTAAAACCTCCACATTTCAGGCTCTATTGATCCAGGACGTCGTGAGAGAACAGAGAAGTTTCAGAAGAAGTCGGTTTCAGCATTTTATCCGGATATTCCACTGTTAAATGAGATTTTTTTAATGAAAGATATGCGGGCGGATTGCAGCGTCGGCTCGCAGCCGCCGCGACGCTCCGCCACAAGAAAAACACCTCTGTTGGAAGCCTTAAGGACAAGTTGGAACATGTCCAGCTGTTAAACAATTTCTCATATACTCACTCCACTGAAAGCCATCAAAAGCCGCCTGGATTTTACAAATGGTTATCAACACGGAGGTGTTTTTCCTGTGCCGCCGCACTGCGTCGGCTGCGTCCCGACGCGCGGACCCGTCCGCACGTCTTTCATTAAAAAAATCTCCTTTAACAGTGGAATATCCGGATAAAATGCTGAAACCGACTTCTTCTGAAACTTCTCTGTTCTCTCACGACGTCCTGGATCAATAGAGCCTGAAATGTGGGGGTTTTAAGCTTGAAACAGGCTGATGACGCCGCCTGAGAGCACAGCGCGACGTCTCGCACCGTGGGAAGTCCTTAAAGCGACAGTATCACCTCAAAATCTCTCATCAGCTGTTAAAATTTTTACCGAAAACCAGCTTAATTTTTCGAACCGTGTCCACTTCGATGTGTCTCACAGGTTTAGAAAAAATTTTGATCAAACAAAGCGCCAGTCTCTCAGCAACTTCTCAGACAAAGGAATTCCGACGAGGGGCTGGACGACTCCTCCCACAAGGAGTGCTCACAGACGAATGACGTCACCGACAGGCGTGGAAAAACTCACGCATGCGCACGAGGGTTCAAGCATGTCTGACATAAAAACATATGAATGAAATCCATATAGTTTTTGAAAAAATAAAAAGGACCTATACTTTATGGACAGACCTCGTATATATATATATATATATATATATATATGTATATATATATATATATATTTCACGTCATGTGCGCCTGTAATCAACTTTTCTGCAGCACGGCTTTGCTTTGAACCGTGAACCAATCGAAGCAGTGGTTCACAGATTGAAGCAACGCTTCGACCTATTGCTTTGTTTATTCTTTCTTTCTTTCGCTTAATTTTCCGCCGCTAAAACCCTAAAGAGCATACTTCTGTGAGTATTATTTACCTTTTCTATGTTAAACCAACCTGTTATGGTCTTCTGAAACAGTTGATAGATGTATTTTATAACTTAAAAACGGGAGTGACGCTAACGCGTTAGCATGTCTATGGCATTTTTAATGTTAAAAGTTAGCATTAAGCAATTGCAGCTCTCATCACGTTCGGGTGCATTTGTTTTCAAATTGTAATATTTCTTAAATTTATTTTTGTTTACATATTAATAATCTAATGATTATTATATACAATTTTAGAGAAAGAGGCAAAAAGAACCTGAATAGAAACACAACAGAAAATATAAAAGCAACTAACAATGAACATACATAATTCCTGTGAACACCTAGTGACTCTTACACCTCCACTTCATCCCTGTCTCATTTAATGACAGTTTGTTTTGGTCAAACCATATTTTCAATGTGTTAATTTCTTCAGTGATTTCCTCCAGAACTATCTGCCAAACTAGAAAACTGCTGCATCCTTGTAAGAGCAGAATACTACTGGAATGAATTTGAATAAGTTGTTTGTTTTTTTCTTTACTAAATGGATGCTGCACTCAGTGCAGTTTATTGTCTGGAATAGTCCCAGATTGCATTTCAGAGCTTCCAGAATTGAAACATTTTCATGCAGGTGGTGTTGGGGGGTAATTTTGGGTTTTGGGTCTTGGGCCACATGTAGAACGAATCAGTTTTTAAATTAAGCTTTCAATTCATATAGTGGCATCTACCCCCTTTTTTTTTTTTTTTTTTAAGGTTACTTTATACTTTTATACTTTAAATAGGTTTTGGAGCACATACTTTTTCACTTTTACTTGAGTAAAGAGGTCAAGTTGATACTTCAACTTTTACCAGAGTGTTTTTAAACTGCAGTATCTATACTTCTACTTAAGTAACAAATGTGTGTACTTTTGACACCACTGAAAATGAATGCTAAACCCATAAAGCCCAGTGGAGGAATTTAAGCCAAGACTCCTGGGTGGGCACAAGCCTATGCTTTCCTCTGGCTCAGGTGGGCACTGGGTAGGTCCATAAACTGCTACATGAAAGCCCTGCATGTATTCCCTTACAACCCTCCAACTACTTACCCAGTGCCCACGTAACTAATGATCACACATTCCACATCTCCATCTTCAGAAAAACCACTGAAACCAATACAATCATATCAAGGTAACTGTAAATAAACCAGATAAACATGTCTGACAAAGATTTTGAGTTATGTTTCATCTTAGGAATACACACACACATTTTTCCTTTGATCTTCACTTGCACCTTCAGCACCTTCATCATGCTGCAGCAGCATTTGTAGTTGAGGCCCTTCTTTCCTGCTGCTTCCCTGTACACCTGAATACACACAGCTGGTTGGACTGTGAAGCTGCCTGGTTCAGAAACTAATCACCACCAAGTCCCAGCTTTGGCAAGAAGAGGATGCCTGCTCCCCATGCGACCAATCATAAATGTAGCACACAGCCTAGATATAGTACTATGACAACTTGGAATTGAGCCATCTGTCTCTTCCCTGGGGGTTTGCATTCCTCCTTCAAGAGCAGTACAGCAAAAAGGAGATCTGTCAGTTCAAACATAAAAGGTACCATTCTGTGTGGTGCATCTCCTCAGACACTGCACTGCTGATTATTAAGATATGTGTCTGACCAATTTAAGTGAAAGGGTATAATCTCAGACTTCCTCGAGAGTGCTAATCCGCATGCCATTTCCATGGCTCCCGGGAATTCAGGGCAAATATGCAGTGCTGATCTACTTTAGAGACGGGAGGCTAATGCATCGATGGGTTTTTGCTTTACTATACACAACAGACTTGCGTGACACTATAAGCATTACATGTGATAAAAGTATTCAATCAATGTTTGACATTTTTAAGTAAATCTCAAGATAAAGTGTTTGCTTTGTCCCTGGTACAGGCGGTGGACAGAGTTATGATTTTGAACCATTTTGTTTTCTTTAGGTTTGTAGTTACACACTTAAGACAGTGAATTTTGATGTTTTTGTTTGTTTGTTTTTTTAAGTGGCACTTTGTACATTTACACGGACCCTAATAGCCCATAAATGACCTCAATGATTGTGAATCTGAACAGAGACATCTGATCTCTCAACTGATCTAGAGCTGCAACCATTAATTGATTATTAAATTAATCACCAATTATTTCGGTCATTGATTCATTGTTTTGAGTCTTCCTTTTCAGTGTCCAAATTCTCTTATTTGAGCCTCTTAAATGTGAATATTTTCTGTGTCCTTTATGCCAAAACACACAATTTTTATTTTTTATTTATTTATTTTTTTACTTCTTTGGATTGTCCTGCAACTTACAAGTCAAAGTGGCATATGAAAAAAATTCTGCATTATCATCTATGCCATGAGGTGTCACGGGCTACACGTATGACAAGCTGCTCCTGTATACTGATCTGACTGAGGAACTGCAATTCACACTCTAGAGCAGAATGTGGTAGTAATACACTATTAAGCTGGATGTCAAACCATCATAAAACACGAAGACTATCTAAATAAGAAGGATGTGCTGGCTCTCAGAGAATGAGTGAAATTAATAAATCATGCTCTCCAACTGAAAGACCACACCCTTGAATTAACAGAAGAAATAACCTTCATAATACTCAGCACTTCAATGTTTCCACTTTATAGAACAGCAACAGGGAGTAGGACAGCTAGACTAATTTCAATGTTTTAAAAAAAATTAAAGTCTTGAATTACATTTAGAGAACTAATCATGCAGGTTAAGCTCTGAACAAACATTTTCATCTGTTCAGAAAGCAATTTCCCAGAGTTCTTTGTGTCTTGTACTGTAACATTAATTAGCCCATTATAAATAAAGCACCAATTAATTTAATTGTACTTCTTTTTGCATAAAGCAGCAACACCACATTTCAAAATAAATGTGACTTACAGACTAGCATATCTTATGTTTTTTTCACCTTCATAATGCATTTCTGGACAGATTTAGCCATGCAGGTGTGACACATAGTCCAGAATTTGTAGTAATCAGAGTAATAATGAAAATAATTACTAGTGAGGATGTTAGGATTTTATTTGCTGTCTTTTACACGCAACTGGTATGGCAGCTGCCTGGGGCGGCACTGTTTCATGACACATTGGGGGGGGCACAGCATTAAAAAAAAAAAAAAAAAAAAAAATCATCTACGCCACAAAGTGGTTATCATATCACTGTGTGAAGAATTTTGCAAATTGGCACTCCCTGTGGCCGGAGACGCAGTTTTTTCCTGCATTGTCCCCGAGGACAGGTGCTCTCCTCCCTGGGCGCTCTGCTCCGCTTTGGCTCCGGACGGAGCATTGGCTCAGTGAGATCTTGCTGGCTCCACAGTGTCTTCTCCTCTGGCAGGGCAAAGTCCACTTAGGACGCAGCACAGAAACCAAACCAGAACTCTGCACCACATTTCTCTGCAGATCATCCAGTGTCAAAACAAAGGAAGGATGGGGCAGGCAGCCAGTTTATGACATAAAAGGCATTGGAAAGCAGAGACACGGTGTAACAATGGGTTTGAATCTCATTGGAGAGGACAAACTGACCACTTGTGGAAAAAAATTTGCAGAAAGGACAGGCTATCCATTTGTAAGGAGGGTTTAGAACTTGTGCTGCATTCACATTACTAGCTGAAGTGACTTGAATCTAACCCTTTTTTTGTATCCTGCATGCATGCAGTGTACACTTTAACATAACTTTAATATAATTCAACACTTTAATATAATTTAACAAAATATACAATTAATTGTATTGCATTTTACAGTATATGCTGTTTAATATTTAAACAACCGAGGTATGTGGAACTGGTTGACAGAACTAGATTAAGTGCTAGCAGTGCATGTTCATTCAAATTTGCAATTCATGGATGTTTTGCATAAGAGTTATATTGTAGTCTGCGGTCTTTGATGTTAATTGCCAGTGTTGTAACAAAGTAGAAATACTTTGTTACTGTACGTAAGCAGAATTTTGACGTATTTGTACTTTACATTTGTGGCGACTTTCACTTTTACTCCACTATATTTTGTCAATAAAAGGTGTACTTTTACTTCGATACATTTCTCTTAAACATCTTTGTTACTCTTTACTACAATCTGAAAGTAGAAACTTGATTGGGCAATGTCTGTTTGCAAAGGTGAAAGTAAGCTGCAGCACAGATGTACGCCAGGAAGAGATACAGTCCTCTACAGCTGGAGTGCAGCGCCTTCCACCAACTGCAGCATCAAGTGCTGTGTTTGACATAAAACAAGTTTAAAAGACAAAAATATATAAAATAGACAGATTGAATCTAAGCCCCACTGAGGAAGACTGTGGAGGGACCACCTGCACTCTGGACGCCAAACACACGCACGCTGACGCACACACACATGCACACGGATCGTCTCCTGCTGGAGTCAAGCGCACGATCGGAGTTTTCCACAGCGACAAAACTGGCCGACGTGGCTGTTTAGTTTCATTTCATTTATTTTATTTGAAATGTCCGCAGACAAGCACTGCGTAAAAGCAGCGCCGTGTTTTGGATTCAAGAGCACAAAGAGTGCTGCGTTTGGTTGCTTTGCAGTGATTGGTGGTAGTGACACTTGCATTGTTTATTACTTTTCCTTAAATTTGGCACAACTGTGTAGCTATAAATGGCTGTTGTGTTTCACAAGCGCTTGGCTGTTGTGTTTAACAGAAAAGTGTGTGTGGGTCTTCCAGGAAAAACAACAACAACTTTATTTACAGCTACATACATCCACCTGTTGCTCACGCATCCTGTCACCAACACCAAATGCTCTGCCAGAGGCAGATCCAGCATTTTATAGGGGCTGAGCCCCACTCCTGGTTTCTCCAGACACCACACTGGCTTTCTTTTTGTGTTGCTGTTTCACTCTCCGGTCGTTTTGGATTTTACTTTTACTCAATACTTTTGCTTAAAGTGCATTTTATATAAGAAATTTACTTTGATAGTTAAGTACAATAAATGTCCACTACTTTAAGACTTTTACTCAAGTAATATTTTTAAAGGAGACTTTAACTTTTACCAAAGTAATTTTATGGTAAGATACTTGTATTTTCACTCAAGTATCACTTTGAGGTACATTATACAAGACTGTTCATTTCAATTGCAATTTCAGGGGCACTTCCAGAATATTAAAAAAATTGAAAAATGGCTGTTTGTGCAAAGTTTTGTGTGGGGGGGGGGGGGGGGGGGGCGCACTCGGCAGGGTCTCACCGAGGGAGTAATTCAGTGTAGAACCACCACTGTTTGATGAAGAGGCAAATTTGTTTGCGAGATGTTTTTCTTCCCCACCGCCATAGCTGCCTTTTTTTACTTTTAGCACTTTATATGTTGGGGCTTTGAAAAATTTAAAAATTACTCTTTCATAACAAAATAAGACAAAATATTCAAATGCAAGGTTGCGTTCTATGCATCTCACAATAATTCCATTTATTTATATAAAACCAAATCATAATATAAGTCATCCCAAAGCCCTTTACACAAGTACAGTATAGCCCTTACTCACACAAGATAGCAGTGGCAACTGGCCTATAGAGGGCGCTCGGGCGCTGCCCTCCCAGATGTGGAGGAGAAAAATTATAAAATATATTTAAAAAAAAAGTATTATGAATGTAAGTTAGTTTACTTAATAGCATGTGCCTACATGTAATCTGAATTATTAAAACAACATTTCCACCAAATGACTCTCATTCAACAGTGTATTTCCACTGACAGAACGTATCATTTCTCTTCTTGGGTGATCACTCAAAGAGCCCCTTGAAGTGCAGCAAAATGACCAATTGTGTATGGTTGCTAAGGAAAAATAAATATTTGGCCAATCAGAATTGCTAAATTTAATGGCCTGGGTCACCCCTGAAAGTGGTGCTGTTTCGGGGGAAACAAAAACCCCACCGACATTTGCGTTATTTTTTTGTCTCCGTGTGTTTTGCTGGAGTAATTTGAAGAACTTTGGGACACAGTTTTTTGGGAGGTGAGGGGGGAACCTGAGATAAAGGAGTGATCACAAACTGCTGCACACTGGCTGCGCTCACGTAGGCGGCTCAGAGTTCGGTAGGTAGTGAAAAAGAAGCAGCAAGACGCCAACTAAAACCAGCTCCCAGCCTCACTTCTTACAATGGAGCCAAGTCTGTTTGAGTTAGTTTTTTTTAACGGAGGTGTGTGGTCGCACATTGCGCTCAGGTCTGCGAGAAAAAAAAAAAAAAAGTGCAAACTGCTTCGCTGAATAGTTCGGAGTGGGAAGACTGTAGTAACGGGGACACGGTGTGAGGATTTGGAGATAAGTTTTCTGGATCAAGTCTCAAGTCTCAGCTCTCTCTCTCTCTCTCTCTCTCTCTCTGGAATCGATTACAAAATATTAACTATAATCGCATATAAAGTGCATTAAACTTGTTGTGTAACATAAATAAAAATAATTTAACGTCTTTAAACTTCAAAGCTTTTATAAAACATTTGTTATTCAAAACATAGATGTACCATTCTGTAATGTAAACAATGAACATTAGTATTAGTTGTAAAGCTGCCACAAATAGCTTATTTAGGTATTCCTTATGAATCAAAACCCAGTCATTTTATTTGGACCATAGGCAATGAATATTAACAAAAAAAAAAAAAACAACTGTTTCAGCTGTGCTAGTTTAATTTAAACAAACCTCTTTCACACTGAGCCAACTGCTCAGACACACCAGTCTCTCCACATTAGAAGCAGACAGAGAGGCCCTGTTTTTCTGAATAACATGTCCCGAGAGGGAAAACCATCTCTCACAGGGCACTGTGGTGGCAGGAGAAGAGAGATACTTGTGTGCAAGGAGTGCTAGTTTAGCAAAACTGTCCATTTATAAGCGTATCTTTTCTCTTTTCCATTGCTAGCTCACGTTGCTACAATGTTAGCCTCAGGGACCGGAAGTGTCTCTTCTTCTTTTGTTAGAGCAGCGCATTGTGAGTTTATGGCGCACTGTTGCCACTGTGCACTTCGGAGGTTATCGTACGCCATGAGAAGGGATTATTTGTAAATTTAATCGATGTGTTAATTATTTTTAATGCACTAAAATGCAAAAAATAATGCAAAAAGTTAACGCACTAATTTTCCCAGCCCTAATATACACATACACACACACACACACACACACACACACACACACACACACACACACACACACAGTCCCTCACTCACCTTAGAACCCCCCCCCCCCCCCCCCCCCCCCCCCCACCCCCCCCCCCAACACACACACACACCACCTCTCTCTTTTTTGGAAGGTGATGTGAACATTGTAGTATGTACATAATGTTCTTTTGTCAACTGAGGAATTTTTTCATATTTTGAAAGTCTACATTTGGTGATATTTTCTATTCTGTTAAGGGGGTGTCATTGTGAAACCCAAGACCTGTCTGGCTGAAGATAATGGCACTGCAGTACAGTATGGTGTACTATGTGTTTAATTGGCGTCAAATGGTGAAATGCTCCTTGCTCAAGAACTTGAGTGTTGTATTTGATACTGTTCCTTTCCAAAGTATAAATGAGGCCTAATATAGCTGTAAATGGTTAACTTCATCTGTGAAACTGCTGATTTTGAGAAGGACATTAAATGCTTATTGTGGAATTGTAGTAATTTTCCGAAGGTTCATTTCAATGCCTGTACTGAACTAGGCAGGGAAATCTATTGGCACACCAGCCCCACCAAGATTTTCTTCCACCAGCCGCCACTGCAAGATAGAAAATCCAGTTCTACTGTGCTACGCATATACGCATGTGCATCTGATCAATTTTACTACAGTCATGTAATGTCATGTGGATAACATTCCAACTACAATCCATTCTGGTTTGTAGCCAACCATACCATGGCACAGTACAGTGGTTAGTACACTTGCTCCAAAGCAAGAAGGTACAAGGTTCAATTACACCAATGCTTGGTTCCTTTATATGTCAATGTATACTCCCACCATTTCATTACACAGTAAAATTAGGCTGCATGCAATGTAAAGTGACCATACAAGCCTTATTCTTCAAGTAAGCAAAGCTAATAAAAAGGTTAACACTTACACCACCCAGATCCCAGTGATGGTCAGCACTGGGAGGCTAACAGGCAGCATCATCCAGAGAGACATCTTTGATAAGTTCGGTGACCAGCCTCTCCTCCAGTTCCTGCCAAAGCCACTTTTTTCTTTTTCCTCTTTGGCCAGCCAAGCAATATAGGCTCGAGCGGTATTAACATTTAACTGAGTGTAAGTGACATCTGCATTGCCATGGAAAGATTCATTTCTCACGAAGTTGAAGAATGGCAGATGGGGCTCTTGCAGCACAAATATGCCCTTTTAGCTGATGAATGATAGAGCAAGGGGAAAAAATTACAAAGCAGCAAATGTAAATCATCACAGTCATCAAGAATAAAATAAACTGCAATCTTTAAGACACTATGGAGGAAAGGGTGCATGGCATTCTCCCCCAAAAGATTCTAAAATTAAATGTGGCAATTCTATGCAATTTGAGAGCAAAATTAAGAGTCTAGAACTATGAAAAGCCTTGGATTCTTTTAAACAATAATCTACTCTAGTTGTATTTTAAATCATAAAGACGCTGGTTGCGTAGCTATGAATGTTGACACGGCAAAAAGTCACAACCACAAAAAATAGATAATTCGACAGAACTGAAAAAAGAAACACAAAATTGAAAAAAAAAGCATATACTGAAGCCATTAAAGAAATAAAATAAAAAGTGGTGCATATTTAAGTACATTTTTTTGAAATCAAATAAAAAGCTAGCTTGCTATATTCGTTACAGAGATGTAACATTTCACAACAAGCACCCAGAAATGTCAGACAACACTAGTGAAAGCAACTGACAGGTAATGTTTACCTAACACTACTTTGCAATGGCATCTTCTCAAGCAACGTTATCCTTGCTGTCAAACACCAATAATAGAACTGGGCTGTTGAGTTTGGATTAGTGGATAGTTCAACATTTATTAATCTTACTTGCCTTCTGCTCTGGAATCAAGCACACTAACCGCTTGGCTACCACGCTGCCAATGACATGGATAATTATTTACTTAACTGAAAGATATGGAGCTTTAAAAACATTTTGCACAGTGTTCTATTAAAAACAGAAAGCTCTGGCTCTGATGGCAGCTTAAAAGGTTCATTTTTCATGAGGTTACATATTAATTCCTCTCTGCAATATCACAAATTATTCATGTTTACCTCATTAAAACCAAGTAAGTCTATGCACTTAAATAATCCATCTCTTGCTATGAGTCTTTCCTCAGTAATGTTAAGCGGTAAGCGACAACAGCTGAAAACTTTGAAATTGCTGCATCCACAATCAAATGTGGCATGAATTTTCCATCAACCTTGAATTGAATGCAATGCAACATCCGGTTTACCATCTGCTGCTTATAGCCAACATGTGAACGCAGCATAAGTTTTCTGCTACTGCGCAAGACTTCCAAGCAGTGGTCTCAAAAGAAAACTGATTCAAATTTCCAAACATTTTATGCATTTCACAAATATTAAACTATAGCCCTAATCCTAACCCTAAACTATTTGAGATCAAAGAATATGCAAGGTTGCACGGCAGCTGAGAGTCTCTTTCTGAAACCGGAAGGGCACTGCTATGGAAGAAAATCTGTGCCATCAGTTTGAATTTGAATTTTTAAGGTTGAATTGTTTTAGCATCAAAATCAGAGTGGGATTGGGGGTGGGAGTAAATAAGCTTGTCTTCATCCCACTCCCTTCCAAGCTGTTTTTTTTTTCTTTCGTTTTCCTCTCGCTACTGCTATAAGTGTGAATATTGTATATGATGTATATGATAGCTTGTTTTGTTTTTTATATTGCTGGCTTGGAATAAACTAAACTAAGAGTTTGAAGTTGAATTTCTAAGGTTTAATTTGTTTAGCATCAAATATTAAGCCTCAAAAACTTCAATCTAAAAAAAATTCAACCTTAAAAAAAAAAAATTCAACCTCAAAAAATAGAAAAACAGGGAGAAGCAATCAATCCCTGTCTCAATCATCCAACGTTTATGGAAGTAAATCTGTGACGTTGGATGATTGAGACAGAGATTGACTGGTTCTCCCTGCTTTTCCATTTTTTGACATTGAATTTTTTTGAGGTTGAAATTTTTTTAGGTTGAATTTATTTTTTTTAGGTTACTTTTTTGGGGGTTGAAGTTTTTTAGGCTGAATATTTTGATACTGGAAACATTCAACCTTAAAAATTCAAATTCAAACTCTGATGGCACAGATTTACTTCCATATCCTGCACCCTTCCAGAAATGGTGGGCAGAAATGAGAGCTTAAAAAAATAAAATAATAAAATTCCCACATCATCCTGCACAGAACAGCAACAAACAATGGAAATAATATAATATTTTTTGCATCCCTTTTGGACACAATGTTGAATATCTAGCTTGGAGGCCAAACATCCTGAGCACGTTTTTGAGGCTGTCTAATGAATATAAAAAGTTGGTTGAGTCCATTTCTTTTTGAGGCAGGTGTGGGGCACAAAAAGGATCATAACAGCTCCTGTGCAGCTAATGTGAAGGTCTGTATGGGGTGTTCTTCCTGAGATCTCCTCTTTAAAACAAACAAACAAACAAACAATCCTAGCTACGCCCCTGGGCAGTTGCAACCACAAAATTTGAGCAGAACTACTCAATAAAACATCTGATCTGAATGATTAGTTATTTAAAAAAAGAAAGAAAACAATATTAATTTTCTGTCAGCTGACTAATGTTTTGAACACAATCATCCATCAAAGGTAAACAGTCTTAGGTGACATTCAGATTAGCTGAATGGACAAGGTCCATGTGGTTACTTTGAAAACAACACCTGCAAAAACAATCAGAAAAACTGTTTTGTGAACCTCCTAAGAGGCGAGTTTCTTTCTTTCTTTTTTTTTTAAAGAAAAAAAAAAACTTTGTTAGTTGCCCTTAATATTAAGCGGTCCCACATAACGGGTTTTTAATTATTTTACACCTAGACGGTTAAACAATGTTGTGAGGTAACAACAACAGCAGCAGCAAACCTGTACTCACTTTCTACTGCTTCATTGATGCACAAGTTTGTTTGTTTTTCCGTATTTCAGCGTCCACCTTTGGTCGCCCGAATCCTCCCCGCTATCTTCGTGTTATCTCCTGTTTTTACGCCAAAAAAACGCCTTTTTCCCCCTCTCTTCCACATTAATATCCCGTTAACAGGTCTGGACTCCGGGTGGGGGTCGGCTCGTGCTCATATGCAGTCAATCTGAAAATCTGTCGGCGCCTCGAGACAGTCCAGCTGTTCACTCCGACTCCGCCCCCGAACAGCCCCCGCCGCTGCGTGTCCGCTGCATTTAGTCTTCACTGCATACCGAAGGGGCGGGACCGGCACGTCAAACCTTTCCCGTTTATGAAACGGCATAAACGGGAACTGGATTTTATGTCCCCCGTTCTTTTCTGAGACGCACTCAAAAGGTTTGTTGTGTTTTGCTGTTTTAAGGGTTGGGGGTTACGTGCCAGGGATGGGAGCCAAGTGGTTTGTGCGCTTGGTTTCAATGCGGAAGTCCTGCTTCAAACCCCACCCCTGCCACATGTCTCCATCTAATGTGGAGTTGTGTCAGGAAGGGTGTCCGACGTAAAACTTTTGCCAAAATCAACCTCGAGTGAAAAAAAAGAGGGAACAGCCAACAGGACTTACTTTTGCGTTTGGGGGGGGGACTTAGTTTTTCCTGCAAAATAATCACCAAACAGCCAAAGCAGGGTGTTATTTTCACTAGTGTGTGCGTGTGCAAGATAACAAAATCAACTGCACAGATTTCCTTCAGTCCTGGCGAGAATACAACCCCTGGCAAAAATTATGGAATCACCGGCCTCGGAGGATGTTCATTCAGTTGTTTAATTTTGTAGAAAAAAAAGCAGATCACAGACATGACACAAAACTAAAGTCATTTCAAATGGCAACTTTCTGGCTTTAAGAAACACTATAAGAAATCAAGAAAAAAAATTGTGGCAGTCAGTAACGGTTACTTTTTTAGACCAAGCAGATGGAAAAAAATATGGACTCACTCAATTCTGAGGAATAAATTATGGAATCACACTGTAAATTTTCATCCCCAAAACTAACACCTGCATCAAATCAGATCTGCTCGTTAGTCTGCATCTAAAAAGGAGTGATCACACCTTGGAGAGCTGTTGCACCAAGTGGACTGACATGAATCATGGCTCCAACAGGAGAGATGTCAATTGAAACAAAGGAGAGGATTATCAAACTCTTAAAAGAGGGTAAATCATCACGTAATGTTGCAAAAGATGTTGGTTGTTCACAGTCAGCTGTGTCTAAACTCTGGACCAAATACAAACAACATGGGAAGGTTGTTAAAGGCAAACATACTGGTAGACCAAGGAAGACGTCAAAGCGTCAAGACAGAAAACTTAAGCAATATGTCTCAAAAATGGAAAATGCACAACAACAAAAATGAGGAACGAATGGGAGGAAACTGGAGTCAACGTCTGTGACCGAACTGTAAGAAACCGCCTAAAGGAAATGGGATTTACATACAGAAAAGCTAAACGAAAGGCATCATTAACACCTAAACAGAAAAAAACAAGGTTACAATGGGCTAAGGAAAAGCAATTGTGGACTGTGGATGACTGGATGAAAGTCATATTCAGTGATGAATCTCGAATCTGCATTGGTCAAGGTGATGATGCTGGAACTTTTGTTTGGTGCCGTTCCAATGAGATTTATAAGATGACTGCCTGAAGAGAACATGTAAATTTCCACAGTCATTGATGATATGGGGCTGCATGTCAGGTAAAGGCACTGGGGAGATGGCTGTCATTACATCATCAATAAATGCACAAGTTTATGTTGATATTTTGGACACTTTTCTTATCCCATCAATTGAAGGATGTTTGGGGATGATGAAATCATTTTTCAAGATGATAATGCATCTTGCCATAGAGCAAAAACTGTGAAAACATTCCTTGCAAAAAGACACATAGGGTCAATGTCATGGCCTGCAAATAGTCCGGATCTTAATCCAACTGAAAATCTTTGGTGGAAGTTGAAGAAGATGGTCTATGACAAGGCTCCAACCTGCAAAGCTGATCTGGCAACAGCAATCAGAGAAAGTTGGAGCCAGATTGATGAAAGTACTGTTTGTCACTCATTAAGTCCATGCCTCAGAGACTGCAAGCTGTTATAAAAGCCAGAGGTGGTGCAACAAAATACTAGTGATGTGTTGGAGCGTTCTTTTGTTTTCATGATTCCATAATTTTTTCCTCAGAATTGAGTGATTCCATATTTTTTTCCCTCTGCTTGGTCTAAAAAAGTAACTGTTACTGACTGCCACAATTTTTTTTCCTGATTTCTTATAGTGTTTCTTAAAGCCAGAAGGTTTGCCATTTGAAATGTCTTTAGTTTTGTGTCATGTCTGTGATCTGCTTTTTTTCTACAAAATTAAACAACTGAATGAACATCCTTCCCAAGCCGGTGATTCCATAATTTTGCCAGGGGTTGTATTAATTACTTGGATAGATATCTGGAGGTGATATGGGGACTAGTTGGTCAAAGGTCAAGGAAAACAAGGACCGAATATCTCAATAATCAGGAAGGCTAGACGGATCAAAGTTGGTGGGAATATGACTTGTATAGATATGTAGAGGTGGCTACATTTGTAGTAGTTGGTTAAAGGTCAAGGAAAAATATGGTCTGAAACGCTCCACCACCACCACATTTTTTTGTATATCTCAAAATCAAGAAAGCTACATGGATGATTTAAGCAAAATATTGATTGGTTGGTAAGAATTACCTCATAATGAAGTCACACAAAAGTCATATAGTGAAGTCACATAGTAAAAAACATGACAGATATGTATTTACTTATACATTTATATTGTGATGTGTAGAGCATGCAGGGTATGCATCAGCCCTCTAATGCCTTTTATTTCATGTAGCATGCATAGACCAGGTTTAGCAGCACTGAATTAGTCACATTGCCAGATCTGTTGTCAGTCATCTGTATTATAAAGATTACACAAGAGGGATACCATATTCCTCTGTTTATTCGTGTATTTTCTCCTTTAAATTGTATTTTTGGTTTGACTATAACACTCTGCGTTATTACTTTAATTGTGGAAGGGCATCCAAGTTCTGCTGCATTTTAAAGTTTTGCTGTCTTTTTTCCAAACACCTAACCCTAACCCTAAACCCTAACCCATTTGTGGTGTAATCTAACTGCTTAAATCTATCCAATTTAAGGTCTGGTCCTGCATCCAAATGCTTAAGAAATTCACAGCATTAACAAAATATTCAGATTTGGACTTGTCTTTTTTTATATCTAACCTGATTTCTATAGTACCAAAAATCTTCATAGATTGATTTGTAATTTTTTTTAATTTGGACAGCAGTGATCTCGCTGCCTAATGAGGTTTAGGCTTTCCAAAGTCATCCAAGGTTCTATTTGTTGCTTAATTCACAATTCCTTGGATGGTGCCAGTTTGTCTAAGGTATTTAGGAACATATATTTGAACTTTGTTGATGCTTTCATTCACATTGTTACTATCCGTCACCTTGGATCAGTCCTGTTCAAAATAACTGAACGAATTGTCTTTGTCATGGATCTCATATTATGAATGGTGTTGTGTCCACAAAATTGGGACTTGGTTACTCTGTGAGTACAGAAGATGAGCATTACAATCACTTAATCCAAGATTTAACACACCAGACTCACATATTTTTTTGTGGTTGGAAACAATAATCAAGTCAGTATGATTCTTAAATGCTGCACACTCACCATATTTGATTCTTTAATTAGCAGCGTGAGTCCAAACATTCGTTCAGAACTGACACAGGGCATTAAATGAACATTACCAGATGTACATTAGTACTGTCATTTAACAACTACTAAATGCATACTGAGTATATGGGCACCCTACGGGTTGTGAGTACTGCTTTTTGTCCAGTTTATAATAAGTTAGTATGCGTATTCAGATTTAGCTTGTGTATACCAGCTCTCACATTTGGTTGTGTCTTCCTGTGCAGTACCACGGCACGGTTTGTGTGTGTTCTAGGGGAAGGTCGGCATGTTGTCTAGCATATATTGGCACAAGTCGGAACATGGTTAAACTCATGCCGGTTTAGAATATGATCAAAATTCTTGGAAGCTCGGCTGGATTCCCAGCTGTGTGGGCCTCCAGGCAGCCTGGCGCAGACTTGATGTAACTTGGCGTTAAATTTCCACAGAAAATGGAAAGAATTATCCTGAGATATCAAGCGTGGACAACGGCATGTACACCAAGTTATCCCATAATTCCTCTGTGTTACATGGAACCTGCCTCAGGCTGACCAAGTGCAGGTGGGATTGAGGTGGCCTGGAGTCCACTGAGCTCTAGAAAAAACAAGACCACCAACCAACTAACTTTCCCAACTTTTTCTGAGGAATGTGCCTGCTGGGAACGACCTGCCTTGGTGAGAGGACGCCTGGGGAAATCAGCCAAGGTGGACAGAGTTGTATCACAGCGTGTTATGGCATAAAACAACACAAAGCTTTGCCAGGTGTGAGAAGAGCTTTTCTGGGTCCCAGAGAGTGGAGCTGAGCTATAGACATGTAGACCAAAGAGGCCAAAGCAGAAGATAAAGCAGTATTCCTACAAAAGTGTTTCTGCAGAGTTGTGCAGCATGTGAATACTATGATCTCACTGATCACATAAAGAGGGTTTGAGTTAATTTAGGGTAGGCAGTGAAAATGGGCACAGTGATTAAAAATACAACTTTCAAGGGCAATACCCAAAGAATCAGAGGACTTTTAATGTAACATCAATATGCAGCAGTTTTTTTTTAACAAATGCTTACGGTTTAAAACTGATTTTTTTTTTTTCGTTTGTTTGTTTTTATGTATTGTTGGTGTAAGAAATGGTCAAGGTACAAATTTGAACCTGGTGGAAATTTCAATTCAACAAGCCTCGGGGCCTTTATGGGGCTTACTGGGTAAAATTTAAAGGGGTCACATTATGAAAAATTGTTTTTAAACGTACATTAGGTTTCATGTTAAACATTAGTGAAATCCCAGGAATTAATTTCTTCTTCTTTATGTTTTATAGTGGGTGGGAAAAAAGCAAACAGGTGCATTACCATCACCACCTATTGCAGGGGTGGCCAAGTTTGGTCCTCGAGAGCCACATTCCTGACACTCTTAGTTGTCTCCCTGAACCAACACACCTGAATCCAATGAAAGACTCGTTAGCAGACTTTTAATGAGCCTTTCATTGGATTCAGGTGTGTTGGAGCAGGGAGACAACTAAGAGTGTCAGGAATGTGGCTCTCGAGGACGACCATGGCCACCCCTGACCTATTGTGTTGGAGGGTGGACCAGTGTTTCCTGATCCCATCTACTACTACAAGCAACAGTTGATTGTACTCATGTCCCACAGTCCTGTAATCAAGGTTCTTGAAATGGAGTAATATCTCCACCTGGTGGACATTTACCATTAATGTAGATACAAGAGAATTTCGCCAAGAGCTCTGGTGGTGAATAAAAAAGAGAAAAAGAAGAAGAAAAGAAAAAAGAGCAGAAAGAAAAGAGAAAGGGAAAACAAACCTACTTATCTTCCTTTGGTTTAATGTTAAAAACCAGTGGAAAGTTACATATTACCGCTTATTGTACAGGAGTGTGAAACATGTTTTGTTTTGTTTTTTAACTTGTTTGTTTGTTAGTTTTCCCAGTTTTCAGTTGTAATACCACATACTTGTCACATTTATCTGATGCCCGTTTGTTCTTAATAAAGTTGCACTGCTGTGTGTTCTGTATGACCCAACCTAAGCAGCGATAGGGTTCAAACACAGTCTCTTTATTCCTGAATCTGCCTCTTTGTCATCTGATTCTTACAGTTTTTCCTATTTCACAACATTCCTTGCATTCATTGCCGGTCTTCTATATCTTCTGACAAAGTGTCTTTATTCCATAATGGGTTACATTTTGTTTTAGCTCCACCAAAAGTAATTTGTAAAATGTCACTATCATCTTTCTTTGATCCCTATTTTGCCAATTGATCTGAAATGCAGTTACAATCTACCTTTCATACACTGGAACCCAATACAAGTATTGATCTTTTCCCAGAGATTGAAGAATTAACCAGACTGAATATTTCAAACCTGAGCGCTTACCCATTTCATCTGATTGTACTTCAGTACTGTTGAATCTGAATAAAACTGAATTCTTTTAGGTGAGCAGACTTGTGAGTGTTACAACATGTTGATCAGTTATTTATTCACTGGTTTCTGTGGAATTGTGAATTGGGCTGTAACCTTCCAAAGTATAACCAGGTTATCATATTCTGAAAATATACTTTCTTTAATAAAACAGGCAAAATTCATTCTGAAATGTAAAATTTCAGAGTTGGTCTTTTTCTGATAGCAGTGATGGAAAAACAGCAGAAAATCCATTTATACAGGAACATTATGGTGCTTTTGTACAGTACTGTGTACACTGAGTTCTGGGTTTGACCTTAAAGGAGTGTTTAAGATAATAATCACTGGGCTGCAATGCGTGTTATTTGAGATGTGCTTCTGCACTTTCTCATTTACATTCCTGACAAATCCATTGTTGCGTCTCCTTTGTATATTCCAGTAACAAGCACTTTAATACACAAAAAGTGATCAAACCTAGGGTTGGGTCTTCTATGTGCCCTCTGGCAAAGTGCAACTGAAGTGTCACATAGTTTCTGAGAAAATCCCTCTCTATGAAGCAGTGACTGCAAAAAATGTGTGCAATCCACAGTGCCTACATCTGAAAATATTTTGTTATCTTTGAACATAAAAAAAAATACTGACTATACAAAAATGGTTCATTTGCCTTTATTTCTGAACATAGTTAAACCTTTGTGCTTAAATTAGATTAGTAACACAGTGTTTTACAATCTGTGATTCATTTTCACTGAGTGCATTTAAATAAGTGGCAGACAGACGTGTTTAATTATCATACACAGTCAATTTTATCATAAGGAATGAATTCTGTTTTGAGCGGGGCCTCGTGCATAGTTGAGCTGATTTAACACGGCAAAACTGACTATGTCAAATAAATCAAAACAATATCATTGTTGCATATTTTCAGCATTCATCTTAATCTCATTGCAGTCAAGATGGGGGGCACAATAACTAAAAGCTGCCAGACAGATTTTTACCAACCTTGGTGGGAATATGACTTGGGTAGTTGTCTCAAGATGATTAACTTTTAGAGGGGATCAGTCAAAGGTGAAGGTGAAGGTCAACAAAAATATGGTATGAAAAACAAATTTTCTGCTATATCTCTGCAACCAGTTGGGTCACAGAGATGATTTAAAGTTGATATTGATCAGCAAAATATGTGTGATTGATTGGTAACATGAACTATCAGACCTGGATAACCCAATGCGCATAGTGTGCAGGGATTGCATCAGGCCTCTCATCCTTTCATTAAAAAAAATGCATTAAACAACATCTTGCACATGGAATAATTAAACGAAAATCTACATTTAAGAAAAACAAATGAATAATGTTGAAAACTCATTCTTCATATTTCATGCAGCATTAAATCTGAGTGTTATAACCTGATAGTGGTACCAAAGCCCCACACACTGAAGGCAGGGTAGAGGGGCTCCGTAAATGTTGTCTGGACTCTCTGCAGAAGTTGCATGGTATCAGACACACTGTAAAAAGCCAACGTTCCTGCCATTTGATCCACATACACTCCAATACGAGAAGACATTGGAGGTGGCATGTCTTTGCTCTTATTGTTATGCACAAAGGAGAATTTGGACTCAGAACAATAGAGGCTCCAAGACTTGTTGTTCCAACCCAGGCTGCATTCGTTGGCATTTCCTTTCCGCCGGATCCCTCTGTAGGTAACGGCTATGTCTACCTCTGTTCCTCGCCAGTCTACCTCCCAATAAGAACGATTATCAGTCAGATTCTCTCTGCACAGCACCTGAAAGAGATGGAATGAGAGGGAAAGCCATGGTGATGCCTCACTCCAGGTTGGCAAAATAATCCAATAAAGGTCTGACAAACATTTAATACATCAGCGTTCCCTAAAAGCATGGTTAATGACAATAAAAGCTTTCATTTTGTCGATTGCTTTTCATAACAACGTTGTTACAATTCTGCACATTCATTGCCAATTAAAAAAACATAAGAAGATGAGGAAACCATTTAAAAAGTCAAATATTTTCAAAGACGACTAACTTGAGCTCCAAAACCTGGGGTTCCTATTTACAGCAGGTTCATATGGGTCATTATTTGCCTTAAAATGATAATAATAATAATAATGATGATGATAGTCATCATCACCATTCATTCATTTAGAAATTTTCTATACCCACTTCATAAAAAATAACAATAATGTATTTTTAATTATTATTAATATTATTAAAGTTTGCAGCCAAAAACACACCAGCAACATCACTGTGATTCATCCTAACAACACTCATTTTCAGGCCTCTTTAAAATGACCGATATCTGTACCTGTTGCTTTCAATGAAAAGGAGCTCCTGCAGGCCAAACCCAAGGTGGACACATCTCCACTTCTCTCCCACAGGCCTGTGTGGGCACATCACACGGTGTGCAGACCAGTTCATTGGGTGTGTCTTAGAGCAAAAAGGAGTTCTGATTGTGACATCCGTGACATATGTCACAGACGTCTAACACAAGCCACTCCAGGCTTAAATTTACTTTATTACAAGGTTGTTTCTTTATTCACAGACATGGAACTGTGGGACGTTGAGGGTGTTTAACATGAAAACTAGATCATTAAAGCAAATATTCATGACTTAGAATGCCACATTCTAAGTAATCTGATGATTTTTACTTCTTTAGATGTCAGCGAAGAATCCTGATAGATGTCTCACCTGCTGCCAGTGATCAAATCGATCTGGGTGTTCAGGGTAGTTCTTGGGATCATTTTTCATCGTAGCTGTTCGGTTGCCCTCAGAGAGATGAAGGTTCTGGTGGACTGTGTTAATGTCCAAAGTAAGCTGGCAAGAATCTAAATAGTACAAGACAACAACAACAACATTAACAGCAATAACTTTAATTTTATAGCACTTTTAGTACAGAATTATACCATTCATATTGTTTCAGCATCATCAATTCCATATACAATAATTAAAAGTAATACAAGTTGAGCAAACACAAACCTATAATCCCATTATAACACACAACAAAACTTAAAATGTGTGTATATAATTTAAAATATAGAACATTTGGTTAACAGCACACAACCGCATAGTTTGACCAGTTAATCAATTAATCAGTCAATCAAATTTTATTTAGAAAGTTTTTGTCGTATATCAAAATGGAGCACAAAGTGCTTACATGATTAGAAAAAAAAGATGAGACTCAATCTCCTAAATAGATAACTTGCCCAGACCCAATTACATACAAGTCAATTGATATCGATTATAAATTACGATTTAAAAAAGAATAGATTTGTCTTCAGTCTGGAGTTTTTAAAAAAAAAAAGCTCAATGAGATCAGATTCCCAATGGGGATAAGCGTGTTTGCTGTCAATTACTGATAATTTATTTACTTATTTATTGTTTGTTTGTCTGTTTTAATATTTGTTCTTTGAAAAGACCATGGGTCAATGAGCCTGTGGAGTTTTTGAAACTACAATGTACTGTATAGAATTTAGTGACATCTAGTGGTCAGGATTCTGATTGCGTTATGATGTCACCAGTCACAATTTTGTTCACTTTTGCTTTAAGCAATATGTATGAACCTACAGTTCACAAAAATAAAAAAAATTCTGCCTTGTTAGCCTGCAGTAGCAACCAGTAGACAGTAGAAAGGGGAGCAACCACCGAATCTTATCTAAGTTTGACCCTTTTGGGCTACTGTAGGAACATGTATGTGGTGCAACATGGCAGTCTCTCTGAGGAGATCCACTCCTATGTAGATATAAAGGGCTCATTCTAAGCTCATGAAAATAATCAATTTCTGGTGATAAAAGCCCATAAATACTACACGCAGTAGCTTTAATGCCACAAATGAGTTGTTTTTACCTAAGACCAAAATATGGACTTTGGGTATTGCAAGGCTTTATGTCCATCTGTCTGTCTGTGCTCAGCATAACTCCATTCCTATTTACTGCCAGGGTCTTCAAATTCACAAGGAACATTCTTGGGACACAGACCTTGGACAAGTTTCTGTTTCTTATTTTTACACACTACATATGGCTGAGGGTATTTTAGCATTGCTTTATATTTTTCTTTTTCTGTCAGTTTGATCAATATTATGTAATATGATTCAGCAGCTGTTGTATTCATCATACTTAAATGACCTAACAATTCTTCTGGATAGCCTGTGTTTGGGAAAGACAAAGTTAGCCTGTGTTAGGTTTCAGGTAGAAATAACAGGAAGTTCTGTGTTTACTTAGAACTCGGGTGTTCCTGTAAGTTTACTTTCACGCAATCCATCAAACCTGTTCTACAAGCAGCACAAACTTTTGTAACAGTATAGTTTAGCTGTTCCCAGCAGATCCCATTGTTTGTCACAGAGACATTCCCGGTTCATAGGAACAGGTGGAGCACCTTTGAAGTTCTAGATGGCACAAAATAGACTTTGATCTTTGGATTCCATATGGTGGCAAAGTCGCCCTGCCAGGTCGGTACTGAAAATACACTGTAAGTTAATTACTCACATTTCATGAAATCATCTCTTGTTTTTGGTTCTTCTCTCAACTTTGGCTCTTCCCTCATGAATGAGTCGTTCCTCGTCTTTGTCTCAGCTTCTTGTGTAATGTAGACTTCTTTCACTGTAAAGGACATATAGTCCAAGCATGTCATGCTTCATGCAAGCCATTTATCCTCATGTTTGACACTGATTCATGCAAGTTAATTCTTTATGATGCAATGATTTGTGTCCCTGTGATGTTTGATCAGTTTTGTCCCAGATTAACCACTTTATCTTTAATGAAATACATACTGAAGTATGCATTAGATGTATCTGGAATTCAATAAATTCGTAATTTTCTCAAGTGCAGCAAACCTGTGTCCAAACAATTCATCTTACACAGCGCCAAATCACAACACAAGCTGCCCTAAAATGTGTCCCACAAGTAAGATCTAACCTTACCCACCCCTGAGCAAACACATTGGCAACAGTGTTCAGGAAAAAAAAACCTAAAGCATTTTGATTACAGGAAGAAACCTCAAGCAGACCAAACTCAGTGGGGTGACCATTTGCTTTGGTTATACTACCAGTAACAAAATGACAAATCAATCAAAGTACAACAAAGAATTGCCACATATGTAAAGACTGGAAATGTTTCAGCTAAGCAACCATGAAGTCCAGTAATCACAATGATCAATAGCTCAAAAGTGTATCACATATAAATGTAATTTTCTACTAACATTTTTGACCTTGTGATCTTGATCTCTAACCATTTCTTCTCAATCATGTCACCTCATTCTGTCTGCAGCCACTGCATGTGCATGAATTAAACATTAATTAAATGAAACATTAATTTATTTGACAAGCAACAGCAGCCCGGGTCACCATCAGGACCCTGCAATTAGCATCAAGGCTTCATAAGCAACTAGCTACGCCTGCCGGCCTTTTATTTTATGTTATGGGGATTCTGCCTGTTAAAGGATGCTAACATGCTAACAAAATCAGTTTAATGGTCCTCACCTGCATCTATCAGAATCTTAAATTTCAGAGCTGAGTATACTGTAGTTTTAATGGCGTTACAGAAATTTTGCAGCTCAGTCACAGCACACTGACTGACTGACTCCATGCAAACTGCAGGGAATATCCTACATGTAAAGTTTATGACTTCCACATTTATCTTACAAGCTCATCACAAATCAAGAGTCAGACTGAACATGTATGTTCTACTTGACTGGTCTAACCACCACCAGATGCATCTATCAAACTATGCATTTCATATAAAATTCTTCTCAGTCATTTCACCAAGTTTGGTCCAAAATCAAATCAAAAAGTCTTGTTTTACACACAAACACACAGGGACAGGTCTGAAAGCAAAACACTTGTGTGGGTATGAAAATGTCAACCTGATGCTGAGATTTTGTTCATTTCTGCCTTGCTGACTTCCTCGATCTGTAATCGTAAAGCAGATATGGCTTTCTTGGTGGGCTCAAAGGAGAAATAGGGAGCGACACTGATGTTGTTGAGGTCTTCATATCCTGAGGGACCTGACAGGGACTGCCAGCTCTGTAAATGAGATCACGACAGGGATAAAAATAGCAACATGACAAATCTCACTTAGAAAATATGGTCTTCAGCATGAAGCAGACTCACCTGCAGGAAGTGTATGTGGTCATCAGTGTGTGAGAGTTTCTCCAGGTCATTATGTCTCTTCCTCAGCAGAGTGATCTCCTCCTCCTGCCGGTCCAGCAGGATCTCAGCTCGGGTAACAGTGGCCTTTTCATGGGAGTGGATCATCTCCTTTACTTCATTGTACTTCCTCTCAATGGAAAGCAGAAGCTCAGCAAAAATTCGCTCGTTCTCTTGTTGGACCATTTGGGCAGAGTGCTGTTGAAACATAAGAACGGGGGAAGTGAAAGCTCATTAAAAATGTGAATGAAAGTTGTTGTAATTCAGAGCAGAAATAAGTGTAGATCTCTTTAACTGGATGTTACGGCAGTGTGACCCTGACCCATGCGTGGTGGCACATGCGGGGTATTGTTTTTGGTCCTGTGTGTCTGTATGTCTGTATGTGAACAAAATATCTTGAATAGTTTTTGATCTGGTTTGCACCAAATGTGGAGGAATTACTGAGGGTCAGCCAACGACAAAGTGATTTCATTTTGACAAAAATCGGCTAAAACGTCAAAATCACAGTTATTGTTGTTGTCCATTCGGCTGCTCCCGTTTTGTTCGGGTCACCACAGCGGATTACAGCCAGATCCGCATTGGTACTGGCACAAGTTTTGTGATGGATGCCCTTCCTGACGCAACTCCAGTTTTTACACGTTGCAGCAGCCGCTAGTGTTCAAAGAGGTCTCCATCCAAGTACTAACAAGGTCCTGCACTGCTTAGCTTCTGAGATCTGACGGGATCAGGCTGACACAGAGCAGGTCGGCTGCAAAAGTCTAAATCACAGTCCAAGGTCAAAATTTTGGCCCCACTGCTGAACATAGAGGTAATATTTGACAGCTGCTTTGAGAAATGAGTTAAAGATACACTTTAAACACTAGTGCAATATCATCTATCAGCTTTCCAATTGCTTCACACAATCACCATGACTGTGTATCAGTCACAGATTAACTGGTTCAATATTAGACAGAATTGATTGACTGTGGAGACCACATGGAACCCAATAACACAGTGTGACTGAGTCACAAAGAATTCTTTTGCATGACTCTATCAAACATGTCATGAGTGAGTGTTGCCCTCTTTCAGTGATCTGTCTTGCTGTACTAATGTTTTACGCCCTGCTTCCCTGTTTGTTTGTTTGTTAACAGGATATAGAGCTGTGGAGAATGTTTGTTCAGCCTTCAGCTTTTATGTTTGAATTTTTTATGACATCGCAATCAAATGAATAAATAATTCAGACTTTTTTTTTTTTACATTAAATTTTCTATAAGGGTTCATAGTGAAACATAATCTCTACAACATGATGTAAATTAAATAAAAATATAAAAGCCAAAGCAATTGTATGGGCAAGTATGGGTAGCTTTACATAATTAAATCCTCAATTTTACAGCCATTTAATTTTACAGAAGTGAGGGGACGGACACATGAACATTTCCCAGTCATTAAATATGTCTTGGATGTGATTTACATCAATCATTTAACAATACAAACAGTATGGTACTACACTGTAAATCTGTCTGGAGTAGGCAGTTCTCAAAAAATGAGTGAATAACATAAGAAGAAGGACTAGTGAGGGAAGCCACCAAGACTACCCATGATAACTCTGTAGGCATTATAGGCTACTGTGGTTGTTATTGGGAGAATTGTGCAAAGTGTGACTTTTGTATCTGTTGTCTCATCAGTCGTACAGCTTCATGGTAGGAACAGAGAAGGATGATCATACAACAAAACAGATTGAGTATCCATATGCTGATATTTCGGCTCTTGTTTTGAAGAAAATCATTTTCTGTGCCACTCCACCATGAAGCTGTATGTCTGTGATGCTACAGTCAAAACTTGCACTATGTGCAATTTCTCCAATCACAGCCACAGAAGCTTGTAACTTCTTCAGAGTTATCGCTGGTGTCAATCAATCAATCAATCAACTTTTTTCTTGTATAGCGCCAAATCACAACAAACAGTTGCCCCAAGGCGCTCCACATTGCAAGGCAAGGCCATACAATAATTATGAAACACAGTCTACGTCTAAAGCAACATAACCAAGGGATGGTCCAGGGTCACCCGATCCAGCCCTAACTATAAGCCTTAGCGAAAAGGAAAGTTTTAAGCCTAATCTTAAAAGTAGAGAGGGTATCTGTCTCCCTGATCTGAATTGGGAGCTGGTTCCACAGGAGAGGAGCCTGAAAGCTGAAGGCTCTGCCTCCCATTCTACTCTTACAAACCCTAGGAACTACAAGTAAGCCCGCAGTCTGAGAGCGAAGCGCTCTAATGGGGTAATATGGTACTATGAGGTCCCTAAGATAAGATGGGACCTGATTATTCAAAACCTTATAAGTAAGAAGAAGAATTTTAAATTCTATTCTAGCATTAACAGGAAGCCAATGAAGGGAGGCCAACACGGGTGAGATATGCTCTCTCCTGCTAGTCCCCGTCAGTACTCTAGCTGCAGCATTCTGAACCAACTGAAGGCTTTTTAGGGAACTTTTAGGACAACCTGATAATAATGAATTACAATAGTCCAGCCTAGAGGAAACAAATGCATGAATTAGTTTTTCAGCATCACTCTGAGACAAGACCTTTCTGATTTTAGAGATATTGCGTAAATGCAAAAAGGCAGTCCTACATATTTGTTTAATATGCGCTTTGAATGACATATCCTGATCAAAAATAACTCCAAGATTTCTCACAGTATTACTAGAGATCAGGGAAATGCCATCCAGAGTAACGATCTGGTTAGACACCATGCTTCTAAGATTTGTGGGGCCAAGTACAATAACTTCAGTTTTATCTGAGTTTAAAAGCAGGAAATTAGAGGTCATCCATGTCTTTATGTCTGTAAGACAATCCTGCAGTTTAGCTAATTGGTGCGTATCCTCTGGCTTCATGGATAGATAAAGCTGGGTATCATCTGCGTAACAATGAAAATTTAAGCAATACCGTCTAATAATACTGCCCAAGGGAAGCATGTATAAAGTGAATAAAATTGGTCCTAGCACAGAACCTTGTGGAACTCATAATTAACTTTAGTCTGTGAAGAAGATTCCCCATTTACATGAACAAACTGTAATCTATTAGACAAATATGATTCAAACCACCGCAGCGCAATGCCTTTAATACCTATGACATGCTCTAATCTCTGTAATAAAATTTTATGGTCAACAGTATCAAAAGCAGCACTGAGGTCTAACAGAACAAGCACAGAGATAAGTCCACTGTCCGAAGCCATAAGAAGATCATTTGTAACCTTCACTAATGCTGTTTCTGTACTATGATGAATTCTAAAACCTGACTGAAACTCTTCAAATAGACCATTCCTCTGCAGGTGATCAGTTAGCTGTTTTACAACTACCCTCTCAAGAATCTTTGAGAGAAAAGGAAGGTTGGAGATTGGCCTATAATTAGCTAAGATAGCTGGGTCAAGTGATGGCTTTTTAAGTAATGGTTTAATTACTGCCACCTTAAAGGCCTGTGGTACATAACCAACTAACAAAGATAGATTGATCATATTTAAGATTGAAGCATTAAATAATGGTAGGACTTCCTTGAGCAGCCTGGCAGGAATGGGTGTCTTGGTGGCTTCCCTCACTTGTCTCCTTCTTGCTCAGTTTGTGAGAACTGCCTACTAAACAGAGATTTACAACACAGTACTATACTGTTTGTATTACTAAATGATTCATGTAAATCAAGTCCAAGCCATATTCATGACCTGGAAATCTTCATGTATCCATCCGCTGACTGACTACAGAAAACTGTGTAAAGGATAAAGGGGGAGCTGTTGTCGCTTGGCAGCAGTTTATACCTACTTTAACTGACTCCATAGCTTGTGGAGATCCTGCCACTTCTTAACTCTCTGGTCAATCCTCTGTTGAGATTTGTGGAGCGTGATGCCAAGTTGTTTCTGCAGAAGTGATGAAGTTGATGTTACCATCTGAATTATGTGTATCTGAATAACGTACCTTTTAAATGACATATTTTGTGTCGTTGTGCTCACTTGTTTTTCGGTCCTCTCGGTTCCAGCTGGGACGATGTTGTGGTGTTTGTGTTCATCCATCATGCACAGAACGCACACTGATGTCTGATCAGTGCGACAAAAAGCCTCCAGGAGCTTGTCGTGCTGTGCACACACCTTCTCTCTCATCTGACCCGTAGCTTTGACCAGTTTGTGCTTCATCAGGGCAGGGTACTCATAGTGAGACTGGAGGTGACCCTCGCAGTATGACGCCAGGCACAGCAGGCATGACTTCACGGCCTTCTCTTTCGTTGTGGTGCAGAAGTCGCACAGGACGACCCCGCTCTTGGCTTGACTCCTGGCTTGGCTGCGACTGGATATCCGACGACTTTGCTCCAAAGTGTTGTGTCTGTCTAAGTCCAGAGTGCCGTGATGGGACATGTTGACCTGGATACAGCCAGTAAATACAAAAATAGAATGAATAACAGAAATGAATATCCTCAGTTGATAAAGAAAATGACTTCCTGTAGGTTTCAGCTTCAGTGAAACTGTGTGTGACATGAACAGAATGTTAGCTATGTGGTCCACTCTCCAGGTAAAACTAGTATTCCAACTTAGGTGTTTAATAGTTGTAGAAGGGGTGGAACTGCACGTACTGCCTGTGACACAGTGTTGACACAAAGGGTAGGTGTGGAAACCTTCAAACTGACAAAAGTTTTTAAAAAAATGCCTTATTAATGTGCAGGGTAGTTTTGAAGGACTGTCTCTAATGCACCCTGCTTTATAGAACCCACATCACATTTGAAAGTCATCATGTCATTGTAAATTAATAGCTGACTGTAGTGTTATGTTTGACATGTTAAAGTTTTCTTTTGTTGACATTTGCTGTGTAATAGCTGCTTGAGTAAGTTGCTAGACTCACATGTGAAAGTCGGACCTTAAAACACACACGCTTTGGGATTTTTCACTTTAATCTTGATTTTGGTTGGTTTGTTTGAAGATCATTTGTGTTCCTTCTGAGAAGTCAGCACAGCTTGTTCTGTTCTTACCATGGAGCAACATTGATCTCTAGTGGTAATAACACATTACTACAGGAAAATGTGTTATTTCCGCGTTTGGCCTCCTTTTTAAACATTGATTAATCTGTCAAGTATTTTTCATGTGACCAGTGATTCATTTGTTCTGTGCTGTATGTCTTCAAGTTCCCACTGTCTTTAAAGATCAAAGCCCAAAATTACTATTGATATATATGTTTTAATGTTGCTGTTTTATTTTGTTGACAACTTGTTTGTTCGTCTGAAACATTCATTGATTGATGATTGCATAAAATGCATAAAATAAGCATATATTTAGATATGATACCTTTAACCTAAAAAAATACATCTTTTACTTCTTATTGATCAAATCATTACTGACATTTTCCCCCCAAATCCGACTAACCACTGATTACAGCATTACCTGCCTTCATTTGAAATTTACAGTCTGATGATATGGTATCATGTAGGATCTTAAACATAATCCAGTTCCAGTACTGATTTTAAAAGAATTATGAAGAAATAATTGAGATATTTTGAATTTGTTTAAGATGATATATAGTAAGTTGCAATTGATTTCACTGCCATTTTGTGGGAAGACCTTCAGTAAATGGTTACTGGAAAATGTCACTCAACATTATTCTAAATCTGACAGCTTGGGTGCAAAGTTCAGGAAGATCTCAAACATCACATCAGTTTTCATGCCCTTTAACAAGTTACTTGTGTGTTTTAATTCATATTACATTTCTTCCATTCTGTTTGAAATCATTGTTTCCATACCTGTTGCTTTAAATGGAAAGGAGCTGCTGCTTGCCACGCCCACTGACACTTTGGACAGGGGCATTGCTGCACATCTTTCCTCACAGTGGTCAGCCCAGATATGGATTTCATCACAAAGGAAAATTCAAAACAAGCTATTTCAGGTCTGATATTTTCCTGAGAGCAGGACAGTTCTTTGTAGACAAAGAAACCCAGTATGTGTAATATAAACCTTAGCCATAGTTAACTGTAAAAATGAGATGAAAGTGATTTTGCACAATGCAACTTCTATAAATGGCCCTGTGCCACAGTCCTGTCAGAAATATTGGCACCTGTAAATATGAAGCATAAAATTTTAAATATGTTCACAAGAAACCCCTTAATAACAGAAATGGAAAAAATAGACAACAGAGCCTTGATGCATCTACCGGCACAATTTGATGAAATTACAATAAATCATCACTGTCACAACAAGTATGTTTTTTTTTACATACAAGGGACAATTTAGATGTTTTGAGTCTGACTCAGAAAAAAAGTAAATGGTAAATGGACTGCATTATATAGTGCTTTTCCATCTGCATCAGACGCTCAAAGCGCTTTACAATAATGCCTCACATTCACCCAATGTCAGGGTGCTGACACACAAGGTGCTCACTACAAACCGGGAGCAACTAGGGGATTAAGGACCTTGCCCAAGGGCCCTTGGTGATTTTCTGGTCAGGCTGGGATTTGAACCAAGGATCCTCTGATTTCAAGCCCAACGCTTATCCACTACACCTTCACCTCTGTGGCTCTCCATCTTTTCCATTCTGAAAAACCAACATTTCTTGAGAATGTCAGACGTTTTCCTACTTTTTTCTGAGTCAGGCTCAAAGCTTCTCAATTGCCCCTTGTAAATCAGGGGATGGATAAGTGAACATTTCCAAATCACAGAATATGTTTTGGACTTCATTTCATTAAGAAAATCACCAAAACAAGGTGATGTATGGTAATCTGTGTAACTGTCTAATTATAAGCCACCAAGACCCACATGACAAGGCTGAAGAAGTTATAGGCTCCTGTGAATGTGACTGTGGAAAGTGCATATTGTGCCACTTTTGTCTGATGCATCACTAGTTATACAGCTTCATAGTGAAGTGCAACACAGAAATATTGTATTATGCCCAGTTTCACAGAGGCCTATAACTCCTTGAGAGTTGTCATGGCTTCCCTCACTAGTCTCATTCTTGTACAGTCACTCTGTTTTTGAGAACTACCTACTCCACACAGATTTACAACACAGTATCGTACTGTTTGTATTGCTTAATGATTGATGAAGATGAAGTCCAAGACACATTCAGTGACTTGGAAATGTTCAGGTAGCCACCCCCTGACTTGTCTAAAGAAAACTGGCTGTAAAAGTGATTATTTGTATTAACAGTAATCAATATATTGGTCCCTCTAGGATGCTGTGATGCTGCGTTTCCAAGAATTAACACAAGTTTAATGTTGTGGTGGAACGTAAATGAAAGTCATTGATTGTCAAACACTTTTTCTACGATGAAACACAGACAGAAAATGACTTAAACTTAAATCAGTCACTGTGACACAGATTGTTGCGTCCAGATCGATTTCAAGTACTAAAAGAATCAGAGTGAGTTCCATGAAATATCCATGCTTAGTGGTAATTTTAGTATAAATCACAAACTGATAGAAGTATGAGGTGTGTGACAAATTGTGTATAGAAGACGTAAGTGCTATATCAGCTACGAGGCCTGTGCTTATCTCTGGATTCCGTAGCGTCTACTGAATGAGAATCTACCACTCCCTTTGGATAGGACACCAGTCAGACTCTGGTCATTTCTGTATTTAATGTGTCTAGTTACTACTAACCATATAAATAAAAATGGTTGTAGTTCATTAATCAGTAATGTGATATTTTTGTTAAACCCTGTGAACTGAAGGTCTGCACCACTAACACATATTGATTGTCATTTTAACTCCCTTGTGATGGCGTACAGAGGCAAATAAAAAGTCACTGTCCAAACACTTATGGACCTGACTGTAGGTATTCGTGTATCCATTCCTGAATTTAAGCATGCTTTTTGAAAGCATTTTATTAGTGTTGTTTACTAACTTTGAACATTTTTTATACCTCAGCTTCCTTGCCGTTTGTATGGTCATCCCAGGCTATAGGCGGCGATAGAGATTTGCGAGGCAGCGTGAAGACAATGTTGCTTTGGTAAAGTCTGTCGGTAGGGCTTCGTTGGCGCCAGATGAGCAGTGGCGCCAGGCTCCAGCTACACACGCAGACTCACTGAGGAAAGACAAGCTGCAGCTTGACGAGGCTCCCGCAAGCTTATAAAGCACTTTTCCAACCCTCTGTGTCAACTACACATACGATTTTTTCCTCTTTTTCCCCTCGTTGGTAATCAAACAAATACGTGACAGGATAGAAAGGTGGGTGCCATTACCGAATTTCTATCTCCTTAAACATGCGCGATCTTTATGCTTATTTCGTCGTTTCAGCAGTTCTAATGAATAATAGTTGGAGTGTGTGGATTTAAGTGCGTTATTTCTGTTTGTGAACATTGATGGCGAACTTAGAGAGGCCCTGCCTCGTACTAGTTTATGTTCTGCTTTGGGAATATATCCGACAACCACGTCGACACGCCAGAGCCTGTCCTTTTTTTGTCTTGGTTGTCATCAAGGTGGTGGTTTGGGTGTTTTTTTGCGTTATGTGTAGAATCTCTGTTTCTTGTGCTTCCGCTCCAGTGTTTGACGCTGCTGTCCAGCTGGACAGGGGGGGTTTAGCTATATTTAGCCCTGTTAGCAGAGTCGGTTAGCTGGGTTGTTAGCTGTGCGTAGCCGTAGCCAGCAGGGAGTAGCTGCTGCTACCATCAGTAGGCCGCAGTTGACGTCGTGTGTGCGGTTTGCCTGCCGCCGCCGCCTCGGTCAACAGCTTCAGCTGTGTAGCCGAGTGTCCTCACGTATTTTAGCGGTGGTATTGACTTTACTACGTTATATTTTTAGTGACCACCAACGGGCTTTTGCTGTGGGGCGTGCAGCGTCACGGATTCTACCAATATAAGATTCATTTCCCGGGCTTTTCTCCAGGCTTTTATCGCCGCTGATGGTTAGCCATCTTTGTTTCTCTTAGCCAATTAACGCTGCGGTAGGTAGATCGGTTAGCTTGCTAACTCGCTTGCCATTTAGCCAACGACCTCGTCTTCTGTCATATTTATTTTAAGTAACGCACCAGAAAGGCTGCCATTGCTGCACGGCGTGTCTGCGTAAAGTTGTGTTTTAGCCTCGTCAAGAGGTTGGGCTCGGTGCGTTTTTAAAGGGCGGAGGCTAAGCGGGCTAGTTAGCGGCAGCCATCTTAGACTTTGGCTAGCTGGAAGTGCTGCTGTGGCACAACAAGATGGCCCGTTAATTCTCTTACACGGACAGTTTCCGCGTCGCTGGCTGCATCACAAATTGTGTTGAACTACTTGATTCGAACCACCGGGTTTTTTTTTTTTTTGCATTTAAACGTGAGTAATGTGCTGTTGTAGTTCACTTTGCTTGTTTGCTGCTCGCTGTGTAGCTAGTTAGCTGGCTATATCGTGATCACATTAGCGGCTAACAATGCTGCGTGTCGTTAACCAGCTAACTAGCGGCTACCGTGGCTATTTGTAGCCGCCACCTAGAGCCAGCAAGAGTTCGGTGTTTAATGCCCGAAACTTTGGTTTTTAGATGTCGCTGGAAGTAAAATTCGAGAACATGTTTTGGCGTACTGCGTGGTTGTCTGCACGCTGTAGGCCGCAGATAAGTTGGCGTGTGGTTAGGGATCATAATTCAGAACTTGGTCGTGATGGGGTACAGTTTTTTTTTTTTTCTGAAATAATCAGCTAATGAAACAAATCTCATTGTGTACACCAACATGGCTAGCAAAAATTAGTAGGATTGATTGAAACACTGCTGCTTCTCAGTTAGATTTTTACCTGGTTTAAAGTGTGTGTAAGTGTATATTTATGTAATGTGAAAATTCATCAGCTTGGTTAAGTTTTTAGGGGAGTGGTTTGTTGTGATGTTAACTTTATTCACAAAGAAATATTTGCATTTGACCATTGTACCAGTCACTTTCCTTGTTATTTTGCAATTTCTGATAAAGCACTGAGATTCTTAAGGCTCCTTGACACTTGCACAAATGTGAACCCTGCACTGATGTGCAATCTTGCATGCCAGTGCGCAAATTTTTTTGAAATGTTCAATATTTCTGGTACACACGTTTCATGCCACTTTCGTGAACTGGTCATGAACATTGCGCAACCTATTTGAAAACGCTGTATCATAAATTAATAAGCGGTGTTACATCTATAATAAACAATTTTACAGATACATTATCTGACTCATAAGAAGGAATGAAAATGCAACTGATTACCAATCCATTACAATCTATTATAAATACCTTTGAGACAAGATTCCAAATGTGTTCACCACCACACTTCTGGGAGGGATGACAGAATGATTTCACCAGCCAAGTTCCAAGAACAAATGCGTCATTGGCTATGGAATGACCCGGGACTGTTGAGCTCTGACGTAACGCATCATGTGATAAATTTGTTTGTGTCCAAACACAACACTTACGGTTATGTAAACTGACTAAATTCGTTTCATAATGGTCGGTACAGTCGCTACAGCGTCAAGAATCAAAACAAAAAGGCCAGGGTAGGGGGCCCAACTGATCAGTTGTAGCCACTTCTGTTGTTTATCATCGGCTGGGAATCTATAAAACAACAGCTCCGGTAATGTTTCCGACTTATTGACTCGGTCGCACATCCGGGAACTCTGCTTGTGAGGTCTTAGCAACGTGCTTAGCAGTGCCGGCTGGGTGTGTAAACGATCCATATTGGAAAGTGTAAATTTATTTTATTTTTCCCTTCATTTTTCTGGCCGTTGTATGGGTATCATTTTTCCATCGTCCAGCTTTGTGTTGGTACGGATGAGATGCCAGTGCTGCTGCTAATTTGGTTTTTATGTAGCTCCCTGACAAAATGATCTAAACTGAATAGTTGAAGGCCACACTAAGATCCCAACAACAGAAATGTAAAGAAATTCAAACAAATTACTTAATCTGGAATAGAAGAACAAATACCACTCCCACATACATATTGTATCTCTATGGTAAAATACGCTGGCAGCAGCAGAGTTTCACACCAGTGCGGAATTAAACTGGCAGTGAGGTGATTGCGATCAAGTCAGTTGACACATTCTGGTACACAACACTGTGGCTTATTTGCGATGCTTTACTTTGAAAGAAGCTCAGGTGATGCCAGCGACCACAAACAGCTGACAAAGCTCGCTTTTTTTGTTTTGACTCGGAACACCTAACCGAATGGCACAGGCGTTATTTTATATAGCGTGGTGTCAAGCGAGGCAGGTTGAGTTGATGAATTGCACAGCAGTACAGGGATCAAATTTGTGCAAGTGTCAAGGTGGCTTTGCTGTCAGATGAGATGGCATGAGATGCTAACCAGTGAGCTGAGGTGGCAGCTAGTCTTTTTTTACTTAGTCTCTTCAAGTGATCATTTGCTGGTACTGAAATTACTTTACATTGAACAAACTTAATACTAGGTTGTGCTATATGGGTGGCTACTTTGGAGTAGTGGGCATAGACTGGTTGTCTGCCTGGTTGGTTGCCATCTACTGCCCAAAGTGGTTCCATAATGTGCGGGTGACATGGGCACCAACACATGCTCCTTGTCCTGCCTCTACGCCACCACATAGTTGCAATGGAACAGTCAAGCTGTGCCTGTAGTGGGATTTCAGTTTTAATTCCAGGCTTTAACAAGATCACTGCATGAACCATTTGGGAATTATATCCAGTTTTTATACAGATTCTCTCCATTTTCAGGGGCCATATGCAGGTTGTCAACCTAAATAAATACAAGGATTAATAATACAAATCATCACTTTTGCAGTGAATGTTTTTCATAAGCTGTAAGAAATACAGGTGTTATTTCCTGACTGTATGGGAAATGTTTGGAGTCAGCACTTCACAAAAACTGAGTGACCATCCAAATGGAGAGACGTCACCAAGACACATTGTGGAGTTAGAGGCTTCTGAGGGTGCATATGGGGGAACTGGGCATGGTGCAACTTTTGCCTCTTACAGCTTTATGGTAAAGTGGAAACAGTAGGATTTTAATGCAAGAAAACTGATTAAATAGTGGGGTGTTGTTTTTTTCCTTCTTTTAAGAAATCCTCTGCGTCACTCGGTCCTGCAGCTGTGTAACTGCTGAGGCAACAGACAGAAGCTGCACTATGAACAATTTCTGCCGTCACAGCACAGAAAACCTGTAACTCCAAGAGTCGTCAGGGGTGTGGGGTTACTGAAGTACATGCACTCAGCATATATGGGTGATTCTTAGACTACGGGCACTTATGTCCTTTGATCATATTGTATGAAAATAGAAAAAAGGGGAAAATTTGACACTTTTATAGTTATCTTTACAATGGAAAGTGTGTTAAGAAATTTGTTCTAGTAGTCTATGATGACTTTTTCACCTTTTTTCAGCATCATTATATGCAAATATTGCCATTTTGTGCTTGTCCCACACCCAGAACTTTTGATCTTCAATGATAAAAATGAATGGTAAACGTTTTTTCTAATGTTTTTAAAATATCTCTGAATAAAATATCAGTAAAATAATCAAAAAATAATTGGGGTATTCAATGTCATACACCTGTTGTGATTTTTTTTTAAACAAAATGTAGTTGTCCCACACTATTGCTGTAATTTCCACCACAACGCTGTAATGTCCCTTTAAACAGTTTGTATGAAAGATTGTTTGGGTAGTTTCTATGGAGATAAACAGTGACATCAGAGCACATGTATATAGCGCCAAATCACAACAAACAGTTGCCCCAGGGCGCTTTATATTGTAAGGCAATGGTGTGGTGGAAATTACATTTACAAGGCCAATGGTGCCTGTTGTTAAAGAATCACCCATATACAGTAGTGTTCAGAATAATGGTAGTGCTATGTGACTAAAGATTAATCCAGGTTTTGAGTATATTTCTTGTTACATGGGAAACAAGGTACCAGTAGAGTCTCACAAATCCAACAAGACCAAGCATTCATGATTTGCACACTCTTAAGGCTATGAAATTGGGTTATTACTAAAAAAAAAAAGGTATAAAAGGGGGTTGTTCACACTAATAGTAGATGTGGCATTCAGTCAGTGAGTTCGTCAGTTTTGTGGAACAAACAGGTGTGAATCGGATGTCCCCTATTTAAGATGATGAAGCAGCACCTGTTGAACATGCTTTTTCTCTTTGAAAAGCCTGAGGAAAATGGGACGTTCAAGGACATTGTTCAGAAGAACAGCGTAGTTTGATTAAAAAAAGTTGATTGGAGAGGGGAAAACTATACGCAGGTGCAAAAAATTATAGGCTATTCATCTACGATGATCTCCAATGCTTTAAAATGGACAAAAAAAAAAAGACGCTTGGAAGAAAATGGAAAACAACCATCAAAATGGATAGAAGAATAACCAGAATTAGGGGTGTCGGAAAAAATCGATTCACGTCCAAATCGCGATTCTTATTTATTACGATTCTGAATCGATCCAAAATGTCAAAATCGATTTTTAAAAAGCTTTTTTTAAAACATTTTCTTGCTTACTCGCTGCGTGTACTGTTTGTCAGGCAATGGCTTCCGTACTACAGCGTCCCCGCGAGGGGGGTGGTCCGCCGTGCTTCACTCGTGAGCTGCAGAGTTCAGTGGCTGTAGCGTAGCATGGCGGAAGAAGAGCTAATTCAGCCAGCACCGTCTTTGCTGAAGGCAAATGTTTGGGCGCATTTTGGATTTTATTATTTGCTGCGTAAGAAGGAGCTTGACATGAATTGTGCAGTGTGCAAAATCTGCAAAATGAAAATCAAGTACTTCGGAAACACTTCAAATCCGCAATCCCACATGCTATGCTATCACCCGGAGCTAAAAGAGTGGAGCAGCGGTCTCTGCCGACTACTGACCAGCGCTTCGCTAAACTGCCAGCCAGCTCAGAACAAGCAAAGCAGATAAGTAAATTTACATCTAGAATCACTTGATTAACCTTGTAAAGCTGTATTTTCTTAAACATAAACATTTTTAAGTAATATAACTATTTCTCAGAGCTCTTTGAATCAAAAATCGATTCTGAATCGAATCGTCACCCCAAGAATCGGAATCGAATTGAATTGTGAGTTGTTGTACGATTCACATCCCTAACCAGAATGGCAAAGGCTCACCCATTGATCAGCTCCAGGATGATCAAAGACAGTCTGGAGTTACCTGTAAGTGCTGTGACAGACGCCTGTTTGAAGCTAATTTATTTGCAAGAATCCCCCCGCAAAATCCCTCTGTTAAATAAAAGACATGCAGAAGAGGTTACAATTTACCAGAGAACACATCAACTGGCCTAAAGAGAAATGGAGGAATGTTTTGTGGACTGATGAGAGTAAAATTGTTCTTTTTGGGTCCAAGGGCCGCAGACAGTTTGTGAGACGACCCCCAAACTCTGAATTCAAGCCACAGTTCACATTGAAGGTAGTGAAGCATGGTGGTGCAAGCATCATGATATGGGCATGTTTCTCCTACTATGGTGTTGGGCCTATATATCGCATACCAGGTATCATGGATCAGTTTGGATATGTCAAAATACTTGAAGAGGGCATGTTGCCTTATGCTGAAGAGGACATGCCCTTGAAATGGGTGTTTCAACATGACAATGACCCCAAGCACACTAGTAAACGAGCAAAGTCTTGGTTCCAAACCAACAAAATGAATGCCTCGCAGATGTGAAGCAAAAAGCAGTTTGATCATAATAGTTTTGAGTTTGTAGTGTCAACAGCAGATGCTACTATTATTGTGAACACCCCTTTTCTACTTTTTTTTTTTTACCAATAGCCCAATTTCATAGCCTTAAGAGTGTGCATATCATGAATGCTTGGCCTTGTTGGATTTGTGAGAATCTTCTGAATCTAGTGGTACCTTGTTTCCCATGTAACAATAAGAAATATACTCAAAACCTGGATTAATCTTTTTATTCACATAGCACTACTATTATTCTGAACACTACTGTATGTACAAACACTCATTTTTTTCACTCTCAAAGCCCTGCTGCATTTGGGAATATCTTATGCAAGTTTAATAAATCTAATTTTCAATATAGTGTGTAAACCATTTGCCTCATTCATCAAGCTCCTCAGTCATTACTGCATTTTGATGTTTGCAGTGGCCACTTGACTGCAGCTTTGCCACTGCTATCCATGTCTGTGAGATCAGTGCTTTCAGTTGAAGGTGTAGTAAAATTGGACATTGGTCAGATGACATAAAAGAAGGGCCTTTTATTGTCACTGTATGTATGTGCATGCAAAATTTATCCTCTACATTTAACCTATCCTAATTACAGTTAGACACAATCCAACCACTAGGAGCATGAATCCATGCAGTTGGTGAATCTGAAACTGAGTGATCCTTGAACTTTGGGTGTTCTTTAATATGAAAAATATTTAAGTGAAGTTTTTATTTTATGTAGTCATTTTTATATCATTCTTGTTATAACCATTGTGTATGACTAAGTTTGAGTTGCCTGTACGGAAAATACATGAGTGGAGTCAAAGTAAACATGATTGTTCTGTTCACATTTGAAAGTACACAAAATTGTCCATTACTGTAAAAACCTTAGTGTTGGTGAAACTACCCTCTAAAATATAAACCTAGGGGTAAAGCTACCCTCTGTAGTACAATTCCAGAAAGAACACTGGGTGTCTTGGTAGCTTCTTTTACTAGTCTTTACTAGTGATGGAGTGTGTAGAAAAATTATCTAACTGTTGAGAAGCAGCACAATCCTGACAATGAGTGACCCAGGAGAAAAAATGAGAATGTAGTTGTAGATGGCATATAGTGTTTTTACTGTAATTGTTACTTTTTACATGCAAACGCAGTACAGAAAGATCCAGGCGGGAAGCGATCCTATGACCTTTAGCAGTGCTCAACAATAAGTCATTGTGCTGCCTTTGAATATTCTTTACAAATAGAGCTTGCTATGTTGTGAAAATTAGTTTGATTCAATTATTAGTCGTATTGAACAATACACAGAACAATAAATCTCTCATCACTTATGTTGTGGTCGTGTTAAAGATGTGTACAGAGTTACTGTTCAGACCAATTGCATTTTGAATGAATTCTGTTTTACATGGAACCCTTCATCAAACATAGCTACTATCTTAAGTAGAGGTGGGGCAATATGTCGACGTCATCAGTGACGTCGACGCAAAAAAATGCGTTGACGCAAAATTTGCATGCCGACGTGTCGGCGGATCAACAACAAAGATGGCGGCCCCGGAGAGTTGTGGTAGCAGTGCAGTGAGTGGCTCTTCTGAGTTTCTAAAAAGCAAAGCACGTACCCTACAATACCTTGTCTACACCTAGTGTTTTAGGCTACTGTTGATTTTCTGTGTAATTATGTAGTCGTTTACTGAATGTCTGAAATGATAACATTACGCTTAGGGATGGGTATCAAGAACCAGTTCCTTTCAGGTATCGTTAAGAAATGATTCGATCCACCGACATCAATAAGCTTTTTGCTTAATGATTCTGTTATCGGTCCTTCAGAGTGGCCGTTATTTTGGGGGATGTTTGTCAGGAAAATGATGATTTCTCTACATTGATTACAGACCCTGCAGCAGGTCTGTAATCAACTTTTTGCAGCGCGGCTTTGCTTTGAACCTTGAACCAATCGAAGCAGTGGTTCGCAGATTGAAACAGTGCTTCTATCTATTGCTTCGTGTATTTTAAAACCCTATAGAGCATACATCTGGAGTATTATTTACCTTTTTATGTTAAACCGACCTGTTATGGTCTTCTGAAACAGTTGATGTATTTTATAACTTAAAAACGGGAGCGACGCTAACGCGTTAGCATGTCTATGGCATTTTCAAAGTTAAAAGTTATCTTTGAGCAGTTGCAGCTGTCATCACATTCGGGTGCATTTGTTTTCAAATTGTAATTTTTTTTATTTTTGTTTATATATTAATAATCTAATGATTATTATATACTTATATACAATTTTAGAGAGAGACAAAAAGAACCTGAATAGAAACACAACAGAAAACATAAATGAACAGTGAACATACAGAAATAAATACATACAGAAATAAATGTTTCCTGTGAACACGTAGTGACTCTTACACCTCCATTTTATCCCTCTTATTTAAGTTTAATGAGTTTGTTTCAGTCAAACCATATTTTAATTTAATTTCTTCAGTGATTTCCTCCAGAACTATCTGCCAAGCTAGAAAACTGCTGCATCCTAGTAAGAGCAGAATACTATTGGAATGAATTTGAATAAGGAAAGTTGTTTTTGTTTTTTCTTTTTTTCTCTCACCTAAATGGATGCTGCACTCACTCCAGTTTATCGTCTGGAATAGTCCCAGATTGCATTTCAGAGCTTCTAGAATTCAAACATTCGCGGCGGTGCCGCATGGCGCACAGCAACGCCGTGATGAAGCCTCACGGGACATGTTCTGGCATGTCCAGGCACATCCACAATTTCTCGGATAATCACTCGATGGAAAAACCACCGACAGCTGTCTGAACGCCATCTCAAAGACGTCCTGTGAGACCAAAACGGAGGTGGTTTTGTCTCGCTCTAGTAGCGAATCCATCGCGACGCGCGAAGCCTCCGCTCGGCTTTCCGTGACAAAATCTCTTGTTTAAAGTGAAATCTGCCGGAAAATGGTTGATGTCCAGCTCTTGTGATAACCAGAGAAATGGCACACGATGGTCACGGATCCAGACAGCCATCCGTTTAGAAATGAAATGGTTGTTCAGCCTGTTGATGGCGGCTTCGGTGCGCAGCGCGCCCCACAGCCGCTGGGGGCCGTCCTTAAAGCAACATTAACACTCTTATTCTCTACCAAGCCCGTAACATTTTCACCGAAAGCCAGATAAATTTTTCTAATGGTTTCCAGCTGCCAGTCTAACAGTTTCTGAAAAAATTCTGATGGAAAAAAAAGCCCAAATCATTCCGCCATTTCCTGCCAATGAAACAATGAGGGGGCTGAACCACTCCTCACTCAGAGCCTGCTCACAGGCGAATGACGCAACCGACAGGCGTGGAAAAACTCACGCATGCGCACGAGGGTTCAAGCTTGTCTGACGCAGTCACACGTGATTCAAATCCATATGGTTTTTAAAAAAATAATAAGGTCGGATACGTTTCTAATAGACCTCGTAATTACATGTAGCAATCCTTTTCTAGTTTTTACTAACTTTTTTATTTTGTTTGTATTTTGTACAGATCTACTCACTGACTAGAGACCCTGCACCATAAAACAAAACCTTTACATCCCCGATTCTTTCTTGAGTCACTGTCCGGCTTTAAAACGGAGGTCGTGGGGTTGGAGTGTGTTCTCATGGCGGAGTCAGAGACTGAATGTGACACACCCGGCCTTGACACGCTTGGGTCGGAGTGTGTCATAGCCCACAGCCATGTCGACCTTCACTATGGAGCAGAAACAGAGATCATGACAGAGGAAAAGCGTGGGTTGGAGCTAGAGATCCATGGCTCTGACTTAAAGATCCAGGGACTTGGGACAGACCTTGGAGCCGTGGCTTGTGTTGATGCCATTGTAGAGACGGACCATGATTACATCAAGGTAGAACATGGTGAGATGCACTGTTTTACAGGAGCAGAGATCAAGACCACAGGAAATGAGACTCTACTGGGAGAGGTGCTGCTTAAGACGGAAACCGAGCATGTTGTAAAAGTGGAGTCTGATCACGGAGGAGAGTTGACAGTTGAGTCTGAGAATGGCGTTATCATACACGAAGCTCATGGCCTACAATGCAATGAGTGCGGAGAGATTTTTGGCAGCATAGGTGATCTTCATCAACACTTTGAGATCCATAAGGACCTTAACCCTTACATCTGTGTCCACTGTGGCGAGAGCTTTGCTGTGGAGGCCAGTCTCAAGCAGCACATGAAGATTCACATGAAAGAAAAGCCCTATGTTCCCCCTGGAGTTGAAATCATGGGCAAAGATGTTATCGACGCGTTCAGTCTCAAATCTCATCAGATGATCCATTTGCCTGACAAGCCACATAGATGTTCAGAGTGTGGCAAGAGCTTTGCAGCTGCCATCACCCTAAGAGAACACATGAAACTACATTCGGAGGACAAGCCCTACAAGTGCACTCAGTGCAGGAAGAGCTTTGTCCGTAGACGGCATTTGAAGAAGCATCAGGAGGTCCATGCACGTGAGAAACCGTACACCTGTGGCCAGTGTGGCAAAGGCTTTGCTACAACTTCCAACCTGAAGCAGCACCAGAAGACCCACAGTGCTGCCATTTCAGTAACACTGGGAGACAAACCCCACCGATGTGTTGAATGTGGAAAGTGTTTTGCTGCGGCAGCCACTCTGAGGGAGCACCAGAGGGTCCATTCGGGTGAGAAGCCATACAAATGCAATATGTGCAGGAAGAGTTTTGTCCGCAAGCGCCATCTGAAGAAGCACCAGCAGGTTCACGCTGGAGGGAAGCCCTATACCTGCAGACATTGCAACAAGGGCTTCAACCACTCCTCTTCGCTTTCACGCCACAACAAGACGCACCTGCAGAACCCAGTGTTTACTCAAGCACAGCCTGGCAAACCTCTAACCTATGTTCCTCCCATGAAGCAGAGGGTGCACCAGGAGGGAGACAAGCCCTACATGTGTCATCCACTGTGACAAGGGCTTCAATCATTCTTCTTCCCTGTCCCGGCACCAAAGAGTCCACTCTGACGGAAAGAGTTACACCTGTGGTCACTGTGGCAAGAGGTTCAATAACACCACCTCACTTAGTAGGCATCAGAGAGTTCACCTGGAGAAACAGCAACAGCCACCACAGTCACCACAGCCGCAGCAGTCGCCGCAGCAGTCCCCGCAGCAGTTTAGCCCCATCTCCCCAGGGAAGGGATTCCCTAACAATGCCTTCCCAAAACAGCACATCCTTGCCATGGAAAAACCATACAGGTGCTCCCAGTGCGGAAAAGGCTTTAACCATTCATCTTCCCTCTCCAGACATCATAGGATCCATGTAAACCAGTGAGGCTCCCGAGTCATGTACACGTCCCTGCTGTTGTCTTCTACTAATAGCCCAAACCTTACTACACACCACCACAGGAAATGCCACTACATTCTCCACAAACTAGTGGTCCACTCAAGCAGAAATGAACAGTAACATGTTTTACTCAGAAGGAAGAGGCGTGGCCGGCACTGTGTACTTGGACTTTGTGTTCAATTTGAAGATGTGATAATAGCTTGTGAAGAAGCCTCGCTTCTTGGTAGATTGTGCTCAACTTGCTCCGGGATCTGCTTTTGAGCACTTTTAAATGATAAAAAGATTTATTGATCCACACTTATACTCCACCTTCAGGTTAGCCTTTTTGACAGATGTTGGTTAATGTACCATCAGACAGTCAGCTGCACCTTATTCAAGCCATCAACACATTTGAACCAGAACTTGTCTTGTTTAATATCGTCACCCCCACAATCCATGTAAACGGATGATAAAATCCTTTGTAAATACTTAATGACTTCCTTTTATATATATATGTGTATAGGTGACTAGTGTGCTGTTCCAAAAATAAAACGCTTTGATAGTCGGACCCACTTTTGTCCCATGATTTGAATGTCAGTGATGCCAGGGAATATTGAAGATGTTGAATCTGGGCTCCATCGGACACTAGTTGTTTTGTATATTTAAGGATGTTTCTTGTATGTCAGCGATTGGTTAGTGTGGTTCCATAGACTGTACAGAGAGCAATACTGGCTGGGACCCTGGTTCTATGATCTGCACTCTAGCCATAAAAGAAAACAAAAAAAATTAACATACTGGTTAGCACGACCTGCTCTGTAATTTACTCTGTTCTTCAGCACAAAATGTATATTGAGATGCAAGGAAATGCTTTGTTTATTGCTTTGGAAGTTTAATCCAATTTACTTTGTATAGACTATAGGTTCTGCAAGTTACCACAATTTTGTTGAAAAGATTGTGTATACTTAAAAATAAATTAAAATAACTCATGAGAAGTTAGATTTCACAGGACTAAGGTTTTCCAGATGCCAATGGATGCGCTCCATTTACTGTTCTGTGTAAAATATCTTTTACAAACTATTTTTTTAGCTTGGGTTACATGAAAGGGAATGAGAGACACAGTTTTTATGGGAGTGAACATTACGGTGAGCAATATTTTTCTCTTATTTGGGTAACAGTTGTGCTTCAAATTGTAGCATAGGTTTCTTCCTTGTGTTAGATAGGTGCCTTAATGCATGCGGTGTAGAAATGTATGCTGAGCTGTTTGAAGAGAATTTTGTTTATCAGCTCTTTTTGTTCTTATCCATACTAACTTTACATTTTAATTTGTCATACTTTTTTGCATTCTTGTATATTGCCATGTGTTACACTGTTACAACCATATTGTCTTTATTTTCCCCCTTAATTTTTGTCAATAGCCTCACTGTAAAAGAGGGAAAGTGTAAGTGATCCATATGGGCTTCTCTTAAGGGCAGTTCTGTAACATCTCCCAGTTTCTGAGTGGCAAATACATGGATAAATAAAGGTTGTTGGCTCTCTGTGTTTGAAGTGTGATTCCTAAAGTCATTTGCTTAAATAGGAACGCCAGAAGTAGCCTTTAGGAGTGCTACAGGTAATGATTGATACTTGCACTTCCTAATATAGCCACATGGTGTCAGGCTTGTCAAATTTAAGTGGAAAGCAGCTGGTGCACGGGATGTGCAGCGTCTGTTAATGCTAATGGTATCTTAATGTTTATAACGTTCCTGCCCTTTCTACAGCAGTACCTTTTAGAACATATTTTTTGATGGTGTAATTTACCTCAAACTTAGATCTGGCTCACATACATGAGCTGCTCTAAGACGTCAGGGCTGGGTTCTTCGCTTTTACTGATAGTTTTATCCAAGGCTTTGAACCGGTTTGTGGAATGAAAATGAAAACCAGAAACCATTTTGCTAAGAACAAAAAAACCAGAAAGTGTATTTTTACCCAAGGCCAAGATATGTCTGGATATTGCGAAGGCTTTTGTCTGCTCAGCACAAGCCCAGTCCTATTATGGCCGGGGTCTTGAAATTCACAGGGAACATTCTTTGGACACAGACCTTGGACCACTTCAAAGATGGCTAACCTTAACCATTACAATGACCTGGTGAGGTTCACTTACTCTCATTTAATTATTTTGGTTGTGGGTGGGACTCCACGTCGAGTGTCATCTATCCTGTCCGGGACTCAAGAGCCAATCTCCTTGCGATCAAGGGGTTGCCATGATGATAAATTCTCCATTTTAACCAAACACTTTTAATGTGACTCACCTTTCAGAGGTGACAAGTAGTTAACTGTTAATGATTTTAGTTGCCAGTACCTAAATTAGCTGCTTAGCCCTTGATACTAAGTTCGAAATTAGTAATGCAACAATTACTTTTGTTTTTGTCCCAAGTGAAAAAAAATTTACCCCAGAACATTTAAAGTACATTCTGGATTGTAAAACATTCTTAATCCCTCTTTGGGTCACCATTTCATCACAATCTGAACGACTGGGGGTAATTTTCCAGTCACCAAATCTTGTGCTGAAGACGAAAGTGGAGTGCAGAGGAATTTGGCAGCCTCCAGAAGCAGACCCAGTGATGGGAGAGGGTGGAGTGGGTTTATCTGCAGGTCTTGCAGCACCAATCAATACCTTGAGTTCACTGCTGCGGTGGCCAACAGATCAGACTGCTGCTGTGCTGGACAGCAGTCAGGGGTCAATGTTCATAATGACTGAAAAATATCTCAGCACAACTTCTTCCATGAGCCAGGTAACTTTTTCCAATACCCCAAGCCAATTTATGGCTGGTTTCACAGTTCTTTACATCATCATAAAAGTTTTCCTTTCGCATGTTAGCAAAATATGAGGGATCATTGCATGCAATTAAAAACTGAAATTTCTGGTAATTTTCTTTAAAAAAAAAAAGTTGACGGGAGTCAAGCAGGCGTCTCTGAGTATTAATTCTGGTCTGTGCTCTGAAAGTTAAAACAGGCATTTCTGTCCATTTTCAGGACAACTAAAAAAAATTTCAGTTGAACTAAAGAAAAGCTAAAGGTCTTTGAGAAAGACCAGAATCTCCTCTGTGATCTTAGTGAATTTTGTCATTTGTGGCTGTTACCATGGTAATGCTTCAGTTTTGGACAAATATCCATTAAAGCTCTGGTGTGTAGGATTCAGGGGCATTTAATGGAATGGAATATAGCATTCATAACCATCCATTCATGAGCTTCCAATGAGCCCTTCCTATCTACATATCCTCACCGTGACCACCATATTTCACTGCATCCAAAGTAATATATAACCTCTTTGGGTAGAAAGGTGAAGAAGAGAGTGCAGGCCGGGTGGAGTGGGTGGGTAACGGAAGCAGCCAAAGGAAGAAGACCAAAATATTTCACTGCCATGTTGATACAGTTGCCCAAAAGGGACACACTGTCCACGAATTTTGCAGCACACCTGTTAGACAAACACATTTCAAGGATTCAAAAGAATTTTATTGTCATATGCACAAAGGTACATGTTCCCTGCACAATGAAATGTGATTACTGCATTTAACCCATCCTAATTGCCAGTTAGGAGCAGAAGTCGCCTTTAGACGCCCGGGGACCAGCTCCAGATGTATGTCCTGCCTTAGGTCAACAGCAGGGCTGAGCAAACCAAGACCGGCCTCATGACGACAAACAACACACACAACACACTTAAGCCGGCCCGGTACATGAACACATAAAAAGCACACACAAGGTAAGACTTGATAACCCTCATTTTTGTGAAAGGTGGATCATACGTTGCCAAAAAAGTGAAAACATGACATGAAGGGGAAACAAACTCGTGACCCGCAACGTCTTAATGCAACCTGCATCCTCACCACTAGATGACACCAAATCCTGAACACTGGCTTTGAAGGCTTTAGGAAGTTGTATCTGACTCCAAAAGTAACACTGTACGTTGAGTGATTCCTGAGATGTTGCAAAACATCCATGGAAGCACACGTGAATGCACAAACCGGCGGCATCTAGTGCATTTTAGATTATTTTTATTTATTCATTTCAGGTTTTGGCTTTGTTAATGACTTCAGTCAGTAAATTACAGAGGCTCATAGTAGATGAGGCAGATTGGTGCAGAGGTCCGGGAGGTGGAACTAGAGTTCATATTTGTTGGTGTTGAACTGACTATTCCTTCATGGGAAACAAATAAGAGGAAAACCTCAGTGGTAGACATATACAGTTTTATTTGTGATAATTCAATAAATGAAAAGTAAAAAGAAATTGTGTGATATAAATTGCTGTTAGGAACTTTTTGAATCTCTAAAAGCATGCAGAGAAAAATGTACATTTGCACTGTAGGTCATGAATTAATATTAGCATAGCCCCTTCAGAATCATTTACAAACAAACAAAATACAAAATGTACAATGTGTACACATTCTTATGCAATAACAGGTACTAAGACATGGGTGTAAGCATCAGAATCCTTCTTACTGCACATGTTTTTGTGAGCTGCATAGAACTGGAGATTCAAGTACTTGGTTTTAGCATCTTCATGCTGATCAGTTGGAACATCTGTGTCACCTCATACATTCATGACCGGAGTAAGCTGCAGCAGGGAACTCTGTGGGTCTGATGGTGCTACTCTTAGAATGCAGTTTCTCCAGGTTTTGCAGGAAACCTCTTCTCTTGAGACCTTCCAGAATCACAGTGTTGCTGGAGGCCAAACTGACACGGGTCCTACAGAGGGAGGGGAGGTGGATATCTTCTGTAAATATGCCTTTTTCAATAAGGTGATGTGTTCATGCACAGCAGATTCAACATAATAATAATAAAAAAGGTCTGTTCTTCCTCTTTACTTAATGAGGATTTAAGTGCTGCACAGTAATTATACTTAATTATCAAAATGACTCCCTTCTGTTCAAATAGTGGGATGGTATAATTGTCCACAAGATGTTTGTTCAGCTTTATTGCAGTTACCTTTAAAGTAAAAACACAAATTGGACTAAAGCCAACCACAGACGTGTAACCAGAGGTTAACTAAAGTCACCATGCTGTTTATTTTAGGTGTGATAGTTAAAACACCGGCCTGTGCTATGGGATTAGGATAACTGGTTTTCTTTTACTCAGCATTAAGCTTTTCTTTGGTCTCAGTCTCTGGCAGCTCACCGTTTGTTGTGATGAACAGATGAGGACTAAGAGAGTGGCTTCAAGTTCCAGGAGTCCTTTGTTTATATCTATATTGACATATATCTTTATTTTTCATTGTAAGAGTGTTACTCCTGCATTCTCTTCTCTAAGGGCCTGCGTCCACATAGTTAATTTGTTGTTTTTTTGTTTTTTTTTAATCAGCAACAGCATCTTTTATCACTTCTTCCAAACAAAACAGACCATATGCGGTTGTATGTGGCCACCTAGTGAAAAAGCACTGCACCTAGTGTCTCTTTTTTTTCCCACAGTGTGCTGGCTTTTTTTCCGCAACTGCTCCGAGTGTTTCAACCTGAAAATCTTTCAAGCTGTCAGAAAGGTGCTGGAATCATCACTGCAGTTCCTTTTCAGGCAACCAATCAGGTTAGATAAGATTTGTCACCCTGACAACCATGAAAATGGAAGAGAAAGTTGTTTTGGCTGTCCCCGTCTGGTATTGTACGACATCACCCAAAAAATATCACAATAGAGAGAAATGTGAATCCGTGGGAACACATTGTACAGATTGTAAATGCTGCTGGTGAGTGTTGTGCTTGTGTTGTGTACATGTTGTCAGCTGCTTGTTTGCTGTTGTCATAGAATCAATGCTTTTTTTTTTTTTTTAAAGTATGAAGCACTTTCCAGAGTTTCAAAAAAACAACGTGGACATGGGTCTTAACATTGTTATGTCTTCATTACTATCCTTTGATCCTGACTGCTCACATTTGATTCTGATCTTAAATATTGATTATGAACTATGAACCTGATCTTGAGCCAAAACATTTGTTTGATCCTGATCTCTGATTTTTCAACCAAGGAAGTTGTGTTTTCATTTCCCTCCATCTGCCTGTGTTAGGAAGTGAGGGGCTGGCCCTGACCTAATCAGATTTACTAAAATAAGTCCTTTCTGATTAACAGCTCAAAGGAATAAGGATCAAAGGCAAGGTGAAAGGAATCAAGGTCAAAGATCAAAAGCAAGACCAACCCTTTCAGCAAAAGAAAAAAAAAATTAATCAACTCTGTCTTAGCCCAAGGCGTACCTCTCATTGTTCATGTTTGAGATATCTTTCTGAGTATCTAAGTAATTAACTATAGACAGAGAAACACCAAGGATAATCTCCTTGGTGGAGGTAATTAAAGAAAATCTCATAGTATCAATTTTGTATAACAATATAACTGAAAACACTGGCGGACACTCACCGAGGAGAATCTATGCCGCTGTCACCTGTGAGGCTCTGGTTTTCTCCTGTTTCCAACCGTTTCCCCCGATCCCTTCCCTCTGGCTCCAGCGGGTATGGTCAGAGCTGTTCTGTGCACCTGAGGACCTCCCCTCTGGCCACAACTCTGAAAACCCTCCTCCTGCTCTTCCTCTACCTCATTCACCCAGTGAGCAGATTCGCCATCGCCTTCATCAGTGGACTTGCGTACAGTCTCTGCATCTGATTCCATCTCACTGGCAGTATGACAGTAGTCAAAGATACTGCTGTCTGCCCCCTCAGAAGGATCAGGGCAGTCCAAGCTGAGGGTAGCCTCATGCCTTGTTTCCACATGGGTCAGTGTTCCTTGTCTGGGGTCAGGTTCACTTTGGCCACCTGGTGATCTCATCCTCTGACTGTGATGCTGGAGATTCCAGTTGGTGTCTGCCGGCTTTGTGAAGCTGAGAGGAGTTTCTCTCGGGGTGGAGGAGGAGATCAGCTCTCTGATCCCGTCTTGTATTGAGGGAACATGTGGCTGGTGGGGGATGGAATTATAATAGTGACTCTGGGGCCGCTGATACTGAAAACTAGAATCACAATTCGGGTAAACCAGTTGGGAGTCGTGGTGTTGTGTTTGATACAACTTTGCACCATCAGTAATCTCTTCGTTCAGACACAAGGAGCTGCAAGCGTCCTCGTCTTCCTCCTCATCTGCTCTCTGATAGAGCCTGTAGTCATCCTCCATAAAGCCATCAGCCTCTGTTAATAAACCAGTGTTGTCATCTTTCAGTTCTTGCCTTTCGTCCTGGGCCACGATCCTTTCCTCACTGTTACTAATAGACATGCCGGTTCTTAACTCGTGTTCCTGTGGTTCTATGTTGTCACACGCCTGATGGTGTCCAGAGAGCTCACCGGGCCTTTGAATGTTATCCCTCTGTGGGTTAGAAGGTCTGATGGAATGTGTCCCATGTAGAATGGGTTTAGGCCAGGACAGAACCGGATCATCGGTGTGGTTTGTGTCTATGACAGAGGGAGGAGCAGGGAGAACAGCATCAGTATAAGGCTGAGGTTTACACAGGTTGTCCTCTGCTGTCCTTCCTCCGCTATGGTTTGGTACAGTCTTCAACTTCGCCTCCTGAAATGAGCTGTTTTTGTCTTCTTTCTCCCACGTCCCCTTGCTGGTCTCCTCCCTCCGATGCCGGACCTTGTCTTCTATCCTCAGTGTGCTGCTCTGGGGGTAGGCTGAGCTGTAGTCTAATGGCAGCTCTCTGCTGATTTTCATGCCAGATTGGTGATGACAATCAATGGTAAATTCTCTCTCAGGCACACAATCGTACCTGTCCTCGGATGTTGGGGATTTCCCTGCACCCTCTCTATCTGCTATCAAGTCTTTTGTTCGATAGGGATCCCATGATTTAGAGCGGTGACTAGATTTGTTCTTCTTGCCTGTGCCTGAAGCCTTCCCTTCCTTCACTTCCCGTCGTCTGTGCTCTCTGGTACCAACAGTGGTCTCGGCTGTCTCTTTTGTCGGATGGAAAGGATTGTCAATGCGTTTCTTATAAAAAGCTTTCCCCTCCACAGCTACACCTTCTTCCATCCCATCTGATTCTTCTGCCAGGTTTTCCATTCTGAGCCGAGAGGGGATCGCATCCTCCTCATCTGGATAATCAATTCCACATGTGGGGGTCTTACTCTTAACCCTCTCCCTATCCTTGTCCCTTTCCCTCGTCTTTTCCCTGGAGGAGTGGCCCCTCCTCTTACTGCGAGAAGCCTTCAACACAGTTCTCCTCGCTGCCCCTGCCTTAGAGGAGTGATGATGCCTGGTTTTTTGGAAAGTGAGGATCTCTGTCGACATTCCCTTGTCTACTCCCCTGTCATCTTTATCCACACCTCTGTCCAACACCCTGTCCCCCTCCCTGTCCCTTCTCTCCTCCAGCTTCTTCATTAGGACCGTGTGACGTGTCAGGTTGTCCACAGTCAGTTCAGGATTGATGCGCTTGATGATGGCATGCTCCAGGTCACGTGGTAAATTGTTCAGGTCATCTTCATCCCTTACAGGCCACTCCTCTGGAGGGAACTGGCCTGAAAATGATGCATACTCCTTTTCGGCTTCTCTTTCTTCCCTCCATTCCTGCGGAACAGACTGAGACCAAATTTCCTGCCTGGTTTGTTGTCTTTTTCTTTGCGGCTAGTGGCATTAGTAGTGGCAGTAGTCTTGCTGATCTCACTTGCCTGACAGTCTACTGCTGTTGAAGTGGACTGATGCTGCACTGTGGGCTTATGGTCTAAAGTCCGAGGCCACTTTAAGCTCTTGCCTGTACATTCGCTTATGGAAACAGAGATGGAATGCTGGTCTGGGACATTGGATGGAGAAATATTGGGTGTTACAGTTGTTGGGGAGAGATTATTAGATGTCTGGAGAGGACCGAAGCAACTACAGGATTTGCAGTGAGCTACCGGGGGTGTCGTAGTGCTTTCCACACAGGCATCATTGCTTAAAAGGTACGTAATGGGAGGAGGTGAAGGAGGGTCATCTGCTGAGCCCGAAGTCCACCAATTCTTCTCTCGGACCATGCTGTTGGTGATGAAGTAGGTCTGTGGTGTGACAATGAAGTAGCCCTCTCCTGTGTGGTAAATCTTGCGCTCTTTGATTAGAGTGCCGAGAGCATTGTAGAGAATGTCTTGTGTGGGGATGGTTATCCCTGAGGCACAGAAAGGAGAACGGGTGATTAGCAGAGGGGACAATCTGTGTCCTGGTAGAGATCCTTAAAGGCTCATGATGAGAAATGAGACTACGGGAATCTTTTTGTTCAATTGGGGCAATATTTTCAATCCTTTAAATCTTTATACTTTGTACTGTAGCATTTAAATTAAAATGAAGTATGCTTTGGCCAACATTGACATAAAGGTGTGTGCAAAATTTCAAAGAGATGCCTCGTACCAGAATGAAGGGGAAGATGAGGAACTTGTGTGCTCCACTGGGAAAATGTTTTCACCACAATAGCTTTTAGAGTTCTGGTAGGTTGCAATGGAAACTAAGTATGCACAGGCCAACACTGAGGTAAAGCTGTGCACAAAGTTTAAAGGAGACTCGTCGTATAGGAGTAAAGATCACTTGGTATATTTAAATACACGGCTTTCAGGTCACATTTCAAAGATTACCTGGATGGGCTTTGCTCATATGATTGATGAGTGCTTCTTGGTTGACGGTGATTTGGGCGGAGTTCATGTCTGAGATGACAGAGCACAAAACCTCAGCCAAGGGAATGAACTGGGACTGAGGGACAGGAGACATCTGCACTGGCGACAGGTCACCTGAAACACATGCACGCACACAGCAGCAGATTAGTGTGGTGCAACAAGTGTACTACTGCACAACACACAAAAACACCTGGGTTAGAGAGCTCTCTCTTTCTCCCAATGCAAACAAATCAAAGTGAAGTTGACATTCCACGACTAACCACCTTCTAAATCATGACCGAGGTGGTCTGTTTATGTGCGTTATGTGAACCATGCCTGACTGCTTTTGAAATTCCATCAGTCCTTGGACAGACCACAGAATTCCATTACTCCCTCAGAAATAACCACAGGTCCGCCTGCTGGGCAGATCAGATATCCTGCCCCCCATAGCATAAGGCCCTGCACGACCATGAGGTACCCTTAGACAAACACGTTACCCAGAGTGAGTAAGAATATGAGAAAAAGTCGAAGACACTCGTTGAAACATTTTTTTTTCCTTTTCAAAAATACAATAAAATCCATTCCATGTACATTTGTCCACATCACAGTCCCACCAGTCGGTGCGATTCTGAGGCTTGATGTTGCCCTTTTGACATACAAACTGTGAGAGTCCAGGCAGAAGCCACAGCATTGTTCTTTCGAGGAAAACCATAGTGCAGAAAATAAACAATACTTCACATGGTGATACAAGCACCAAATCCAGCACAAATTCTCCTTAGACATTGCTCTTTTGAAAAAACCGACAGCCACTTGAATTTTCAATAGACGGCCATGTAAGGGTCAATTGAAGAATTACACAGGGGTTTAAATATAAAAATGGTCCAATCATATTGAAAACTATTACCACATTATTTGTCTGATCATAAAGATTCCAAAAAGGTATAGCTTAGACTATCTATGACGGAATGTCGAGGTAAAAACCTTTTAATGGTGACAAAGGTCAGTTTAAGTTTGTACAGGGGTCAAAAGTTAAAGTTGCTCCAATTTGACATGGATGACCTCTAATTTCCTGCTTTTAAACTCAGATAAAACTGAAGTTATTGTACTTGGCCCCACAAATCTTAGAAACATGGTGTCTAACCAGATCCTTACTCTGGATGGCATTACCCTGACCTCTAGTAATACTGTGAGAAATCTTGGAGTCATTTTTGATCAGGATATGTCATTCAATGCGCATATTAAACAAATATGTAGGACTGCTTTTTTGCATTTGCGCAATGTCTCTAAAATTAGAAAGGTCTTGTCTCAGAGTGATGCTGAAAAACTAATTCATGCATTTATTTCCTCTAGGCTGGACTATTGTAATTCATTATTATCAGGTTGTCCTAAAAGTTCCCTGAAAAGCCTTCAGTTAATTCAAAATGCTGCAGCTAGAGTACTGACAGGGACTAGAAGGTGAGAGCATATCTCACCCATATTGGCCTCTCTTCATTGGCTTCCTGTTAATTCTAGAATAGAATTTAAAATTCTTCTTCTTACTTATAAGGTTTTGAATAATCAGGTCCCATCTTATCTTAGGGACCTCATAGTACCATATCACCCCAATAGAGCGCTTCGCTCTCAGACTGCAGGCTTACTTGTAGTTCCTAGGGTTTGTAAGAGTAGAATGGGAGGCAGAGCCTTCAGCTTTCAGGCTCCTCTCCTGTGGAACCAGCTCCCAATTCGGATCAGGGAGACAGACACCCTCTCTACTTTTAAGATTAGGCTTAAAACTTTCCTTTTTGCTAAAGCTTATAGTTAGGGCTGGATCAGGTGACCCTGAACCATCCCTTAGTTATGCTGCTATAGACTTAGACTGCTGGGGGGGTTCCCATGATGCACTGAGTGTTTCTTTCTCTTTTTGCTCTGTATGCACCACTCTGCATTTAATCATTGGTGATTGATCTCTGCTCCCCTCCACAGCATGTCTTTTTCCTGATTCTCTCCCCTCAGCCCCAACCAGTCCCAGCAGAAGACTGCCCCTCCCTGAGCCTGGTTCTGCTGGAGGTTTCTTCCTGTTAAAAGGGAGTTTTTCCTTCCCACTGTCGCCAAGTGCTTGCTCACAGGAGGTCGTTTTGACAGTTGGGGTTTTTCTGTAATTATTGTATGGCTTTGCCTTGCAATATAAAGCGCCTTGGGGCAACTGTTTGTTGTGATTTGGCGCTATATAAATGAAATTGATTTGATTTGATTTGATTTTAGTAAAAAATTGTGTAAATTGTTGATTGAGCTACTTGGTTTAATAAATGGAATAGTTTTGACTGTGTTGAATGCTTGGTCTCTAAAGTAAAGGTCAAATAATGTTGACATCCATTGAATTCTGTGAAATATGTTACCCTGTAACGTTATAACTATGCATGATACATGGTCCAAACTATTCCTTTTTGCAACCTTATTAACTCAACCAATAATTTGCATCACCTTTGAACAAAACTGGAGCAACTCTAACTTTTGACCCCCGTACAAACTGAAACAGAGCTTTGTCACCACTCTTGTTGTTTTTACCCCATAACTCTATAGAATTCAGTCATAGATAGTACAAACTATACCTTTTTGGAATCTTTACAATCAGATAATGTGGTATAATTTTCAATATGACTGGAGCATTTTTATATTTTGACACCTATGTAATTCTTCAATTGACCCCTACGTGGCCGCCTATTGAAAATTCAAGTGGCCCGTCGGTTTTTTTCAGAAGAGTAATATCTAAGGTGTACTTTGCCAAATTTGGTGCTTGTACCACCATTTGAAGGATTCCTCTGTAAATATTCTGTTATCTGGCTGCAGTACCAGACATTCTGGAAATATCTCAATTCAGTAATAAAGAGAATAAACAAAGTTTCACACAGAGACAGCTGAAACAGCGCGAATTCCTCAATGATACAAGGAACTCCAATGACGAGAGGATTGGACACCAAAGATCTGGAACAGCTGTGTCACAACAGCTGGCTACCTCAAAAACAGTGTTGCTACATTGCTTATATGGCTGCACAATATGTTGTAAAAAATATCATTATTGCAACACCGGTGATAATTGCATTGCGCAAGTTTCCTAACCTGTATCTAATTTATATTTATTTTGCCTCACATTAAACCCAGAAGGGACGCCGTAGTGAAGTCTGAAAAGATGAGAAGAGTTGAGACAAATAACTCAACACACGCAACTCTATCCATTTTTTTAATGTAGTGTTTTTGCACCCGAGCGTTACATAAGGCACCTAAATTTGAATTTATAATAAAATAATATGTTGGAGGCTCTAGTCCGCACCACACATATTTCAGTTCTGTCTGACCGATGTAAACAGAGCTCCATTCAGTCGGGATTTAATAAAATACCTCTGTTATTGAGTTTTAAACTTTTTACATTTAAACAGACTCAATCTCCCTCAATTCAACCAGTTTATGGCTAGTTCACTTTATTTTAGTTTTAACAGTAACATGCCCTAATTGCTAACACAGTTAAAGCACTAAGGTAGCTGATGCTTAGTGTAAACAACCATTATTTACACTGTACTATCAATGTATCAAAACATTTCAAATATATCGTTATTGCGATATTTACCAAAATTACTAATCATGGCCTGTTGTCCTGATATTATGCAGCTGTAATTGTTTCTGTGCTGAATTCACCTGAACACAGGTGAATTCAGAGATTGCTGCTAGCGCCAGTTAGCATGTGGACAAAGACAAAATAAGAACAGCAGGAACAAAAGATGAACACATTTACCCAGAGGGCTAGAAAATTCATCAGCTTCAGCTCATTAATGAAAGGTGTAAAACAGGTGGGATGAAGGATATAATGTGTGCTGAAGCAAAACAAATCACTATCTGCAATTTCTAACCCTGCATGCTACAAATGACATAAAACCCCCAACACAAATAAAATGTGTAATTACTGCTTTGAGCACAAGTTACACAACACAGCTTATCATAATTCCAGTACTGACATCAGTACAGTCTAAAGCACCATTCATACTTTCAAGGATATGTGTCCCAGAACATCTCGGTCTATACTCCTGACAAACTGGTATGTGAAGGTCACAGTTGCCCATGAATGTGATCTAGTGCGCACTGTTTGATGACTTGTACCATGTGACGTGTGCAAAAACAATGATAGCCTAACTGTAGGATTACCGTGCAGTTAGAATAGAATTATAACTTTGGCACAACCATGGTACTCCTTGAAATCTTCCTGATGATGTTATGGCATGTGCAAAACTGTCCTGGAGTCCACGAAAATGCAAGGGATTCCCAAAGTACGTCAAAATTTGCAACAAAACAGGGAATTTTTAAAGATCTTGGAACTATCACAATGGTTAAGACAAGACCACAACACACAGAATATCCCAGTTCATCACGGACACCCCCCTAAGATGGGATCACCAACCCTGCTCCTTGGAAATCACCTGCTTTGCATGCTTTCAACTCTGGTTGCTCCTTCTTGGTCTTCTTGCACATAGTGTGCAGAGCTAACCAGGTTTTCCAGTGCCTTCCAGTTTGGGCCAGCGTGATGTCCCATGCTGAGTGGAATCAAAGCCCAGGATGGATTAGTTTGGATGTTCAAGAGGGAGGCTCAGGATGTGGCCATACCATCAGACTCCTTGCATTGCTGCAAGGCAGAAGGCAAGAGACGGGTGGTTGTTGGGTCCACTCTCTGACTTCATTATTGGTTGTGTGGCGGAACCACAAGTCCTTGCATGTCCCACTGCTAATTAACCAAGACACGTTTCTCAGACAGTCAAGAGCTAGGAAATACCCCCCCCCCCCCCCCCCAAAAAAAAAAAAAAAAATTTAACTAATCAGCTGTGGCTACAGGCAACGGGTACACGTGGAAAACATGCACGGCAGGTGATCACAATAAGGTTTTCCAAGAAAGGACATAATTTCAAACCCTGAGCTTCTGGGCTGCATATCCATGAAAGTGACAATGGGGCATTAACTTAGTGGAGCAAACAGAAGACTTCTGTGATATATCTCATGTATATAAAACAAGTAGCGTTGTGTCTAAATTTTGGTTATACACCATGGTAGCTTCTTCATGCACAGATATAGAATTGCGGGACTCTGAGGATGTTTAAGTAAGTAACGTTTATTTGTATAGCACCTTTAAAAATAAAATCACAAAGTGTTTTACAGGAATTTAAGAACATAGAAATAAAAATACAGAAATTAAAAGCAATCAATAACATAAAACTAGTTAAAAACATGTCTGCACAAATAGGTCTTGAGCTTCTCCTTAAAAGGTCCAACAGAGTCCACGGAACGTAGATGTAGTGGCAGCGCATTCCACAGTTTGGGTGCCACAACCTCAAATGCACAGTCTCCTTTGTTCTTCAGCCTTGACCTCAGTACAACCAACAGGTTCTGGTCCGAGGACCTCAGAGACCTGCTTATCACATAAGGGTGCAAGAGTTCACTGATGTAGAGTGACATTTCACTGTGCAGAGCTCTAAAAGTCATCACCAATATTTCACATTGCAGTCTGAACCAAATTGGGAGCCATTAACATGAAATGCCAAATGCTGAACTATAAAAACTATAGAACTATAAAATTACTATAACTATAAAATTATTCCGCACCTCTTTAATGTGTATTATTCCATAGTTTTTATTGGCATAAATGTTTTCCGCACGCCATTTAAAGTTTCCACTCGGCCTACAAACATTGCTCTGTGTGCATTCAGATTTACGGTTGAAAAAGTGACGTGTGTCACTGTGAGCGATTCTCCCATCAGCCCCTGGGCATCCAGTGAAAACACTGCAAAGCTCACGCTTGTTGTACGGTAAACATTTACAACCCTCATGCCTAAACCACTTATGTCTAAGGAAGGAAAAACAAACAACTAATCAAACATCTGGCCTAGTACAGGATGACAGTGCACGCACATACGCACACATTTGGAACGTGTGTTTGATGAGATTTGCATAACTCACGTGTTTGTGTTGCACATTCTATCCCACCATGACATAAAAACACCATACAGCAGCTAAATTCCTCTCTGCATCAATCACACTAATGAATTCCACTAGGGTGGAAACGGTCTAGTGAAAACATTCACAAACAATATATTTTCAGTAAAATCATTAAAAACAACAGCCAAATATGCACTCAAGTGGGGCACTTAAGATGGACAGACATGAGTGTTCATGGAGGAATTGGAAAAATAAAGCATTTGAATTGGTTTGTGTCCCACCAAGTTTTATAGACTATAGAATTTTGATAAAAACAAGAAGTGCTAAAACCTGCAATTCCTTCAACGGCCACATGAGGCTGGCTCCAAAACAAAGTCACTCCTCATTGAAGCCCATGTTAAAAATCTCCAGGTTTACAGCAGAAATAATCACATTTACAGCCTGGTCCAACGATTTTAGTCTGTATAGCTGGTTTCCTCATTCAGGACATTATTAATTATTAGATGTGTGTCACTTTGAATGTTTTTTTTTTTTGTACACTCAGGCGTGCAGGAACATAAAAACCCATTTACGTATATGGATTCATTGGCAAGTCCATAGACACCAGAGGATTAAATATGCAAATATATGGGAATAACCTTGTTGCGTCTGATGACTTGCGGACGTTAATGCTGGATTTTACGTTCGCAAATAACAGGGTTATTCCCATTCTAATCCAATTCCATCGTTTGCACGGTTTATTTTTCTGTAAGTAATTCAGTCGGCGAAGCTTATGGTAGCAACAGTGTTTTCATGCTAAATTGGAAATTCTGAGCAGACCCACAGATTTCTCCATCTCATCAACTACACGGAGCGCCTTGGGGCAACTGTTTGTTGTGATTTGGTGCTATATAAATAAAATTGATGTGATTTGATTTGATGGAGTAATTCTGTATCACAATCCACATCAATACCTTCATACGACAGATTAAATTCACCCATTTCGTCATCGTTGTCGCTGCACTAGTTTGGGCATGGAGTGATACATCAAATGTGAAACGGTCGAATATTTTGCTACCATCAATGCAATGTTTTATGGTCGGAAATCTCACACGATTAATCAATCAGATTTGCAGAGCTAATGTAATTGGATTAGAATTCTAATTAGTTCATCTAATTCCCAGAGTCAAGTTGTCTACATGCCCAGTCAGGTCTGGCAACATGTGCTGGTGTTGCATGTCACCAGACCCACCATACTATGGACCTATTTTGTGTTCTGGATAGCAACCACCCAGGCAGAAAACCAGTCCAGCCCCAGCTCTCGGCAGTGATCTATCTGCCCTTGCCTGGTGAAGCATGGACATCCCCTTGGCCTTCTCCAGCCACTGGGGTCCTCAACACTGAGGCATCTGTATGCTGAGACATGCACAGAGAAATGATCTACATGACCAACATGTCATAGCTGACATTCCCTCAAATGTTAGTGTTACTCCTCACCTGAGTTTCCCTAAGTAACCACTTATTTGTCATCCCAGCAGTACCCTACATGTGTAACTAATGAATAATTGTGTTCAGAAGACAAATAATTTCACCCTCATTAGTATACAAATACAGTAAATACACAAGACAATCCTGAAATCCAGTCAGGTCACCGAATCCCCAGATGCTCAAAGCGCTTTACAATGATGCTTCACATTCACACGGACACACCCACATACTGATGTCAGAGTGCTGCCATGCAAGGCGCTCACGACACACAAAGAGCAACTAGGGGATTAAGGACCTTGTCCAAGAGCCCTTAGTGATTTTTCCAGTCAGGCTGGGGTTTGAACCAAGGATCTTCTGGTCTGAAGCCCAATGCTTAACCACAAGACCATCACCTCCCCTAATAATCTTTGGGGTTACCTATATTGTAATATCAAGCATCAGCCATGTTAGTATTGTTAATGAATTATTCATTCATTTTCTATACCTGCTTACTCCAATCAAGGGTGATGAGGGACTAGAGCCTATCCCAGCAGTCACAGGGGGTGAGGCAGGGCACACACTGGACAGGATTATTATGGAGTAAAAAAAAAACAAATCACTTCATTCTTGTTAATATGAAAATATATGTAAAACAAGAACAATCTTATTAGCTCATCTACTGCTCAGAGGTACTAACTACGTATGTATCAAGTGTCTACTATCTGTTGTTACTGAAGTATGGTGTTCCAGAGGTGGGACAAAGTCACCAGAAAGTCATTCTCAAGTCATGAATTGGCAAGTCTCAAGTCATGATGACCACCAATTGTTTGCAAGCTAACTTGAGACTTGCCAATTCATGACTTGAGAATGACTTGACAGTGAGTTTGTCCCACCTCTGGTGTTATTGGTGGGACATAAAAAAAATAAATCCTCTGTGATCCCCCAGCTTTAAGAGAAGATTCTGATCTGACTAAACCTCAGTCGGGATCTCAACAGCAGTCTCTCCCAGCAGTGACCGAGTGCTGCTGCCCTAAGCTTCTCATTGTTGTTAGCTTCCTACAACCCCTGGCAAAAAATTATGGAATCACTGGCCTCGGAGGATGTTCATTCAGTTGTTTAATTTTGTAGAAAAAAAGCAGATCACAGACATGACACAAAACTAAAGTCATTTCAAATGGCAACTTTCTGGCTTTAAGAAACACTATAAGAAATCAAGAAAAAAAGATTGTGGCAGTCAGTAACGGTTACTTTTTTAGACCAAGCAGAGGAAAAAAATATGGAATCACTCAATTCTGAGGAAAAAATTATGGAATCACCCTGTAAATTTTCATCCCCAAAACTAACACCTGCATCATATCAGATCTGCTCGTTAGTCTGCATCTAAAAAGGAGTGAACACACCTTGGAGAGCTGTTGCACCAAGTGGACTGACATGAATCATAGCTCCAACACGAGAGATGTCAATTGAAACAAAGGAGAGGATTATCAAACTCTTAAAAGAGAGTAAATCATCATGCAATGTTGCAAAAGATGTTGGTTGTTCACAGTCAGCTGTGTCTAAACTCTGGACCAAATACAAACAACATGGGAAGGTTGTTAAAGGCAAACATACTGGTAGACCAAGGAAGACATCAAAGCGTCAAGACAGAAAACTTAAAGCAATATGTCTCAAAAATCGAAAAATGTACAACAAAACAAATGAGGAACGAATGGGAGGAAACTGGAGTCAACGTCTGTGACCAAACTGTAAGAAACCGCCTAAAGGAAATGGGATTTACATACAGAAAAGCTAAACGAAAGGCATCATTAACACCTAAACAGAAAAAAACAAGGTTACAATGGGCTAAGGAAAAGCAATTGTGGACTGTGGATGACTGGATGAAAGTCATATTCAGTGATGAATCTCGAATCTGCATTGAGCAAGGTGATGATGCTGGAACTTTTGTTTGGTGCCTTTCCAATGAGATTTATAAAGATGACTGCCTGAAGAGAACATGTAAATTTCCACAGTCATTGATGATATGGGGCTGCATGTCAGGTAAAGGTACTGGGGAGATGGCTGTCATTACATCATCAATAAATGCACAAGTTTATGTTGATATTTTGGACAATTGAAAGGAAGTTTGGGGATGATGAAATCATTTTTCAAGATGATAATGCATCTTGCCATAGAGCAAAAACTGCAAAAACATTCCTTGCAAAAAGACACATAGGGTCAATGTCATGGCATAGGGTCAATGTCAATGAGCAGATCTGATTTGATGCAGGTGTTAATTTGGGGGATGAAAATTTACAGGGTGATTCCATAATTTTTTCCTCAGAATTGAGTGATTCCATATTTTTTTCCTCTGCTTGGTCTAAAAAAAGTAACCGTTACTGACTGCCACAATCTTTTTTTCTTGATTTCTTAGTGTTTCTTAAAGCCAGAAAGTTGCCATTTGAAATGACTTTAGTTTTGTGTCATGTCTGTGATCTGCTTTTTTTGTACAAAATTAAACAACTGAATGAACATCCTCTTAGGCCGGTGATTCCATAATTTTTGCCAGGGGTTGTATATGAAAGCCTGCCAGACCGTACTCATAGCAACCGCTCACGAACGCCATCAATATTCAGAAGAAAGGTCAGTGACACAGGGTCAGTGGGAATCAAACGTAGTGTTTTCAGAAGTGGCTTCTCTCTGCATATGAGTGTGATACAGAAGTCGCAAATATTTCCACACCACTTTATTTATGTCTGAAGCCAGGTGTGAGAACGCAGAGTGTTTATTGAGTCTAACATTAGCAGGCGTGCACGGACACTGTTGTCTTCTCTCCATGGGGACTGGACCTGTGTGTTCCTGTAATCTGAGACTGGACTGCAAACATTAAACTCTTTGTTATACACACCATGAATACCCTACTGGGGGGGTCATAGCAACGCAGAAAGAGGAAGGGAAGCATCGGCCCCCGAGCCAAACAGGAGACCAGATCTTGTTGTGCAGCAGCGATATAACATCTTTAAAGGAGAACAAGCCTAGGCTCTATTTTTGGATATTTTGTGGTTCATCTTTTCACTTGGAGAATCGGCACATTATTGATTTAGAACACCAACATGCACATGCTAACTGGCTAATTAAGGTTATCAAAGGGCCAATCTAAAAACATTCATAGTAAACTACTTGTCGCCACTGACCAGTGGTGGGCACAGTTTCGCTAGTTTCCGATGAATTTAGCTCTGATAACTTTTAGACCGCTAACATATTTTTGTGGGCATAGTGAATAAAGCTTAACAGTTAAAAATGTTTGCAAAGTCTGAAATCATATATTTTAGTGCCTGCCTGTTACGTTTTGTCACGGACAGACAGCTATGAGTGGCAGCGCTCAATCCTCTGCCAGCAGAGGAGAGATGGCTACCAGAGAGAAAGAAAGAGGGAGGGGAAAAATGATCATTTATTTTCACAACATACAGACTTGCAGGCATATCATACGAGTCATGCACAGGCAGACAGTTTTGACCTATGGTTAAATTTTTAAACAAACTAATTCCGGACAAGTTATTGAAATTAATGTCACCTCTGTCGTTTTATAAAGTGAAAATATCAGCTATATGTTTTAGTTTTAAAGTACTGCACTAATATAGAAGGTTTTAGTGTTTAAAGACACACATGCCGCAATGCATTATGGGAAAATTAGTTTTCTGACATCAGTGTTTGGTCGGTATATAACACACAAGTAACTGTAGCGTGTCATGGGTTTTACAAATCTGTATTTGTATATATGTCATTTTATTAGCCAATGATAGCACTCTGTGATCAAGTCTGAGAGCATGTACTGGAACCTCACTTCAATTCAGCTGATTTATATAGCACCAAATCACATCATCACCCCAAGGTGCTTCACAGGGGTAGGAACTAGCCCTTCACCACATCCACAATGCCACAAAACCACCTTGGGTCCTGATGGCAACTATCCAGGCACCCAACCAACCCAGCCCCACATCTCTAAAATAACCATTTGTCTGCTGCAGCCAGGTGAAGTGTTGGTTTCCCCTTGGCCTTCTGCAGTCACTGGGGTCCTCAACACTCAGGCACCTATGTGATGGACCATGCATAGAGAAATGTGCCACATGGCTAAAATGCTCAGGCTCCTGCATAATGCAAGTGATACTCCTCATCTCAGACTCCCTAAGTAACTGCTCATTTGATACAAAGTCATTCCATGTGCACCCAAGGATCCTCCAAAGACACCTGGTACCAAAGGTACAGTTGCCATCTTAGATCACTGGTTAGCACCTAAGTCTCACAACCATATAGTCAGATACGAAGCACCAGGAGCCTAAAGACTTGAGCCTTAGTTCCACTGCAAATATATCAGCACTGCCAAACACCCCTGTTCAGCGACCTCATGACACCCTTGCAGAACGTCTCTCAATCTCAAAGTTTGAGGACCTAAAGGCATGAACGTCACTCAGAGATAAGTGATTGTCTCTACAAGTTCAACATTTTCACCACATACAGATACACGTCTGACAGCCCAGGCCAGGAATTCATTAAAAGCATGGATCTTAGTCCAAGCATTTGGACACAAAAGCTTGGGTATCCAGGATATCCATTGATTTTGCAAAGATCACAGTATCATCTACAAAGTCAAGGTCAGTCAACCTTTCCTCACCAACAAAAGCAGCTATGTCCCTGGTTTTCAAAACCCTACTTAGCACCCAAACACTGAAAAGTGTAGGAGCCAGAACATATCCCTGATGAACACCAGTTTTCAACTGGAAAACTCAGTCTTTGCCTCTACTTTGTACAGCACTCATAGTACACGTATCTATGTATACACTGAGTGTGATAACTTCTTGGGGATCCTGAGCTGACAGCGTCAGCATTGTGTGTTGTCGTTGTCCATTCAGCTGCTCCCATTCAGTGCAGGGTTGCCAATGCGGATACAACCAGATCCACATCAGTATTTGGCACAAGTTTTACGCCGGATGCCCTTCCTGATGCAACTCCAGTTTTACCTGGAGAAACACACAGAGCCACTGGTGTTCCAAGGAGGTCTCCCATCCAGGTACTAACCAGATCCTGCACTGCTTAGCTTTTGAAATCTGACAGGATCAGGCTGACACAGAACCAACTGGCAGCATCATCGTGTGTACGATTTATTAAACTGGACACAAAAAGAAAGAAGTAAAAAAACAGTAAAAACTACAGCTTGCACTACTGTTGACTGATGCTCGTCGCAGCCATCCTGGATTCTGAACATGGCATATGTGCTGTTTGAAGGACTCAATGATTTGGGATCCCAACTTCAGGGTGCATTCCTAGGGAGCATAACCCAGAAATTACAACCTCCAAGTACAACTGGAATGCAACTTTAGTATCCAAGCTGTCAGCCAGTGCTTCTGTCCAGTGAAACATCACTAGTCAATTGCTGATGAAGGGATGTGCTTTACAGAACACTCCCGACATTGGCATTCTACCTGTAATGCCTCAGTGGACAACATCTTAGGTGGAGGATGGCTAGCAGGCTACGATAAGCAGCTAGATTTGCTAAATTTGTTGTTGTAAAAAGTTTATTTACATTTAGTGAGGCAAATATGTGATTCTCTTCATGTTACTGGATACTTCTTATCACATTTTTATTTGTCCAGTGGCAACGAGAAGCTTTTTACAGAGAGAGATTGCCTCATCCAATAACGTTAATTATGGTCTAGTGGTTAAGGTGTTGGGCTTGAGACCAGAAGATCCTCAGTTCAAATCCCAGCCTGACTGGAAAATCACTAAGGGCCCTTGGGGAAGGTCTTTAATTCCTTATTGCTCTCGGTGTGTAGTGAGCCCCATGTATGGCAGCACCCTCACATCGGGGTGAATGTGAGGCATTATTTGTAAAGCGCTTTGAGTGTAAATGGAAAAGCACTGTATATGTCCATTTACCATTTAACACCTGAGGGGAAAATCCACTTTGGCCAACTTTTGATTGTGACTGGAATTCTCACACTTGTCTTTACTGAGGGACTGGAAGTATACAAGTCTGTTGTACGGAAGCTATTAAAAAAAGAAAAAAAAGTCTGCTCTGTCAGGTTTACTGGTACAGCGTGGCTGGACACAAATGCAGGGTTCAGATGTCAATAAAACAGGGTTTAATAAATGTTCAGGCAGAGTTCGGTACACAGGTAGGCAGGCCAAAATAAACAACAGGAGCAGAAGCATCAGGCAGAGACAAAGTCAAAACACAGGCAGACAGGTCAAAAAACACATGTAGGCTCAAGTACGAAAAAATGCTCAGAAGAAAAGTGCTCAAATGAGGCTCAAGGCTCAATAATCTCACAACAAGACAAGGTGAAAAGTGTGTGTGACTTAAATAGAGAGAGTGATTAGGTAGAAATGCAAGACAGGTGTGTGTGGAAGGTTCTGGAAAGAGGTGTGGCCAGCAGGAAGGAGGACAGGGAGGGACACCCATCACCAAGCATTAGACAGCAGACAAGAAAAGTCCCTCCACCAAAACCCCAATCAAACATGACAGTGACAGAAAACCAGCAGAGACAAAATAAAGTAAAAACAAAACCACACTCCCCACAAACCCCAATCATGACATGATCTCATAATTATGAGATCAATATCTCGTAATTATGAGAACCTTTCTCATAAATATGAGATCTTTTCTTGTAATTAAGAGATCAGTGGTCAGTTTTTTTTAATCCAGTGAACGCAATACGCAGTATTGTTTGTGCACTAAATCAATACGGCACAGATGAAATCATTTTTTCTCAAGAGTGAAAAGATGAGCCTCAAAACATCTAAAAATAGAGTCCAGGTTAAAAAAAAGTCAATTTACTTTTAAACTCAAGTTTGCATTTGTCAAATCGCAGTAATAAATGAATAACAGTGGCAATTTTTACACTCTACACAAAATAAACTGGAAAGAAAGCCTTAATATTTCATATATCATGTCAGAAGTTAAAATAAAGTCACACAGCAGAGCTACAATTTATTTCTTGCCTTGTTAAAAAATTATCCATGTGAGACTAAGCAGCTGCCTGGCGGGTGTTTAAAAATGAAAAATGACTGACGTTACACCCTTAGATTGAGTGACACAAAGCTCTCCTCTAACCCGCAGAGATGCTTTTGGCAGCTGACACTGATCACTGCCACATGTATTCACATGGATATACTGTTAGCTGTCTTCAGAACCATATGCGCCCCATTTCATTACCTCCTGTTCCTTGGAGGGGAATGTGAGCATAACAACATGCAGTCAGTCCTACAGCAGCCAAAACCTCAGCAGTTTGTATTTTTCCTGTCGAACATTTCACAGCTGGGACTTCAGCCGGCAACCATCTTTGGATGCATTGTGATATTTTCAGGTATTGACTGGGGTTCCAGAAACCAAAATGATGAAAGGCATCAGAGGGGCAATGCATACCCATTGGAGCAATGGTCACACGGCCAATAAACAGACATTGTTAATCTAACTTTACTTGTTGCAGATATCCAGAGATTCTTTTTTTCCAGATACATATAGACTTATTAATTGATGACATGACACTGCACGTGAATTCAACTTCTGGGTCCAAACACAGACGTGCGAAATACAATCATATCGATGACTGAGCAGTAACTTAGTTTAGTCTCACAGCATTCTTCCCTGATCCACCAGAAAGGGTAAAGAAAGAGTTAAATCCAAAATCGAGAACGGTTTTGTCTGCCATCACCTATCCTGATGGAATATTCAGTGGATGGTGGGTCCTGAAAAAATGGAGACAAAATATGTGGATTAAAGAGCTTCATTCAGTTTTTTGTTCTGCTGCATGCGTAAGTCAAACACATGTTAATTAACTTTTCTGTAGAAGTAACTTGATTTTATAAGCATCATAGAAATATCTACAATGCATTGTTTGTGTGTGTGTGTGTGTGTGTGTGTAAGACTTTGAGCTTTGTGCTTAAACACTCATTAAGCCCACATATTAGTTAATTAAACACAATAATTGATGCCTAAATTGTAGGGAGGAAGGGCAAGACAGACAGAGTTGAATGTGATTTTTGTTGACATGTTTATGTTATTTTTATTTAATAGATGAAAATGATACAGTAAAAGTTGCAGTGACATTTCATATCCTCTGTCATCAGTAACACAATATTCAGGCCTTTTCACTCTGTATTTACATACTCTTAACTGGATATACTAAAGAAAACACTATCAAAACAATAGGGAACAAAGCACACAAATTTTTCTGACACACTTAACATGAGGACAGTGAGATAAAGTTTTGATGCTTTAAATGTTTTTCATGACCTTTTAGTGGCATCATCATGCTGTCACTTATTCTGCATAATGACATATAATCAGTATAAACTTTGGTCTCTCTGGCACTAGAGATATCCTGGAAAATGCGTTTTCAGATTTTTTTTTGGGGATGACCTTGACCCTTGACCTCTCAGTTCCAAAGGTTAATCATCTCACCACACTCAAGGAAGAATTTTACCAAGTTTGGTGAAAATCTGATCGCCCATTTCTGGGTTATTTTGTACACAGACAAACATAAATGATTAGCAGTTATAAAGAGACTTGGAAAACTTTGTACTTGGATGAATTTGGCCTTTCACATTTGTGTTGTCATGGTTAAAACTACCTGAAACATGAGTTTAGTTGCCACAGTTGGTCTCAAGAAGTACATTCTCTCTCTCTCTCTCTCTCTCTCACACACACACACACACACACACACACACACACACACACACACACACACACACACACACACACACACACACACACACACACACACACACACGTCTTATCTCATCTTGCTATCGTCTGTTTTAAGCTCCAGCGAGCAAACAGGCTAATCGTCTTTCTCCCTCATTAAGGACACATTGCATGGCATTCAGCGAGAACGCGAGTCCTGCCCAAACTGCAAAAACCCTCCTTGTTTCCCACCGACACAGACCCTTGTGAAGGACACGGTTCAGTGAATCTGCTGGCTGTAAGTGAAAGATCCAAGTTAAGTCTGCGACGAGACAATGTCAAACATTCATACAGTAACAGTCAGTGTAACGAGAGGAGACGGCGACCATAATCTGTGCTGAGCCCCCCCCCCCACCCCACCTAGTCCCACGGCCACTTTTCTTTGTTCAAGACGTCTGAACCAGCAAGCCTCCGTGACCCCGCCCTCCCTGTATGTGTGTATATGTGGGTGTGTGTCTTACACTTTAAAAAGCAGTTTACGAGTTGTGTCTTTCACGTCTTCCAGAGAGCACAGATGTGGGTGTTGCAGTTAAATGGCCCAATAAACTGAGTGAAAAGATCCCTTCAATGTGAACCCAAAGGCCGGTCGTCAGCACAACCGAACCTCGCCCCGTCTAACAGCACTGCCCTTAAATATACACTTAAATGTACCGTCCATCCAGAAAGTATTCACAACGCGTCACTTTTTCCACATTTTTTAATGTTACAGCCTTATTCCAAAATGGATTAAATTATTTTTTCTTCAAAATTCTATATAGAATACTCTATAATGACAATGTGAAAAAGTTTAGGTTTTTTCAGATTTTTGCAAATTTATTATTAGTAATAATAATAAATCACTTACACTTAAGTATTCACAGCCTTTGCCATGAAGCTCACACTGAGCTCAGGTGTATCCTGTTTCCACTGATCATCCTTCAGATGTTTCTACAGCTTAACTGGAGTCCACCTGGGGTAAATTCAGTTGATTGGACATGATTTGGAAAGGCACACACTTGTCTACATCTAAGGTCCCACAGTTGACAGTGCATATCAGAACACAAACCAAGCATAAAGTCAAAGGAATTGTCTGTAGACCCCCAAGACAGGATTGTCTCGAGGCACAAATCTGGGGAAGGGTACAGAAACATTTCTGCTGCTTTGAAGGTCCCAATGAGCACAGTGGTCTCCATCATCTGTAAATGGAAGAAGTTTGGATTCACCAGGACTCTTCCTAGAGCTGGCCGCCTGTCTAAACTAAGTGATGGGGGAAGAAGGACCTTAGTTGTGGAGGTGACCAAGATTCCGATGGTCCCTCTGTCAGAGTTCCAGCATTCCTTTGTGGAGAGAGGAGAACCTTCCAGAAGGACAGCCACCAATCAGGCCTGTATGGTAGAGTGGCCAGCTGGAAGCCACTCCTTAGTAAAAGACACATGGCAGCCCACCTGGAATTTGCCAAAAGGTACCTGAAGGACTCTCAAACCATGAGAAACAAAATTCTCTGGTCTGATGAGACAAAGATTGAACTCTTTGACTGTCAGTGTTGGCAGGGTCGTGACTCAAACAGGGTAGGACACAAATGTAAACTCTCAAGTAAGAAAAAAGGTGTAATGTAGAAAAAATAAGCAGATTCGGTACATGGGTGGTTAAGCAGTGAGGCAGAGGTAGCAGACAGAGAAGAGACTGAGGTGTGGTCCAGAAAACAGCCAGAGATCAAATATACATGGCCTGGTGAAGTTCAGTGGCAAAGACAACAATCAAAGTCAAAAACAAAGCAGGGTGAAAAACCAGGCAGTAAACAAGGCAAAACAGGACTGAGGTAATCAGCTGGGACATGAATGAGATTCAACAAACTGGCAGTGAGGAGGCAAACACAAAGGGCTTAAATAGAACTAGTGGTAATTAGGAAACGAGACACAGGTGCAGGCCAACAATCTGGAAGGGGGGTGTGGCAAAGAGAAGGGGAGAGTTTTACTCAGCGCGAATACTACAACAGCGATGTCTGATCCGTCAGGACGTTTCACCACACAACAAGCCATATTATTCCAGGTGTCTTTAATAAAATACTCCAAACAAGCAGACACATCCTCCAAGATCAGCAGCACTGAGCGGACACTGAGCTAAAGATGACACGCGGAGACGCTCCACTCAGCAGCTGTCACTCAAAGCGACCACACCCCCAAATTTGCAGAACTTTATGGCTTATAACAACTTAAACTAACACGTTGGAAAAAATTCACCGCCATACAGTTGTCAAGGAGGAGGAAGCTGTTGAAAGACAACAAAACCGTTTTTGTACCAGACTGTAAACATGTTTCTGCTCTGAAGTTGGACATTTTAACACAGAGTCCTATGGGAAAGTGATCTGTTTTGGAGCCAGCCTCAAGTGGCCAGTCAAGGTACTACACTACTGCGTCAACCTCAGTTCTAGCGGGCTCAAGTTGCCGCTTGGCCTCGATTCACCAATGGGTAGTTAGTTTCATTACATTCAGAAATGAAGAGAACACAAATATAACCAACAGCACATGTAGCAATTTAATCTGCTGCACATTCACACAGCACAAAACACAGAAAGGCCTTGCAAAGCTCCACAACACAGCAGAAGTACAAACAACACAAAAAGATGTTTCTGCATAGGGGACTTGAACTGTTGTGTGACGCAGGCACATTATTAAACTGTTGCATGTGCATGTGTTATATTATATTTGATTGTGTTCTCTGTGTTTGCAAGAGTTTTTTAAAATTTACAAGATTTTTTTTGCTGCAACTACCTGTTGTTGAGATCAAGTAGTTTCTGTATTTGCTCATGCTGTCTTAATTTGGAAGTGTTGTGGTCTCTATCGGCCACGATACAGACTGCTGGAAAAAAAATGCTTCTGAACACAGTTGTCACATTCTTACTTCAAAACAGATTCATGTACAATAAAACACAAACACTGACAATTTAGCAGTTTCACCGATTGATTCAGAACAGAAAAGCCTCAGTGAGTTGGTTAAATGTTTAATCCAACCCACAGCTACTTCACTGCTCTGTGGTGTTTGAGTTTAAAGATTAAGTAAAGCCTGGAAGTGAGAGGTGATGGCACAAAGTTGAACTGTGTCCATGCAGTCAGTGTTTCCCAGTTAGGCCTCACAGAAACGGTTCCTGAAGTTAGAATTCCAACATGTCAACCTGATCAAACCCCACATGCCCCGAGTTCACAATCCAGTATGGCTGCTCCTCACATCAACAGTAGTTTTTAATGTTTTGAAGCACTTTTGATCTTTTTTTTTTTTTTTTGGTCCAATTTAATGAATTGTGCACACAGTTTTGTCCTACCGCTGTCTGTGTACATGTTACTATGGTATTTTTTGTGAAATACTGCATAATGTGTTTATCAACTGGAGCTATTATTGTTGGCTAACCAGTAGATGTTGCTTACAACAACTGGCTAGACCCCTCTACAACCTAGCAACAAATTAAAACAAGAATGTACATTCTGCACAATCTGTTCTCTTTGGTGGACCAAATATTTTTTATGGCACTCAATACTCCAAAACCTTGAAGACATCCAGTTTATTTTCTGACTTGCAGCGCTGTGTGAAAAATGGAAAACATTCACCTCTGGTGTGATGCCATTCCCAGTTATGACTTATGACTTACCGAGGTAAATGGAATGCAACATTAAACCAAGCATGAGCTGGTCACAAGTCCAGCACTCTAACTTCTAGTCCACTACCTCCCCAGTACTCCCTGCATATCTCAAAATCCACTGAAGCCATGGAGCAGATTTTCATCTTCAGTAAGTCCTATAGAGTTGTCCCAGGAAACCATAACGTCAAACGGATGAAGATCCACTGCTCCCCCCTGGATGGGACACCGGCACATTGCAGTCAACTTCAAGACTTCAATCACTTCCACATAAATTTGGCATTATTTCAAAATAAAAGACAGATGAGCGATCATAGCACGACATCAGCACGTCTGAGTCTGGCGTGCTGCGTCAAAGCTTCAGCAGCAACCCACTCACCTATTATCGCCTCATTTCTGATGGTTAATAATCACATTATTCCCTTTGATCGCTTTGGGTGTAGAGTGAAACTCAGAGAGTCAGACTCACACATGCTGCTGTCACACTCTGATTGGTTTTCCGTCTTTAATTATGAACTAATGTTGAATTTATGTGAAAATGATTGTTGTACAACAGCTTCAGATAACTGTCACTGAGATAGATGGTGATTGGAGTGCAGTTTTAAGCAGAAACAAGGCAACATTGGTGAATTGCTGCTGACGCTCCGAAATGACGCAGACGCAGTGAAGGCAGGGGGGAACGATTTTTGGGGGCACCATTCGGTCAGTGACGCTGGTACCCAATTATAAGGACACTGGGAATATGTGTCTTGTCCAGGTGATGTGGACATACCTGTAACTGAGCTTTAGTTTCTAAGTTGATAGTCCAACTCCTACTCCAGAGACCCACCTGCCAGAGACGTTTTCACTGGCTCTAACTGAATGTTTCTCTTAAAAATATCTGGAATTGACCTTTGCCATCAAAAAGATGACCCACTGCTCTATCTCAGTAACTGATTCAAAAATTATTACATTAAAAAACAAACTTAATAAGGAAAATGAACACAGTCACAGTTGAATATACCTTTGAACATACCTTTGAACATATGATGCTGTAATACAGTAGAGAAAGTTTTTTCAACCAAACTCCAGACTATATAACCAGTCTAAAATAATTTGCTGATAATGTAGTGAGATGTGAACAACTAGGGGATTAAGGGCCTTGCCCAAGGCTCCTTAGTGATTTTCCGGTCAGGCTGGGATTTGAACTGAGGATCCTCTGGTCTCAAGCCCAACATTTAACCACTAGAGTCCATCACCTCCCCAAAAGTGTTGGACAAAGAACCAGAACAAGGGAGTGGCCAGACAGAGTAAAACGCCCACTACTAAACACCAAGAGACAGACAAGAGAACAAACACCAAGCAGAAAAAGAGGCAAGCAAGAAAATTCACCACAGACAAAAACAATGCAAACGTGAATACAAAAAGAATAAACATCCCAATATCCAAACCCTAACAGTAAGTACAAGACATAATTTCAACGTTGATTTTTGGTTGAAAACTGGGTGATATCCATCTGAACGTCTTTTTACCCACTTTTAAACCAGTGAAAATGTGGCTATATTGTCAACATATAACACAAAATGCAAATTTGTTTGAAATTTGAAATTCACATTTGAATTTCAAATGGACATGTTGCATTGATGTCAATTATTTAGAGTTTTTGAAGAAAACTAATTGTCTTCAGAAAACACTCCCCAATTGGGGCAATTCAAAGACATTATTCATGTTGTATTTAAATTGAACAAGTGCATTCAGAAAGTATTCACAGTGCTGCAATTTTTCCATTTTTTTAAATGTTACAACCTCATTCAAAAATGGATACATTTTTTTCCTCAAACTTCTACATACAATACCCCATAATGACAATGTGAAAAAGCTTTTTTTTTTTAATCGTTGCAAATTTCTTTTAAATAACAAACAAACTAATAAATCTGACAGAATAAACGTTCACATTTATTCCAGTTTTCAATTGCGTATTCATTGCCAGCTTTTAAATAACAAATGTCGATGTGCCTTGCTAGCGAGGCTTCATAATTATGATTTTCTATAATTTACTTATTGTATGGGTTGAAAAATGCCACTATTAAAAATCACGGTTAAAAACAGTCTAAACCCGAACGTGGATTAAAGGTCTACAGACGTTGAAAAAACCTTCACTTTGAAACCATTTTTGAATGTCTTTTCAATGGTAGGCATAGACATTTTTTTAACATCTTTTCAACATAAAAATGCTCATTGGGAAATATCTACCAGCTTATTTCACTTGATTTTGAACATATTTTCATGAGCTGACAATGAAATAGTGTATAACACGTACATTATTCAGCAGCAGAATCAGAAAAATGTGCTCGTTTTCATCTAAATCTTTCTGGACGTCACTCCTGCATACATTAATTAAAATTCATGAGCTAATGCACTGAACACAGGCGGGCTTTGTGTTGTCTTCTGTCACCATAGAAACATTTACTGTGGTGGGGACCTGCCATGTGCAATACAACGCCGAAAAAACGGAGAACCAGCAGCAGAAGGCACAGAGGTGCAGTGTGGTGGGCATCTATAGCTGCAGCTATAGGCCCACTGTGCCAAAACCACCCTTTGACATTAATGTATGTTGGCAAGAACGCATAAACAGACCAGCTTTAAACAACTCCATGTGACTTTCACAGAGTTGATTTCGACAGATCTTGGCTATAATACTTTACTGAAATGCATTAAATTAAAAAAGTTTTACCAAGTGATTCACAATTTTACTTTTTTTTAACTACTACACCCAGCTCATACCGGAACAATAAAATAACCTGCTGTGCAAAATGTCTGTTATCATGTTCTTAAGAAGAAGAAAAGACACCTGACCAGGTGTTTAACTGAAGACCAGGAATTATCTTTTAAAAAGACTGGTTTTATGGCACCGGCCAAAGAGCTCTGTATAACACGATGTTACAGAGGTGACAAAAACACGACTTCAAGCAGTCTGAAGTCAAATGTCCCCAGACAGGACCGACTACACCTAAACGTATCTGGATCTCATCCACTTTCACAAACATTGGACATTACTCTTAAGTCTGCCAGACGCCTTCGAAAGCAGAGTCACGTAAATGTAGGTGGCTCCATCGTTACTTTGTTTTTTAGCAGCTGTGCTCGTTTGTGACTGAGGATCAGGCCCGACCCAGCCTATAAGGGTGGGGAGGTGGGGGCGCCAGAAATGAGGGGGAAAAGAATAAAGCCAGTTTTCATTATTTTTGTAATAAAATGAATTAATACTATTCAACATCAAATAAATATAAGCCCATATTGATTTAACTGCATAGCAAAGGCTATTAAATAATAATGATGACTGTCTAGTGTGTCTAGTGATGTGCCCTCCTCAAAAAAACAGCCCAAACTGTCTCGTGTCGGGTCGCGATTAATTACGTGAATCATAAGCCAACAATGTTGAAACGGCCCAAACTGTCTGGTGCCCGTAGGAGAAAATAAGAATAGAAGAGAAGGAAGAATGGGACCAAGACAGAGGTACAGTAAAAATTATAATATGATGATGAATGTGGTCGACAGAGGCGGTAAAGCCAAGCACATGTCGATGGACCGCCTCAAGCCAGCCCACCTGGCTCTGGACAGACCCACGGGGCTTGCCCGCCCTCCTCCACTGGTGCGCCCTCCTACTCACCCCAGGCTCCCCCAGGGAAGGCCTAGTGTTTCCTTACTGGGGGCCTTACACCACAGTGCCTCCGATGCTCCGGTTAGGAGGATTCATTGCGGCTGGGTTATTCACCTGTCCCCTCGATGACATTTGTCATTTTCGTTTATGGTGAATTCTGGTTGGGACGTATGCGGTAGACATAATTCGTGGGTTGTCCTTTGTGGTTAGTGTGTTCTGTGCTGTGCGTTTGATGATGCGCTGAGGTGTGAGCAGTGCACATCAATGTGTGTCTCGTTCAGAGTTACAAAGATGCAGTCTCTTTGACAATTTTGCACCGGGGCTGCTGTGTTTTTGTTGGGCCGCGGTGCTGAGCTGGTTTTGAAGTCAGTGACTTTTTGAACCTGTGAGACAAAAATAAACGACACGCCGTTGCGTTGTTGATATGGGAAATTGTCTCGTCTTTTTCTATCCATCACAATTTCCACAGAACACTATTATCTGGATGTGTACCCATTTAGCTAATTTATTTTTAATTAAAATTCACAAAGAAATGGAATCATCTGCAGTAATGCTTACTGAAGATGGTAAGTATTCAATCAGTGATGCATCATTGGCAGGAAAAGTGCAAAAATATGTACAAATCATAGTTAACTTTTATTTGATCTCGTATAAGTTTTTATTATTAAATATAAAATTATTTAAACAGATTAATTTGGATGTATTATTATAGTAAGATATATTGGGTTATGGTGGTACCATAAAAAAATTGGTAAGTATCACTGTATGTAACCTTTCTTGCAGTTTTACTTGGAAAAAAAAAATCACTTTCTACGGTTATGTCTTGTTCAGATATAACTAAGAACACAGATTTTTCTAAGTAAGAATTGTGTGTCTAGAATCTACAGGAATGCACCATTTTTCAAAAATGTGACCCCCCGGGGGGGGGCACGCCACACAATCCGGCCAAGGGCAAACAAAGTTTCAGTCAAAAAAAATTTTTTTCTCACGAGCACCCAGGCTTTGAGCAGAGTTTCTCCCTGTCATTTTAACATGTATTGATCCTCAGTGTCAGCAGCTGTTTACATTTTTATTGAAATGTCATGTGGTTAAGCAACACTAAAGTTTTCCCTGCTTGTAATAGCTAAAACATGCTATAACACAGGTGTAAGTTTATTTGTGTTATAGTTCATGTTGTCTGTGTTTAGTTTTACTCTGTACGCAGACCATTAACCCCCTCAAATCTGCTAGGGCTCCGGCGCCCCTTTGCAGCAGTGTCTATTGCATTTGTGTTTGTGTGTCTGTGTGTGTGTGTGTGTGTGTGCATGAGGCATCACTGTAAAGCACTTTGACGATAAAAGTGCTATAGAAATGCAGTCTGTTTAACTCTTAGTGATCAGAGAGGATCACAGTGCTGTATCCAGGACTGCAGGTATAATCTGAAGCTGAACAATTCATCTTTCAAAAAGTGTGATGTCGACAAATAAGTTAAAGGATTTGGTTTCTTGTGATCAACATGATACTTTTTCAGAATTGCTAAAACAAATTCTGTGATTGTTATTTATTAGTGGGTGTTCTGACACATCTCAGTGTTAATTCAAGTTACATAGTGTTATAATTAAGAGTATCTCTGCCTTTACAATTGTCAGTGGTTCTGAGTTAAAGTTACAGTTTCGATAGTGTTAAAATAATATGAATAAGTATGGCATAGACTGGAAGTCTTTGCCATACTGGAAGTCCTGTGACAGACTGGTGTCCTGTCCAGGGTGTACCCCGCCTCGTACCCTATATGAAAATTCAGTAACGTATATCTTATATATTATATTCCAATTCTAAGGTGGAACTATGCCAGTATACAAAGGTATATAATATCTAAAAAGGAAGAGTAAAATAGGAGAGTAGAAAAGAGTAGAGTAGAGCCACTTAGGTGCCTGGTCTTGAGAACCAGGGATGGTAGGTTAAAAAGCTTTTTTATCCCATGGGAACTCTCCCTACCCACCCAAGCAGCTCAAGAAAAAGGTATATATAATATAATAAGTAATACCACATAAGAAGGATAAGACATCACAGGAGACGATTGTAGTAAAGGTAATTAGTATGTAGACTAGTAGTGAAATCAAATATAGTTAGTAGGCTAAGCTGTAGAAGCAGACTGCTATATGACTGCTGAGATAGGCTTAATTGGAGTAAGCGGGTGTAGAAAATGGATGGATGAATGGATAGAGTGGAGAAATGTGGGATGGGCTGCTTGGTCTCCTTGCCACCACATCCCGGAAAGGATAATTGGCAGAAAATGAAGGAATGAATAAATGAAGGGCAGCGTCTCCCGTTAAACTTTGGTTCAGGAATGAAGTGTAGTTGTATTAGTAATCTTGTTCACAGTATTTTAATTAAAGGTAGTACCAACCTAGCTACCAATCCTTGTAGCAGTCCGTATTACACTGTGTTTGTTCTACTGGACCAAGTGTCGCCAAGATTTGGGGCCAGGGGCCTTGATCACAGAGTTTTACTTTTCGTATGCAGATGATCAGACTTTTTAAAACAAGAAAACTGGTAAATGAATGTAAAGTTAACTGACCTGTGCTCCAAAATTACGATCTTAATGAAAGACTTTACTGTGTCGCAAGGTATTCTACAAATGTCAAGCAGCAGACAGCGCTAACTTGGTACCACCTGGTGACTGAGGCTAGAAACAGACATGCATCTCATACAGAACTGCTCGGTCATTTTTGTTGCAGTACAGAATGATGCCCAATGTTTGGTAGGTGCCATCAGGTGTTTCGAGTTGTAATTCCAGTTCCTCCTTCTGGTTGACCACAAAATTTGAGTTGTATAGTCTACGGATATGATATGAACAAACAGGAATTTATGTCTTACTTAAGAGCGAGCTTGCATTAACTCTATATTAGTATTAACAGTAGTGCACTTACTGTTACTTTATGACATATGAAAGTGTAGTTTCAACATTATAAAGAGTACTTTGTCTAACTTGACGCAAACATCTCAGGTTGGGTTTGAACCCAAACCCTCTAATTACTGTCACACAATCACCACTGAAAACTCACAGCATGTGTTATAAGAAACTGTTTTTCTCATTTCTCAATCAAGTTGCCTTTGGAGGTTGTAGAGAGTTGAACCAACACTGATATGATGAACTCTGAGAAAGAACTTAAACTCTGTGCAAGGTTTAACACTGAGTGCTAAACTTAGAGTTACAGTCTGTTCTAAAATAACTGAGTCAGATTTTAACACTTTAGCTATTGATTGGCTGAAGTGATACTTGTGTGTATTGAATCTTGACTGATTAATAATAACTGCAGACTGACATATAATATCATAAAAGACCACAGTGACAAACCTGACTGTAAATAATTTAAAAAACAGCAACCTGCAGATAAACTGGATCATTATAAAGGAAGGAGAGATAGACAGATTAACAAAATGACATTAATTAACTGGATTATTTCATTTAATTCTGTGGATGAGTAGCATCACAATAATTAAGAGAGGAGAAAAAAATCTAGACGTTACCTCATATCTGTCACTTTTATTCAAACAGCTAATAATTCTGACCTTGGAGAGGTGCTCTGTTTGGCTGAGATCCCTCTGTTTGGACTACGTTTAAAATAATGCACTGCTTCATGACAATAAATTATGGAAGATAGTACCTTATCCTTAAAAAGAAGCTCACTTAATATAAATAGACACAGATCTGTGCAGTTTTTTAAAGTTCCATTAAGCAGCAATCTTGACAAAGTTGCCTAAAAAGGCTTTTCATGTTCTCTTGGGGAAAAAAAGGGGACCAAAAAAAACAATTTTTCTCACAACCATGTCTGGTAAAAACTGAAGTTCCAAAAATAAATTAACTATCTAAATGCCTCTTTTTCTGCGATGTCAGAAGTAAGACCTAAATAGGTCCTGAGGCACTTTGCTGCTGGTGTCGCAGATGAACAGTCCCCCCCTAAAAAATTGGTCCGCCTTTTGCATTTGTGCAAGCGTCTTTTCGGACCACAGCAGCACGTCTGAGATGGGTTTCTTCACCCAAAGCAATCATATGGATTAATTGGATTATTAACCATCAGATGATAAAGGCAAACCCTCTTAAATCATTCCAAAGTCAGTTTTAAGCAGAAACAAGACGAAATTCTGTGACGCTTTGAAATGTCCGATGCACAGTATATGCATCAGCTAGCAGCTTCTTTAGCCGTAGTGCTCTGATCGCTTCTGCCGCCTTTTGTGAAATAATGCTGTATTTATGTGGAAATGATTGTTGTACAAAAGCTTCAGATATCTGTTGCTGAGAGAGATGATGGCTGGTGTACAGTTTGAAGCACAAACAAGGTGTTAATCCATGAACCGCTTCATCAGGGAGGACCAATTTTTAGGGGGACCGTTTAGTCGGTAACACCAGTGCTTATCCCCCCGATACTGTAGCGCAAAGCAAATGAGAGGCTACGAATCCCACAGGATGGGATGCAAGTCCAATGCAGGTTACTTCAGAAGTAAAGCCTGATACCCATTTACAGCTGGGTGGTCTGGAAGAGTGTAGATGAAGTGTCTTTTCCAAGGACACAGACAGCTAGCATAACTGGAAATCAACCCATATTGGTAGTTCACCTTCTTATCCCACTGATCTACCTGGTCTCCCATCTATGATGTCACTGTCTTAAGCTTAACTAAATTTATATATTGTAATTACATTGCATATGTAATTAAGAGTGTCCCACAAGGCTCAGTTTTTGGACCTGTCTAAGTTTGCTTATATCAGTGATATTATTTAAAATTAACCATCTTTATGCCTTCAAGTCCTGGCAATGCAGCATTTACACAAGACTCTTCTCAGGGATGTTTCCAGGTGTTTTTACCCCTATCCAACCTTTCCCCACGACACTCAACTTAAACGTATACACACAATCAAGGAGGGCGTGCAAGCTTTCCAGCAGTTCCACACTCCATAATCAAGAGTGATGGCAGTCATCGAGTGCAGATGAAACTCATTTCCTGCTGTTTAACCTGCAGCAGATTCATGTTGTTATGCCTGAATTTGAACAGAGCTCCGGCCCAGTGTCTGCCATATGGTCCACACAGCTGGGACCCACAGTCCAGATCTATAGCACAATGCTTTACGATCAGACAGATGATGTCAGCAGATCACACACAGATGACAATCAGTGATAAATGACGCAAGGAAAACATCCTAATTTAATGCAAGATTGTCTCACATCTCTGCCGACTCCTTTATCTGACTACAGAATGAATGAAGATAAATCCCATGAGGAGAAACCAAGCATCCAGTGACAGGGTGAATAAGCCAAGAGATACAGAGTAACCTTTGCAGCTGTTATTGTTGGCACCAATCCATGTCACTGCTATGGGTTATCCCAATATTTTGATCGATAATGAGGCCGGCATGCCTGATTCATATAGCCGACAAGCCTCCTGCTCAATGGGAAAATCGTGCTGAGATGCGTGCATGCGCACACAAACACGCACACACACGTGCACGTTTCACTAAGTGTGAAGGAACACGTTTGGGAATGAGGTCAAGGTGTCCTCATAGCCGAGCTTTATAATAAACAACATTTTACACGCCCAGACAAGACAAAAACATTGCTGATGTATGGAGACTCACAGCCTTCACCTTGCACAGTGACACACAAAGACATAGAATAATGCTCCTCTACAGCCTTGTTATCAGATAAAAGCAGCCTTATTTGAAAAGCAATGAGCAGGTTCAGCTCAGCTGCTTCTCTAAAAACTAACATATTGCAAATGAATTAATCTTTGACGAACTGTTTTTTAAGGACAAATCAATTTTGGGATTCTTTGTCATTGAAAGCCACCTTTCAAGTAAAACAGACGAACATCTGCACTGCAGATTTGCTCTATGGGTTCCTTGGAAAACATTCCACTTATGGTTTTGTGAAGAGAGCAAGACTGGACCGACTGCTGTTTGAACACCACTTCTTCATTATTTACATCTTGAACACTGACATCATATATTCTGGGATTAAGTGTGTAACAGCTTAATGTCATGCTACTAGCACTAAGGGAGGTAAAGAGTGATGTATTTAAAGATGTAGGTCTTGTGAGTCATACAAAGGATTTTCTTCAGCGGCACTATAATTTTGTTACGTTGTATTAAAATTATGGTTTCACAATCCTGTATCAACCACATGAACAAAATATGCCGTGTCTGAAAACAGTTGAGCATTTTGGCTCATGTGGGTCAAAATACAGCAACAAACATCCTGTGACAAAGTTACTTATGATTTGGGGTCTTGACCATAGAGCGGAAAACTTGGTCATTTTTAGAATCAAAGAGCTGGAGAAGCATTATAGAGCTTCAATTGTGACTTAAAGTGGTAATAAAATAACATAAAATTGAATTACACAGCTAGTAAACCACAGGCGACCAGAGATCCTAATAGGAAGAACAAGATTAAATCTGGATATATTTCATAGTAAACCTGCTGGATATCTGCTGACAGATAAGACAACACTCACACAGGTCTGCTTTGTCAGTTGTCAACACTAACTTTCATTCCAGTTACAACACTTTTCCTTGGTTTACCAAAATAAGTGAGGAGACTTAACATTTTTGCATTGCTTTATCAGACTCTTTTTATGACTCAGTTGCCCTTGGTTGCTTGGGGTCACCACAGGACATCTGCTACAGTTCTAGATATGGATTTGGCATAGGTTTTATCCCAGTGTCGCAGACCGAACGGTCCCCCCTTAAATTCAGTCCACCTTTTGCATCTGCGCATGTGTCATTAGCGACGGTTCATTGATTCAAACTTCGTTTCTGCTTCAAACTGCACTCCAGTCATCATGTATCTCAGCAACAGGTATCTGAAGCTTCTGTACAACAATTATTTCCACATAAATTCAGCATTATTTCATCATAAAAGGCGGCGGAAGCGATCAGAGTGCTGCAGCTAAACGAGCTACTAGCTGTGGCGTTCACTGCGCATCGGCCATTTCAAAGCGTCACAGAATTTCGCTGAATTTCTGCTTAAAACGGCCTTGTTTCTGCTTAAAACTGACTTTAGAATGATTTAAGAGGTTTTATCTTTATCATATGATGGTTGATAATCCCATTAATCTATTTGATTGCTTTGGGTGAAGAGACTCCGTCTCAGACATGTTGCTGTGGTCCGAAATGAAGCATGATGCAAAAGGCGGACCAATTTTTAAGGGTGGACTGTTCGGTCTGCGACACCGGATGCCCCTCCTGATTCATTTCCAGTTCTACATGGAGAAACATGCTCACATCTCTTGATGTTCCCAAGCAGTGTCTCCCAGCCAAGTACTAATCTGACAGAATAAGGTGTGATCAGAGTAGAGCTTTATTTGACCCTATATGTGTATTTTTCCTAAGTGGTATTTGGAAATTTGGAGTTCCCAGTTTCTATTGAATGCAGCATAAACTATTGAACCCTGCACATGCATACATGTGCTTCTTCCATCATGTTGGCCACAAGATCACATGGTGAAAACTCATATTTGCCCTGGAATCTATCCAAAATAAATACTTTACCAGCATTAACAGCTGCAATTTTGTAATATACTACAGAAATAAATGTACTTAGTAAATTTTGCCAAAATTTTGCCAATTATGTGGAAGATCAAAGGGGACTATGTGTTTAATTTTCTATGAGGGCTGTACCTGAGACAAGAGCAAGAGGGGCAGCTCTAACAACAAACATTCTTGTTTCTCATCATTAAAATGCCTTCAACAAGAAATTAAACACAAATAAATAAATTAGCAGATCAGCGATTACCCTCACAGCTTGTTCACCACCAACAGAGACAACAACAAAAAAGTCCTCTGAAGACGCCTGACCTCAAGGCAGCTAGTTTGCTGGAAGGTTGCAACCTTTGACCTGTGCTGCTATGTTAGGACAGGGTGCCATTCAAACCCAAGGGGGTGTCCCGCTGAACCCACTAACATCTGGAAAAGTAATGACCATTAGTGGCGAGCTTTGGGACATTGACAAAGTACTGCCATGAAAAGACACACCCCTTTGTGGGAATATACAACACTTTCAAGTAAAAAGCAAAGATCAAGCATTTCAAGAATTTTTTACTATCTGCTGGTATAGCGAGCTAAATGAAGCATACCATTTAAAGGGGAACATACAGATTGAGACTTAATGGTTAAAGTGGTGCTTTCCATGATGATAGTGAGGCCCATCCTTGGGTCCACATTCAGAGGACAAGAGCGGTTACAGAGGTTGACTGTGGGGTGGATACAGGACACCTCATTACACCACTGGCTGACTCATTGTAAATGTTTTAACTTGTGGATTTCTGGTCATCCTGTTGCATGGACAACAGTAAGACTCTAAATAATGCAACTACTGCTAAGAGTTGCTATGATGCCTCTGGTTTCAACAGGACATCTTCAGCAGTCTTTCAGTAGAATTTGAACCAGTGTGAAATTTAACTAATTTATTACAATTTAAATTATAACCACATTAAATTAATACTGGAGCTGGTATAAACTATAGAGCAGCTAAGAAGCTGGTCTGCTAATCTGTAGACGGGTTCGAATCCCACTGTTTGTGTCCATTGTCCCAATCCACCCAACTGTAAATGGGTACTGGCCTTGTCTGGGGAAATAACCAACGCTGGACTAGTGTTACATCCAAGGGATAATCAGCGGTCCACTCTCATCCACTTGATGCTACAAAAGATGGAGATCAGCACCAAAGGGCCTAGTAAGTTAAGTAAGTATCCATTCGGCTTCTCCCTTGTTTCCACAGCAGATGGAATCGCATGTTGATTTGGCACAAGTTTTACACCAGATGCCCTTCATGATGCAGTTCACGTTACACGGCGATGGCCAGGGGTGGCCTTGAACTGGGAGCCTTCCACACTGGAAACAAGCGCACTTAACTGCTTGGCCACAACCGCTGCCCACTTACTGTTATAACCTACTTGATCAAATTTATGGTACACATAGTTACTTTGTTGCAGACCATTACAGATTTCAAACACTTGGACCATATAGCTCATCTTATTCATTTGAATGTTTTTTAAATAGCAACTAATAACAATGGAACATAACCAAATGAATATTGATGACACATATTTGAATTAGACCAGACTCAATGAAGTGACCATCCGCTGTGGCATTTCTAACAAATGCAGCAAAGGCTGTGACAAAGGAAGATGCTCAACTACTGTGACAAAAGTTTGAGGATAAGGTTCAGCTGTGGAATCAATGACTGATGACAGCTGGACACAAGAGGGATGGTGTCAAAAGAGGACATGAAAGGGAGCCAGAAACCAGAGAGAGAGGCGGGGCAGTGACCAAGGCAGATACTCTAGTAATGAAATACAAGAATGGTGATATGATAGACTAACAGAAGACATAAATAAAAACAAGCCAGAGACAATAAACCACGATAAAGAATTAACCAGACAACAGGGAGGTGGTAGGGTAATAGCTTGCATGTTGACCTGTGATGCCGGTGATCTGGGTTTGTTTCCTAATTGCAGGCAAGCTCCCAACTGGCACTTTGAACAGGTGTGCTAGGGAGGTGAAGACGCATGTGCCGTGGACTCTTCTGAAAATAAGCTTAGTGCTTTCATTGGCTACCCTCTTTAAAACTGAAGTTATATTTAAAGAAAATCCTATGTTAAAATGCAATTTTATTTATTTATTTATTTATTTATTACTGTAGATGTTTTGAAAGTCAATGAGTAATTGCATTATATAATCAAGATTTCAGTTTTGGTCAAAATAACTCACCTTCAACCGCTTACTCCAATTAAGGGTCATGGGGGGCTGGAGCCTATCCCAGCAATCATAGGGCGTGAGGCAGAGTACACCCTGGACAGGACGCCAATCTGTCGCATGGCCACATATAGAAAACAAACAAACACATTCACACCCACACGCACACCTACGGACTATTTAATGTTTCCATTGTACCTAACCTTCATGTCTTTGGATGTGGGAGGAAGCCAGAACACCCGGAGGGAACCCACACAAACATGGGGAGAACATGCAAACTCCACACAGAAAGGCCACAGGTGTGAAGCGATCCCATGACCTTCTTGCTGTCAGGCAACAGTGCTAACCACTAAGCCAGTGTGCTGCCCGCCAAAATCACTGATTATGATTTTAGCCATAATTGAGCAGCCCTAACACAGGTGACACCTACAGCACTTGACATCCTAATTATTTTCAAGTCATTTTACCAGCTATTTAAAGGACACACTTCAAGTCCTACAAAGTTCCTCTCCCGTCCATGTATATTATATACTGTGCATGTATATTTCGTAACATGCTGAGTGCCAAATAACGGAACGCACACGTTGCCATTACTTACTGCACTCAAAATTGGTCTGCAGCATAATGCAGGTTTTGTTCTTTAAATATCAGCATGTAAATGGATAAAACAGCCGTGGGGAAGATTTCACTATATTTGTTCAAAAAAAGACTGAAAAACAGCCAGCAGACACTCACGAGTTGAAGCAGAGAGGTCAACCCAAGTACCAGAGGGGCCCATTCCCACGAGGATAGAAATGAAGCCTGTTCCTACGAACTCCTCACCCCAGTCCCCTTCCTCCATCACCTCCCCACCTCCCGCACACCTTCTCCTCTGCATACCGTCTCCACAGGAGAGGCCTGGAGATGGCTGATGGGCCCACAGAACAATCTGTCTTCACTCAGGCCATTAGCCCCGATAACCAGACAGCACCAAAGACGAATTGGCACAATAAATCAAACCGGCATGTGCCTGTGCGTCAGGAGGATTCAGTTTAACATCTCTGACTCTCAAAATATCAAAGCGTTAACTGACTGAACATCTGGTTAGTTTTAGCCAAACATCCACCTCATTTAATTAACTAAAAAGCCACGTCTAGTCAGCAAAGTCTTTTTTTAAGATGGAAATGGGCCTATTTGAAATACATCATAACCCATAAGTCACAGCAGTTTGTAGCTGACATATTTCTAACAGGAGAATGTCAAGGCTTGTACGTGCACGGCTGATCCATGCTCCACGGTCCCTTGCTGGCCATGAAATAGAAAGATATTAATCCTAAGCGAGGGAACAGGAAAACCGCCGTGTTCACCAGACAGTCCAACAGTGATTCACTGCTGACTGACTTGCAATAAAGCAGCCTGACAACCTGCCACAGCTGATTTCCATACAAATCACTGCAGTGTGACACCAAAGTGTTGTTAAGCTGCAGATCTGCACACAGGTGTGTTTGCTTAGAGGTGGTGGTGTGAAGCTCACACATACACACACATCTGAGGAGGCAGGTGAGCTCATGCATGTTGGGCTGACACCATAATAAGGTGCATTGCCCCACGTAGTGTTTGTTTATGTGCTGGGCCAGAAACGGTCTCACTGCAGGACATCGTGTCGGCCTGTGCCTCCTCGCCCTCCCAGGCCTCCCCCTGTGTGGTCTCTTCCTCCACTTTACATTCCTCCTTTGTGCGGGACTTCTGGCTCCGGTGACGGACTGATACATGTCAGCAAGTAGACAGCGTCAGCAGTCACCGATAGCATGTGTTATTGCTGGGCCGCTCCTTCAAAACCCAAGAAAGAAGAAAAACTTTCTGCAACTCACCCATCTGTCATGTGGAAACATAACCTCCAACAATGCTGCAGTTTTGTGCTCATGGGATAATTGTGCACCTCTCAGTGAAATGTGATGCTTTATGGCTCAAACATGAAATCAATTTAAAACTTGTTGCACGTTCTAACCTGCTTATTAACTTCTTGTTGCAGTACGAATAACCTGGTGTATTTCTGAAAGGATAATTTCACTTTTTTCAACCCAAATCATATTCAAACAGTATTTGCATCAGTATTTGCAATCAAGCCTTTAGGGGGAGTAACAGGAAGACAGAGGACAGAAAGGAGAGGAATGGTAGTAGCCAGTAAACCAGTAGTGATCAGTATGTCTGGTATTTCTATTTGCAATTTTTTTTTTAACCTTCACTTTTGATACTCTGTGTGCTTCTTAGCTTGTGTGGCGCTGCTGTACAATGCTGCTGGAACCTCAGTTTCCCTGAGGGATTCTTCCCAAGGGATTAATAAATTTCTATCTAATCTAATCTCTAATCTAATTTTTGAGTACTAAACTCACCTTTGATAATGCAAGAAACCTTTTTTAAGTGAGTTTTTAGAGCCTGACTGAGATATCAGTTGGCCGATAATATCAACCTATTCTTTAAGAGCTTTTCATAAACATATTAGTATCTGTGTTATTTTTGTCCATATGAAAACTTTTATTTTACCAAATAAACAATGTTGGAAATAGTGCCATTAAGTTGTTTGTCCAATAGAGGGAGCTCTGACACAGCTGGGACCCTCTCCACCCCTTGGTTCAGCTACAAGACACAGAGGCAAAGTGTCCAGCTGCCATTCATTTTCAATCAGAATGGGCATTTTACAGTGACAAGATATGTGGTCACTATTCCACCAGCTAGGCCTTGACAAAATGGATGAGAAGTCTATTTTTTTTTGCAAATGCTGAGCAATGATACACGGCAAATGCCATCCAAGACAAGGAAGCGTGACAGCAGGGTGACATACATTGGGTGGTCATTGGTTATACAGTGGAACCTCGGTGGTTCCTAAAGGTTGTTCTTAAACTGAACTGTGCTGAAACTGAAACCAATTTTCCCATAAGAAACAATATAAAATGGATTAATCAGTTCCTGGTACCAAAAGAACAGCATGTTTACCTTTTTAACAGCATTTCATGCATAAAAGACAGACAAAATACAATACTATACAGTAATTATAATAAAATAGACCATTTACTTTCACCTTACCTGTACTAAGAACATCAGGTAGCTGAACTTCTGAACGGATCAGACACCTCTGTTGCAGTGAAACTCTGGTCAGATTTAATGTGGTATGCTAACAGCATTAGAACTTTTAACTGTCAGTAGCTTCACTCGTTAGCTCCACATAATGTATGATTACTGGCAAAAATATGCAGCTCATAACTTTTAATGTCCACAACAAAGTAAACCATTAGGAGAACCACTGTGCTGTCCCCAAATGAGTTTATTGGTAGAATGCAACCCAACACAGTGTATTATACTGCCACTTACTGCGGCGGAGGTGTTCGTGAACCAAGACTTCGAAAAGTGATGCATTTTTTGTTCAAAAAATATGTTCTTAAACCGAGTTGTTTGAAAACAGAGGTTCCACTGTATTTATAATTATTTATGAAAATCTAATGTACAACCCCAATTCTAATGAAGTTTGGACGTTGTGTAAAATGTAAATAAAAACAGAATACAATGATTTGCAAATCCTCTTCAACCTATATTCAATTGAATACACCACAAAGACAAGATATTTAATGTTCAAACTGATAAACTTTATTGTTTTTGTGCAAATATTTGCTCATTTAGAAATGGATGCCTGCAACACATTTCAAAAAAGTTGGGACAGTGGTATGTTTACCACTGTGTTACATCACTTTTTCTTCTAACAACACTTTGTTAGAATTGTTGAAGATTTGAAAATGTTAGGAATCATTTCCATTTTTATATTTATATGATGGCAGATGTATTGGTATCACAATTGTTTTTACGTTCTAATATTGATATCCACCCCCAAACAATCCTTATCAGTCAGTCTCTAAGGAAAGAGTGAATAACACTGAACAAGGAAGCTATTATGATTTACTTACAGAAATACATTGTACACTCAAAATAGAAGTCAAATAATGCATAATGCAATAACTTAATTTGTAATTTGTCTGCAAGTTAGTGGCACAACAGATTATGTCATGTGGTGTCACATGTTGTAACATCCACAACACCACAGAATCGCTTTAGGTCCTGGATGGCAACCATTCAGACAGACAAGTGGTCCATCCACACCTTTCCAAAGTAACCATTTCTCTGCCACAGGTCACAGCCAGTTAAAATGTGGGGGAGCCTTTGGCCTTCACCAGCAGCTGAGGTCCTCAACATTGAAAGACCTTTGTGCTGGATTATGCACAAACAAACGTGCTTCATGGCCAAAATGTTGTAGCTGTGTCATCATGCAAGTGACACTCCTCAACTGAGTCTCTCAAAGTAAGTGTTCATTCAACTCAAAGTCATTTCAGTGGTGCCTAAGGATCCTCTGAAGATACCAGGTATCAACGACATCTAGTCATCACCTAAGGTCATCAGTAAGCACCCAAGTCTCAAAACTATACAGTAAAACAACAAGTACCAAAACCCAAAAGATGTGGACCTTTTTCTCCTGCAAAGGTTTCAGCATTCCCAAACACCTCTGCCCAATGACCTCATGAGTCTATCAGCTCTTACTGTTGTGTGTTGGGGGGTGTGGCTGGATATTTTGGTGTTCTTTTCTTTTCTTTGCTCTTCAGGTGGCATGGAAACTGATTTGTCTGTGGAAGAACGTGCTGGCTGAAGAGTCCTCACCCTCATCAACATCATGTGTAGCACCTGTGACGGGTGCTCACATGCAACCTTAAAGACTTTCAGCTGAAGCAGATAATTGGATGGCGTTCTGCATTTAAGTCATGTGTGATTCAAGCAGAACTGCCGGGAACTCGACCTTGTGATGTTCGTTTGTGAGATGCTGAGGACCGCGCCTGGGTTTGACACATTGAGCCCGTGAAGCAGGGAAGGGTGAGGACACATGCTGTCAGCACACATTAAAGGTAATTAAGTGTTTGATTAATTGTTGATAGTAACTTGGTGTTTTGTTACACAGTATACTTGAATTGTGATGAGAATTGTGCAGTTTGCTTCTCACTGCTGTGGCGTGCAGATAAGTGATCCTCCACCTGTTATGAGAAGCTGCTCATTTGCATAAAGTTAAAAAAGATACAGACCTGAATGTGTTGCTGATAGCGTGTGTCTTTTGAAAGATATTGTTGTAACTGCTGACTTACCTCACCTCTTCTTTGCTTCACAGAGAGTCAGTTTGTCGTGTCCACCTGGGGGGTGTTTGGCGGTGGTAGTGAGTCCAGGAGCGCCGGGCTTTGATCCTTGCGGGCGCTGGAGAGCGTGCCAACAGTCACTCCACCAGAAGGACGCTATTTTTGTTTTTACACCTTTTATGCACAGTGGGTGTAATAAATATATTGTTTTTGGAACCGCTTTTCTGGTTATTTTTAGCGCTGGGTTCTGTCTGACGCAGGTCCGCTCCTCAACCCGCGTCGACACATAACAGTAGTTCCCGGCCATTCCATAATGGACCCAGCGGCAGAAGCGGTTCCTTTTGCCGAAAAAGTTCAAGAACACTTGGAGAAAATATGGGAGCAATTACAGCATCTTGCAAACCAAATTAAACAAACAGACGCCCGTGTTACGGAGCTTGCAGCGCAAGCCGCTCTGCTTCCTGCTGCTCCAGCTGCGGCATCATCGATACTAGTGCAGATAACTCCGTCACCCAGAGATTCGGCATCCGAACCGATTGTTTGTTGTCCGGAGCCTTGTGCGGTGATGCAATGTTCTCTGGTTTCTGCTCAGTCAGGTTGGAGCGCCGCAGCTTTACGAGGAATGTTTGTAGATGGGTTAAATGAGTCATTAAAAGACGAGCCGGCAGTCCGTGATGAGCCAAACGATTTAGATGAGCTAATATCGTTGGTGATTCGTCTAGATGATCGGATGAAGGAGCGTGGACACGAGAGAGGACGCCCATTAGAGCGGGTTTTTTCGTCTCGGGGCTTTCCCCGACACAGATCTGGGCCGCCTCTTCTTCGCCCCACAGAGGCTCCTCCGACGGGACCTCTGGCTCCTCCTGTTGACGAGCCCATGCAGCTCGGACGAGCAGAGATTTCTGTATTGCCCCGACATATAAACGTCAAGAAAAATAATGGTGACGTATCTCCAGGTGTTCTGGGACAGGCAATATAACACACATAAAAAAAAAAATTAAAAAAAAAATCTAGCACGAGTAAATGTTTTGTTTTCTTTAAATAGGGGTTATAATTGTATGGGGAGTCAGAGGCGTATCTGGTGGAGTGATTGTTAGGCGGTTAGAAGTCCGCCTGGGCTCACTTAATTGTCAATTTTTTATGTGTTTTTAGGTATTTTCTGTTTGGATTGTTGGGTCGTTTTATTTTGTTGTTTTTTATTTCTCTACATCCCTAACCCCAACCTCACTTGCCCCAAGACCGTTTGTCTTGTGGGTTGTGGGGTGGTGCAGGTTGGTCACGCTGAGCATTCTCAGAAGACCTCTGCACCTAGGGGGGGTGTTAGAGGCGTTTTTCTTGGTTTGGTTAGGGCCCGGTTCCACTCCAGCCTCGGTGAGCCTTTGTACCGTTCGTCATTGGTGTTGCCGGGGTGTGGTGCAGCGGAGACTTACCTCAGTCAGAGGGGTGGGCCGATCTGTTGCCGTTCGCCATTTCGGTAGTTCCACCCCTCCCGAGAGGCTGGGGTATGGTCGAGTTGAGGCACCGGACGTATTTCCGGTTCTCTGCTGCGCCTTGGGGTTGGAGCTGGGTTAGTTTTTTCCTGTTCCCTTCTCCGGCTTAATGTTTTGAGCCGTTCGCCAAAGTTGAACCGCCGAGGGGCTCTGGGAGGGACCCGGGGTCTTTCGGGGTGCCGGGGAGGGTAACAGGGTTTACGGTCGTTTTATATCCCCCTGGGGTTGTTTTTGGTAGTCCTCCGGGGGTTGATTTTTGATTTTGTTCTGTTTCCTTCCGGGTTCCACCTCCAGGGTTGATGGGACGGTCCTCTGGGGGGGAATTGGCTTGGGGCCAACTAGCCAAGTGTGACCGGGTCTGGGGTTCCGGGGTTGTGGGGAGGGTACCTCCTGGGGTTGATGGTACGTTCCTCTGGGGGGCGCCGTTTGCTCCATGTACACCTGGGGACCTTTGTGGGATTATGGTTCTGGCTGTTCCTCCTGGAACTGGCGATGAAGGCCTTCTGGGGGGGGTTGGGCTCTGCAGGTCATTCTGGGGGGGTTGTTTGTTATTTTTCTTTTATGCATTTACGTTTGTATTGTGTTTGTGGGGCTGTGTTGGGTTTTTGCGTTTGGGAGTTTTTCTTTTCTTCCCGGGGTTTGATGGGACGGTCCCCTGGGGAGGTTTTGGGTGGGTTTTATGTTTTTTTTTTTCTGTGTGTTGGATTGTACTGGGGAATGTTTTGGGGCTTTTGTTGATTCCAGCCGGCCTTCCAGCTGCGGTGCCTGTCCTGCTGTCTGTGGTGGACCTTAGGAGCGTGGTGCTGTCTGCTTCCTGACGTGGACCCCGGAGGGAGGTGCTGTTCTTGGGCCTGGTCTGTTCGGTCGCCGGGAGGCTTCCCGTTGATGGGGGGGTACTGTTGTGTGTTGGGGGGTGTGGCTGGATATTTTGGTGTTCTTTTCTTTTCTTTGCTCTTCAGGTGGCATGGAAACTGATTTGTCTGTGGAGAAGGTGCTGGCTGAAGAGTCCTCACCCTCATCAACATCATGTGTAGCACCTGTGACGGGTGCTCACATGCAACCTTAAAGACTTTCAGCTGAAGCAGATAATTGGATGGCGTTCTGCATTTAAGTCATGTGTGATTCAAGCAGAACTGCCGGGAACTCGACCTTGTGATGTTCGTTTGTGAGACGCTGAGGACCGCGCCTGGGTTTGACACATTGAGCCCGTGAAGCAAGGAAGGGTGAGGACACATGCTGTCAGCACACATTAAAGGTAATTAAGTGTTTGACTAATTGTTGATAGTAACTTGGTGTTTTGTTACACAGTATACTTGAGTTGTGATGAGAATTGTGCAGTGTGCTTCTCACTGCTGTGGCGTGCGGATAAGTGATCCTCCACCTGTTATGAGAAGCTGCTCATTTGCATAAAGTTAAAAAAGATACAGACCTGAATGTGTTGCTGATAGCGTGTGTCTTTTGAAAGATATTGTTGTAACTGCTGACTTACCTCACCTCTTCTTTGCTTCACAGAGAGTCAGTTTGTCGTGTCCACCTGGGGGGTGTTTGGCGGTGGTAGTGAGTCCAGGAGCGCCGGGCTTTGATCCTTGCGGGCGCTGGAGAGCGTGCCAACAATCACTCCACCAGAAGGACGCTATTTTTGTTTTTACACCTTTTATGCACAGTGGGTGTAATAAATATATTGTTTTTGGAACCGCTTTTCTGGTTATTTGTAGCGCTGGGTTCTGTCTGACGCAGGTCCGCTCCTCAACCGCGTCAACACATAACACTTTCGTGGTGTCTCTTGAATTCAAAGGCTGAGCATCCAGAGATATGAAAGTCACTGCCAAGATAAGTGAACGTCTCTGCAGGTTCTATGCTTTTACCGCATACAGATACACTTCGGATGGAAGTCATTGAAAGTCTGGATCTTAGTCTTGATCCAGGATAATGACAAAACCTGAAACTCCAATTCCTCACTAAGCTTCTCAAGTGCTGTAATCAGAATTATCCACTGATTCCCCAAAGATCACAGCATCTTCTACAAAGTCAAAGCCAGTAAAACCTTCCTTGTTACTGTCATCAACAACAGCACTTAAGGTGCTGGACTCCATAACCCTAACCCAGCACCAAGCACCCAACAGTCATCAAACAGCAAGTGTGGTACAGTGACCTCTGACGAAATATGGTTACATCTGCGGATTTATTTTCTATAATATCAGTTTGTATCAACCTTACACCCGTCTTAGTTCTGTCAGTTTATGTTCCATTTTTTCAAGCCCTTAAAAGTGTTATTAAGAACATATTAAACAGTATAGCAAAGAATAGACTGAAACTTAAATCAGGCAAAATGTATAACAACTGCCACACAAAATACAATATGAACTTCTCTGGTAACCAAGGCAGAAGCAACACTTAGACACACGGTTTTGGTTTTCACTCTATCGCACATGAACGCTGAATATTGAGCAGAGGTTTACACTACAAGTATGTGGAAAGTAATTTCAAAATGCAACTAGGCAATAATAGACGACTCAACTGTTAACAATATTTTAATATGACTAACACTGTTTAAAAAAGTGAATTTGTCCTTTAACATACTCAAAGTTCCATAACTCTAAGACAATGCATGTGGAAATTCTGCTGCTCTAAGGAAAATATTAACCTAAAATCACTTTTACTTTAGAAAAGTAATAGAATTCCATCTTTCAGTCCTGCTGTCAGATGCGAAAGTGAAAAAGCAATGTGGTGTAAATAGTTTGAATTAAAAGCTGGTTAATGTGCTGAAATAGGCAAAAGAAATGAAGAATACTTTTTATTCTTTGCACTTCACAGCATGATTTGAGTAATGAATAAAAAAGATGATACTTCACCCAAATCTGCATTAGGTTTAAAAAAGAAACCAGAATTACTATTGATGCCTCATATTTGAACAGAGCCGACCCGCTCTATGCGCTGATGGCAGATTTGTTACTGATTCATTCATTCATTGCAAGGGATTTATTAAGATACTCTCACACCTGTACAAGTTGTTAATACAACACTTATAATAATAATAATAATGTTATTGACATAGAACTTTCAGGCAAGATATATGTCAAAGTATTCTCCATATAAAACATTCAAAAGACAATAAAATGATAAACTATAAGCTCCCCAACAAATCTTGGCTCGGGCCCCCTGTTGCCTGGAGCAGGCTCTGTATTTGAATAAGACAGCTAAGACCTGCTTATTAAAGTGTGAGATTTCTGGAGAAGCCAAGAGGAGGTGGAGGAGGAGTACCTAAAGGGCTGTATAAGTTGTTCAGGGTTTATGGTCTTGGTAAACAAATGTTGTCTGTGTGCCCTCCATAAAGAAAGAAAGAAAGAAAGAAAAGACTTGATCTGCTCTTTAGTTGTTTTTTTTCCCCATTCTGAGGATAAAGCTGCACCACAACTTCCTCCTTGATATAAAAGAATTGTTTCTGCACTACTATAATCCTTTCTTATGATTTTTTTAAAACGTGAATTGTGTTACATACCGACAGCTTTAATGATAAATCCCTTTGGGGACCTCAGAGCTCTGCGCATCCACGCTTCTCTCAGCACTTCCAAGTTGTTTGCGTTTCCTTGAATGAAAAGCACCAAATTTTCCATCCATCCTTGAAAGTACACTTCGGCCATGGCCTTCACGAGTCTTTTATTCCAGAAACTGCGCAGGTTTTGCGCCTTAAAGTCCGCAAATATCTCCTGGCCGCTCGTAGGATTGGTGGTTACTTTCCCTCCGCCGGCGCGCAAACTCTCCACATCCGGGCCGAAGACCACCGCCAGAGAGGCGGCGGACAGCTGGACAACCCGCTGCTGGTGAGACATGTCCAGCCGCTAGGAGACACTAATCATGCTAGAAATAAAGGAGTGCTTCTAAACAGAACCTTACCGAAATACGGATAAACGCCAGATTTCAACGCGCATTCCTGCGCGGCGCGTGTGGCTCCTGCAGAAAGTGAAGCAGGGCGCAAAGAACGCCCGACTGGTTTCTCTCAGGAAAACGGAGGAGGGGGAGAAGGAGGAGCAGAGCAGTCTGCACCACACACAGGTAGACCTCCCACTGCCCACAGGTAGGCGTGTGCGCGCGCGCGTGTGTGTGTTAGAGAGAGAGACAGAGAGAGAGAGAGAGATGCTATTTTAATTTAATTCAAAAGAGAAATTCCAAGTGTGTCAGACAGCTTGTTTTAATGTATAATTTGATCATTATGAGCTATATTATATATTACGACATATAGTATTCGACATCTGTAATCAGATTCCAAAAAATAAGACCTGATTGCCATGGTGATAAAAAAAGTGAATTCAGATGATAGTTACAATGTGAAGGATTACACTGGTAGAAATTGTACTTCAGATTTTGGCACACTGAATTCAAACACGGCTCTGTTTGCCACTGCTTCCAACATATTTACTTTTTTTCTTTTTACATTTTATTGTTTTATTGTTCTGATTGTAGAGTATGACTGGCGTCCTGTCCAGGGTGTACACCGGCTCACATCCTGTGACTGCTGGGATAACCTTCAGCCCACCTGTGACCCTTGTTTGGAAGAAGCAGTATAGAAAATGAATGAATGACACAGGTCTTTTCATGTTTCTCTGATTGCTTATACAGTAATATTTCACCTTTTCTTTTTTTTTTGCAACATGTTAAAAATCAGCAAAAGAGTCAGTTAATCTATTGGTTCAACATAGTTTTTGTTACTTTTTGTTTATATATATATATATATATATATATATATATATATATATATATATATATACGAGGTCTGTCAATAAAGTAACGGTCCTTTTTATTTTTTTTTTAAACTATATGGATTTCATTCATATGTTTTTACGTCAGACATGCTTGAACCCTCGTGCGCATGCGTGAGTTTTTCCACGCCTGTTGGTTACGTCATTCGCCTGTGAGCACGCCTTGTGGAAGGAGTGGTCCCGCCCCCTCGTCGGATTTTCATTGTCTGGAAATGGCGGAATGAAAAGGACTTTTTTCCATCAGAATTTTTTCAGAAGCTGTTAGAGAATGGCACCTGGAAACCATTCGAAAAATTTATCTGGCTTTCGGTGAAAATTTTACGGGCTTCACAGAGAATAAGGACTGTTACTACAGCTTTAAGGACCCCTTTAAGGTCCCCTTTAAGGACGCTCGGCGCGCCGTGCTCCGAGCTGCGACGACGCGGCACAAGCCACCGGACCATTTCTAACTAGATGGCTCTGTGGATACGAGACCGTTGTGTGCTCTTTCTCTGGTTATCACAAGAGCTGGACATCAGCCATTTTCCAGCAGATTTCACTTTTAACAAGAGATTTTGTCATGGAAAGCCGTGCGGAGGCTTTGCGTGTAAAGACCGATTCGCTTTGGTAGCGAGACAAAGGAACACCTCCGTTTCGGCGTGTCAGAGGACAAGTTTGGACATGCCTCTCTCAGCTTTCAATGCTTACCAGTCCAGTAAGTATCAGAGAAATTGTGGAGAGCTGGACAATGAAAATCCGACGAGGGGGCGGGACCACTCCTTCCCAAGGCGTGCTCACAGGCGAATGACGACAGGCGTGGAAAAACTCACGCATGCGCACGAGGGTTCAAGCATGTCTGACGTAAAAACATATGAATGAAATCCATATAGTTTTTGAAAAAAATAAAAAGGACCGTTACTTTATTGACAGACCTCGTGTATATATATATATATATATATATATATATATATATATATATATATATATATATATATATATATATAGGGTGGGCAAATAAAATGTTGCCACTTTTTGATCATACACAAGTTTTGAAATGAGAACTTATTTGAAAATTTTATTTAGAGACTTGTAACAGAAGCATCAATGTAACATTTGATACCAATGGTTTCCTACTTTGTCTCTTGTTTTCCACACAGTTCAGTAATTGATGACATGTTCAATCCACGCTCCAATTCTTTGGATTACAGCTGCAACACGCACACTGAAGTTTGTGATAACATTACCACACATCTCAAGAGGGATTCTCCAAATTTCATTTTCATTTTCAGGAACTGATATTCCTGAAAATGAAAAAGACATCTTTGTTATTTTGGAAAATGTACGAATTAAAAAAGTGGTAACATTTTATTGGCCCACCCTGTGCATATATATATATATATATATATATATATATATATATATATATATATATATATATATATATATATATATATATATATATATATATATATATATATATATATATGCACACACAGATCAGTTCAGTTCTTATTCGGCATGTTGTCTATGCTTCTTGGCCTGTCTCTTGTATTCAATAAATGGAGCATCTAGCAGTAATCTGCAATGAATGGACTGCATTTTCCTACAGCACCTAAAGTAAATGCTATTGTACTGAACCCGTTTAGATAAGGTTTATTCCTAGATTCAGTCCATGCTCTCCCAGTTGCATATCATAAAAACTAGAGCCAATCAACAATTTCAAGCCTCATCTTCATTCTCAGTGGTCGAAAATGAGTCAATTTTGATTAGATTTTTTTCAAAAGCATTTTGGCTGTAGGCCAGTGTTACTTGATCTAGATCAAGATGATTTATTGTCATTCCGAAACATGAGGTAACATGAGAGGGGGCGCAAAACTACCGAGGTCCCAATGAAGTAGCAGTAGAATAAAAGGTACATGTAGAAAATACTAAAAACAGCAGATGAATACAATAATACAATAAAAACAGCAAAGCAAGAATATACTTACAGTGTATACATAAATATATACATAAACACATTCATATACAGTTGTATGCAAAAGTTTGGGCACCCCTGAGAATTTTAATGATTTTCATTTATAAATCATTGGTTGTCTGGATCAGAAATTTCAGTTAAATATATCATATAGCAGACAAACATGCTGATATTTGAGAAGTGAAATGAAATTTCTAGTATTTACAGAAAGTGTGCAATAATTATTTAAACAAAATTAGGCAGGTGCATAAATTTTGGAACCCTTGTCATTTTATTGATTTGAATACATTTAGCACTAATTATTGGAATACAAAATTGGTTTGGTAAGCTTACTGACCCTTGACCTCCTTACACAGGTGAATCCAATCATGAGAAAGGGCATTTAAGGTGGCCATTTGCAAATGTTTCAAATGTTTCAGCCTCTAAAGAACTCTCAAATGACCTGAAAACAAAGATTGTTCAACATCATGGTTTAGGGGAATGATACAAAATGCTATCTCAGAGATTTCAGCTGTCAGTTTCCACTGTGAGGAATATAGTGAGGAAATGGAAGACCACAGGCACAGTACTAGTTAAGGCCTGAAGTGGCAGACCAAGAAAATTTTCAGATAAGATGAAGCGAAGGATGGTGAGAACAGTCATAGTCAACCCACAGACCTGCTCCAAAGACCTACAACATGATCTTGCTGCAGATAGTGTCTCTGTGCATCGTTCAACTATACAGCGCACTTTGCACAAGGAGATGCTGTATGATGCTGTAATGCAGAAGAAGCCTTTTCTGCGTACACGCCATGAACAGAGTCACTTGAAGTATGCTAAAGCACATTTGGACAAGCCAGCTTAATTTTGGAATAAGGTGCTGTGGACTGATGAAAATAAAATTGAGTTATTTGGACATATTTTCTGATGACAATCATTCATTCACTTTGATCATCACTGTTTCACAGCTATGACACAGTGAGACAAAATGCTGCTTCGATAAAACCGTACACTTACCTCTGCCACAGGGAGCTTGTTGCTGTTAAAATGAGACACATTCCCCCTCTGTGCTTAGAAAAGAAGGAGCCCATTAGCCCTGCTTTCACAGACACGCACCTCATATATAACAGCCTCACAAAGCCTTTGGCTTTAGTTTCAGGAGCATTTGGGGCCCCGGAGAGGCCGGGGGCCAGTCTCGTCATTGTGGTATTAGGGGCCGTGCTGGAACAGGATATTGTGCTTCCTCTGAACATGAAAAGAATACATCACTTTAACCTTCACGGGATGAATTATGTGCAATCTCTCCGAGGAAGGCCGTCCTGAGGACACTGTAGCTTTGAGGCAAAAATAAAGAATGTGGCTTTAAAATGATTTGGCACTTTGGAGGCTTTTTTAAAAACAATTAATGAATTTGGGAATTTTAATGTTATATTCAGCAAAATCATTTTTATGTACCATTTATCCCCAGGGTTTCATGCTGGACCTCCTTGAAGTGATGTCCAGGGTGCACGGAGCACCAGAGGTTATGGAGCAGAAAAAAAAAATCTAATAAATGCTATTGCTTGTGGGTTAAATATAAATCATTCCCATGATTTTATTAAAGACTCTGTCACACTTAACACAAATGAAGCTAAATTAGGCCGAATGGGAAAAAAGCCAAACTTTGCGGAGCATTCGGGAGGGACGCACATTTGGACAGCTGTGTACGAATGCCGTTCGACTACTTTCCACAATAGTAGCAGACCAAGCAACTCATCCCACACTTCCCTATCCTTAGCTAAGGCCAAATGCTTTCTGGGGGATCCTGAGGAGTTACTGAGCCAGCTGGGAAATATGTCTTCTGGCGTGCAATAGGTTGGACATGCCTGGAAGACCTCCCTAGGGAGACATCCAGGGGAGATGTCTGAACCACATCAGCTGGCTTCTTTCAGTGTGAGGACTTAGCAGCTCAACATCAGGTCCCTCCTGAATATTCCAGGTTCTAACCCTGTCCCTGAGTGTAATCCCAGATACCAGACAGAGGAATTTCATTTCCACCACACATGCATCCGCGGCCGTGAAATTTTCACCAGATGTCAGTAACAACCTAATCCATAGATACAAAAAAACAACCAAAACAAATATGTACAGATATTAAGTTATGTGTAATAAAATGGAATGACACAGCAAAAAAGTATTGAACACACTTACTGAAATTTATTTAATACTCTGTACAAAAGCCTTTGTTGGTAATGACAGCTTCAAGACACCTCCTGTATGGAGAAACTAGTCGCAGGCATTTCTCAGCTGTGATTTGGCCCATTCTTCCACACAAACGGTCTTCAAATCTTGAAGGTTCCGTGGACCTCGTCCATGAACTCTGATCTTCAGTCCATAGATTTTTATTGGACTCAAGTCAGGTGATTGGCTGGGCCATTCTAGCAGCTTTACTTCCATTCTCTGAAATCAAGAGCCTTGACTGTGTCTTTGGGATCACTGTCTTGCTGAAATGTCCACCAACATTTCATTTTCATCATGTTTCCACCTCCAAACTTCACTCTTGGTATGGCGTTTTTGGGGTGATGTGCAGTGTCATTTAACCTGCAAACATGTTGTGTATTATGGCATCCAAAAAGTTACATTTTGGTCTCATCTGACCAGACTATATTCTCCCAATATTCCACAGGCTTGTCTAAATGTTGTGCAGCAAACTTTAAACAAGCTTTAACAGCAATGGAGTCTTGTGTGGTGAGCGTGCATGCAGGTCATGGTGGTTGAGTGCATTACTTATTGCTTTCTTTGAAACAATTGTACCTGCTAATTCCAGGTCTTTCTGAAGTGGTCCTTGGCTCTTGGACAACTCTTCTCTTCCAATATTTTTTTTCAGTCCTCTGTCAGCACAGGGTCTGGGCCGGTTAATGGTGAAATGATGTTCTTTCCATTTTCAGATTATGGCCCCAACAGTGTTCACTAGAACATTCAGAAGTTTGCCATCACTATGTTTTGCAACAATAAGGCTGTGAAGAGCTTCAGAGAATGCTTTGCTTTTACCCCTAATGAGATGTTTCTTGTGTGACACCATGGTAACAAGACACCTTTTTCAGGACATCAATCGGGACTGAACCATCCATCCATCCATCCATCCATTTTCTTCCGCTTTATCCGGAGTCGGGTCGCGGGGGCAGCAGCTCAAGCAAAGCCGCCCAGACCTCTCGATCCACACACACCTCCCCCAGCTCCTCCAGGGGAACCCCAAGGCGTTCCCAAGCCAGCCGAGAGATGTAGTCCCTCTAGCGTGTCCTGGGTCTTCCCCGGGGCCTCCTCCCAGTGGGATGTGCCCGGAACACCTCTCCAGCGAGGCGTCCGGGGGCATCCGGAAAAGATGCCCGAGCCACCTCAACTGACTCCTTTCGACGTGGAGGAGCAGCGGCTCGACTCCGAGCTCCTCCCGAGAGACCGAGCTCCTCACCCTATCCCTAAGGGAGCGCCCAGCCACCCTGCAGAGGAAACTCATCCCGGCCGCTTGTACTTGCGACCTCGTTCTTTCGGTCATGAGCCAAATCTCATGACCATAGGTGAGGATCGGAATGTAGATCGATCAGTAAATCGAGAGCTTTGCCCCCCTACTCAGCTCTCTCCTCACCACGACCGTCCAATACAGCGACCGCATCACTGCAGACGCTGCACCGATCCGTCTATCGAGCTCACGCTCCATCCGTCCCTCACTCGTGAACAAGACCCCGAGATACTTAAACTCCTCCACTTGAGGCAAGGACACTCCACTGACCTGAAGAGGGCAAAGCACCTTTTTCCGGTCGAGAACCATGGCCTCGGATTTGGAGGTGCTGATTTTCATCCTGGACGCTTCACACTTGGCTGCAAACCGCCCCAGTGCACGCTGAAGGTCCTGATTTGACAAAGCCAACAGAACCACATCGTCCGCAAACAGCAGAGACGAGATTCTGTGGTTCCCAAACCAGACCCCCTCTACACCCTAGCTGCGCCTAGAAATTCTGTCCATAAAAATAATGAATAGAACCAGTGACAAAGGGCAGCCCTGGCGGAGGCCAACATGCACTGGAAACAGGTTTGACTTACTACCGGCAATGTGAACCAAGATCTTGCTGCGGTCGTACAGGGACCGGATAGCCCTTAGCAAAGGACCCCGGACCGCGTACTCCCGGAGCACTGCCCACAGGGTGCCCCGAGGGACACGGTCGAACGCCTTCTCCAGATCCACAAAACACATGTGGACTGGTTGGGCGAACTCCCATGAACCCTTGAGAACCCGATGGAACGTGTAGAGCTGGTCCAGTGTGCCGCGACCAGGACGAAAACCACACTGCTCCTCCTGAATCCGAGGTTCGACCATCGGTTGAATTCTCCTCTCCAGTACTCTGGAATAGACCTTACCGGGGAGGCTGAGGAGTGTGATCCCCCTATAGTTGGAACACACCCTCCGGTCCCCCTTCTTAAACAGAGGGACCACCACCCCGGTCTGCCAATCCAGAGGCACTGTCCCCGATACGCCACGTGATGTTGCAGAGGTGTGTCAGCCAAGACAGCCCCACAACATCCAGAGACTTAAGGTACTCAGGAATGATTTCATCCACCCCAGGAGCCTTGCCACCGAGGAGCTTTCTAACCACCTCGGTGACTTCGGCCTGGGTAATGGATGAATCTGCCTCTGAGTCCCCAGTCTCTACTTCCTCTTCGGAAGACGTGACGACGGAATTGAGGAGATCCTCAAAGTACTCCTTCCACATCCCAACAACATCCCCAGTCAGGGTCAACAGTTCCCCAACCGCACCGTAAACAGTGCTGGTGGAGAGCTGCTTCCGCCTCCTGAGACGTCGGACGGTTTGCCAGAATCTCTTCAAGGCCGACCAATAGTCCTCCTCCATAGCCTCCCCGAACTCCTCCCAGACCGGAGTTTTTGCCTCTGCGACCGCACGGGCTGCGGCACGCTTGGCCTGCCGGTACCTGTCAGCTGCCTCTGTGGTCCCACCTACCAACAAAGATAAGTAGGACTCCTTCTTCAGCTTGACGGCATCCCTTACTTCCGGTGTCCACCACTGGGTTCGGGGATTGCCGCCGCGACAGGCACCAGAGACCTTGCGACCACAGCTACGAGCAGCCGCATCGACAATGGAGGTGGAGAACATGGTCCACTCGGACTCCATGTCTCCAACCTCCCCCGGGATCTGGGAGAAGCTCTCCCAGAGGTGGGAGTTGAAGACCTCGCTGACAGAGGGTTCCGCCAGTCGTTCCCAGCAGACCCCCACGATACATTTGGGCCTGCCAGGTCTGACCGGCTTCCTACCCTCCCAGCGGATCCAACTCACCACCAGGTGGTGATCAGTCGACAGCTCTGCCCCCCTCTTCACTCGAGTGTCCGAGACACGTGGCCGAAGGTCAGATGATACGACTACAAAGTCGATCATCGACCTCCAGCTCAGGGTGTCCTGGTGCCATGTGCACTTATGGACACCCTTGTGCTCGAACATGGTGTTCATGATGGACAAACTGTGACTAGCTCAGAAGTCCAACAACTGAACACCACTCGAGTTCAGATCGGGGAGGCCGTGCTTCCCGATCACCCCCCTCCAGGTTTCACTGTTGCCACCCACGTGAGAACAATGGAGTCCCCAGTCAGAGCGCTATCTAATACCCCTCCCAGGGACTCCAGGAAGGTCGGGTACTCTGCACTGCCGCTCGGCCTGTAGGTTGACACAACGGTGAGAGACCTGTCCCCGACCCGAAGGCGTAGGGACGCGACCCTCTCGTTCACCGGAGTGAACTCCAACACTTGGTGACTGAGCTGGGGAGCAATAAGCAATGCGACCCCAGCTCTCCGCCTCTCCCCATGGGTGACGCCAGAAAAATGAAGCGTCCAGCCCCTCTCCAGGAGTTGGGTACCAGAGCCCAAGCTGTGCGTGGAGGTGAGCCCGACTATCTCTAGTCGGTATCTCTCAACCTCCCGCACAAGCTCAGGCTCCTTCCCCCTAGCGAGGTGACATTCCACGTCCCAACAGCCAGGGGCTGTGAGCATGGACCGGGCCGCCGGGCCACCCGCCCTCAACCACCACCCAATCCTCTCTGCACTCGACTCCCATGGCCCCCTCTGCAGGTGGTGAACCCACAGGAGGGTGGGCCGACGTCACTCTTTTGGGCTGAGCCCGGCCGGCCCCATGGGCTAAGGCCCGACCGCCAGGCGCTCGCGCGCGAGCCCCAACCCCAGGCCTGGCTCTAGGGTGGGACCCCGGCTCCGCCATACCGGGCGACGTCTCGGTCCTTGATCTTTTACTGGTCATGGAGGTTCTGAACTGCCCTTAGTCTGACCCATCACCTAGGACCTGTTTGCCTTGGGAGACCCTACAGGGAGCACAAAACCCCCCGACAACATAGTTCCTAGGATTATCCGGGTACGCAAACTCCCCCACCATGATAAGGTGGCAGCTAGAGGGGGAGTGAACCAGCTGATGCGGGACTGAACCAGCTGATGTTAATTAGCGCTGACAAGGGGCAGGATTGCTTTCTACTTACTGATAGATTTCAGATGGTGTCTTGCCTTTCTGTGCCTTTTTGCTCCTCCCGTTCTTCACGTGTTCAAACGTTTTTCCTGTGTCATTTCATATCATTACACATAACTTAATTTATGGCCATCTATGGTTTAATTTCTTTGTATGTGTGGATTACTTGGGTTGCCACCAACATCAGATGAAAATGTAATGTCAGTAGTACCTTTAGAAATATATTTACTGAGAGAAATAATGAAGTGTTCAATACTTATTTTACCCGCTGTATCCTACTTGATTGCTGTGACCCATTTCACTGATGTTTCAGCATCTCAAGGAACTCTGTCGGAAGAAATGTCCTTATTTTGTCTATGATGATGGTTTCAAACCATAGACTGAATACTGGATGACCCCTGCATGATGTCACCCATAGGTTTTCTATAGCGACCCGGAAGAGTCAATATGGAGCCCATATCTGGGCGTTGCCATGTTGGCAGCAGCGGCAGTGCTTATTTTGTCTACATCATGACGAACCCATAAATGCATAAAGAGGTGGAGCTTGGGTGGCTCTGTGTGTGATAAAAGAAGCCTGAACACAGCCCTATCTTCAAGTCTGAACCAGTTAATCTAACATGCTAACATTGGTTCAGATGTTTGTTAAATCATACTTTTGGGGACTGCGCAGTGGTTATCATATCCGTTTGCACTGGTGTAGGCATTAAAAGTTATGAGCCACTTATTTTCTCAGCAACCGTGCATTTATGTGACTTAATGGATCAAGTGACCAATAATTGCTAAAAGTGCTAATGCCTTTAAATAAGACGGGAATTTCACTCAGCACAAATATTGCAGCAGGGACGTCTTACATGATCCATTACGGCATTTTGCCACACAACAAGCCAAATTATTCCAAGTACTTGCAATAAAATGGTGAAAACAACAGCCACAGCCCTCCACAAGAGCTAGCAGCCATAGTTAGCACCCACATCCAGGGGTCTGCGAGCAACCAACTGTATGGGTTGGCATGGATACAGTCACTTCCCCATTAGAGCGCTTCGCTCTCAGACTGCGGGCTTACTTGTGGTTCCTAGGGTTTGTAAGAGTAGAATGGGAGGCAGAGCCTTCAGCTTTCAGGCTCCTCTCCTGTGGAACCAGCTCCCAATTCAGATCAGGGAGACAGATACCCTCTCTACTTTTAAGATTAGGCTTAAAACTTTCCTTTTCGCTAAGGCTTATAGTTAGGGCTGGATCGGGTGACCCTGGACCATCCCTTGGTTATGTTGCTTTAGACGTAGACTGTGGGGGGGTTCCCATGATGCACTGTTTCTTTCTCTTTTTGCTCCGTATGCATCACTCTGCATTTAATCATTAGTGATCGATCTCTGCCCCCCTTCTCGGCATGTCTTTTTCCTGGTTCTTTCCCTCAGCCCCAACCAGTCTCAGCAGAAGACTGCCCCTCCCTGAGCCTGGTTCTGCTGGAGGTTTCTTCCTGTTAAAAGGGAGTTTTTCCTTCCCACTGTGGCCAAGTGCTTGCTCATAGGGGGTCGTTTTGACCGTTGGGGTTTTTCATAATTATTGTATGGCCTTGCCTTACAATATGGAGCGCCTTGGGGCAACTGTTTGTTGTGATTTGGCGCTATATAAGAAAAAAGTTGATTGATTGATTGACTTCCGGCAAAGTGGCCAATCCGAAGGTGAGAATTTGTACCTCTGTGACTGGCCGCCCAATGAAAACAAGCTTGGGCTGCATTGATTGTCTATTGAGTTCAGCTGGTTTTGTTTTGTCTCTAACTTGCTTCTAACAGCCAGCTGACAGCTACCACTGCCTGGAACTATAAGATTTATACACCAAGCTGACCTGAAATGAACATTCATTAAATTGACTTTATTGACAAGTCTGACCACTTTGAAAAATGACCAAATTACATGTATTTGTATTGAGCTCGACAATGTTTTCATCGGCCAAAAAATGTTCACCAGAGGGCAGTAGGCGTAAAGTCTGAGCCAAACATATAATAAGAGTTGGAGGTGCTAGGCTCAGCAGCTATCACTCAACACAACCACACCCCTAATTATGCATAACTTAATGGCTTAAAATGTCTTAAACTAAAAAGTTAAAATAAATTAACATGGAATTGAATGGGAATCTGTTGAGGCAACCTCTAGTGGTCAGTCATGGCCTCATCTGAGCCCATCGAAGCTTACCGCTTGGTTTGCCAGATGCTGAACATGAATCTACCATGAGTGCTTGAAGTCAGCGTGTACAAAATGGGGTCGTACAGAATGGGGTTAATGATTTGCCACTTACTTCAACCAGAGGGAATTGTTTTTGAGAAGCAATATGGCAAATAAGCATTAATAATATGATCTAATGACGTCAGAGGCGTGGGGTCTATATTAGCTTAATGAAAATATGTGACTGCTTTAAAAACATTGCATCCAGATCAAATTTCACTTGAAATAACATTTTATAAACTAATTGCAGGTAAAAATTTAGTGTCTTTATAGTTTTGCTTTCATCAATCATAATCATTTGTGCAGCGCCCAAACTCAAACCATATGTGGACACATATTTTTAGCACAGTTTGCTCTGCCAGAACGCCCTCATTGTTTGATACTGTAAACTTCCTATAGATTAAAAAAAAAAAAAAAAAAATTGGCTCAAACTTTGTTTTGTGTGAGCACAACAATCAGATGGCCTGAAGCACATTTAAAATCTGATGGCTTTTTCTTCTAAATGTTTAGTCTGCTGATGGGACTCTTGATCAAGGACCAAAGTCCACAGTCGCCCTCTGATTTTTAATTACTGTAAATCTCTCAGACTGTCTTTCTCTGCACTCAAGTAATTTCCAGGTGGTATCAGGTGTCTCTGAGAAGAAAATGACCTTGCTGTGATCGAAGTGTATATTTTGAATATGATCACTCCAACAAACCGCAACGCTGAAGCCAGAGTTTGAGTTCCTGCATACAAACTCAAACATCTGGTACCGCTATAAGAGTTTGGCTCTCAGGACATTTTCTGACTGAAATACCCCCGGAAGACTTCCCCTTTACATTCGTGCCAAGAATAAATATGACCTAAATCATCTCAAAACCTCAAGAGAATTCCTGAGCAGAAGACAGAATATATAGAGAACTTCAGCGTCTATAGAAAGCTCTTTGAAATTTACACTGGAGGGTGAATCGTCTCTTTGTTGGTTTAGCTTTGCAATGAGGATTTCAAATATGAGTTGCCACAGAGAGGGAAGAGGACGGGTCAGTGGTGATGTCATAGAGTTGAGGTCAGAGGTCAGGAGAGGGTTGGATATAAGATACGTTTTTCTGACCTTTCAACGTGGCTTTCTAGATTGGAAAATTGGTAGTGAAAAAAGTGAAACAAGTTTGCTGCTTCATTTAAGCCTGAAACACACCAGATGTGTTGTACGTGCACGGTTTCAGTTTGGTGGCTGCATTAACAGGTTACAGCTTACATATCGCCCGCATGAGGGATGCATCCTAGTTGTAACTATAATTTTTAAAACTATTTTAACAATTGAAAAAGTCACATGACTGTATCTGTCAATTTTCTGGTCTTCACTTTTCCAAATGCTTTTCAACAAATTTGTAAAGAATTCTATTACCCACAGCCACAGTATCCAGATGAAAGATAATCTAAAAATGAAAAAGCTGTTGGTTCAGATGGTACAGCTATATGTATCTATTTATGTATGTATGGTTTTCTTTATTTAGGTTTATAAATTATACCATGCTCAACACAAGTAGTAGTTTCAAACAAAAACAACAACAAAATAAGGTAATTAGGGTGCTATAAAATTACTTCCAAAAACCAATTACTTCACAGAAGATTGAAAGCTTGTGTGAAAATCATTATCAATGACAAATGAGGTGGAAAGACTGAGCTGGGTGCAGCAGTGACACAACAGAAACACTCCTCGGTGTAAATACATACAGGTTTGAGCGGCTCAGCTGGTGTGTTTTACTTGTACCTCGTGAAGTTCAAAAGTACAGTGCTTTGGAACAGAATTTCCCCTCAGGGACAATAAACTAAAGTAAACTAACTAACTCACACACATGTCAGCCAGTGTTACACAGGCATTAGGAGACGGGTCAGGTAAGGTTAATATGGTCTAAGTGCCTGGTGTGCCGCGGTGGAGATACAGTGTGCCGCTTGAGTTTGGCAAAGTTTGATGCTATTTTCCGTGGTTAGAACAAATACACAGATCGTCAGATGAAGTCGTTAGAATACTCCAGTCCTCCAGGGGTTCTTTATGTGGGTGAGGCACATTTTAATTCCAACGGATGCAAACACGGGTTGATATGAGAGCAAACAGCATCACTTGATCAAAGAGCTTTGATCAGATCTTTTTCTTCTTCTTTCATGCATTTGAAACATTTTGCTCTTTGTGCCTGAGCGAACATGTCTCAGCATCAGTCCCGGTACTCTGTTATTACATTTTCATTATTTCAGCACTCTGCCAGATCAAAGGAGGACCTGGCTGGTTTGTGTTCAGTTTCAGCAGCACTGACATTTAAGACAGTAATGTATGCACACCCGAGAGCTTCAGAACTGAAATCAAGGTGCTGCTTAACCAAAACCTGCACAAGAGTGCGGCTCAGCCAGACACATAATGATGGTGCTTTCTCATAAAACATGATCGCTTAAATCAGGACTATAACTGAGTCATGTTGTCTTAATAAGTCAGGGCTGGAGAGTGGATGCCACAAAGCACTTAGCTCTCAGAGGATTACTTTTACAGTCGCAGCCTTTAACAGGATGTGTTGAACAAAGAAACGTGAGTGAGGTGGTGAGTTTGAAGGTGGTGAATGATCTGCAGGTTCCTTTACACCCACATACTTACATTCCACACACACACACACACACACACACACATATGCTCAAAGACCCCTCTGGACATATGGAGATCACAGCCATGTGAGAGACGTTTGCAGCTGCACTGTGTGTGTGAGAGGGCAGCAGGGTCACCTGCTTTAGTCTCCCCTTTTTATGAGCGTCTGTGTAAGCCATAATTCAAATTTAGACTTTCACATATATTCACCCTCAAACGTACATCTATTTTTGCACACACAGTATTCTCATACACATGCATATAGTTCCACGTGTGTATGCATATGCATACATGCTCATGCAAATGTGTGAATATTTTGACACATTCATGCTTATGCTTTTACATAAATACATTTATCTGTTTATGAAAAAAGTTTTTCCTTACCACTGTCACCTGTGTGCTTACTCTGAGGGTTGGTTAGAAATTGAAAATTGAAATTATGTGTTGTCACGTACTGTTAGGGGTGTTGATGGTCTAGTAGTCAAAAAGCTGGGCTTCAAACCAGAGGATCCTCGGTTCAAAACCCAGCCAGACTGGAAAATCACTAAGGGCCCTTGGGCAACGTCCTTAATACCCTAGGTGCTGCCGGTGTGTAATGAGTGCCTTGTATGGAAGCACCCTGACATCGGTGTGTGACTGTAAATGTAAGGCATACAGTGCATCTGGGAAGTATTCACAGCGCTTCACTTTTTCCACATTTTGTTATGTTACAGCCTTATTCCAATAGAGAATAAAATATCCCCCCCCCACCCCACCCTCAAAATTCTACTCACGACACCCCATAATGACAACAGGAAAAAAGCTTTTTTTTGTTTTTAGTTTTTTGCAAATTTATTAAAAATAAAAACCTAAGAAATCACGTGTACGTAAGTATTCACACCCTTTGCTCAATACTTTGTTGATGCACCTTCGGCAGCAATTACAGCCTCAAGTCTTCTTGAATATGATGCCACAAGCTTGGCACACCAGCCTTTGGGCAGGTTTGCCCATTCCTCTTTGCAGCACCTCTCAAGCTCCATCAGGTTGGATGGGACGCGTCGGTGCACAGCCATTTTCAGATTTCTCCAGAGATGTTCAATCAGATTCAAGTCTGGGCTCTGGCTGGGCCACTCAAGGACATTCACAGAGTTGTCCTGAAGCCACTCCTTTGATATCTTGGCTGAGTGCATTGTCCTGCTGAAAGATGAATCATCATCCCAGTCTGAGGTCAAGAGTGCTCTGGAGCAGGTTTGCAGATTCACCTGAGCTCAATTTTGAGCTTCGTGGCAAAGGCTGTGAATACTTATGTACTTGTGAATTCTTAGTTTTTTTTATTTTTAATAAATTTACAAAAATATAAAAAAAAAATTACATTGTCATTAAGGGGTATTGTGTGCAGAATTTTGAGGAAAAAATTTCATCAATTTTGGAATAAGGCTGTAACATAACAAAATGTGGAAAAAGTGAAACGCTGTGAACACTTTGTGGTTGCACCACAACTCCATATTGTAGTGCTTCAAAAAAAAAAAAAAAAAAAAAAAATCCAAAAGTAGTCCCTTGCCCATGTGGTTATATCAGTTATTGATGAATGATGGCTTTTGTCTTGATGCAGTGTCGTCTGAAAGATTGGAGGTCATGGATTTTAATTTTAGGCTCATGCCCTTGCCCTTTACAGTTTGTAATTCCTGGAGTTATTTAATGATATTATGCATAATTTTCTCCACCTTTTGTGGATACTGCCTTTGTACCAAATCATGATTACAATTATTTCTTGACATCAACTGTTTGAAATAATATCAATACTCCTCTCAATTCTAGCCCCAAATTGGCTCCATACAAACTTTTTTGGACTGTATTGCAAATCTTAAATGCAGCAATAGACATATGATAATAAATGAAGTTGAAAACACAAAACAGATTCCATCTTGGGTTCATACTGTCTGCAGTGAAATAGAATTCACAATACTGTTGTGTGGGCCGCTGAAGAGGAGGTACTGCTGGCCCACCACCACCAGAGGGCGCCCTGCCTGGAGTGCGGGCTCCAGGCACCAGAGGGCGCCGCCGCCTCACGGGAGCAGCCTCGGTGACAGCTGTCACCCATCACCTGAGACAGCTGACGGCAATCATCAGTGGGGTATATCAGCAGGACGGCATCTCCACCTCATTGCCGAGATATCGTTCTACCTGGAAGGTAATATTCTCAGCTGACTGCTTGACAGTAACCTTTTGTGACTTTTGTGAGTGATAACAGACCTTTTTTTCCAACGAGAGGTGGAGGTAGCTTTCCTGCCGTGTGGATTACTGGGTGCAAACGCGCCCACCTTTAATTGTGTTTTTGTTCCTCGCCAGCAGTACCAGGTCCGACACGCGGAGGCAGTGGCCACCTGGGAGTTCGGGACTTGGCGGCTCCAGTATACCTGGGGTCCTGTGGCGGAGGAAGCCGTGTGGTACCGGTCTTACCTTGGAGAGGCGTCTCCTATCTTCGAGCCTGCCCACACGACACTTTTGTAAATTGACTGTTGTCCATTTCTGTGATTGGTTGTATTCGTTGTGCACATTCACAACAGTAAAGCGTTGTTATTTGACTTACTCCATTGTCCGTTCATTTGCGCCCCCTGTTGTGGGTCCGTGTTCCTACACTTTCCCAACAGGATATCTCGGCCAGCGTCATGGATCCCGAGGGGCGTCAACCGGCTGTTGAACGGCCAATGGAAGAACAAGGCGCACAGGCGTCCGCAGGAGGGGTAATCGGTGAGTTGCAGCGGATCCTCACCGCTTTCACGACTCGGTTAGATTTGATGGCCGAGCAGAACGCCCTCCTGAACCGCAGGGTGGAGGCTCTCGCCGCGCAGGTGGAAGCGCGCCCTCCGGGCGCCGCTGCGGCTCTCCCTCCCGTAGACCCTGTGCGTGACAGCGACGTTCCACTGGTTGTCCAACGACCCCCCCCCACCATCCTCTGAAGCATACATAAGCCCCCCAGAGCCGTACGGAGGCTGTGTGGAGACGTGCGCGGATTTCCTTATGCAGTGTTCGCTCGTCTTCGCACAGCGTCCCGTCATGTACGCGACCGACGCTAGCAAGGTAGCTTATGTGATAAATCTGCTTCGTGGTGAGGCACGCGCTTGGGCTACAGCGCTCTGGGAGCAAAAGTCACGGCTCCTTCAGACATATGATGGGTTTGTGAGGGAGCGCAGAACAGTGTTCGATCACCCTAATAGAGGAGAGACCGCTTCAGCCGTGCTGCTGTCAATGAGACAGGGGCGCCGGAGCGCAGCTGCCTATGCAGTCGACTTCCGCATCGCGGCTGCGAGGTCCGGCTGGAATAGCACTGCCCTCCGCGCCGCCTTCGTAAACGGACTGTCATTGGTCCTCAAGGAGCACCTGGTGGCTAAGGACGAACCGCGGGATTTGGATGGGCTTATCGATCTTGTCATACGATTAGACAATCGGTTAAATGAGCGCCGTCGGGAACGGGACGAAGGGCGTGGCCAGGCACGCGTCGTCCCTCTCCCTTCCGGTTCCGACCGCGTTCCGCCCTCCCCACGCTCCACGGCCCCTGCGCTCCGTGCGATCACAGCTCCCCCTGCTGACGAAGCTATGGACACGAGTAGGGCAACATTTAGGGCACCGGTCACACAAAGGAGGCTGGCCCGCGGAGCGTGTTTTGTTTGTGGCTCGATTGAGCATCAGGTACGAGACTGCCCCGAACGGTTAAACACCAACGCCCGCCCCTAGACACTGGGCTGGGGGGGGCCGAGACGTTCACGTGGGACACACCCACATCGCCACACGACTCCCAGTTACAATCCTTTATGAGGATTTAACCCTGAAGGCCCCAGCACTGGTGGACACGGGCTCAGAAGGGAATTTGCTTGATAGCAAATGGGCCAGGGAGATAGGGTTCCCTCTGGTGGCGCTTACCTCGCCTGTGCAGGTACGGGCACTAGATGGCTCCCTACTCCCTCCAATCACCCACAAGACACCACCAGTAACTCTGGTGGTGTCGGGGAATCACCGGGAGGAGATCGAGTTTTTTGTAACTCCGGCCACCTCCCGTGTGATTTTAGGTTTTCCCTGGATGTTGAAGCACAATCCCCGGATCGATTGGCCGTCCGGGGTAGTGGTCCAGTGGAGCGAGACCTGCCATCGGGTATGTTTAGGTTCCTCGGTTCCTCCCGGTTCCCAGGCCAGGGAGGAGGTCAGAGCCCCGCCCAATCTAGGGACGGTGCCGGTGCAGTACCATGACCTTGCGGAGGTGTTCAGCAAGGATCTGGCACTCACCCTTCCCCCGCACCGCCCGTATGATTGTGCCATTGATTTGGTTCCAGGCGTTGAGTTCCCGTCCAGCAGGCTGTACAACCTCTCACGACCTGAACGCGAATCAATGGAGACCTACATCCGGGACTCTTTGGCTGCCGGGTTGATCCGGAATTCCACCTCCCCGATGGGTGCGGGTTTCTTTTTTGTGGGGAAAAAGGATGGCGGATTACGTCCATGCATTGATTACAGGGGGCTGAACGAAATCACGGTTCGTAACCGATACCCCTTACCCTTGTTGGATTCGGTGTTCACGCCCCTGCATGGAGCCAAGATATTCACCAAGCTTGATCTTAGGAATGCGTATCACCTGGTTCGGATCCGGAAGGGAGACGAGTGGAAGACGGCATTTAACACCCCGTTAGGTCATTTTGAGTACCTGGTCATGCCGTTCGGTCTTACAAATGCTCCCGCGACGTTCCAAGCATTGGTTAATGATGTCTTGCGGGACTTCCTGCACCGATTCGTCTTCGTATATTTAGACGACATACTCATCTTTTCTCCGGATCCTGAGACCCATGTCCGACATGTACGTCAGGTCCTGCAGCGGTTATTGGAGAACCGGCTGTTTGTTAAGGGCGAGAAGTGTGAGTTTCACCGCACTTCTTTGTCCTTCCTGGGGTTCATCATCTCCCCCGACTCCGTCGCTCCTGATCCGGCCAAGGTTGCAGCGGTGAGAGACTGGCCCCAACCCACAAGCCGTAGGAAGCTGCAACAGTTCCTCGGCTTTGCGAATTTCTACAGGAGGTTCATTAAGGGCTACAGCCAGGTTGCTAGCCCCTGACAGCCCTGACCTCACCAAAAGTCCCCTTCACCTGGTCGGATCGTTGCGATGCCGCGTTCAAGGAGTTGAAACGGCGCTTCTCGTCTGCACCCGTTCTGGTGCAGCCCGATCCTAGCCGCCAGTTAGTGGTTGAAGTGGACGCCTCGGACTCAGGGATAGGAGCTGTGCTGTCCCAGAGTGGGAAGACCGATAAGGTCCTTCATCCGTGTGCCTATTTTTCCCGCAGGTTGACCCCGGCTGAACGGAACTATGACGTCGGCAACCGAGAACTCCTAGCGGTGAAAGAGGCTCTTGAAGAGTGGAGACACCTGTTGGAGGGAACGTCCGTGCCGTTCACGGTTTTCACTGACCACCGGAACCTGGAATATATCAGGACCGCCAAGCGGCTGAATCCCAGGCAAGCCCGCTGGTCACTGTTCTTCGGCCGTTTTGACTTCCGCATCACCTACCGGCCCGGGACCAAGAACCAGAAGTCGGATGCCTTGTCCCGGGTACACGAAGACAAGGTCAAAGCGGAGTTGTCGGATCCACCGGAACCCATCATCCCGGAGTCCACTATCGTGGCCACCCTCACCTGGGACGTAGAGAGAACCGTCCGGGAGGCCCTGGCACGGAGCCCGGACCCCGGGACTGGACCAAAGAACAGACTGTACGTCCCACCAGAGGCTAGGGCTGCAGTCCTGGACTTCTGTCACGGCTCCAAGCTCTCCTGTCATCCAGGGGTGCGAAGAACCGTGGCAGTTGTCCGGCAGCGCTTCTGGTGGGCGTCCCTGGAGGCCGACGTCCGGGACTACATCCAGGCCTGTACCACCTGTGCCAGGGGCAAGGCCGACCATCGCAAGGCTCCGGGACTGCTACAGCCGCTGCCCGTGCCTCATCGCCCCTGGTCCCACATCGGCCTGGATTTTGTCACGGGCCTCCCGCCGTCCCAGGGCAACACCGTGATCCTCACGATAGTGGACCGATTCTCCAAGGCGGCCCACTTCGTGGCCCTCCCGAAGCTCCCAACGGCCCAGGAGACAGCGGACCTCCTGGTCCACCACGTCGTCCGCCTGCATGGGATACCATCAGACATCGTCTCCGATCGCGGTCCCCAGTTCTCCTCGCATGTCTGGAGGAGCTTTTGCCGGGAGCTGGGGGCCACGGTCAGTCTCTCGTCCGGGTATCACCCCCAGACCAACGGGCAAGCAGAGCGGGCCAATCAAGAAATGGAGCAAACACTGCGTTGTGTGACAGCCGCGCACCCGGCGGCCTGGAGTACTCATCTGGCCTGGATCGAGTACGCCCACAACAGTCAAGTGTCATCAGCCACCGGCCTCTCCCCCTTTGAGGTGTGTTTGGGGTATCAGCCCCCGTTGTTCCCGGTGGTTGAGGGAGAGGTCGGTGTGCCCTCGGTCCAGGCCCACCTGCGGAGGTGCCGTCGGGTGTGGCGTGCCGCCCGTTCTGCTTTGTTGAGGGCCCGGATGAGGGCGAAGACCCATGCAGACCGTCGGCGGACCCCGGCCCCTACGTATCGCCCCGGGCAGGAAGTGTGGTTGTCCACAAAGGACATCCCACTACAAGTGGCCTCCCCCAAACTACAGGACAGGTACATAGGACCGTTTAAAATCCTCAAGGTCATCAATCCCGCCGCAGTGAGGCTTCAGCTTCCAACCTCACTGCGGATCCATCCAGTGTTCCATGTGTCGAAAATCAAGCCCCATCACACCTCGCCCCTCTGTACACCCGGTCCGGCGCCACCTCCTGCCCGGATCATCGATGGCGAGCCAGCTTGGACAGTGCGCCGGTTGTTGGACGTCCGACGGATGGGCCGGGGCTTTCAATATCTGGTGGACTGGGAGGGGTACGGCCCTGAAGAACGCTCCTGGGTGAAGAGGAGCTTCATCCTGGACCCGGCCCTCCTGGCCGACTTCTACCGTCGCCACCCGGACAAGCCCGGTCGGGCGCCAGGAGGCGCCCGTTGAGGGGGGGGTCCTGTTGTGTGGGCCGCTGAAGAGGAGGTACTGCTGGCCCACCACCACCAGAGGGCGCCCTGCCTGGAGTGTGGGCTCCAGGCACCAGAGGGCGCCGCCGCCTCACGGGAGCAGCCTCGGTGACAGCTGTCACCCATCACCTGAGACAGCTGACAGCAATCATCAGTGGGGTATATCAGCAGGACGGCATCTCCACCTCATTGCCGAGATATCGTTCTACCTGGAAGGTAATATTCTCAGCTGACTGCTTGACAGTAACCTTTTGTGACTTTTGTGAGTGATAACAGACCTTTTTTTCCAACGAGAGGTGGAGGTAGCTTTCCTGCCGTGTGGATTACTGGGTGCAAACGCGCCCACCTTTAATTGTGTTTTTGTTCCTCGCCAGCAGTACCAGGTCCGACACGCGGAGGCAGTGGCCACCTGGGAGTTCGGGACTTGGCGGCTCCAGTATACCCGGGGTCCTGTGGCGGAGGAAGCCGTGTGGTACCGGTCTTACCTTGGAGAGGCGTCTCCTATCTTCGAGCCTGCCCACACGACACTTTTGTAAATTGACTGTTGTCCATTTCTGTGATTGGTTGTATTCGTTGTGCACATTCACAACAGTAAAGCGTTGTTATTTGACTTACTCCATTGTCCGTTCATTTGCGCCCCCTGTTGTGGGTCCGTGTTCCTACACTTTCCCAACAAATACAATTCCATATCGTCCCAGTGTTTTCTGATTTTGGGTTATATCACACGTGCAGCGAAGACTGTGTATGTGTGAGTGAGAAGATTTGTACCTTTCTTCCTGTGTGCAGTGTGTGTGTGCACTGAGGCAGCACTGTCCATGCACAGAGGTAACACATGCAACTCCGGTCAAACACCAGCCACCATGAAGGCAGAGCGTGTTACCAAGTAAGCTCTGTGTGTTCCCATGTGGCATACTTCACAGTACAAATGCTGCACACACAGAAGTCAGATTGTTGCTGGTTTTTCCAGTAAATTTTAGAAGAGGTCATCATCCTTTTGTGGGTTGCAAGACAGAAGCAAAGCCAAAAAATATTTGTAACTATTTTTATTTGGTTGTATGAGTGGAATGGACAGTTTATACATCTTGTGTTTAAACTCTTCCTGCAGTTATCTAGAGATTTAATCTAAAACATTTAGTTTTCCACCAGAATGACTTGACCCCGAACACGCAGCTCATCTCTGACATTCTGTGCAATCAGCTTTCTTGACATGAGATCTGTTTTCTAAATGCAGCTTAAATCAGACGCCATAAACTGATTGGCAAAACCTCATCAACATCAAGGCTTATTCCGACCTGTGGTATGTCACCAGGCGGCCACTGACGTATTAAAGCGGGACCTAAGTGGACGAAGCTTTGAACTGAAGAATCAGAGCCTGAAAGCCTTTTGTGGTTACGTGACATCAAAGATGTGTTCAGCATGTGAGCTTCATTAACCGAGCACACCGCCAGCAGAGAATTGAACAACATATGGCTTTCCCTTTGTAAGCGTGCACACAGATGTAGGTATGTATGTACATACACAAACACATGTTGTTCAGAAGAGTTCTGCTCTTATCAGCGATCCCTGCTCCAAAGCGTACAGGAAATAGCTCCTGGCAACATCCTGTTTGCTTTACAACATTTGAGAAAGGAAGAAGGAAAGGAAGTGAGACAGGACGTTTGTCCAAGGCAGCAACCTTCACTTGATATCAGTGTTGGTTGTAATGTGTTACTGCGTTGTGATTACCCTCACTGTTTCACCTACTGCTAACTAATCAAGTCACGTGCTCAGCCAATCAAGAATTAGAAAACACCACACTCGACTTACTAGCTGCAGGAGGCACACATGGAAAACACACTGGGCAGGTGGCAAAACAAGGGTAGGTTAACCAGGTTAGTCCCATTGAGATCGAGACCTCTTTTCCAACAAAGACCTGGACAATTATGAAGTTTCCAATTCACCTAACCTGCACGTCTTTAAATATGTGAGGAAACCAGAGCACCTGGAGGAAACCCACGCAAACACGGGGAGAACATGCAAACTCCACACAGACAACAGACAGACCACAGGTGGGAATTGAACCCATGACCTTCTTGCTGTGAGGCAACAGTGCTAACCACTAAGTCACCGTGCTGCCTGTACTTCATTAGCAGGTGGGGACAACTTGTCTGCAGCTGTTGAATGTAACTAGTAAAGTAACTAGTAATCTAACTTGGTTATTTTTCAAACTGAGTACTCAGAAAAGTAACTATTAGTTACTTTGCTGATTACTCATTCATAAGAGTAACCAAGTTAGATTGCATTACCTTATTAATTACGTTACTTATTAGTTACAAGTTGTCTGCAGCTGTTAATAAAGGTGCTTATAAAGCAACTGTATAAAATAACTAAAAAAGTAACTAATAAAGTAACTTTTCAAAGTAACTGTAGCAACACTGCATTTCACTCCACTGGCCACCCCAATCACAGCTCAGCACTGAATGTCTGTGTTGCTGTTGTCTGTGTGTGCACCACCATTAAAATGCAGGAATTTTTTTCTTCATCAAATGCACACTTTATACATGTTTGTTGAAAAGAGATACGCTTCTTGAGTACAGAGCTGACCAGTAGAGGTGGGCGATACCGGGAATTTTGGTATTGATCCGATACCAAGTAAATACAGGCCCAGTATCGCTGATATTGATACAGATACTGATACTTTTTGATATTTAAGCTTCATAGAGCCAAAGGATCCAAAAGACCTAGGATAGAATTTCGCCAAACATTGTACGTGACAACAAAATACTCTATTATTACAATCAACATTTTTGTTTAAAAAAAAAAAATCACTCAACACAACTTAAAACAAAATCTCCTGAGGCAGAGGGCTGACAAACCACAATACAACAAAATTAACACACCACAACAAAATTGGCTGGCGCCGCTGAGTCACGTGACAGCGCAACAACAAAAGACCAGAGGGGGGAGGGTGCGCTGCTCCGTGTTGTGTGATACAGTGCAATGCTGCTCTTACAGACAGAGAGTAGACTTTGATGAATCTGCGTGCACAGCAGTCAGTGCGTGCAGGAGAGAAAAAAAGCTTGAGTATCGATCTTTTTACACGAGGATCGTTCGATATCAATACCAGCGTTGGTATCGATATTATCGATATTAGGATCGATCCGCCCACCTCTACTGACCGGCTTTCAGTGAAGGATCTTCCTGTGATTAACACCCAAATGTTGTTTGCATGTGCAGGATTAAAGCGAGTGCTGCGCTTTTACACTGAAAATGTTTGTTTTTCTCAGTTGCAAAGCGGTGTTGGTGATCCTGTTTTCCCACTGTATGATCATCTTATTGAGTGATGTGCTTTCCTTCAGGGCAGCATGCAGTAGCAGTCGGAGAATATCTGCTGTAGGCCCGGGATGAATGCAGCACTTTGTGCAGCTATTGTTGGCTGATGAAATACGAAACTTGCTCCAAATTGGTGTGAAGCGGTGTACAGTTGCACTAAAGAGGCTGCAGAGATGGCGCTGCCTGATTTAGTGCTTCTGGTGGATTGTGTAGCAGCTGACTGCTGATGCTCTGCTGGGTTCTTCTTTCTGTGGATGCCGCTCGCCCACATGGGACAGAAGGCGTTCTTGCGTTCACTCTGAGAGAAGCAGTCAAAAACATGCATGAACTTTCTCACACTGTAACACAGTATTCCCAGGGAAAGGCCTTTATGAGAGGATGGCCTCTTTGACAACTACACCTCTTTGCTGTGCCGGTGTTAAAGAGGCAGGATTCCTGCAGCGGGACAGCCAGGGGCCCGGCTCACGTGTCCAGCCAAGACCCAGGCTGCAAAGGAGACAAGGCGAGGTCAAAGCTGAGCTGAAGTTCTGCAGATTCACTTTGGTACAGGGGTTGAACTTTGCCTTTTCAACAGCAAAATGTCAACGCGTCAGCGCAAACGGTGACATTTGGGCTGAGATCTGCTTTGGTAATTTGCCAAAACAATAGAGAGCAAAAACACACAGCGCCTCCTGGCTGGGTTTGAACTGTGTGGGAGGCTGAGGAGCAGCTTTTGTCATGATAACTGCAACTCTGAACTGCTAATGTGCACACGTGGGAGACTGGGTGTTGGGATTTTTAAAAAAGGGTGTTTCCAAAGTGTCAAGTGATAAATATGAAGAGAGAATCTTTTAGAAAAGTAAAAAACACACCGTTATAGGTGGCAGCGTGTTGCATCTCCTGCCAAAAATCTGCCAAATCACTGACTTCTATCTCACTAATAGTGGGAAAGATGTGATTGTACACTTTTGGTAAAAGCACCAAATTTTTCAGATATTGTTTGGTATATAATAATAAATTAGATTTCATGCCATATTTTCCCCCATTCTTTTAAAATTGATTTAATTAGTGTAATTGTGGTTTGAATGGATTCTGTGTGTAAGAAAGCATAGAAAATGAAACTTCATTTGTGTCTGCATATGATGTATAGCAGGGCAGATGTGTAAATATCAGTACAATTGCACGTTTTATGGTAAATGCACCACATTTTGCAGACATTAATATATATAACAATAATATTAATGATAACAATAAAACTTTAGATATCACTCAAAGTTCACAAAGATAGCCACCATGCCAAACTACACTCAACAAAAATATAAACGCAACACTTTTGGTTTTGCTCCCATTTTATATGAGATGAACTCAAAGATCTAAAACTTTTTCCACATACACAATATCACCATTTCCCTCAAATATTGTTCACAAACCAGTCTAAATCTGTGATAGTGAGCACTTCTCCTTTGCTGAGATAATCCATCCCACCTCACAGGTGTGCCATATCAAGATGCTGATTAGACACCATGATTAGTGCACAGGTGTGCCTTAGACTGTCCACAATAAAAGGCCACTCTGAAAGGTGCAGTTTTGTTTTATTGGGGGGGGATACCAGTCAGTATCTGGTGTGACCACCATTTGTCTCATGCAGTGCAACACATCTCCTTTGCATAGAGTTGATCAGGTTGTCAATTGTGGCCTGTGGAATGTTGGTCCACTCCTCTTCAATAGCTGTGCGAAGTTGCTGGATATTGGCAGGAACTGGTACACGCTGTCGTATACGCAGGTCCAGAGCATCCCAAACATGCTCAATGGGTGACATGTCCGGTGAGTATGCCGGCCATGCAAGAACTGGGACATTTTCAGCTTCCAAGAATTGTGTACAGATCCTTGCAACATGGGGCCGTGCATTATCCTGCTGCAACATGAGGTGATGTTCTTGGATGTATGGCACAACAATGGGCCTCAGGATCTCATCACGGTATCTCTGTGCATTCAAAATGCCATCAATAAAATGCACCTGTGTTTTTCGTCCATAACAGACGCCTGCCCATACCATAACCCCACCGCCACCATGGGCCACTTGATCCACAACATTGACATCAGAAAACCGCTCACCCACACGACGCCACACACGCTGTCTGCCATCTGCCCTGAACAGTGTGAACCGGGATTCATCCGTGAAGAGAACACCTCTCCAACGTGCCAAATGCCAGCAAATGTGAGCATTTGCCCACTCAAGTCGGTTACGAAGACGAACTGGAGTCAGGTCGAGACCCCGATGAGGACGACGAGCATGCAGATGAGCTTCCCTGAGACGCTTTCTGACAGTTTGTGCAGAAATTCTTTGGTTATGCAAACCGATTGTTTCAGCAGCTGTCCGAGTGGCTGGTCTCAGACGATCTTGGAGGTGAACATGCTGGATGTGGAGGTCCTGGGCTGGTGTGGTTACACATAGTCTGCGGTTGTGAGGCTGGTTGGATGTACTGCCAAATTCTCTGAAACGCCTTTGGAGATGGCTTATGGTATAGAAATGAATATTCAGTACACGAGCAACAGCTCTGGTTGACATACCTGCTGTCAGCATGCCAATTGCACGCTCCCTCAAATCTTGCGACATCTGTGGCATTGTGCTGTGTGATAAAACTGCACCTTTCAGAGTGGCCTTTTATTGTGGGCAGTCTAAGGCACACCTGTGCACTAATCATGGTGTCCAATCAGCATCTTGATATGGCACACCTGTGAGGTGGGATGGATTATCTCAGCAAAGGAGAAGTGCTCACTATCACAGATTTAGACTGATTTGTGAACAATATTTGAGGGAAATGGTGATATTTATGTGGAAAAAGTTTTAGATCTGAGTTCATCTCATACAAAATGGGAGCAAAACCAAAAGTGTTGCGTTTATATTTTTGTTGAGTGTAGAATATCTTCAAAATGTTCTGACTTTATCATACGAACATGAAATTTCGTTTTCTATGCTTTCTTATACCCTGAATCCATTCAAACCACAATTATATCGATTTTTTAATGAAGGGGAAAATAGCACTTGGCATGACATCTATTAACTATTATTACTAAAAATCAAAATAAAACCTTTAACAGTTTAAAAAGTGTGTCGCATGATGTGCAATTTTTGTTATTTATTATATATTAAAACAATGGCTGTGCAAAATTATTCAGTGGCTAGTTAGGTAGATTAAAGTTTGGTGAACACGAATGTACATGGTCAGTACAAAAATCTGGACATATCCAAATTTGTTGCAGCACACAATCTTATAACATGTATAAAGTTAATTCGGAGTAGTTGTGGTTGAAGTTAGATGTACTGTATAACAGGAACAAGATGCTTATTGACAATCAAGTCGTAACACCTCAGTGGAGACTAATGCTGCCTAACAGGCTAAGGTAAGCTGTTTACTGCATAATGGGTAATTTCAAAAAATTAAGTTTCTTTGCATTCAGTAAATAAATGTGCACATTTACTTCTGTTGGGATTATCTCTGTGCTATTGACTTAAGACCAGAGAATCTGGTTTGATTACATATATAGCTGTAACGGTTTGGTGGCGGTAACATTGTTTGCATGCATGCACACCAACTTGGTTTGACACAAACGTCCATTTGGCCCTCACCCAGTCTATACCATGAAGGATCCACACCTGCACATGCTGCATAGCCACATCTTAGAACTTTAGCATTTTCATGAGAAGTGAGTATCTGAGGGGGTGTAGATGACAGCGTTATTTTATAACCCACACACCCAAGACTTGTAACCCCACTACCTCTGGAAATGTAAAGCCAGCAGTGGAACAGGCCAACTGTCAGCAGAGTGAGCTGTGTCACTCTTACCCGACCCTTTGAAACCTGGGGGGGTTAAACAAGAGGCGTGGCCAACAGCCACAAAAGCCTTCTGTTGCACCATGGGAGTGTGGTTACCATCCCTGCTGTGTGGCGGTGTCCGATTTCACACGTCACATGTGCATGCATACGCATAAGCACGCACATCCCAAATGCTCACATGCAGACATCACGTGCACTGCTGCTGCTGGAGTTCGAAGAGACGTGTGCACGTGGCTCCTCTGGGATAAATGGGGGTTTGTTCAAAAGGCCTTCACCGTGTGAATCAGGGCACATACAAGTGATAGAATGCTTCCGAAAGTTTAATTTCAGCATGATGTGAAGTAGCCGTGGCGCCAAAAGCACCTCTGCAAAGTTCTTTGAGCTCGTCACAGTAGATGGACTTCAAATTATTAAATAGGAGTACAAGCAACGTCCACATTGAGAATGGAACAATGCTTTGTGGTAAATTAACATATAAAAAACAAAAATATCTTCTTCTTCCCCTCACAAGTTTCAACATCAAACAAGAATCAAGTATAAAATATCCATAAACTATATTATACATTCCAAACTTTTGAGCCCTAAACCTAAAAACTGCCTCATTTTTAACTCACTGAAGCAATTCTGTCATCCAGATCCACACAAAACTTACACAAAAGAAACTAGTCAAGTCTCGCAATATTGATAACATTGAAAATCGATTTTGTGCATATTTGTCAAAGTTTATTTCTGCCGTTGTTTCATGACCCAAGTCTCAAAATGCCAACAAGGTTCATGAACATGTCCTTCAGTTTTAGAGTAACCATGGTGATAAACCAACTAACAACCTGGCAGCAATGAGACTTCATTTTGACTGTTTGTAGAATCCATTATTTGATTTAAAGAAAGACAAAGAAATGGACAAAGAAAGAATGAGACAGAAAAAGAGAACAAAGAAAGAGGGAGAAAAGACAGGAAGAAATAAACAAATGGAAAGAAAGACAACCAGAAAGAAATACAAAGAAAGAACTGGAGACAGACTGAAACAAAAGATAAAGGAAATACAGATGGCAAAAACAAAATCAGGAAAAAAAAAATGAGCTGAAAGAAGAGAAGAATTAGACAACAAAAAAGTCAGAAACAAAAAGGAATATAGGCAGGAAAACTAAATGGACAGAAAAAACAAAGAAAGTTAGAAAAATAAAACAGAAGACATGGAAGAATAGGCAGACAAATAATGACAGAGACAGAAAGACAGACAAATTAATACAGAGGACAAATAATTTTACAATTTTGAAGAAGAATCTACAAAAGAGGAAAAAAAAACAACACCACCTGAGTTTCTGCAACTGTAGATACCAAATTGAAAATTATTCATGTGACCTTTGATATTATATTTGAAACCAAGGAGTGTTTTGATTCGATGACATATGACATGTTACCTTTAACATAACCAAGCATGACAGATGCTGCATACTATTCCTTTTTAGAATCCTATTAACCCAAACAATAATTTACATCACTTCTTACCAAAATTGGAACAACTTTAACTTTTGACCCCTGTACAAACTGAAATTGACCTTTGTCACAATTTTTGCTGTTTTTACCTCATAACTCCAGAACATTCAGTAATAAATAGTCCAAACCATATCTTTTTGGAATTGTTATAATCAGATAAATAATGTGGTATAGTTCTCAATATGATTGGGGCATTTTAAAATTTTGACCCCAAACTGGCTACAGATCCCACCCTGGGATTGCTATACATTTTTGTGTATGCCGTGGTACACTGAGGCTGGATTCTAGGTGTCGTTTCGTCACCTTAAGTAGTACCGAAAACCTGCTTGGCCCACAGAATAATAAGCCAGGGTCGACACTTGGATGATCAGAGACGTTTAAGATGCTCTTTAAAAAAAATTTGTGGTCAGACGACCAGTTTGAGTCCTATTAATGAGGCACTTCATCAGACTTGGATCAGTCCAGCTGTAAACGCGTACCAGCCTCAGTTGGGGAAGTAACGTGATGGACCGGCACCCCATCCAGGGGGAGCTGTAGAACCTCATCTGCTTCAAACCATAGAATCACACCTCCTCCCATCAGCCCAATCATATTTTTCCCCCCAGTGGGATGCTGTGGTCTTGATGGTGGGAAAATAGAAGTAAAAACTCTGGAGGAAAATCTTGATTGCCTCCACTGCCAGTTAACAGTCTACCAGAGTTCTAAAGTGCCCGAAATAAATCACAAAACAGATGTTTGGCGAGTGAGTGCTGAGGTGTTACAGATGTGACTGGAAGAGGGACAACTTTGTCGTAACCTGAGCTGCTCCACAGCTGGACGCTGACAGTATGGGCAGACTGAACCATGAGTCACCGATAATGTCACAGAAAGGGGCAGAGACGACGCAAAACCATTAAATCGGCAATTCATGAGAGAAAAGCCCAGCAGTTCTGACATAAAGCTCAACGTATTCATAGTTGACAATAATAAGCATCTAAGCTGCTATAAACAAAATTAAAGCCTGAAATTAACTCATTTTAGAGTTTGACCTATGTAACTGACACCTCCTACAGACTCCTGCTTAATCTGAGACACACACCTTCAAGAAAGCAGTATGTTTTATAAAGTTTTATAAAAGATTTCTATACGGGTTTTTTTTTTTTGGGGGGGGGGGGGGGGGTATATTACATCAGTTACTATTGCATTTGACTACAAACCTGCATATATCTGTGCCAAGATGTATAACACGACCCCTTTAAAAGTTTCAAAAGAACATGAAACAGTAGCTTCACAGGTGAAATGATCTCCAAGTGGCTAAAGGTCAGGAAGCTTTTTTCATTTAGTCCTGCACAATAATCCTGGTCACACCCACAATTTTTTTGTGCAACTACATAGATACCACTTCTGACAAACATTTGCCATCTCATTTGACATTTGTGTTCTCCTGCCGTTCACACGTGGATTTCTGCAGAAAGCGCAATTACACACTTTACACCAGAGAATTTAACGTTTGGTGCTGTATTTGTCTTGTAGGAACAATTTTCAATCGAAGTTCAACACCTGCTGTTCAAATATTAACAGGAAGTCTTCTGGTCTGCATGCACTGCACCCATAACCACAAAGGATCCATCGTTACACTGCTGCCCCCTGCTGGTGACTAAGGCACCACAAAATACCACAATGCTCTTCTGCATGTTTGGATTCACTAACAATTTATATTTTGTAATAAAGCTACACTGTGAAGGACACTTATCTCGTGGTGAGGTTGCAGATTACATTGTGGCAACACATTCTGATTTTAGTTCCGTTCATGTTTTCACTTCTTTGACAACGGGGATTCACGCTCCCTTGCCCTCTCCTGTGATAAAAAGTAAGTATAAGCCTCCATTTTACAAAAATCAGGGTTCTTGCTAGCCTGCATGAATAAAGAGCAGAAAGTGCACGGGAGCAACCAACGACGACTCCTTACTGCAGTCAGCGGGCTGCAGAAGTGTGTTCCTTTTGAACTATTGTATCAGCATGGCAGCCTCCATGAGGGGGATTACTCCCAGGTACAATACAACGGCTAACAATGCATGCACGGCCAGTCTCAATGCCCGTGTTAAATAATGCTTACAGTATTTATGTAAAACAACATGTTTAACACGTTTATGTAAAACATGTTTTATATATATATATATATAGCCTTTATAAGGCTGACTGTGATTAAATTTGATCAGAGAGGAGCATCCATCTTAATTATGTGCACAGTAGATTCACCAATGTGTTGACACTGGTGAATCTACTCTGTGAGATCAAAGCAGAAAAGCTGCACTTCACACCTCCAGGAACATCACTGACGTAGTCATGAAGGGCACAGATTTGCTCTCACAGGTAATCTAGACAACAAACACATGGTGATGAATGCTATACATCCATTTCTACTAATAACCACCCTTAATCCTACACACTAGTTTTACGTTACAAATCAATAAATAGACATTATGTTGTGTTAAATCGAACCACTTTACTCTTGCACACAGAACATCCAGTTACATTAGTAATAGAAAAATAAAACCGCCTGCTTATGAGCAAATCAAACTTTTTTCTTCCCTCAGAACCCAAACTGATGCTCACAACAGCCAGAATTCAAATGTCCATTTGCAAAAAAAAAAAAAAAAAAACAAAGAAAAGAAGTGTCCTTTAGCACATTCACTGAGCTTATTTTGGTTCATGTGTCGTCTCCTCATCAGCAAAAAAGACGCTTGTCACAGTAATGCAGACGTGCTGACAGCAAAAGCGCTGACAGAGGCAGGAATCATGCACAGCCATGTTGTTCAACACTGAGTGGACGTCACCAAACAAACTATTTGCCACATTTATCAAACAAGGTGACTACAGATGCATTAAAAAGAAAATCTGACGCGGAACTCATTTTCCAACCAGAAGATTTCTTTTAAATACTTTATGAACTATTTTTCACATAAATCGCATCATTATTCTTGATTAGGAAAACAAGTTCCCTTTTAAGTACCAGTCAAGCCGAATAGCTGAAATCAACTTGTGGCGTTTCAATGTCTAGTAAGTCCCTTCGGCTGCTCCCTTGTTTGCACTCGGGGTCGCCACAGCAAATCCAAGGTGGATCTGCATGTTGATTTGGCACAGGTTTTACGCCGGATGCCCTTCCTGACGCAACTCCACATTACATGGAGAAATGTGGCAGGGGTGGGATTTGAACCCAGAACCTTCCGAACCGAAACCAAGCGCATTAACCACTTGGCCACCACCCCTGCTCGTGGCGTTTCAATGTCTAAAAGGCCAAAAAAAAAAAAACACACACACACACACACACACACACACACACACACACACACACACACACACACACACACACACACACACACACACACACACACACAGAACTGACAAACGCAACTATGAAATTAAACTTATCAGTGCTTCAGTGTCATTAAAATTAGCCTATGTGAGACAATTAAATTATGTGGTGAGGTTAAATAACCATAACAATTTTGTGAATAAATTTATACATGTACTTATGAGACAGTAGGTCCAAATAAAACAAATTCTGCTTGTTTTCTTACTATTTACACATTTTAAAGACAATCAGTGTCACAGATTTGTGTCAATAATTTAAAAGGTGTCAATCATTCATCAGCACCGTTCGTCTCGGATGTCTGCACTTCATCACCAGTTTGGTTCAAATCAGAGTCCTAGAGCCAAAAAAAAAAAAATCAGGTACAAGTAGATTAAAAACAAGTGGATGAAAATCAACTTTAATATGCATTTTAAATAAGCAGCTGTACCTTTTTCAGTGTAACGGTCAGCTCTTTGACAGTGGACACCAGTGTGTCTGACGTCTGCTGAAGCAGCGCATGATAGTTTGTTTTCTGCTCCTCCACAGTCTTCAGGGTGCGCTCAGTTTGACTCAGTGTGTTCTTCACCTCCTCCAGCTCCTTGGTCAATACCTTGTTGGCCTGCTCCAGCTGCTCCTTCACCTTCGTATCTTCATCTGAAAGGAGGCCATACAAAAACAGATTAAGCAGGTTTAGATAAAACACTGTAATCGAAGGCAGAGTGAGTTTTTGATTTAAACCAAAGCAGTCTGAAGTCGGACGGACAAACGTAATTTTACCAAAGGACGCCAATATTTCTGACCAATTTGCATAGGTTCAGAAAGCTCGATATAAATGACAGATGGAAGTAACCACTCAAATTCTACTGTACAGTCATTTTCTATCTAGTTATCCATTTGCTTCCCTTTTTTCTGTGCACAAAGCTGTGTGCGGTGATGAGAGAGCCTTGAAAGTCATAAAAGCATACTTTCCCATATCTGCAAGATAACAGAACTATAATACTGTCTGTCACATGAATTAGAATACAGTATTACCATTTCATAAAACTACATATTTGCAATGGAATGTTACTGTTCTCGCTCTACATTTATCTTAACATTTGACTTCAGCAATTTGTGCTTTTATAGCAAATGACAGTCTTAACATGAGCTAAAATAAAATTTAATACAAGTAGAGCTCCATCTACTGTTACCATTAATAGTCACCAACATCACTTTTAGTTCTCAGGAACACTGATTTGGGTTTAAATTTGATTCTTATTCACTTATGGGAATAACATGGATTTTTCCATTCAGTGCTGATGTCAGCATTTCTGGGACACTGAATTTGTGTGTTGTGCAAAACGATGCACAAATGTTATCACATCAATATTTGACTTCTACAACCCCTGGCAAAAATTATGGAATCACCGGCCTCGGAGGATGTTCAGTTGTTTAATTTTGTAGAAAAAAAAAAGCAGATCACAAACATGACACAAAACTAAAGTCATTTCAAATGGCAACTTTCTGGCTTTAAGAAACACTATAAGAAATCAAGAAAAAAAACTGTGGCAGTCAGTAACGGTTACTTTTTTAGACCAAGCAGAGGGGAAAAAAATATGGACTCACTCAATTCTGAGGAATAAATTATGGACTCACCCTGTAAATTTTCATCCCCAAAACTAACACCTGCATCAAATCAGATCTGCTCGTTAGTCTGCATCTAAAAAGGAGTGATCACACCTTGGAGAGCTGTTGCACCAAGTGGACTGACATGAATCATGGCTCCAACATGAGAGATGTCAATTGAAACAAAGGAGAGGATTATCAAACTCTTAAACGAGGGTAAATCATCACGCAATGTTGCAAAAGATGTTGGTTGTTCAAAGTCAGCTGTGTCTAAACTCTGGACGAAATACAAACAACATGGGAAGGTTGTTAAAGGCAAACATACTGGTAGACCAAGGAAGACATCAAAACGTCAAAGCGCGAATCGTCCTGGAGATTATTTTACTTATTAACTACACAGCTGTATAATAAAGCAAATGGTGACTGGTTTCTAAACACAATTATAACAGAGTTTCTGGAGCAAGCAGCAGCCCTACTTGCAGCAGCGGGAGCGGAGCTTTTTCCTTTTCTTTTTATTTTACGTGCGCGCGAGCGAATTGTCTGTAGAGAATATTTTATTAATTAACTACACAGATGTATAATAAAACAAATGGTGACTGTATTTTGGGGGAAGAGCCAGCTGCAGCAAGCAGCGGAGTTTCTTTTTTTTTAATTGTTTACATGTGCGCGCGCGAATGGGATAGTTGATCCTCAAACTGGGTCCCGCAGAGGTGGAAGTACCGCTGAAAGCGGCCGTCGCCCAGACACAGCTCCTGCAGCAAATAATGATACTCTCTGTATTGGAGCTTTCCACAGCAACTCGCTCCATCTGATCAAGGTCCATCATGTTAGCTTGACTGACAACCGGAGCTGGCGAGCAGAATGGAAGCTCCTCCTATTTGATGACGCACCCAAGCAGAGCGACACACCGGGCAAAGGACGCGCGTCCGTCGCCTGGCGACCCATGCAAATTTGTAGCATCTGATCACGCCCGGTGTGAACGCGGCATAAGAAACTGCCTAAAGGAAATGGGATTTACATACAGAAAAGCTAAACGAAAGCCATCATTAACACCTAAACAGAAAAAACAAGGTTACAATGGGCTAAGGAAAAGCAATTGTGGACTGTGGATGACTGGATGAAAGCCATATTCCGCGATGAATCTCGAATCTGCACTGGGCAAGGTGATGATGCTGGAACTTTTGTTTGGTACCGTTTCAGTGAGATTTATAAAGCTGACTGCCTGAAGAGAACATGTAAATTTCCACAGTCATTGATGATATGGGGCTGCATGTCAGGTAAAGGCACTGGGGAGATGGCTGTCATTACATCATCAATAAATGCACAAGTTTATGTTGATATTTTGGACAATTGAAAGGATGTTTGGGGATGATGAAATCATTTTTCAAGATGATAATGCATCTTGCCATAGAGCAAAAACTGTGAAAACATTCCTTACAAGAAGACACATAGGGTCAATGTCATGGCCTGCAAACAGTCCCGATCTTAATCCAATTGAAAATCTTTGGTGGAAGTTGAAGAAAATGGTCCATGACAAGGCTCCAACCTGCAAAGCTGATCTGGCAACAGCAATCAGAGAAAGTTGGAGCCAGATTGATGAAGAGTACTGTTTGTCACTCATTAAGTCCATGCCTCAGAGACTGCAAGCTGTTATAAAAGCCAGAGGTGGTGCAACAAAATACTAGTGATGTGTTGTTTTTCACAATTCCATAATTTTTTCCTCAGAATTGAGTGATTCCATATTTTTTTCCCTCTGCTTGGTCTAAAACAGTAACCGTTATTGACTGCCACAATTTTTTTCCTGATTTCTTATAGTGTTTCTTAAAGCCAGAAAGTTGCCATTTGAAATGACTTTAGTTTTGTGTCATGTCTGTGATCTGCTTTTTTTCTACAAAATTAAACAACTGAATGAACATCCTCCGAGGCCGGTGATTCCATAATTTTTGCCAGGGGTTGTACAAGCATTTTAAATGTTTATATTTTGCTCCACATGAATATTTCACACCAATGTAACAGAGGAAACCATAAAATGAAGATTTAGCAGGCTGACATATCACATTTGTATGGAGACAGTTTGAATTATTTGATCCTTTTTGATCAAACCAGACCCATTGGAATTTATTCCTGAAGAACTTTATATCATCTCCCTGCAGCAGAACAATGTTTTGATCCATTTCTTTGTAGTTTCTGCATGATGCAGAGTTCACGTAAAATCTGTAACGGCGTCTCTCATTTGCTGCCGTGTGGACGAGCAGTGGCACGTTTTATCCGTCAGTGTAAAATCAGGACATGAAAACCTGAGACTTAATATCCACTGCAGCATCTCTCCAGATGTTACCAAACAATTTTACAAATATGAAGTCAGACCATATATCCAACATGGGCCAGGAAAACAAAAATAACCCGGAAATGTTCACCACGGAGTTAAATACACGGATTTCTGTTAATTCCCGTAAAACTACCATCACCATTGGTGCAGCGGTGTGCGCTCAGTGTGCCTTCAGTAGAACAGGTGGTTTGAACACTTCTCATACAAGCACATGCATGTTTCCTGTTCCACAGATTTTGCAGCTTTATGTTTTTAATCTAGATGCAGGGGGCGCTGCCTGTCCGCAAAGCGCTCTGTCCAGGTGCCAAAGGTGGTCCAAAAACGCAGTGAGAGAATGCACAAGGTGAGCCGCCATCATGAACATGTTCAAAGAATTTTGTGGCAGAGACAAGAGCAGAATGATACAGAAATTGTAAGTAGATGTATCTCAAGTGCAAAGTTGTTATCGCACGGCACAGTGACCATCTTCAAAATGCATCAAAGCGCCTCCAAACCTGATAAACAGCAGAAATCTCCTTTCCCAGACTACACTACTGACGTGTTCACACAGGATTAGTATAACCTGAAGCAACTGATAATCATTTTACAGAAAATAAAGCGTGCTCGAGTCTTTACTGACATGGGAACACACATGGACACAACACGGTCAAATAACTAAAATGTGAATTTTAGTTAATTGACACACAAAACAAAAAAATTACACTGCTTCATTTTAAATGCACAGTAAGCTATTTCAGATGATCAGCGAGGACCCTCTTTCTCTTAAAAGGCTTTATTTTAGTCTGTGTGTCGCGTTGGAAACCTGTAGCTTTTGTGCTAAATTGATTAGCTCTTACACAGCTTATGCACATGCTGTACTCGTTTTTTTCTGGGGACGTTACAGCGCCACACACAGGCCTGGCATATGTACTACAACATTAAACAGCTTCGAGGCACAGAATTTGCCTCGAACATTTTTTGCAATCGAATTATTTGAATTACTCGTCTAATCGTTTCAGCCCTACTGACAATAATTACTTCACCTCTCCATGTTAAGCTAGTCCCATATGAGTAAGACTTGTATCATAATTTGTGTGCCAACTCACCAATCAGTGCATTTTGTACGCAGCAGTCGTTAGCAATGTGCCAGCCCACTTTAAGAGCAATCACATAAGAGAGAAGGCTCAACACAGCGACACTGGACTCCTCTGTAGCAAAGCTCAAATTGTTGCCAGATCACTGTCCTGATGAACTACTGGCACAGAGTGTAGCTTGCAACTTAGGTGACAAACATTTTTCATGACAACAGAGAGAAAACCACAAAGTTGCTACTTGACGTTAAGGGTAGGCACTACACTGGTGCCATAGTAAGTAAGTAAGTAAATAAATTTTATTTGTATAGCACCTTTCACAGACAAGAGCCACAAGGTGCTTCACAACATAAAAAGCACAATACACCACACAGTGGCCAAGACATTTAAAAACATAGCATAGCAGCCCAAAACCTAAGCAAAAGCTTATGTAAAAAAGAAGGTCTTAAGTTGGCTTTTAAAAGTGTCAACAGAGTCCAGTGAGCAGAGAGAGCGGGAGACCATTTCAAAGCCTGTGAGCAACAGCCTGGAAGGATCGCTCTCCTCTGGTTGAAAAACGGGTGCGTGAAACCATCAACAAATTTTGATCCACAGACCTCAACGCCCTGGCAGGGGCATAAGGCTGGATGAGGTCACAGATATAGGAAGGTGCCTGACTATGTAGAGCTCTAAAGGTTAAAACCAAAATTTTAAAATTGATCCTGTAGAACACTGGCAGCCAATGAAACTCCTTTAAAATTGGGGAAATGTGAGTCCTCCTGTTGGCTTGTGTCAGAATTCTCACTGCAGAGTTCTGTACCAACTGCAGTCAACGCAACTCCTTGTTTAGACATGAAAACAAACTGTTACAATAGTCTAAACGTGTTGACACAAAAGCATGAATAATAAGCTCTAAATCATTTAGTGACACCATTTTCCTGAGCTTAGAGATGTTTCTTAGTTGAAAAAAGCAGTTCCTCGTCAGCTGTTTACAGTGCTGTACTAAAGACATATCTTTGTCAAAGATGACACCCAAGTTTCGAAAACTTGATTTTGCAGACTGGCCCAGGTCACCCAAGTACTGTTGAATACCTGGAATATGGGCATCAGGGGCAATAACCAATGTCTCTGTTTTGTCTGCATTGAGCTGAAGAAAGTTATTCCTTAGCCATTGTTTTATTTCCACTAAACAATGGAGGAAGGAATTGAGCTTCTTAATCTCAGACGGCTTAAAGGAGCAGTAAAGCTGGATGTCATCCGCATATAACTGGTAAGAAACAGTGAATCTTTGAATGATCTTACATAAAGGGAACAAATACAATAAAAACAAAATGGGGCCCAAAACAGAACCTTGAGGGACTCCACATAACAGGTCCGCAGACTCTGACCTTATCTGGTTAGCAGAAACGCTAAAGCTACACCCGGACAGATATGAGAAAAACCACTGAAGAACTGACCCCGACAGTCCGACATGATCCCTCAATCTACTCAGCAGGACCTGGTGGTCAACAGTATCAAAGGCAGAGGACAAATCCAAGAGTACTAACACAGTGCATTTCCCAGCATCAGCAGACATCATAATGTAGCTGGACACTTTCAGAAGAGCCATTTCTGTAGAGTGTTGTCTACGAAAACTGGACTGAAACCTGTTGTGAATGTTATTCTGATCCAGGAAGAGTGTCAGTTGGTCTGAAACCACCCTCTCGAGGATCTTAGACAGGAATGGGAGCTTAGAAATAGGTCTAAAACTACTTAGCTCCATCTGATTTAAACCTGATTTTTTTCAGTAGAGGCAACACTATGGCATGCTTGAAAGCACTGGGAAACACACCGGTGGACAGAGAAAGATTTACCATTTTAGTAACACAAGGACCTATTACCTCAAATACTTTAGAGAAGAGCCTGTAGAGAAGGATGTCCAATGAGCAAGAGAAAGGTTTCGTCTTGTTCACCAATGCCGAAATATCTAGCATAGCTAGCATTGGTGTGACGATGTGCCAAGATAACTGATTGCTTAATACTGTCACTACCGTGAGAGATCAACAACTTAATTATACAACTTTTCTAGCGGGGGGCTGGGAGACGACATTTTATAATCAATGAAGAATTATGCCAAAAAAAAAAATAAAATAAATAAAAATTAATTTGGAGCTCAGTCATGCTGGCACACCTGCAGTACTCTTATCAGCACAGACCCCCCCCTGCACGCGCACACACACACACACACACTTGAAGTTGCTGACATTGATTAGAAAATAACCATGCTTACAACACAAGTAATCATACCAATTTTAGCATCCTGGATAATGAGTTTCTGTTCAATCTCCTCTCTTGCTTTCTCACTCTTATCCAGTTTCTGTAGCATGCTCCCGATATCGACCATGGCTCCGTTATACACGATCATGTTGCCAGATTCAGTGGCTTCTGCCTGAACGCGTGTTTTAGAAGTCGGCAGTAGCCCCCTGTTACCTGAGAGAAAAGTAAAAAAACAAGTATTTAAAGCCTCAAACTCTGACTAATGATGTGCACTCAAACAAAAGCCGACATTATCTCACCGGTAATGTTGTCGATCTGAGTATCACTAAAAGGAGGAAGAGGCTCATCTTTTCCTCTGTCTGTCAGTTTACGGTAATAACAAGACTCCTTGACCACCGGTTTGTTCAAAAGCTTCTTTATCTAAAAAGAGTCGAAATGGTCCCAGTGTTATGAGTAGTGCAAAGGAATCATACAAGTCACTGTTTTAGCAAAATCACAGTTTTCAGTCAGGAATCAGATAATTATAGATCAGCATAAAAAAAACAAGATCAACTACATGTCTTCAGTACAAGATTTTTCATTTTATATCAAATATGATTTACAATAGTAACACAAAAAGTACTAAGTCATCTTGCACTGCTAAAAAGTGTGTAAATTAATTTTAACTAAAAAAAGAAACCCTCTTCTGAAGTGAGTTTGTCTTTCAAAGTAAAAAGAAATCTGACTTTTAAAAACACCATTTTAATTTCTGCCACTTATTTACAAGCAATTTGTCGTTTAGCTGCTTGATGACTTTTCCAGCCACAGCATAAACACAGATCTATTTACGTACACAGCAGCTGCTGCTTAAAACCCTTCATGACATCGAAGAGACATTGCACGTGTGCGCCCACCTGAGCACGCGATAGATGCAAGCCGAGGGTGTACAGGATCTCCTCCAGGTCTCTCTCCAGCAAATAGCCACAGTGGCTCTGGTCGAAGTAGACGAACGCCATCAGCAGCTCCTTATTGTGTGTGACCATTTGTTTCTTCTCCTGGTGCAACAACCATATTTATATTTCACGTCACGCCTCTGCAGTGTGTCATCTTCTACGTAACGTTTAGCAAGCAAGAAACAAACCTTGTCTTTAGAGGACCTTTCTTTGGACGACTTACGATCATCTTTGCGGTCTCTCCTTTCCCTGTCATTGAAGTCATCATCATCCCTGTCTACAAAAAACAAGAGTAAATGTAGACAGTAGTGTGTCATTTTGAAAACAATCACCAGATGTAAGTTTTTGTTTTTTAATTCCTCACTTCAGTTTTTTGTCATCTTTAACTTCTAAAAAAGTGAACAGTGAATATCAAATGTATCAACTATTTTTCCTCAACAAAGGCCTCAGAAAATGTGGAAACATGATCCATCACACGCTCAGCGTGGTGCATGGTTTCTCATCATGGACCAAGTCATATTGCACAAAACATCACAATAACCGGATTTTACTCAAGGGGTGGGGGGGGGTTACCTTCCTCATCATCATCGTCTGCATCCTCAGGCTCCATGGGGTCATATTCTTCTGCATCATCTTCATTCTCCTCCTCGTCACGAGGCCACTCTTTTTTCACAACCTTTTGATCGTACTAGTTGAGAACAGATCAGACGATTTCATGAAAACAAACCATTTGTTTCGCGAATCTCTAAATAAAGTCCACAGTGGATTGAGAGACTTGCCTTCCTTTTCTCCTCTTCTTCATCCCTGGATTTCTTCATGGGTGGCTCTGTGTAGTCGTCATCTTTTTCCTTCTTTACTTCATGCTTTTCAGCATCCTTCTTTTCTGCCTCTTTTTTGGCCTTCTTCTCTTTTTCCTTCTTCTCATCTTTGGTGGGAAGAGCGGCGAGGGCTTTATATATCCGGTATCCGAAGTCTCTCTGCAGCATCTCATTAAAGAGCTCAGCAAACAGGGAAACCTGAAGAGGAACAGCACACACGTCGTGTATGGTACGTTTTCTTCACATTTGCAACAGCACAAGACAAAAGGTGTTTTGGTTGGAAGATTCACCTCAAAAGAATGTTCTTTGTTGTCTTCCAGTCTGTAGTCTAGCAGCACGCTCAGGGACATGACACTGCAGTCAAACTTGCCGTTCTTGGCGGCCCAGTTCGGGTGTACGAGGATGGTTGGCTCTTCGGGGAGGATGTAGCGCCTCTCTCTTCGCTGCCGCTCAAGTTCTTCCTGTCTCTTCTTTTCTTCCTCCTACCAAAGATCAAGGTTAAAAGTGCTTCCCGTGCTCAGAACCAGATGTGTGTCAAGCTCTATACCACATCGAGTGGAGCACAAAGTTGCAGAGACTGCGTGCGCCATTCAAATGAACTGCTGACAAATGCTTGCATTTCATTGTACCTTTGTATCAGGATTTATGCAGGTACTACTTTAAAAACAGTTCACTATGACCATAAATCTGTATCCAACACTTCTACAGTTCATATGAAAAGTGACATCCTACATGTTACCATCACATTTTGTAAAGCAGCCTTACTATTGCGATGACAGCTATTCAAAACCCTCGGGGAGCATCAGGGAGAATCCACACACAGACGTGCAGCTTGGGAGTAAAAGTGGCCATTTAATAAGCTCTAAAACTGACTTTCCTGTTCTGAACCTTTGAGAGTCTCACCTTTGAACACACCTAAGTAGAAGCACAACAGCTTCATTCACCTGATTCACAACAATAAAATTAGACCAAATAATTCATATTGATCCAAGGGTCCCCAAATCGATGTAGCTGTACTGTTTAAAATTGGTTCACAAGTCATGTCAGGTGAATTATTACACACCAAATCTTCACTAATGGTGTCAAAACAGCATAAAAGCTTAAAAAAACCCCAACCTTTTTAATTTTCAACAATTTTTCCAAACAATGTGTTTGTCTTTCAGTACCTTATGCATGCCAAAACTGATCTATTTTGGTAAATCATTAACTTATCCAAATGCTCATTTTGTTCAGAAGGCCCACTGTACCTCTCGGTCTTCTTCGGGATGAGATGGCTCCTCTTCCTCGGGAGCTTTGCTCTCCATTTGTTCGGGTTCCTTAGTCTCTTCCACCTGCTCCTCCACCTTCAGCTGCTTGGTGAGACGGGCAATCAACTGTGACTTTAAACCCTTAGAGCTTAGAGCCCGACAATCCAGCTCTTTTCGTAGGTCATTTACCTAAAAAAAACAAAACAAAAAAAAAACCAAAAGCCCTAAATGAACAAATAGAAAAACAAGACTGATCTTGGTGGATGAGGGCGAATGCTGTTGGTTAATATTTGACAGTTCAGGGTACCTGCTCACAGAAACAAGGCCAAAAGACTTCTTTTTTCTAACTAAGCAAATAAGGATCACTGCATTTAAAGGAGAGTATTACAGGCCAAAGAGTTTTTGTTACCAAGTCTGTTCCAGCTAGCCTGATTTTCAAGGGTGCTGCTCCCTGCCCTCTCCTTTCTACGCTCAAACTCTGTCCATCTGGTCAGTTTCTCACCACTTTTCCAAACCAAGCGGCATTATCAGCATTTTCTTTTATTTTTTGGTCAACCTCATTAACTCGCAGTTTCGGATAACTCGCGGTCCGATTTTGTGGACCCCAACTTGCGCAAGTCAATGAGGGGTTACCTGTATTTATTACCTACACATAAAGTGACATATCTGAAATTTATATAATTTAAGTTAAAATGCCTCAAATTGTGGCTCTTACAGTAGATTACAAAACATGGATCTTAATTTAAGCTATTCTGCTTCACATAGACAACTGATGTCTGAGAAGTACCCATCACATGGTGCAAATGGCCCCTTACTTCAGGCATACCACTCTTTTAAAATATGAATCACTGCTTTCTGATTTATAGCAAAGTCCCGGCCACTTGATTTTTTTAAGAGACGTTCAGCCTGTTAGTGCTGAAGGCTGCTGTCCCACAGACTGACATAGAAGAAGACAGAGTGCAGACTGGAACTGTGTTGGCTGTATTTATTTGTATGTTTGTTCAATTTCATAGTAATGTTATTTATAGCTCCTTGTACTTACTGTGTGAAGGGCATGTTGAAATGTTCTGAAGTAAACATATGCTGCAAAACATTTACAGAAAATTTTGTGCTCAGAACACATTCTAAATTTTGACACTTTTTACTGCAAGCAAATATCCACTTCCAAACTTTGCCGATAATCGTACTGGCCCTTAAAAATCCATGTTGGTCGACCCCTAATCAGAGCTCCTAAACCAAACCACCATTTAGAAGAAAAAGTAAAAAAACATTGTGATTCTTAACGTGATCTGCGTGACGTTTGTCAGACAGCAAGAGCAGCTTTAAGCCTGTTGCTGTGTTCTGCCTGAAGCAGGCTCACTAACTGGCACCTTGCAGGCCACCTAAGGCCCTGCTTCCTTTTAGACATGCTTTATTGGAGATAAACTGAAGAAAAGTGGTTGCATATAAATCTTTGCCAAAAGCACAAATTTTAATTTGTGCTTTTTACATTTGTAACAAAATGTACATCACACACCCAGAAATGCAACTGCTGACACGGGGAGGAAAGCTGGACCTTTATTTTTTCTATTTTATTTTATTTGGACAATATAGAGGGGTGACAAAATCTGAATCACAAGGACAAGGTGATATTTTCACACTCTGAAGTGAATGCCACCAGCCTGGTGAGATTGCGACTTGGGAATTCAAACTTTTCAAATTATTAAAATTTTGCAGGGGAAAATTATGCAGGGAAATGTGTAAAAAAAAAAGTCTGGAATCTCACACATTCTAAATCGTCTTTTTTCTTTCTTTCTTTCTTTAAGTTTATTGCACATTTGTAACATGTATACACCGTCAATGAAACAAATATTTTGATTAATTTCAATAATCAACAATTCAGCAGAGTCCGACCACAAACAGTACTAAAAGATTTTCATTTTTGTCTTAGGACTTCAGGACACAAAGTCAGATTGGACCCCGAGTGCACGCCGCTTCGGGTGATAGGTACCAACAGCACCACTACACTAAAAATTTCTTGGGAGAACTCTATCAATACTTAGAGCTGCTCTTTGATTCTTACCTTCATTGATTTCGGGTCAAGTTTCGCCCAGTGAGTAGGAGTACAAACTTCCTTTGATTCTTCTTCATCCTTCTCCTCTTCCTCCTTGACAGGGAATTATTGAGACAGGCAGAGAGATAGAAAGAGGTGGGATAAGAAACAATCAGTACTGCACTCCTGAAAAGAAGCAAGATCACATCTGCCTTTCATTGTCTCGTCCTAGTGAGCTTGACTGTGTTAAAGTCCACTGCTATTGAGGCGTACACGGGGAAGCTCTCTAGCTCTTTTAAAAACCAACAGAATTTCCCCCAGCTGCCAATCAATCAATCTGTGGAACACAAAAAAGGTAAAAATCAATAAAGAGGTGCGCTGAAAAGACGTGTAGGTACATCAGGTGAACTGAAGCTGGTCTTCAAACAGAGTGCAGATAAGGTGGCCCTAGCATGGTCTATGACTGGGGTAGTGGGTTCTGTCATTTATGGGTTTTATAGACCTACATCACATAGAAGCCATCTGTCCTTCTGTCCAACCAAATGCCCTGCAAAAACCAAATTCTACAAATTGTCCAAATGAGAACGTAATATTCAGCAACAAGAACAGCAATAAGCAGGTCTTTGGGAGGTTCTCTTTTCAAGGTTTTAAAAAATAAATAAATAAATAAAGATATACACATTCCTACAACAAACATCTATGAACAGCTGACTCCACAGATTCCAGCATGAAACAAAATCACCACAGGTTCAAATTTAAACAATTTTTGCCAATTTGCATTATTAATTAAGACATTTGCAATAAAGTATTTCATAATAACTGATCAAAATGATACTGACTACAGATTATACCCAGATTAGCACCAAATTATGTGATGTTTTAAGAGCTGGAAGCTGTTTTATCAGTTGCGAATGGGGTCTATAAAACCTAGTCTCACTGCTTCCACTGTATGTGTCTGCTGGATGTAGTGGAGGGGAGGGTGCGGATTGGAGCAGAGGAGACGGGGACACATGGAGGAATAAACAACACAAGTCTAAGTGAGGCTTGGTGGAACAATAATGTATCTGCATTGGTGTCAGTGTTTGTGTGTGGCATGTATCTGGACTGTTTTGTTTTGTTTTGTTTTTTAAAGTCCTGTGCCTTCCTGTGAGAAGCGGAAATGAGAAGAGAGGGATTAGCGGTTCAGTGCCTGTTCTCCATTCGCCTCCTTTCGCTCGGCCGACAGCTTCTCAGACAGCTGCTCCCGGAGTCGCCGTGACAGCACCTCCCACTCTGAGCGGGTAGGAAGACAATGCCAAACATCCGGCAGAAACAAAACCACTGTCTCCACATGAGCAGGGACTGTCCGCCCCTTGTGTGTCTCCTCCGGCCGATGATAGCGAATCTCTGCAAAACGATACCTGCCGCAAAGGAAGAAGGTGCATTGGAAAGAAACATTCTGGTCAGGCCACAGAATAAAAGGCAAGCCTCACTAGAGGGAGCCTTCTACAGCTACTCCCTCCCAATGTGGTCACTGAATGATCCAACACATCATTACAGTGACCTTTCTGCCTAACAACACACAGCAAAGACAAATGGACCCAGTCTGCATCTCTCCAACTGTTGTCACAGGTTACGGCTGCCATTGTGAGAAAGTTGACACACAATCACAGAATAAATTACACATCCAAATCGTTGATTCCCCCCTTTCAGCCAATTAAATGTCAATCTTCTGCATTTAACCTTGTATATGCTTATTTAATGGATTACATTTGAGTGGAGCGAAGAGACAGAATCAAGAGAACAGTGAAAGCCAGTTAAATATGTAAGATATTTAACAGAGACCATAGAAAAATTGGGGGGAAAAAGTAATGGCAGCGCCTTCTGGTCCAGGCTACAGCTTCCAGTCCATGCGTTTGGTCTTTCATCACAATGACATATGCTTGTATGTGTAAAGAGTGTGACAGAAAGCGCGGTAAAATGAAAACACGAAAGGCCAAAAACAACATTCCACAACAAAATAATAACAGGTAGCAAATTAACAGCACAATGATCATTAAAAGATTAAAAAAAAAAAAGAAAACAAAAAGCATCAACCAACATTAATTAGCAATGTAGTAAAACCATACTGTGCATTACCAACTTTACACTGAAAGAGCTATTAAATGTTAAACTATATTTTCATGAGCCAAAGAACTTACCACTGAGTGCACAGACTAAGGTCTATGCCTGTGAGTGCCTTGCAACAGCGTATAGCTGTCTTTATAAGGACAGACGGATCCTTGTCTGGGTCAGCTCCATCCAGAGAGGGAGACCAGTGACCACCAATGGCCATGGCCTCATCCTTACCCCGCATTCCCACCAAAAACTGAAGAACAGACGGAGACCGTGGACAATATTAAGATGGATTGAAAACAGCCAGAAATGGAGAATGACAATATTGATAAAGTAGTATGTCAAGTCATATGAGCACAGGATAGCACAAGCAAACGTGTTGTGTGTGTGTATACAGATACATAAATAAAACAGTATATGAGCCAACTTCAGATGGGTTTTTTCCACATTGTGATTTCTCTCAGAAATGGAATAGGAATAGTACATCATTGTCAGCTCAGTGTTACACAGCACTGTGTCTCAGTGATATCAAATACAGCTTGTGCTTTGAAAGTGTGTGGTCTACCTTAACAAGTCGAGCAGGGTGTTGGAAGGAGTCTCTGACTTCCTGGGGATCCTCTGCCAGAGCACAGGACTTGTGATAGAGCTCCTCTATACTGGGGTTAGATAGCATCATCACCTGAAATACAGAGACCACATTAGGCAAAGGTGACAACTCAAAGACAAAACACACTTTGAACATTAGTTTGGGTTGGGGGGAATAACTAAGTAAGTAAGTAAGTAAACTTTATTTATATAGCACTTTTCACAGACCAGGGTCACAAAGTGCTTCACATGATAAAATCAATAAATACAAAATAACACATACAAACATTTAAAAGAAAATCAAGCTAAAATGCAATTTTAAAAAGGTGAGTCTTAAGTTGCTTTTTAAAAACATCGACAGAGTCTATCGAGCGAAGGGAGCAGGGAAGCTCATTCCAAAGGCGCGGCGCCACGGCTTTAAAAGATCTGTCCCCTCGAGTTTTAAAACAGGTACGGGGAACCATCAGCAGGTTCAGGTTGGAGGACCTCAGGCCCCTGGTGGACACATACGGTTGGATCAGTTCCTTGATGTATTCCGGAGCCTGCCCATGCAGAGCTCTAAATGTAAGCACCAGGATTTTATAATTTGTCCTAAACGAGACAGGGAGCCAATGCAGGGACTTGAGTATTGGGCTAATATGGGCTCTCCTGTGGGTGCAGGTCAGAAGCCGTGCAGCGGAGTTTTGCACAACCTGGAAACGAGCCAGTTCTTTCTTATTAAGACACGTGAACAGGCTGTTACAGTAATCCAGTCGCGAAGATATAAAAGCATGTACAATCATCTCTAACTCTTCAAAAGAGATATTCCGGATCTGGAAAAAACAATTCCTAACTAACTGTTTCATATGATGTTCCAGAGACACCCCTTTATCCAAGATAATGCCAAGATTGCGCAGGCTGCCCTTAACTGAACTATTCAGTTCACCAAGGTGCAGCCTAATAGCAGGCACGGCACTCTCCGGAGCAACATTTAAAATCACCGATTTTGTTTTTGCACAACATTTCTGTGTTTTTCTCCATTTGCTCATTTTCAGCACCACATGGAGAACAGCTTTCTTCACAGTCAAAACAAAGAAATAGTTTTTCTGTTCAGACATTTCACAATATAAGTCCTAAATATAAGTGCTACTGACCAACAGGAACGCAACTTTTTTTTTTTTAAGAATTTTTTTCTCACATTATAAACTGCTTTACGAGAAAACACTTTTCTGAAACTTGAAAAGATTGTGTGCATCAAGGAACAGCTGCAGCTTTGCAAGTACTAGTAATATATGCTCTTCAAGCTATAAGCAATAATGACAAAAAACTGATTTTTTTTCAGTGCATCTATGTTTTTGTTTGTCTATCATATTGCATTTCATATTAGTGTTACACAGGCACTTTGCATATATCTTTGAAAGTCAGACCTTAGCACTGTAGGTGTGGTTAGCATCAGGCGGGTCCAGCACAGCTGTATTCTTGACGAGGGGATCCACTTCTTTGTGCAAGATGTGGAAGTTGCAAGCATTGCTTAACTGGAATGGCCGCATTAAAGGAAATGCATCCACCCAGGTGAAGGCAGCATCAAAAAAGTCACTTGGAATGTAGAGACTCTGATAACGCCTCCTCAGCTCCATGATGTCACAGCTGGAGCTACAGAACATGGAGTACAGCCTTTACTTTCAAAGACACTGAACGGCTCGAGTAGAACACCAGATGTTCATATCAGATGAACCAAATCAAACAAAACGGTCAACTCACCCATCTAAGCTGAACTTTGAAAACTGAACTGTGTATCGAGGCACCACTCTACGGGGCCGCCGAGGTGAGCGGTCACGTCTTGGAGATCGATCTCTTGAACGCTTCCGTGTGGGGGACCGCTCTCTTGACCTCCTGCGATCACGGTCTCTGTCTCGGCTGAAGAATTAAATAGCAACAAGAACGCGAATAAGTGACACAAAATAGAAACGCATCACAAAGCAGCAGGTTAACTCAAACAGACGCAGTCATCTCCATCTGACCTGCGCTCCTCCTTAGTCCTCAGGATGAGCTCCGGGACTCTATCATTGCGACTGGTGAAGCGAGGCACGGGTTCAATCCTCCGGACAGGCTGTGGCATCATCCTGACTGGAGGCTGAAGAAGACCTCCTGGAAAGACATCTAGACAAAAAGAAAATGTCAGCAAGCTCAAACAATGGAAATGGCAAAAATAAAATACATTATCAACAGCTGGAAGAATGTTGCAGAAGGATCCCAACTGGCTTCTTTACCTTTGGGCGGAGGCTGTGGCAGCAGAGGCTGAGGAGGGTTTTGGAGTAGTGGCACTAGAGAAGCAGCAGAAAGCTGAGCCTGCAGCAGGGAAGCAGGAGGGGCCTGAGCTGGGACACTGAATGTTGTTGGGGGAGGTAGTGACTGCAGAATGGTCGGAGCTGCCTTTATCATGTTGGGAGCTTGAGACTGGCTCTAGAAAAAAAAAAAGAACAATAATAATAATATATATATATATATATATATATATATATATATATATATATATAAGCATGAAGCATACCTTTCCAACAACAAACCTCATAAAATAACTATATGAAAAATAAGATAACGGTACAAAATGTCAGTGGCTGCATGAACATAGACATCAGAAAAATCTGCTCGGGTGTCCTAATCAAAGCATATCTGGTGCCTAAAACATTGCTGTATTTTGAAAGCATAATTTCATCCAAATACACAGAAAATGTCTAATTTGTAGTAGGAGTATGAGCATATTGCGTGGAAATTCTGGGTTTTGATACCAAAGACAAAGGTCTGTGTTGCTGTGAACATCTATTACTGCCCTGGGGTTTATGAAATTAAAAGTTTTGTTCTTTGCTGAAACTGATTACTAAAACAAACAATAACTTCTGACAGCAAAACAGAACAGTTGTGTTTGGAAAGAATCCCTTGAATTTCAACAGATTTATCACAAAATGTAAGAAATTGCTTTCATTTTTAACTTCATTCCTGTTAAAATTGGGGTTGCAGGCTTTACAGAAAATTGATATTGCTATTTTTTTCCAAGCTTATGTTTGGATTTTATTAATTTCCATTTTAATATCGAGTTGCACAAGGAGGAGCATCAGACATAAAGCTTGTGCCAAAATCGACTTGCAGATCCACTTTGGATCTGCTGTGGCGACCACAAGTGAAACAAGGGAGAAGCTGAGGGACTTATTTATATGTACTTAAAATGTGCAGAAAATTAAATAAATACAAAAAAGAAGAAGAAAAACTCTGAAGGAACTGAAAACGTGGAGCGAGTGACTTAAAGGGGTGGTTACATTTTGTCTGGTGTCCACAGTGGGGTGCATGTCCGAGTAGCGCAGCTGCATTGTTGGTTCGCTGTAAAGGCTGCTGAGCTGCGGGGAGGATTGAGGTAAAGGCTGAGGCTGCTGATGATGCTGGAAGGATGGAAAATATATCAGTTAGCATATATAAGGAAATATATTAGAATTCCTGAAAACTTTAAACTGAACCAGTAGCCCTCACTTTGGGACTTTTCAAAAGAAAAACATTTAATCCTTTTCACTGTGTCCCAGTGAACAAGCACAAGATCACTGACAAATCACAGTACTTACTCTGACAAAGCTGAAATTAACTGAATAAAATGGACAGAGAGCAGCAGCAGAGCAACATCAGTTTAAAATAATCAGATTAGCACTTTGTGGTGACTTATGATCTGGAGCGGTGTAAATAAAATTAATTACATTGTGATTTTTAGGTGCCTTGTCAGAGCATTTTTGGAGGGTCAAGTGTAAGTTGCTATTTTAATCATGGAATCCTATTTTTAAATTTTGTTTAAGACCACCTGTTTAACACCAGGAGGACACATTTTTCCTAGAGTGAAAAACAAAAAGCTTGTCATAAAACATACTTCCAAAGTAAGTACGATCTAAGTCTTTGGTAACTATTTAAGTCACATAAGGAATGTGTCAGTCATTCTTCTAGACAAGGAAATTTTTAAACCATGAAGAAATGTAGCGTGAACAGCAAGCATGCACCCTGGTTACACCGTTACAATAACTTCCAATGAAATGCATTAAAACCTTTTCCATTCATTCTTAAGGCTTTGTGTTTAACAGTTGAATTTTCTCACCGACTGGTTTCCTAGCTGAGGTAAGGTCTGAATACGCTGGGCGTTCCACTTGAAGGGCATGTTGGGGTTGTACACAGCTTCCACTAACACCCTGTCGCCTACCTGAGGGGTCTTCCCCTTCACAGCACTGAAAAGAAAGAAAAGTTCTGCAAACTCTGCATGTCTCACTTAAGGTAATTACCTTCACCAACAAAGTTGGGCAGAGGTAATGTTTTTGCCCATTTGTTTTTGAACAGCCTGGAACCCACAATTTTTCATACATCGTTATAATCTTTTTTTTTTTTTGAGATTTCATATCCTGATAGGCAAGCACTGATTCCATTTTCAAAGTTAAGAAAAATCCCTATCCTTTAACATTGAATGAATTTTCAGAAATTTATAACTGTCAAACCAAATCAAATTTCTTTCATATTTCAGAGCGTTATGTAGGGCTGTCACGATTAGGAATTTCTGGAAACGATTAATTGTCAGACAAATAATTGCAATTGATGAATATATTGTCTATTTTTTTTTCTTTTTCCCTTCTTTATATTCTACTGTCGTAGTATAATTACACAACTCTGGAAGAATGTTTGGCTTCTGTGAGTGGAGAAACTGGGAATAGTGCAACATTTTTATTTTTATCGTCATTTGTCCCAACTTTTTCTCATTTGTAGTTGTTTCTGTGGCATTTCTGAAATTGTCTCTCCTCATCAGTCACGTTTTGTGCTTAAACACTACATTAAGCTCAAGACTGAACAAATAAATACCTTTAGAAAATAACAGCTGTTAAAGTTCAGAGTTCTCACCTAATTTTTGTGATCTGTGCATCTGAACATCACCACAGCTTCTCCACGTCAGGGTTTTTTTTAACTGCAGGCTGCAGCACAATGACGTCAGACTCTGAGTCGTTTTATGCTTTGTAGATAAAATAAATAATTCATGGTAATCGCGAATATGAAAAATAATCATGATTGGCGAATATTGTAATAACTGTGACTGCCCTAGCGTTATGTAGGAAAGTATCCTTTATTGACTGACAAAGTTTGATCCACATCACAGATTTTGTGGCCATTAAAAACCCATTTAACGTATATTCTACAACTATGTAAATCAAACGTGCCCCAATCACTCTCACATTTGAAAGTGAGGTGCAGAATGGCACTCAGGGCCGTCACACCTGGACGATTTAGTCAGCGTATGCCAACATGTGAAAAATGCACCGAATGTGCTGGATACTTCGAATGCAGCTGTCACACCATGACAATTTAGCCAGCTATGCTGACAGCCGTATTTCCACCAAGTGGTTCAGGTGGAACGGTTAAGTTTGGTTGTTTCCACCTCCAGCAGAACCCTTTTGTTTGGCAGGCGGAAAACGTAAATACTGACGACCAAGTCATCAAGCACATGTACGCTGTTGCACGGCCTTTCAACTCCACACAGAGGCCAAACAGAGTAAATTAAATTTTTTTACTTTTTTTTTTTCAGAAGATGTTTTCCAAAATCTGGACGCTTTTCATCAGGCTTTGATGATGAATCTGACTGAAGCTAACAGTTAAGATTAAGACTTTATACTTACTCCATGTGTAAATGGTTTTAATATTTTTAACAGTCTGAACTGTTCGAATGAGGACTGCAGCTTTCAGCTGTCGAGCCAATCAATGGACAGCATTAATGGACGTATTGTGGCTTATGAGTAACTTACAAGAAACGTGTGTTATGCAGCTGTCACACCTTAATTAACCAGCACATGCTGACAGCCTCATTTCCACCCAGTGTTGCGGGTCAGAAACAGAGTAATTTGACATTATTTTTTAATTTTCATTTCTTATCTTGGTGAACTATTTTCATTGTGTACAGAATGGTGATGAGTGGACTGGCTGTGGCAAATGCTGCCGTGAATGACTGAAGTGCTGCGACTCTTTAAATGTTTAAAGCGCTGTTGACTTCTGATCAGCTCATCACAGACCTGAATAATAAAATGTTGTCATGGTTTAAACTTTTAAAGTGCCAGTTGACCGCGGTCAGGTGAGATGTGAATGAAATGCTGTGTGATCTGTCGGTGTGGTGATCACCGACAGCGACAGTGCTTTAAATGTTTAAACAGAGCATTAATCAGGCGTGACCACACCTGATCTAACAGGTTGACTGATGATCACACCGACGACGCTTTAAAGAGTCACTGCACATTAATCAGGTGTGATCACCCAGATCGATCGATTGATAGATCAGGTCGTCTGAGAATCACAAGACGGCAACGGTACTTTAAAAATTTAAATCATCACAGCGCTTCTGTGTGATCAGAGTGCAACACAGTCTGAGAAACGCACCTTGGGCAGAAAAACCACAGAGGGACTTGCTTTAAAACGCTACATTTCCAGCCAGGAATTGAAGTATTTTCAGACGCCATTTTCAAAAATCAGGACATTATGTGGATTCATGTCTAGCTATGATGGTGAAATGGACTGAAGTGAACAGGTCAGATTTACTCCTTGTGTGAATGAAACTTTTTGATCTGCATGAGGACTGCAGGTTTCAGCCAATCAATGGCCAGCATTAATGAATGTATTTAGACTTATGAGTAAATTATAAGAAAGATGTACCAACAATCACATAACTTACCTACAACTTATGTCCAGTATGTGCCGGACGTATGAGTCACACGCAGGCATTGAAATTTTTCAGCATGCCCAAAATTTTTCAAGGAGCTCAGCTTATTATCACGTGTATCAGCGAGCTTCAGTGCATTTCAATGTACTCTTAACTTATATATATATAAAAACTTAACCTTAACTTATTTAGACTTATGCCTGCATTTATTAATATGATTGGCATACGCTGGCTAAATCATCAAGGTGTGACAGAGCTTTCTTTAATCGTATAACTTACCTACGATTTATGGCCGGCATATTGGGGACGTATCAGCCATACATCAAAAATATTGTGGGTACCCAAAATTTTTCAACATACTCGCCGTATTACAATGTATATGAGCGTGCTTCAACATGCTCTTAACAAAACATACCCATGATGTACGTCAGTGTATGCCAGCGTTTTTAATATGGTCAGCATACGCTGGCTAAATCATCAAGGTGTGACAGGGAGTCACCATCATCAGACCAAGTTTGATCCGGATTGTGAATTTTGTGGACATTTGAGTTTAATATTGAAAAGCCCATTTGGTGTACATTTTACATTATACCTCAATCACTCTCATTTTTCTGTTATGGATTTATCTACACCGCCAAAATTTGATGGAGATTCCATTTTTCTGAAAAAGAATTCAGAAACCTATAAAGTGGGGGGGGGGGGGGGACTGACACCACCAACCACAAAAAAAAAAAAAAAAAAAAAAAAAATTGATTCAAATGCATGAACTATATGCATATTCCTGAAATTTGATCACATCTAAAGTAGCTTATGAAAAGCCACTTCTAACAGGACTTTGACCTTGAATGAGCACAGTGTTCTAGTTTTAGTCTGAAATTGAAAAATGTGCCAGTATTATTTGTATGTGTATGATTTCCCTTACAAACAGAAGAAAAAAAACAGAATTCAAAATTGAATTTGGGGAAAAGGTAACAACAAAACTGTCATGCACCAAAATTTTACAAATTGGGAGAAAGAAAAAAAAAAAAAAACCCTCGCATTTCACCTAAGTTGAAAGAAGACATCTTCATCCACAAAGCCAAAGGTATCGTGTAGCTTGTTGACGACGCCAGTGAAAACGCGCTGCTTCTGTGGTTGCGTCTGCTGTTGGTGGCTAGAACGTGGCGTTGGATAGGACACAGTAATTTGTGCCGTCTGCTGCGGGTTGGACAGACTCAGACTGGTGGGCAAGGCCACAGGAGGCTGAGAGTTGAGCACAGAAAGAGGGAATATATTTTGACAGTAAGAGGGGCACTTCAGATGGTGTAAAAAGTCCTCATTATTGCCTTTCTCACAGACTGTTATGTATATTTAAACCTCAGGTTAGTTTGGTAACATCCCTTTTAAAAGTACATTTACTTCTAAGCAAGAATTTGACTAAAGTATTTATATTTTACAACAACATGGTAAACTCAACTATAACAAAAAAGTCTATCAGTTTGAACATTAAATATCTTGTCTTTGTGGTGTATTCAATTGAATATAGGTTGAAGAGGATTTGCAAATAATTGTATTCTGTTTTTATTTACATTTCACACAACGTCCCAGCTTCATTGGAATTTGGGTTTAAAGACAGTCACTGCTTCACTTTAAATGGGTCTATTTCAGATGATCAGCGTGGACCATCTTTCTCTTAAAAGGCTACATTTTACTCTGTGTGTCACGCTGGAAATGTGTAGCTATCGTTGCTAACTTGATTAGCTGTTATGCTTATGCTTCTTCTGTTTTTTTTTCCTGGGGACGTTGCAGCGCCACACACCGGCCTGGCATATGTACTACAACAGTAAACGAAGCACTGGGTCACAGAATTTGCCTTGAACATTTTTGTAATCAAATTATTCGAGTTACTCGACCAATCTTTTCAGCCCTAGATTGGAGTACTTTAACTGTTGCTACAATCATTATTTGAATCCAAACAGAACTTCTTTCAGGTTCAAGCTGTCACAAAACAAGTTCTACCGCACATCAGTGAGTCACCAATTGCACATCTTGCAAATTTGGCAGGAGATTGTGCTCCAAACAAAGCCATTAATTAAGCTGTGATTTGTGATATTGTTCAACAGCTACACATATTTAACAGAGCTATAACAATGACTTAAATTAACCAAATATTTTGATAATCCATTAATTGTTTTGAGTATCTTAAGAGAAAGAGTCCAAATGTGCTGACTCCAGCTTCTTAAATGTCAACAATTTCTAGTTTCTTTCCTCCTCTGTGATAATAAACTCAGTATGGGTTGTGATCAAAACAAGACATTGGAGTAAAGTAATATTTAATATTATGAGAAATACCTGAGAAATCAGCGCCTGTTGGGCCTGCGGAAGCTGTAAAGAAAAAAATGATAAGACAACATCAAGCATCGTTTTGTTGACTTCATACTTTAGAATTGCAATGACAACAAAACCACACTTTATACAGTTGCAATGTTCTTACCATACATTTACATGCTGTCAAAAGGAAAAATAATTTATGATGATAACAATGAAAAGCAAAGAAATAAACTTTTGTTTGGAAGTACAAAAATGGATGAGGGATTGCAGGACTAAAAGTGCATTATACTTGAGCAGAGACAAAATTAAAGCTTTGTGATATTATAAAGCCCTGGTCACAACCCACTGTGCGTTTTTTTTTCGCCGTACGTTTTCTGCAGAAGCCACGGCCACTACGTTTTTGTGAAAACGTACGGAGGCAGTAGCAAGAGGAGGGAGGGAGTACGTTCAACGCACGTCTCTAGGAGTGTAACGATAAAGAGTTGACAATAAAGCAGTGTGTGTGTGTGTGTGTGTGGGGTCGCTTTTCTTTTTTATGAGCGGGACCGGAGCAGCAGGTGTTTTTCGGCGTCGGCGATGCATGAGCATGTCCAGCCTTGCCTCGAAAAGTTATAGCTAGTTAACAGACTGAAGCTGTGGAGTGTGTGTTGCTGACATTTGGAAATAAAGTCCAAGTTCAAGTGAGAAGCTGCGTTGTGCATGCAAGTCTGTCGGCCTCCATAGTATGTGGTGAGTGCCGTAATCCGTACTGCCTACATACGGATTTGGTTAATTCAATAGTAATTGAATGAAAATGTGCTGCTTTGAATCCGTACTGAGGCAGTACTCACAACGTGCGTCATCTGTACTGCTGGTGAATCCGCAGCCTGACCGCAGCGAAAGTTCTGCATGCACTAAAACCTCTACGGCGTGTCTGCATGCTCCTAAATTCGTACTGAGGCAGTACTTAGGACGTACGGATCTCCAAATTTAGCCCACGTTTTTGCAAGTAGACTGCATGCACGTCCAAGTACGGCGGGTTGTGACCACGGCTTAAATCAGCAGCCAACTGAGCATTTTTTAAACAATATTTCAATCATGAGACTTCTGTCAAATCTTCTTCTGACACAAACAAATTCATAGACTGAAAAGCCAAAAACACAAAACCAAAGCAAAGTCAGCATCATGTATTTCCTCCCCAGCCAAAGGTCAGGGAAGAATCTCAACCCGCATAATGTATTCCAGCAGCTTTTTACAGTCTCTTCAATTGAGGGCTTGTTTTCTATCAATACCTCAAACTATGCTTAAAAATATAAATAACCTTGACTACAAGACACTTAAAGTCCAAATGACACAAAACAACCAGCTTTATATAATTATAAATATTAGGGTGCCACAGTACTTAAAAGTCACAGTTCGAGTTCAGTACAGAAGCGTTAATCTGAGCAGCACAGAGTTGCCATCAGACACTTTAGCACTGTGAGACAAAATGTAAATTAGAGCCCAACCAATATATCGGCCGGCCGATATTATTGGCCGATATAAGCCCTTTTCAAAGTACTCACTATCGGCTGAAATTCTGCCAATAGAACGCCAACAATTTCTCATAAACAGAACAGTTACTGAAATAATGTTAGTCGGCAATGTAAAATGTCCTTGCGCCGTTTGTCCAGTAGATGGAGCTCTGACTCCATTCAACTGAGAGCTGCTTACACCCTGCTTAAATGTGTTCATCACCGGCCCCTGTAGTTCACCATCACACTGCACTGATCAGCTGACAAAAGCATACAAGTAAGTTTATAAGGATGTTGTTTGTAATAACTTTGCGATTACATTCACCCCACATTTCTCCCGTTTCAGTTCAACTCAGTTTATGTAGTAATGTGTCAAATGTGCTTCATTGCGTCAGTCATGCTTTTTATTAAGCCCACATTGTGTACACCTTATTTCTAGCATGAAAAACTTTAATTTACTGCTAAGAGGTTGAAACATTCAGATTCACTGGTCGCCCGGAAGGGTTCTGGGAATTACTGCCGTTCACCATTAACCCTCTGAGGCCGACGCCATCGTATACAACGTCTGGGACCAAGCTGTACTAAACTGCAAATAATTATTTAATGATATGAGATAGAAACTTACTTTTTTTTCTTTTTTTTTTTCTTTTTTTTGCTGAAACGTTAACTCCACAGACTTTGGATCCACCGTCAGCCATCTTGGTACTCCTCATAGAAGATGAGTGATGACGTGCGCAATGCGAGTGTCCAACCAGAATTGGTTCTCCGTCACATGGTTTTCCAAAATCCAATCGTAGGGCAGATTTACCTCATGTGATATGGCAAAGATCGTTTTCAGGAGTGATATCTTACTAGTTGGCCCGTTTGAATAGCCCCCTAACTGCTCCAACTGCATTTCTGCATTTTTTGAACTTGAAAATTTTTTTCTGTTATAAAGTTAATCAATATGAGGACAAAGCTTCAGCTTTTAGCTCATACCTTTTTTGTTAAGGGTCCAAAAAAGAACATTTTATTCATAAAAATAAATAAATAAATACATATTGGCTGATTTATCGGCTATCGGCAAACCAGACGATTTATCGATTATCTGCATTTTTTTGCATCCAAATATCGTTATCGGCCTCAAAAAAATCCATATCAGCCGGGCTCTAGTGTAAATGTAAACTTTATTTCATTAAACATTTATGAATTGATTACATCTCATCATTCACGTTGGGATGAATTTATTGTGCAGTGCGTTAACTGTGCGCTGACTGTGTCTGAGTTAATCATGTCTCAATTTCAAATCACACTCTCCATGGGAAAAGATATGCTTAAAATTTTCAGTGCTGTTATCACTCTGACAGTGAGTGCTTCACACGGATCCAGAGTGAGGCCGTGCAACTTACTAAACCACAGTTGGCGTACTGTCTGGATCAACAGTGATTTGACAGAGACCAAGAGGAGGGAAAAGAAGAAGAAGGAAAAAAAAAAAAACCTAGCCTGCAGCAAGCATTTCACATTAAATATATATTAATAGTTAGCTGTAAATCTGAATTTCCTATATGGTATATTTGTACAGGTAAACCGCGTTAACTCGCGTATGTGTAACTCACATTTTGGCTTTACTCACAGTCGATTTGTGGAACCTGAAAATTTAGATGACTGTATACTTGACTAAGTTTTAGTGGTAAACCACATTAACTCTTGGTTTCAGATAACTTGTGGTCCGACTTTGCGGACCCCAACCTTTGCAAGTTAACAGGGTTCACCTATACGAAAGTATCGGACCTTTTTATTTTTTGCAAAAACCATATGGATTTGAATTACGTGTGATTGCATCAGCCAAGCTTGAACCTTCGTGCGCATGCGTGAGTTTTTTCACGCCTGTCGGTTGCGTCATTCGCCTGTGAGCAGTGTGGTCCACCCCTCTCGTCGGATTTTTATTGCAAATAAAATGTCTGAACGATTTGGAGCTTTGCTGCATCAAATTTTTCCAGAAACTGTGAGAGACCTCCAGGTGGACACCATTCGGAAAATTCAGATGGCTTTCAGGGACGATTTTATGGGGATTACACAGATTAAGGAGTGCTCCAGCCGGTTTAAAGACCGCCCACAGCGTCAGAGCACGACGCACTCCGAGCACCGATTGACAGGCTGAAACCCCGCTCAAACAACCAGATCATTTCCAAAGTGAGGGCTTTGTTGATCCGGGACGTCGTCTGACTTCCACAAAAAAGGCAGAAGGCGTGGACATCAGCACTTTTTCAGCACATTCCACTGTTACAGGAGTTTTTTTCATGGAAAGAGGAGTGGAGGAATGCGCCACCATGCCGCTCATGGTCTCACAGGACGGCTTTCAGATGGCTTTTAGACGGCTTTCGGTGGCCTTTCAGTCATGTGACTATCCGAGAAATTGTGGATGACCTGGACATGCCAGAACATGTCCTGTGAGGCTTCATCACGGCGTTGCTTTGCGCCATGCGGAAACGTCCCGACACGCGGAATTCCTCCGCACGTCTGTCTCAATGTGCCGAGAAAGTGCTGATGTCCACGTCTTCCGCAATTTCTTTGTTAGTCAGACGACGTCCTGGATCAACACAGTGTCCAGTTTGGAAATGAACGGCACATTCCACTGTTACAGGAGTTTTTGTCATGGAAAGAGGAGCGGAGGAATTCCGCGCGTTGTGGCGGAGCCGCATGGCACAAAGCAACGCCGTGATGAAGCCTCACAGGACATGTTCTGGCATGTCCAGGTCATCCACAATTTCTCGGATATTCACACGACTGAAAAGCCACCGAAAGTCGTCTGAAAGCCATCTGAAAGCCGTCCTTTGAGACCAACACGGAGGTGGTTTTGTGCCGCGCCACTCCGCTTTCCATGAAAAAAAAAAAAAAAACTCCTGTAATAGTGGAATGTGCCGAAAGAGTGCTTATGTCCACGCCTTCTGCCTTTTTTGTGGAAGTCAGACGACGTCCCGGATCAACAAAGCCTTCACTTTGGAAATGAGCTGGTTGTTTGAGCGGGGTTTCAGCCTGTCGATCGGCGCTCGGAGTGCGCCGCGCTCTCAGACGCTGTGGGTGGTCTTTAAACCAGCTGGAGCATTCCTTAAACTGTGTAATCCCCATAAAATCGTCGCTGAAAGCCATCTAAATTTTCCGAATGGTTTCCACATGGAGGTCGATCACAGTTTCTGGAAAAATTTGATGCAGCAAAGCTCCAAATCGTTCAGACATTTTATTCGCAAAAAAAATCCGACGAGAGGGGTGGACCACTGCTCACACAAAGCCTGCTCACATGCGAATGACGCAACCGACAGGCGTGAAAAAACGCACGCATGCGCATGAAGGTTCAAGCTTGGCTGATGCAATCACAGGTGATTCAAATCCATATGGTTTTTGCAAAAATAAAAAGGTCCGATACTTTCCTAACAGACCTCGTATTTCTTTTTGGAGACCGGAGCAGAATTTGTGAATGTTTATGAAAATAAATTTCCTGTCACTTGGATTTTAAGAATCTTGTAATCTGCCTATAACTTAAAATGTACACACTAAAAACAATTATAACAGCTTATGTGAAAAACAATTATGAATCATTTGATGAGACAACCCCCCCAATACAGCTTATGAATGACCTAATACTGCAAAATAAATAAACAAAGAATAAAGCTTGTGCATATTGTCAACATACCAGACAGCAGTTTGTTTGAAGAGATCATTTCATTGTGGTATTATTATGACAAAATGTAGCATATCAGCAGTGGAGTAGCCAAAATATTAAGAGTGAGCCAAAGGAAAAGGAACCCATGTTCACCTGATGAGGTACATTGTACAACTGCTGTTGAGGAGGTTGCTGAGGAGGTTGCTGTTGTTGCTGCTGCTGTTGTTGTTGCTGTTGATACTGTTGGAGGGCTGTATTGATCTGAGACTACAAGCATCAAAGAGAAAATGGGAGACAGAGGTGTTGACTAGCCAACATTAAGCATGACCAAGCAGGAGACACAGATTGCTGACTATACTTAAGTCTGACCACTTAAGTCACCAACCTGCTGTAGTGCAGCTGCAGCAGCTGCTGCCGCTGCTTGCTGCTGTAGCGCTGCAGTCTGCTGAGTAAGCTGGTAATTTGCAGCAGTCTGGTTGCTCAGGGAAGCTGCAGCCAAAGACTGCTGAGAATACACAGAGGGAGATGCACCCAGGAGCGATGGTTGCTGCACACCCAGAGCTGCAGAGGAAAATGACGCTGGTGACCTCTGACAAGTTAGTCTTAAAAATGCACCACACAGGTGCAAAATATAAGCAAAACAAAACATAAGCAAATCTTTGTGGCCAACAGAAATGTTTGCAATTATATATATATATATATATATATATATATATCTTTAATATATGAGAAGGCAAAAATCTCAAAAAGTAATTAAATAAAAATGTGTGCACGTGTACAGAGGACAGAGACACAACCACACATTACTCAGGTTTCATTTTTGTAGTTTTCAGTCAGCATGTATCACTGTAGTCCTTAATGTATCTAGATACAGTGAATGTATAAATACTTTGAAAATATCCAATTGGCACAGAAACCAATTTTCATTTTTAAGACCATCTGCATGCAGATGATTTTATCAGTATAATTGTGTGCTCAATTATAGCAAAATGAAACAGACCCAACCATCAGATTTGCCATACTTACAGTGCAGGCTGTTGAGGTCAAGAGACTGTGCAGAGTGACCTGGTTGGGACACAGCTGTAGCAGCAAACTGAGTTGCCCATGGCGGGTTCTTCTGTCCCCCAAACTGAGCCATGGTTTACTCAGATCACTGGCACCCTATGCTCAACAGATCGATGTTGCGTTCTAAAAATAAATACATAATATCTCTTGTTAGCAAATGTATAGTCTGTATAACATCTTTGATAAACAATTTAACACTGGCTTTCAAGTGCAACAGTCATGTTATGATTTTTTTAATGCTTTACATAATGAGATTGGACTAAGACCCAAATAACACAGTAAACACGCCATCAATAAACAAGTGAGCTTTCCCATGTGAAATTCCACCTACAAGACTTCTCACTGACACAGAAGCTTTGCTTAGCTCTGTGTTAGAAAGCACAGACAGTGCAGCTGTCATCTTGCAAAGAAAAGGTGTCATTCTGCATGGAAATGTGCCTCATAGGGTTGTTATGGCTGAGTGCTCAAATGACAGAGAGAACAAGCAGAATGTTTGGATTCATAGGTTTCCAAAGGACCCACAATGACACAAAAGGTGGGATAAATTTGCGCAACATGACAGATACAAAATTGATCTATATTTGCAGCACATTTTTTTTCTGAGGACTGCTCCACGGAAAGACCAATGTTTTACTCTGAAATTGGAATGTGATCAGAAAATGTGTTGAGACCAGAAGGACTATTTTCCAAAAACAGGAAAATATACGTCCTGCAAATTATGGGTTGCCGAAGACTTTACACCGTGCGTCCTCTGGTGGCCATTTTTGGCAGACGAAAACTCAGAGCTCAATACAAATACGTGTAATTTGATCACTTTTCAAAAGGGATCAGTGTCATCAATAAAGTCAATTTAATGTACAATGGTTCATTTCAGGCCAGCTTGATGTATAAATCAGGGCTGTGAAATGAAAATTGTGAAATCCGAGGAAAATTCGCAGGGGGTCTGCGGAGTTTTCACAGCCCTGATAAATCTCATGGTTCCAGGCAATGAGAGCTATCGGCTAGCTGTTAGAAGCAAGTTAGAGACCAAACAAGCTTGTTTTCATTGGGTGGCCAGTCGCGGAAGTACTAATTCTCGCCTTCAGATTCGCCACTTCGCCGGAAGTGACATGCATCCGTGCCAACCCATATCAGCAAAGTGCAACAAGCAGAATGAAAAGTCACAGGTGAAGTACTTTACAAATTTCAATATGGAGAATTTCTTCCAGGCCCGGTGGTACTCATTGAGGAGGGAGGGGGGCTTGAATCACAAGGTGTATAGCACGGGAGAAGCAAGGCACTCACTAACACTAAAGGTAAAGTGATGTGCTCATTACTTATAGTGCAGCAGATAAATTCATTTTTTCAGTGAAATACTTCACTTATACAAAGAAACATGAAATTTTCTACACATCTTCTTCACAGGTTAAGTCATCATTTTCACTGGATGGCCACTCAAAATTTCAAGATGGCCACCATGAAGTTTTGATCACGTCAATTATGCCCTCCTGGCCATGTATTTGAGTTTCTTTGTTGGTTTTATAGAGCCTATGCAATGTCAGTTGGCATGAGGAGGCAGACAGCCGCCTATTTGTCCATGCCAGGTATGCTGCGGGACATGGCAGCAAGTCTGTCATGATCAAAGCAAATCAGATGTGCTGGTCATTGGCTTGAGTGTCTTCTCAACTCTACATAGTATGGGTGTGCAGCAGTTGTGGTTGGCATTCGGTCAAGGTTCGAGCCTTCGCTGGATTCCCATCCACGACCTGTCAGACTATGTAGGCCAAGAGAGGGCCACAGGAATGCCATTCTTCCATGCCTTCACTGGCTGTGATGTGGTCTCAGCCTTTAGAAACAAAGGGAAGAAGTCAGCTGGGCAAACTTGGGATATGTTCCCAGAGGCTAACCCAGTATTTTCTAAACTGAGCAAGTACCCTCCGTCCATTGAGGATGCAGACATAGAGATTCTGGAGTAGTTTGTGGTTCTCATGTATGACAGATCCAGCACTGTTGACAGTGTAGATGAAGCCAGACTTGACCTGTCTGCCAGGGAGCAGAGGTCGTATGAAGCCATCCCTTCTACCAGTGCAGCTCTGCTTCAACACACCAAACGTGCAGCATACCAGGCAAGATGCATATGGGCTCAGGCAATACTACATCAGCCAGAAGCAGAGAGTCCATCTGATTGGGGCTGGGAGAAAGCAGGTGATGAGTGGAAGGTCTACTGGACAGCCAACTCAACTGCAAAGAGCTGTGAACAACTCATCAAATGTGGCTGCAACTCTTGCTGCCGTGGCAGGTGCAAATGCTACAGGCTCGGACTAGCTTGTACAGCTTTCTGCAGTTACAAATGTGACCTGTAAGCTGTCTCCTGAATGAGCTTATGATTTTTGTATGGGTTTGCTGAGTTAGTCGGCCTAATGTCTTTTGGAAAAGGACACATCTTCTTCCTAGCTGGCCTGAAGTTTTTTTTCAGCTGCAAACCCACAAGCCACATAAATGAGCTCATACTTTTTTTTAATTGATCTTCATTTGCTTATACTTACAGAATACAATTAAAATAGCACAAAGTGAAAGTGGTAAATATATTTTTCTTCCAAAAGGCGCACTAAATCAAATCATTGTCCGGCAAGACTGCCACTCATACAGTGCATATTTACCAGCTTGTAACTGCAAAATTGAGCCAGTGTCACAATGATGCATATCTGGATCAGTTCTATTTTCCCTAGATATCTATAGTCCATCTTTTCATTCATGACATTTCATGACAGGCAGCGATTGCATCTATAGGTATCTCACAACTCTTGCATTCAAAATAATTTAGGATACGTCAACGCCGTAACGGAACTAAAATTCCAGCCTTATAAGTTGGAGTTTTCAATGCATTGTTGGGATTTACTTCATCTTCTTTATTACCACCATACGTTTGTGCATCATATATAGCAATACAAATCCTAGAACCAAGTTCTCTTACTAGACAAACAAAAAAAAGTTTTTTATCGCAAAAGGGATTTTAGAGATTTTTCTCATAGCAAAAGGGTCCCTCGATGGTCATTTTGTTAAATATAATTCATCATAATGAAAAATATATTACTTCTGGCTTATTAAATTAACTGTTCTGCAAAGTGGAACAGGAATGGAACACTTGCATGTGTATTTTTTTATATGTATACCCAAAAAATGACGGAAATCGGTACAACTGGCAGCCATCTTGAAAAAATGGTGGCCATATTGAAATTCTGCATGGCTATCCAAACTTTTAAAAAGAGTTGGTCCTAATGAGCAAGTGTGCCAAATTTTATGTTTCTTTGTATAACTGAAGTATTTTTCTCCTTATCTGCTGCACTATTATGTAATCCTACCATAGTCCTGCAAAGCTTAGCGACTGCTTTTAAAAAAGATTTCACAAACAAATACATACGTTTCTGTCTCCTCGATGCAGTGACTGGCAACTCCTAAGCACCTGAGAGACCTCTCAAGTCTTCTTAATAATTGGGAGATTCTTAGTTTTAATAGCTTGCTTTTATGCTTAATGTAGTTAAGTTTGAAATTAGGTGTTTCATGAATTCTCTGCACGTAAAACTAAAATGGTACCTTGAGAAGCTTGATAAATACGGACCCAGGGCACCAAATCACAAAAAAGCCAGACTTTTCAAGAGCCTGCCTCACTACTATCATCACAGTGTTCAACATCAACCTGACGTCACAGATATTTTTAAAAATAAATAACAAATTACATGAACGTGCTCAGCTGTGTGGGTAAAGAGTATCTGTCACACCAGCGATGGACTGAGCTCTTGTCCAGGGGAGTATGGGCCTCAGGACTCCCCACTGAACTATACACTACATGGAATGGGCCCCATCGATCACTGCACATTGACTGGCCGCTGAGGCATGAAGCCGACGGAAGTATAGAAAACACCATCTTGTGTCCCCCAGAACTTCGAACGCCGATATAAAAAAGACGCCCGTCGCACACACACAATTTAGATTAATAATCGCCGATTTAGCTTTGTTTGATTTGATTTAGCTTTGTTTGCACCGCAAAACGCCATCTTGTGCTGCAATTAATTTTACGAATCGTGATACTTGTGAAAATCGTGAGAGAGGACTTTCAGGATTTTCAGTTTTGCTTTATTATTATTAGTTTTCCATGAAGTTGACAGGCCAGATTCAGTAATATACATTATTCAGTAATATACATATAATACATATATTATACAGTAAAACATATAATATATATGTAATATGATATAATATATGTATTAATACTATATAATACATGTAATATACATTTTGAAATTTTCAGCCTCTAACTTAGTCTGGCTTCTTTGAAAATGTCAACTTCTATAGAGCATTATCAAATAATATTACTATACTATTTTTTATTTTGGATCCAAATAAAATGCTGCTCCATCTGATGATGAAAGTGAGTACACGCTCTGTACATACATAAAAAGGTATTTTTCAAAATGTGTTAATCAGATGCTTTAAAGTTTTGAAATGTAAACAACTGTAAACAACTCATTTAAAATTGGGCCATTGCTCTAGTTGTATTTTGTTGTTTCAGACACTAAAGCTGTCACATAGTTAATTTTTAATTTGATAGAGTGTACACTGACGTATGAATGGATTGACTGCTTTACATCAACTGTGATTGTGATTTGTTGCAATGTTCCTACTTCTGCAAAACTAAAATACATTCTAATATTTACTTTAACTGACTGACCATTTACTTGTGTGCCTTTCTGTGTGTGCACGACATTAAAAAGTATTTGTGCATTTGATTGTGGTTAATGTGCACCGTTTGGGGGGTGTTTTGAGTGAGTGAGTGAGTGAGTGAGTGAGTGAGTGTGTGTTGTGTCAAATGAACATTATGTGTGACTGTATGTGTCAAATGAACATTATGTGTGTGTGTGGGGGGGGGGAGCTTTCTGTGTATTCACAAGCGTATAATATGATAGAAAGTATTCAAATAGTGTTGCATTGCAAGAGCTTATAATGTCCATAGATTTAACAAGTTTTTGTTTCTATTTACTTTACTAATCTATCAAAAACTACACTGTGTGGACAAGTCTTATAAATGGCCTTAAGAGCTTAATAATATTACATAACAAGTCGACGAAGGGCCTCATTCTGCAGAAATTGGTGAGTTTGACCCTATACTATCGACCCGATTCGACTGTGCGGCGTTTGCGCCTTTGGGGGGACGCAAGATAGCCGACAATGCAGCGGCTTGGCTTCACTCGCTCAGCCGTGATGGCCATTCCACGTAGTGTATAGTTCAGTGGGATTCCCTTCTCTGGAAGAAGGGAACTCTGAATTCCCAGCTGCTTTTGAATGCAGCATAGCTGCTGACGCAGCAGCAACCCCCAGGCCGCTAGCTAACGCGGCTGTTATTGTCATAGCTAACTGTAACTAGCCAAAACTTTTCTCCAATATCATACGGTTCCAATCAAATGACAAAGGGTCTTGTTTAGCACAATGGCCAGCAAATAAAATCTTAATAGCCACAGAGATCAAATATTCTATAACATCAGTCTCTCGGTAACCAGCTAAATATTCTTAGCATTAGCACCAGTGTTACCATGTAAGACTCGTGTTGGAGGCCCCAGCTAACGCTCGTTAGCACTAGCACTGGTTTTTGCAAAGCCAAAAAAAAAATCCCTCTGATAACACATGAACTACGTGTACACTAAAACTTAACCTATTCTTAAAAGTTGGTAATAAACCTATGAGTACATTTTGGATTGGAACACTAATATCATTGCTTACCGCTCTTCTACCGGCCGATGGAGCACAGCGCAGACAAACTGCGCATGCGTGCTCTGTAGAACCTTCATGCACACGCACAAAACAAGCCGATGATCCTTTTCTTCTTCTATCAAACTTTTTGGTGGTTTGCAAAACAACACGGTGCATTACCGCCACCAACTGTTAGGGTGTGGAGCATCAAAGGAGTCTGAAAAAACGTGGGGGGAAATAGTGTTATATTCTGTTGCAAATACATGTCTCCAAACTGGTGGTGTAAGTGTAGAAAAAGAAAGTAATCCCTTGAGTGTTAAATTGCTCTGTCGTAGTGTTCTGACAATGTCTGTCTGTTATATTCTTGTCACTCCAGTAACACAAGCTCAAGTCTCCCTTCTGCCACATCTCAAACATTGACAAATGTCATGTTTTCCAATGATGTCAAGACTCTGATTTAAACCTGTATGACCTATTTGTAGTCATGTGATTACTTCTTCTTCCCTGAAGACTCCATCTCCCCTGTCTCCTTACAACCTGCCCCTCAATTTTACATAAAAATATAAAGACCCTTAGATTCCCTGTCCCATTGCTTTGTTCATTTCTGTCTTAATGATTGTTTTGACTTCACATTTACTAAGAGGAATGTTGATCTGTATTTCTGATTTCAGAGTTGCTTTTGCCAGATGAGCTACTGCATCCTTGGCCTCATTTTCATAATGAGATGGAACCCGCATGAGACATACTGAAATATTCTGTTGTTGTAGTTTAAATAAGCTTTGAAGAATCTCATTGATCAGGTCTGGCCTGCAAACAGATTTGCCATTTTAAATCCTGATTAATGCTGCCATTGAATCTGAGCAGAGGATATGGTGACTGAACTTTACCTCCTCTGCCCACCACAGTGTGAGCAAAATTGCTAGCAGTTCCACAGAAAAGACAGCTAAAGGTACTGCTGAACTAGACTGTCCATCCCACCGTACTTATTACTTTCCTTTGACAGTTTCTCCATCTCAAAGTCTACTTGGGGCATGGGAAAACCAAGGGGGAATAACAGACAATGGTACTACACATCTATGTGTTAACTCAGACAAGCTGAGTTTACTAACATGACTATTTCCTAACCTAACCAAAACTATGAATTTTACCATGCTCCCAATATGGGTTTAAAATAGATTTGGTAGGATGTGTTCGTTTGTGACCCTGTAAATTTGTCCAATACCCCATAGATAATTGGAGACGCATCAAGGTTAAAGGTAATTTTGACATCTTGAACGCTCCACAACATACATGGAAAAAAATTCATGCATGAACTTTGAGAACTGATTTAGGATCATTTTGTGGTGCTGAATACGAATCTGAGCTCAGATTTCCTCTATCACATCACTTTTTTTTGCAATCTGCATGTATCGTATTGGCAGATTACGCAAAAGTTGTTCATTCACTCGTTTGACGCAACTAATCATGTACAAAAGCAGCTTCAAAAGCATAATTTTTAAACCAGATTTGTGAAATGTGAACAAGAGCTGTAATATGGTTTGTGGCACCAGAGGTGTGCAAGACTTCAGCTTTTGCTTCAATGCTTGATACGAGAAATGTTTTCATATCTCAAAAAGTGTTACATGTGTGAAAACTAACGCCAGATTCGGATTCAGCGCTCCCAAATGACGCAAAATCCATTAAAAATTCCATGCAAGAAAAATCGTGTTGACCAGTGTAATAAAATCTAAATGTGGCGTAAACCATGTTTCTTGCACACAAATAACATTTGGTTTCTCATTCCTGTCCTCAATAAATTTCTTGAACTCCTGCCCACTTGAATAGGCATTGGGCATTCCACTGTAAAATAGTGAAAACCATTATGATCCTCCACATGATGACTGTGGAGCTTGTGTTCCTGCTGTAAGAATATCACTTAGTGGGGCCAAAAAGTATTTAGTCAGCCCCTGATTGTGCAAGTTCTCCGACTTCAACATAGGTACACTTCAACTATGAGACAAAATGAGAAAAAAAATCCAGGAAATCACATTGTAGGATTTTTAAAGAATTTATTTGTAAATTATGGTGGAAAATAAGTATTTGGTCACCCACAAACAAGCAAGATTTGTGGCTCTCACAGACCTGTAACTTCTTTATGAAGCTCTTCTGTCCTCCACTTGTTACCTGTATTAATGGCACCTGTTAGAACTCGTTATCTGTATAAAAGACACCTATCCACAGCCTCAAACAGTCAGACTCCAAACTCAACCATGGCCAAGACCAAAGAGCTGTCTAAGGACATGAGGAAGACAATTATAGACCCGCACCAGGCTGGGAAGAGTGAATCTACAATCGGTGAGCAGGTTGGTGTGAATAAATCAACTGTGGGAGCAATTGTAAGAAAATGGAAGACATACAAGACCATTGATAATCTCCCTCGATCTGGGGCTCCACGCAATATGTCATCCCGTGGGGTCAAATGATCATGAGAACGGTGAACAAAAATCCCAGAACTACACAGAAGGACCTAATGAATGACCTGCAGAGAGCTGGGACCAAAGTAACGAAGGCTACACACTACGCTGCAAGGGACTCAAATCCTGCAGTGCCACGCGTCTCCCCCTGCTTAAGCCAGTACTTGCCCAGGCCCGACAGAAGTTTGCCAGAGAGCACATGGATGATCCAGACGAGGAATGGGAGAATATCATGTGGTCAGATGAAACCAAAATAGAACATTTTGGTAAAAACTCAACTCGTCGTGTTTGTAGGAAGAAAAATGCTGAGTTGCATTCCAAGAACACCATATCTGCTGTGATGCATGGGAGTGGAAACATCATGCTTTGGGGCTGTTTTTCTGCAAAGGGGACAGGACGACTGATCCGTGTTGATGAAGAATGAACGGGGCCATGAATCGTGAGATTTTAAGCCAAAACCACCTTCCATCAGTGAGAGCATTGAAGATGCAACGTGGCTGGGTCTTCCAGCATGACAAAGATCCCAAACACACCGCTCGGCAATGAAGGAGTGGCTCCGTAAAAAACATTTTAAGGTCCTGGAGTGGCCAAGCCAGTCTCCAGACGTCAACCCCATAAAACATTTGTTGAGGGAGTTGAAAGTCTGTGTTGCCCAGCGACAGCCCCAAAACATCACTGCTCTAGAGGAGATCTGCATGGAGGAATGGGCCATAACACCAGCTACAGTGTGTGCAAACCTAGTGAAGACTTACAGGAGACATTTGACCGCTGTCATTGCCAACAAAGATTATGTTACAAAGTATTGAGTTGAACTTTTATTGACCAAATATTTTCCACCATAATTTACAAATAAATTCTTTAAAAATCCTACAATGTGATTTCCTGGATTTTTTTCTCATTTTGTCTCTCACAGTTGAAGTGTACCTATGTTGAAAATTACAGACCTCTCTCATCTTTGTAAGTAGGAGAACTTGCACAATCAGGAGCTGACTAAATACTTTTTGGCCCCACTGTATTTCCTCTACTTTTATTTCCCCCGAATCAAGGTATTTTTGTGCTGCCTTAATAATGATTTTAATCCTCTCTGTTCTGCTCGATGGCTGGGCTGAACAGTTTGTCACTTCTGCCAGGAATTTCACATTATCCACTGAAAAACTTCTGCCTCCTTGACAACAAACCAATAATCGTTTGGTGTATCTAATTTACTGTGCTCTCTCTCTCTCTCATTTATATATATATATATATATATATATATATATATATATATATATATATATCTCACATCACAAAGTGCACACAAGCCACGATTGAAAATATTCAAATCATTATTTTTTTTTGTTTTCAGAGGCAGACGTCCTGTGATGCAGTAATTCTGGAGAATACAGCACAAAGCACATACAGGCAATGCACACATTTTCTAGAGTAACACAATCAAAACTGTACTTCTGTTTTCTGGAATAAATAAGTCTCATTAAAACTGAATCCAAATAAAAAGGGGAAGGGGGGGAGTTTCATATACAGTGCTTATGTGCTGCCAGAAAGTGAAATACTGCATTACAAACATAAACATAAACAGTGTCAAAACCGTTCACAAAATCTCCATGAGATTTTTTTTTTTTTTACAAATATTAGAACGTCTACAAGAAATAAATAGAACATTTATCAAGATCACAACAGAACAACCATTCTTAGTTTTTTCAAGGGCATTATATTGTGTATGTAGATTTGGCACTCTTCTTTGGTAAGAGGTGCATACTGTATGTACAGTACCAGGCAAAACTTTGGACAAAATCAACTTTTACAGTACATAGTACACATACAAACGGAGGGGAGCTTAGTTTTGAGTTGTGCAGTATTTTTCAAATCTTACAATAAAATGTATTATGATGGTCTATGACATTTATTCTTGTAATTTGCGTTCCAGCTCAGAGAAAACCTTTGCGTTGATTTCATCTACTTCATCTTCCACCTGGGCACAAGACAGTTAAGAAACAGAGATTTATTTGAGTTTTAAAGCCACAGAAATGTATTTTTTTTTAACATGAAAACCTCAATATATATATTTTTTCCTATTTTAGTTGAAGTTGTAAAACTGTGTGACAAAGAATCTGTCTCATGCTTTCATTTTGTCTGCAGTCTTTTAAAAGAAAAGATTCTTAAACATTTTTAAAGACTGAATGAAAGTCATTCTAAAGGAAAGGATAACAAGTCTTTTAGCATGAGTTTATCAGGGAAGCCAGGTCTCCCCATACAAATGGGCAGAAATAACTATACAAATCCCACAAGAAAATAGTTGTGTTCCACAGATATTAATAGTTACCTGTTCTACCTTGTGTACTTCTGGGACATAAAACTGAAGCATGTTTTGAATACCATTCTTCAGTGTGACCGTGGAGCTGGGACAGCCTGTACAGGATCCCACCAGCTTTAGCTTGACCGTGCCATCCTCAAACCCCTTATAGAGGACGTCACCTCCATCCTCCTGCACTGTAGGTCTTATCAATGAAGGCATCCATATCACAACATATGACAAAGACAATAATATTACTATAAGTGTCTTTTATCCTACAGTGAACATGAATAAAGATTCTAAAGTATAAATTACCGCATCCTACATGAGCTCACCATTGTCATCATCACCATTACTGAGATTAATGACCTCCACCAAGAAGTTAATGTTTTTACCAGTGTTTGTCTTTTATCAACACAGACCCAGATAATTCAAAATGTAATGAACTGAATTCACTGAAATTTCGTGAGCAGATAGATAATGTTGTGGGAAATAACTGATTCTGCTTTGGAGGTGATTTTGAATATATTCTTGAACAAAAATCCAGAATAATGTTTGGTACATAGCAACATTCAAAAATATCTGAGGATGTTGATGAAATTTGGTGAGCATATGAATAATGTCCTCTAAAATGAGGAATTTTATTTTAATTTTGATTCAGAACATATTTCAGAGACAGGATCTCAAAGATATTTTAAGTATTCAGGAACATTTCATTTAAGAATAATAAATAAATAAGCAATAATGATCTTTGCTAACATTTTGTGAACAAATGAATAATGCCCTAAGAAGTCATTTATGTAATTTTTGAGTCAATCCAGGACATAGTCTGGATCTGGGAATCCAGAAGAATGTTAAGCCGCCGTCACACATAGCTAGAATGTGGAGGAACCATTCATACATGGCAAATATTGCCATAATCTGACGCAGTCAGATGGCACCGGCATGGGAGCTGTCACTCACTCACCCACCCACGCAATCAACTCTCCGCTTGTCCTCACATTCCCAATGCTAAACTGACCTCTCATCAGTGTGTGTCTTACATGACAGAGTGTGCATGTGTATGTGTGTAGTACAGGTGATCTGAGTGATGAGTGTGTGTCCACTCAGCTGTGCGCGTGTGTTCACAATGGGTGAACGAGCCGTGAGTGTAGAACAGGTGATCAAAGCAGCGTGCGAGTGTGTGGCCGAAATGTTCGCTCAGCTATGTGTATATGTGTTCATAAACGCTGTACCAGCCACTCTGCATGTGCACGTGAGCACAGGAGCTGTCTATCCAGAGAGCACACAAAAAGGCTGACAGCTGTCAGTGAGCAGCTGCTGTTGTACAATCCAGTGAAAAATCCCTTTAGGTGTTTGATCACTACATACTTGCATTGCTAGATTTTACTTTTCCCGCTGGACTCCGTAACTGCTGTTGAACTGCGCTGGCAGTGCGCCAACTTCCCACATGTGCAAAACTTTGAGATGCAGCCAGTGGACTTTCTCTTTGCTTAAACTCTTTTTGATGTCATTTTACTTGATACGCATCTTAACACAACTGTAGTTGGATTATCATTGTGGGACAGCGCTTCACATGGGATTTAATCATACTAGAGATGGAGTATGCATTGGTTATCTGATTGACGTTGCCAGTACACAGCGCAGCTGGGAGAAAGGGACTTGTCGGCAGGCTTTGCTGTGATTGATCGATCTCAGAGCTCAATCAACCTCAATCAGATCGTTTCAGATGCTGTTTTGATGCTGTCAGAATAAGGAAATTGTGGTCGGATGGTCGTCAGATTACACATGGACTGCCGTCGGGTAGGTGTCCGATCTCAACGGCGCCCGGAGAGTTTTGCACATGTGCATCACACTTGGGGGGGGGGGCAGCCAATTTTGACCAACTGTGTTGACTTCCGTAAATGGCTGTCAGAGACGTTTCGGAACTGAAATCCGGCACTCTTCGGATGTGCGCCAATTCATAAATCCAACGCCACTCTGCGTGATTCCGGCTATATGTGATGGGGGCATTAGTGATGTAGCAACAATGAACTTAAAAAAGTCATGAATTGATCATGGTTACAATTTATGTGCATACAGTTAAATTCTTAGGAAACCAGGCAAATGATAGTGGGTAATGAAAGTGGGTATTTTGGCGGCTGGGTGTATTGACGGAGGTATGAGCCTTTGTGCCTTCTAGTTTCCCATATGACTAGGGTAAAAACAACTAATGATCTAGTCACATTATTACGAGAGTATAGCCAACAACTACCATCTCAAAATAAATTATCTACCTGATTCTGGTGTCCAGAAGTTCCTTTATCATTAATACAACATCATCATCATCTTCTGAAACACCTGCATGGGAAACATGTACAATATGGATATACTCCATAATACACAACTAAGCATATCATTTCCAAATGACCCCGATGTGCATATTTGCAAACTCACTGCTTTCATGGTGCACTGCCCCTGTTGTTATGGGGTCTCCACTCTCAAGGAACTTAGCAATAGCCTGCAAAGCATGGCGCTTAATGTCTGTCCATTCAATGTCTTCATCTTCCTGTCAGGACACCAAAAATCTTATGATACTACATCAGAATGGTTGTGTAGGAGTATTAGCCCACAGACAAGTTGCAAGAGTATGTTTAAGCCATACCTTAGTGACTGTTATAAAGTCAGGGCCAAAAAACACACTTTTTACACCTTCAATCTCAAACAGGTCCCTAAAGGAAACAGTGTGAATGTTATTGTTCAGCAAAACTTTAAAATTCATCATGAAAGGACAAAGTCTATGTTACTGTTTAATAACATACAGGGATTTATTAAAAGCAAGCCACTAGCACTCTTCAAATAAGTTAATCTGAACACTGTCACACACTAAATCCATAATCATACACGGCCCAGTTTTATGAGTAAATTTAAGTCGCTTCGGCTGCTCTCTCCGGGTCGCCACAGCAAATCCGAGGTGGCTCTGCATGTTGAATTGGCACAAGTTTTATGCTGGATGCGTACCTTACATAAAGAAATGTGGTAGGGGTGGGGTGTGAACCAGGAACCTTCTGCACAGAAATCAAGTGTACTAATCACTTGGCCACCACCCCTGCTGGCACAGTTTTTTGAGTGTAAGTGTTATTATTGTGTTATACTACCTGGCTAAAGACGAACATCCAGCAGAGTCCGAAGAGGGAAAGTCAAGTGTGCCACTTCCAAGCACAGGTTTACCAGGAATAAACTTCAAGCTTCTCGGGTTTGGTGTGTCTTGCGTCTGGATGGACAGCTGTCTTACTGAAAGATATTTTGAAGGGTGAGAAAAGCATGCCCAAGATCTGTTTTTGGAAAAACTGACACAATGTAGATCAGAAATTCTTTCAACAAAACTGTCTCACTTGAGAAGTGTATGGTTCTTGTCCGAGGCTGAAGTGGAACGTTTCCGAAGAGCTGGTTCATGCATTGAATGGGGTATGAGCTTCTTAAATTTGTTGAAAATCTAGCAACAGAAACAGTTAGATAAAGACAGGCGCCTGAGGTCTTAAACAGCATTTACACACTTTTCCATGCTCCTCCAAACCTGCACATAGACCCTCATCTTCAAGCTGCTCTTACACCTGGCTGAGTTTGGTGCCTAGTTCTCATCACTAGATATGGAACCATCAAAAAACGAAGGACATCTCCTGTTTGGGAGCATTTTGCAATGGTCAATCTGGTCAATCTTCGTTCCTACTCTCACCTATGGTCATGAATGTTGGGTCATGACCGAAAGAACTAGATCGCAGGCACAAGCGGCACAAATGGGCTTCCTCAGAAGGGTGGCTGGTGTCTCCCTTAGTGATAGGGTGAGAAGTTCGGTCATCCGTGGGAGGCTCGGAGTAGAGTCGCTGCTCCTTCGTGTTGAAAGGAGCCAGCTGAGGTGGTTCGGGCATCTGGTAAGGATGCCTCCTGGGCGCCTCCCAAGGGAGGTGTTCCAGGCAAGTCCATTTGGGAGGAGATCCCAAAAAAGGCCCGGGAACGCCTTGGGATCCCCCAGTCAGAGGTGGTCAATGTGGCACGGGAAAGGGAAGTCTGGCGTCCCCTGCTGGAGCTGTTGCCTCCGCGACCCGAACTCGGAAAAGCGGTTGAAGATGAGTGAGGAGTGATCTCCAAATAAGGCAAAATATTAAGTAAACTGGATGAAATCGAGTTGTGATGAAATGGATCGAGTTGTGATCGAGGGAGCTGAGGTGGAGGCTGTGGAGTCTGCAAAATTTTCTTAAGTAACTCCATTAAAACTACTGCATATTCAGCTCTGATGAGAACCAGTGAACCTCCTATTGAGGGCTATGTTGGCATCTTTTAACATGCAAAATAAAATAAGTTGTTTGTGAAGCCTTGTTGCAAATCACACAGTAAAAGTAAGTCCCCTTAGCTGCTCCCTTGTTTGCACTCGGCATCGCCACAGCAAATCCAAAGTGGATCTGTATGTTGAATTGGCACAAGTTTTACACAGGATGCCCTTCCTGAACATAACTCGACATTACATGGCAGGGGTGGGGCTTGATTCGGAAACTTTCCACACTGAAAGCAAGTGCATCAATCACTTGGCTACCACCACTGCCTTGCTAATCACATAGTCTTGGTTGTCAATAGAGGCCTCTATTACTTGATTTAAAAGGGGAGGGTCCACTAGTCCTAGGGTCCACTAGTCCTAACCTCTTTATATTATTTGTGTATATTACAACCCCAAACTGATTTTAAAGATCCATTTACAAAAATAAAACATACGATTCTGTTGCCATACATCAGTAATCACCTTTAACTGTACCGTTGTCTATAAATCTGTGGAATTAAAAATCAACAAATAATGGTAATTAACCCAATTAAATGCTTTTTTTTTTTTTTTTTTTATTGTCACACTTTTGTCACATTACTTAACCCACTTTATTGCAACAACAAGCCTACCATAAATGTAAAAACAGCTTCAACTTGCTCTCCTTAATACTAGTAGTGGTGGACTCTAGTACAGGGGTGGCAACTTGTTCCAGAAAGGGCCAGGTTTTTTTTTGCAGCCACTGACTCCACCAGGTGATTTCACTGAATAATATCACTTTGAGTAGATGGAATCAGTTAATCTGTGAAATCACCTGGTGGAGTCAGTGGCTACAAAGAAAACCTGGCCCTTTCTGGAACAAGTTGCCCGCACTAGGGGGAAGTTCCCGTTTTAAAAACATTCAGACACACCTACCAGAAAATTACTTTATGTGGTGAAAATGTCACATGTTTAAAATTTTCAATCATCTATATTTGTCCTACTTCAGAAATGTTGGCCTTAACTATAAACTTCTTTGAAAAAAATGAGTGTCTCACATGAAAGTCCATTTAGTTTTCCATACGAATTGTGGACAGAAAGTCTACACCTGGAGGACTGATTGACTTTGCCGGAGAAGGTATGCACTCCAAGTTATCTGACTTTTCTACAGTGATTTATGTTTCAATAGAGAGGTGCTGCTCATTGATGAACGTGAGCAAAGCGGTGACACATCTTCACGAGCTTTTTTATGTACGTTTTTTTTTTTTTTTATTAGCGTTACATATGCCTTTATTTGGCTATGGAAACATGGACGCAGGAGCTTTATCTTAACTAATGACAAAGTAAAAGCTTATAACGATGTCTAATGTGTCGCACTTTTGCTAGCCGCAGGCCCGGATGTAAAGATGGTTAGATTAACTCGTTAGATTGCCACTTAAAGCTATCACATTAGACGGTGCCGAGGATTATTTCATATAAACGCGCGTATTGTTACATATTTATAAGTTCAAACCTAAAATTAAAAGCATTTCCTGACCGTAACAGCGGACGTAAACCCCTTCTCATGTGCGCCGCCATTTTATTTGTTTTGGAACCGAGGACCTTGCGACAAAAGACGCCGCGCGAGCTATAACAACAACAACAACAACAATAATAATAATAATAACAATAATGATAATAATAACAATAATAATGGTGATGATTCATTCACTAATGTGATTTAAAAAAAAGTGTACAACATATAAAAAGCACATATCAGACACAAATACAAGCAAAAGCCTAAAATTGATAGAAATATAAACATCATAAAAAATACAAAGTCTCAATGAAGGAATTATAAAAAAACACTCATATACATACATAAAACGACAAAGCTGGAAAATGATGATGAATACTACAAATCTGATCATTTTGATAAGGGAGTGGCTATTATTAAAATAAATATTTTAATAAAAAGTTTTTTTTGTTTTTTTTTTACTAGTTAAAGAGCTGTCTGTCTGTTTAATAACAAAGCAGCAGTCATGCTAACTTTAATGTTTGTATGCTTCCTGGCTTTCAAATAATTTTATATGAATTTAAAGGATTTCAGAAGACATGAAAGATTGATGTAAATTGTCATTTGTTAATCACTCAAAATACAGCTTCTCATTTTTGAGTCTTTTCTAATGCTGTGTTAATTGAAAGAAAGACAAGTCATTTATTCAAACTAAATATTATACACAAGGTGGTAAGGGCAAAAAGCTGGGTGAACATATTTTATGGATTGTTAGATATGGAGTTGAATAATGCTTATAATAATAATTATTATTGTTACTATTATTAATATCTGACGTATCACTTCATTGCGTTACATCTACCTGTCCAGCAGGTGTCTCTGCATGACCTTTGTGAACAATGAAAATTCAAGTCTTGAATTTGCTGTTCAAAAGATAGTCTTGATGGTCCAGTGCCTCTTTTTAGAGGACAGATGTCTGGACACGTTTAACATTTGTGAAACAGTGAAGGAGCTACTGAATCCTGAACGTCGGGCACTGATGAGTGCTGCATCCTCTAATGGTCACAATGGAAAAGAACGTAATGGTACTGAGGTCTCACTGGGTATCTTAAGATCTTCACAGCCTTATTGTTGCAAAACATGCTGATGACATTGGTTACAGAAGGATTTCTAAACTTCTGAATGTTCCAGTGAGCACTGTTGGGACCATAATCTGAAAGTGGAAAGAACATAATTTCACCATAAACCGGCCATGACCAGGTGCTCCTCGCAAGATTTCTGACAGGACAGAAAAGAATTATCAGAAGAGATGTCCAAGAGCCAAGGACCACTTCAGAAAGACCTGGAATTAGCAGGTACAATTCTTTCAAAGAAAAGAAGAAGTAATGCACTCAACCACCATGGCCTGCACACGCTCACCACGCAAAACTCCATTGCAGAAGAAAAAGCATGGTTGCTTAAAGTTTGCTGCACAACATTTAGACAAGCCTGTGAAGAACTGGGAGAATATAGTCTGGACAGATGAGACTAAAACTGAACTCTCTGGATGCCATAATACAACCCATAAATGGCACTGCACATCAGCCCAAAAACACCATACTTGAAGTGAAGTTTGGAGGTGGGAACATCATGGTGAGGGCAGTTTATATTATTACTGAATGAAGGATGAATGGAAAAATGTACTGAAACATTCTTGGTAAAAATCTACCAGGATGATGAAAATGTAATGAGGGTGGAAATTTCAGCAAGACCATGATCCCAAACACAGCCAAGAAAACTCTCAGTTGGTTTCAGAGAATGAAAATAAAGCTGCTAGAATAGCCCAGCCAATCACCTGACTTGAATACAACAGAAAATCTATGGAAACAGAACCTTGAAGATTTGAAGACTGTTTGTGTGGAAGAATGGGTATTAAATAAATTTCAGTAAGTGTGTTCAATACTTATCCCCTGTGTCATTCCAGTTTATTACACATAACTTTGTTTCTGTACTTATTTGTTTTGGTTTCTTTGCATGTAGAGATTAGTTGGGTTGTTACTGACATCTGGTGAAAATTTCATGTCAGTATCTCCTTTAGATACATTTAAGGAGAAAAATGGTGACATGTTCAGTACTTATGTTACCCACTCTCTCTCTCTCTCTCTCTCTCTCTCTCTCTCTCTCTCTCTCTCTCTCTCTCTCTCTCTCTCTATATATATATATATATATATATATACATACATATACACACACACACACAAGTTGTTACAAAAGACTCAACATGTCACGCTCTCATGCTAATGCGACGTCAAGAAGGCCAACCCAGTGTTTCCTTACAGTTGTTCTGGGATAAGGAGAAGGTGTGGCTGAGCGTCTCCTGCTCATTAAAGACAGGAGTGTTGGAGCAGAACTGTTGTTTTTCAGTGGTGACCTGCTAATCTGATTGTAAAGTCTAGCAGGTGTGTGTGGGATGTTTCTTTGTTTCAGGCTACGATTCACTGAAGAGGTCTTCTTTTGACTGATCTGAAAGTTTTGCTGCTGCTCTTCTTGACCACCAAGACATGGTACTTTGGATCATCTTCCCCATCACACTCTCTCTGGTGTCTCTAATCGGAACATGGACTGTGTAAGTTGACAACAAATTTGTGCCTCATCTTGTGATGGGAAAAGATCATTTTACTGCCTCACACAAGAAAACGTTAATTGTATGTAAGGCTTCAAGTTCACTACAAGGCATTTTTTTTCTGCATATACCAATTCAGTTCAATTTATTTAGTTTATATAGCGCCAAATCACAACAAAGCTGCCTCAAGGCGCTTCACACAAGTAAGGTCTAACCTTACCAACCTCTAGAACAAGCACACAGGCGACAGTGGTAAGGAAAAACTCCCTCTGATGATACTGAGGAAGAAACCTCAAGCACACCAGACTCAAAGGAGTGTCTTATGATCTAATTTAGTGTATATATGCTACTGGTAAAATGTTTGTACATTTGAAAGTGTTGAGATTTTTGATGTACTGTATGATAAATAGTGAAAAGCTGCTTAATATTTGATATTTATGAATAAATACTTTCACAAAAACACATCTTTACAGTGCTAAAATCAGGCTGTATTTAATCTGGTCTTCACAATTGATTGATAATCGGCAGCTCTCCTTGTGTTGTCATGTGTTAGGCAGTGTGTAGGAACATCTTGGTTATTTTTAGTTGAAATAGTGTGTGGACAACTCCAATTTTCTACTGAGACAGACAAGATCACTCTTTATATTTGAGTAGCTAAAATGTTTACACATCACTATTAGGAATATATATATATATATATATATATATATATATATATATATAATATATATATATATATAATATATATATATAATAAACATAATTGGGGTATTCAATGTCATACAACTGTTGTGATTTTTTTAAACAAAATGTAGTTGTCCCACACTATTGCCATAATTTCCACCACAACACTGTAATGTCCCTTTAAACAGTTTGTATGAAAGATTGTTTGGGTAGTTTCTATGGAGATAAACAGTGACATCAGAGCACATGTATATAGTGCCAAATCACAACAAACAGTTGCCCCAAGGCGCTTTATATTGTAAGGCAATGGTGTGGTGGAAATTACATTTACAAGGCCAATAGTGCCCGTAGTTAAAGAATCACCCATGTATGTATGTGTGTGTGTGTGTGTGTGTGTGTGTGTGTGTAAACATCACAAATGGATATTTTTGTGAATTTTAGCATGTATATGAGTTGCTTATGTCAACATCAATGTAGAAACATGGTGTCTAACCAGATCCTTACTCTGGATGGCATTACTCTGACCTCTAGTAATACTGTGAGAAATCTTGGAGTCATTTTTGATCAGGATATGTCATTCAATGCGCATATTAAACAAATATGTAGGACTGCTTTTTTGCATTTGCGCAATATCTCTAAAATTAGAAAGGTCTTGTCTCAGAGTGATGCTGAAAAACTAATTCATGCATTTATTTCCTCTAGGCTGGACTATTGTAATTCATTATTATCAGGTTGTCCTAAAAGTTCCCTGAAAAGCCTTCAGTTAATTCAAAATGCTGCAGCTAGAGTGCTGACAGGGACTACAAGGAGAGAGCATATCTCACCCATATTGGCCTCTCTTCGTTGGCTTCCTGTTAATTCTAGAATAGAATTTAAAATTCTTCTTCTTACTTATAAGGTTTTGAATAATCAGGTCCCATCTTATCTTAGGGACCTCATAGTACCATATCACCCCAATAGAGCGCTTCGCTCTCAGACTGCAGGCTTACTTGTAGTTCCTAGGGTTTGTAAGAGTAGAATGGGAGGCAGAGCCTTCAGCTTTCAGGCTCCTCTCTTCTGGAACCAGCTCCCAATTCGGATCAGGGAGACAGACACCCTCTCTACTTTTAAGATTAGGCTTAAAACTTTCCTTTTTGCTAAAGCTTATAGTTAGGGCTGGATCGGGTGACCCTGAACCATCCCTTAGTTATGCTGCTATAGACTTAGACTGCTGGGGGGTTCCCATGATGCACTGAGTGTTTCTTTCTCTTTTTGCTATGTATGCACCACTCTGCATTTAATCATTAGTGATTGATCTTTGCTCCCCTCCACAGCATGTCTTTTTCCTGGTTCTCTTCCTCAGCCCCAACCAGTCCCAGCAGAAGACTGCCCCTCCCTGAGCCTGGTTCTGCTGGAGGTTTCTTCCTGTTAAAAGGGAGTTTTTCCTTCCCACTGTCGCCAAGTGCTTGCTCACAGGGGGTCGTTTTGACCGTGGGGTTTTTCTGTAATTATTGTATGGCTTTGCCTTGCAATATAAAGCGCCTTGGGGCAACTGGTTGTTGTGATTTGGCGCTATATAAATAAAATTGATTTGATTTGATGTCTGTGTAGTATTTGACAAAAGCTACATCATAAGCGATATACCATCTTTATGTTGGGTAAAAAGTATATGAATAAGTTTTGTTTGCAGCAAAGTGTGGATTGCTGTGAAAGTTGACATTCTTAGGCTAAAGTGTAAAAGTAAAGTGTACTGAGAACTGGCACTAAGGTGTGTGTCTGGCAGTAGTGAGATTAAAATAAATAAGAGACTACGAGTGTGTTCCTATTTTGAATCGTATATTCTGTACTCATTGTTTAATAGATTTATCTGGAGGTCAATCTATTGTCAAGTATTCTTTCCTTTTCCCGTCAGTCACTCCATTGGGCAAAGGCAGCCTCAAGGGATATTGTCATTGTTGTTTTTGTTTGTTTGTTATGGTTGTTGCACTTTGACCCTGAACTGTCTCAGTTTTTTGATTTTGTCTTTCTTTATTGCATTTTTGCCTCATGATGTCAGAAAGATGTGGTGAGGGGGAATTCTGTCTGTCCTCCTCTCTCAGTGTCCAGAGTACATTTTTAGTTTGTTTGGGGTGAGGGTCCCCTGGCATCATGCACTGACCATTAAATGGTAAATTGGCTGCTTTCCTTCAGTGCTTTTTCATCTTATTGAGGCGTTCATCCTATGGCAACTTGTCAAAGAGCAGGTTGCCTGTCTGATGAGCAATAGAGCCAAGGATCTTCTAATCTAGACATTCGCTTACCTGACTAATCGCCTGATCACTACATTTATCTCATCCTTTAAAGATGAGCTATGCATTTCATTGGCTATGTTGAAGATCCAAATTAAGCTACAATGGCCAAACAATAACCTAAACACCCAACAGTGTGGTCTTTAAAACTTTTTGTGACTTACATGTACTTACCCTCCTTTTAATGTGGAGTTGCGCCAGGAAGGAAGATATCTGTCCACCAAAGGCTGGAAAATACATGAAGTCAGGTAGCTGAATAATATTAATTTGCAGGACTTTTATTGGATGGATAAGAGCACCATTTTTTTGGAAATTCGCTTGGTTCTCGATTTAATTTTTAACCCAGTTGGATTCCTCAAATATGTACTGTTGTTATAGCTCAAATTCCATTGTGACAAACATCAATATTAGTCATCATTATACTGCAACATGGCTCAAGACATTCATAAATTATATCAAACTGTAATTACTTGTTGGGTAAGAGAACCTTTATGTTTTTAATTCAAATGTATATTATGCTACTTTTAAAAATACAGTATTGTCTAAAATATAGAAACGTGTTAATATAAAGGTCTTGCTTCATTAAACACATCACACTATATGTTAACAAACCAGCGTGGCCACTTCCCTAAAGATTTAGTCATCAGTCATCACACACACACACACACACTCATCTTCAACCGCTTATTCCAATTCACAGGTACATACTGATTGTGAAATTTACAAAGGCCCGGGGACGTCATGTACAAGGACTTGCATGGATTTCCTACTGAACATGGCGGACGCCAAAACCCAGAAATTGACGTAAGCACAAAACTATCCAGATATATCAAAGTGTGCATCTGCATGAATCCAGGACGTTCCATTTGTACATCCCAATCAATGTAGCATTGAGCGCACATGCACCAAGCTCATCCCTTTCCACAGCCCTATTTAAATATGTAATCCATCAATGGCTGTGTTATTTGCCTGGTGCCATAAGTGTGGAGTGTAGTGTGTCCGCCATTGTCTCTGTGTTGTCGTGTGTAAAATTTAAAGCATGTTTTAGAGACAGCATGCAAAAACAACTAAAGCTATGGCTCGGTTGCCCTTTTCCTATACAGCTTGCTGCAATGCAAACGAAATGAGTGCATTTGTGTGTGTAAATGCTGAGGCCAGAGCAATGCAACATACTGAAGTATAAAACATATTAGGTGTGCGGGCGACTGGACAGTGTTGCAACATTCACATTACACAATTGGGGGCTTGTTAAGAAACTCTCTAGTGTTCCACTATCAAGAAAAAGGAAAACACATCAATAATAATAATAACAAAAAACATATTTGAATGCAATTTCAACACTGATGAAATTGACAAAGGTTTCTATAACAAAAACAATTTCATCACGTGATGGTGCCTTTCTAGCATATGAGTGCAGTTAGTAGCTATGATCACATTAGGGAAACTGGCTCTCACTGCAAATTGCGCTTTAAAGGAGACCTGCATTGAATAAATGTGGTCAGATTCAGAAAGAATAGTGATATGTATTTATACGACCCTTGTGAATGCAGTAAAGTAAATCTGTAAGCCCAAATTTGTAATTCAGCGGAGAAATATTTGTTTAAAATGACAAATTTGCAGCTAACATTTAGCCCTCTGTGAAAACAGTTTGTACATCCGGATCATTCCATGACGTCGGTGACAAGACGACGCATTCCCGCCTTCAGTCCGATCCCGCATTGAAATTGATTTTATCTCTTAGTAATGTTACTGTTATACACATCCTGGTTTCAACATCCAAAAGTAAGCTGCAATGAATGTGAGATACAGCTCTGCTTGCTCAGATCCGGGGATCAGTTCAGCGGTGGCATCGACAGCAGGTGACATTATTCCCCGACGCCTCGCTCTCACTGCCCCCGATACGCTTACAGAGTGCATGCGCTCGTTAAATGCCGCCGCGGCACTCACACCCCCGTGTCTGCTGTGCAGCCAGCACCACCTCTCTGTCTACTGAATGGAGTTGCAGCCAACTTGGCACAAGTCCAGAGACTACGCTCACCGTTTTAATGCAGTGCGCGCGGTGACACCTGTTGCTCGCAAGGACAGACTTCTTGCTGCAAAATCCGCAGCGCCGCACGTCTCGGTAATCGTAGTCGCAGAGCTCCGTGGCCGCTGAGAGAGGTTTCTATATTTTTAATGACTTGAATTCTTTGCGGGTCTCGCCTCCGTAGCCCGCGACGGTACACCGGAGGTGAAAGACAGTAGATTTTCAATGCGACACCACTCAATCAAACGGGCGTATGAAAAAGTCCACAAAAAATAATTTTCCAAGCACAAATAAAGAAATGTGTACTCACCAGGTGTACCGCAAGACAATATGAAGTTTAAAAAGTCGATCCTTCCGTATAAGACAAGAAAAAGGTGCAGCTGCAAACTGACATAAATCCACAAATTACAGTTGGCGCTGCGCAATGCATGCTGGGAAAGGGTCTTGTCCCTGACGTCTCGGCCAGCGTCCATGATGAGAGGACAATTGCGGAGGGCTAAATGTAGCTGTAAATTTGTCATTTTCAAATGAAGATTTCTCCGTTGAATGACAGATCTGGGCTTGCAAATTTTACTTTACTACATTCAGAAGGATCTTTATGTGTAAATATAAGTCATTTTTTGGTCCAAAGATCTGACTGCATTTATTTCAATGCAGGTCTACTTTAATGTTGGAATGTTATGTACCTGAATGACATTGCGTTCCACACAGTGGCATGGCTCGACTCAAGGTGACTGGCCCACCTCCTGCTGATCGGCCAGCTCCCGCTGGAATGTCCCTGACTCCCCATTGCCAGGAAAACCAGCATGGCCCAGCACTTGTGTGGGCACAGATAAACTCCTGGGTCCTCACCATATTGCAATCTGGGCACAACTCCAGTAACACTGGCCTTGGTAATTGGAATCAGTTTATGAGCTAATTATCGTCATTTGCAAGTAAATACTCGGATTGCACCATTTGCAAGGTCCTCTGACAACGCTAATGCAGCCATTGTTAATGCCATTTTATGCATCACTTTGTGCATGCTTTTATATCCACCCATATAATTGCAAACACGTGGGTGTGTTAGAATAAATTGTAAGAATAAATTGTGTTGTAAAACGTTGTGACATAGGAATGATATTTAATGCTGTACCTTCAAGGATCGCAATGTGGGTGCACATCCTGGTCAACTAACTACTGGAAACTTACAGGGAGGGTCCAAACAGCATAACCCCACATGCTGTTTTTAATTCGCAGGAGTCACCTGATCAGACTAGCATGGCCAACATGTGGCGTTGAATTCTGGATGCTATCTCTGCAATATGCTAGAAACAAACTGAGCACATCTATTAAAAGAATGGAAAATCATATTTCAGATTATGCCTTGATTGCGTATGTAATCAGAAATGAAGGCTAAATATTGCCTACTAATTTGAAGATCCACTTAAACTTGTAATTATTAATTGCCAGTATTAGCCATAAGACACACACATACAATGAAAATGCAAGGTTTTATCAGAAAAATGCATGTTTTAAATAGTTTCAGTTCTTGAGATTTCTGTAACAAATATGTTTACATGAAAGCCAACACAACTTTAAAGTGACTGGAGAACCCAGACATTAAACAAGGAAAATAACTTCTAAATAGGCATACCCAAAACAATAGAAAAAGTACAATCAAGAATACTATGCTACAAGTCATAGGTGTGACCATTTCATACCGAAGGAGTATAAATCAGAATTCCTTGTCATAAAACTGGCAAGAATGCAGTCCACAAACAAGTTTTTGCTTCATAGTTGTTTTCTGAGTCACAGCTGCTGTCATCGCTCTGGGTTGTAGATTTGTTGTTCAAGAACTTGTCATGATTTACCTTGGATCTGGGCTCATGTCCTATTTTTGTAAGACTTTTGTCCTTGCTTTTCTGTTTATCATGATTTTAGTCACTGGTTATATGTATCTGGTCATTGTATTTTAGTCACTTGTTAAGTCTTGTTTTGGTTTTGCTCTGATGATCTCTTCTGTGCATATTACTTTTGTCATTGGTTTTATGCTCTGTTTATCATTTATTTTCTGGGTAATCATTAGTTGTATTTTCTGTTATACTGTTGTAACTTGTGTAGTCTCGTTCTAGTTTGGTGTCTGCCTTTATTTTTTTTGTTGATCACTGTCTTATGTTGGGACTCTTTTCTTGTCTTCTTCTCTGCGTTACGTATTTCAGTTTTTAATCACAGTTGGTTGGGGTTTGATTTTCAGTCACTCTGAGTCTGTTTCTGTAGTCATGCCCACCTGTCACTCTACTCCTGACTCACCTCTGTCTTGTCTGACCACGCCCATTCCAGTACATTCCCTGACACCTGTGTCTTGTTTTCCTGATTACTGCACCTGTTATTTAAGCCCCTCACTTTCTCCACTCCCTGCCAGTTCATGGTGCTTTCTAGTTCACGTTCCGGCCCTTTGTCTTGCTCTGTTTTGCTCTACTGTGTTTTGACCATGTTCTGCCTTTGGCCTTGCTCTCTCCTCAGCCCATGACCATTGTTGCCTTGTGTTTTGACCAGTGCATGTTTTTTTTTTTACCTTGTCTTAGCTTGACACCTGCCTGTACTGCCGCCTCTCTGACTGTCTACTTGTCTACCAAATCCCTGCTTGCCTTTTAGAGATAAAGCCTTTTTACTCTCACGGCAGTCATTGTGAGTTTTGCATTTACGTCCATCCACCTTCGGTGCCACACCTCTTCTGATCCTGACAGAAGTTGTATGCCCCCAGTTTCCTCAGATCAGAATCAGCTGAGGTTGTGTACACAGCTATGATGAAGCGTCATGCCTGGTTCAGGAGATTGTCTGGCATCCTCAGGGTTTTAAACTCTTCAAGTGTAGGTCTGTCCATTTGCCTGTGCGTTTTGAACCAGGACTTCTTACCAGTAACATATGGATAACTCGTGATATCTATAAGTATCATGTTTTACAAAATAGGAAGTTTTTTCTGATAACTGAAAAGTACGCTTACTGTGAACGCTGTTGTTCACGATCTCTCTATGGTAAATGGCTTTCCTCGAGTTCCTGCGAGCTACCTACCTGTGATAGGTCTCCTCACACACATCAAACCCATTACAGGTGTTGGGAAAGTGTAGGAACACGGACCCACAACAGGGGGCGCAAATGAACGGACAATGGAGTAAGTCAAAATAACAACGCTTTACTGTTGTGAATGTGCACAACGAATACAACCAATCACAGAAATGGACAACAGTCAATTCACAAAAGTGTCGTGTGGGCAGGCTCGAAGATAGGAGACGCCTCTCCAAGGTAAGACCGGAACCACACGGCTTCCTCCGCCACAGGACCCCGGGAATACTGGAGCCGCCAAGTCCCGAACTCCCAGGTGGCCACTGCCTCCGCGTGTCGGACCTGGTACTGCTGGCGAGGAACAAAGAACAGCTAGATGGGGGCGCGTTTGCACCCAGGACTCCGAACAGCAGGAAAGTTACCTCCACCTCTCGTTGGAACAGTAATCCAAAAACTAGCTCAATCCAAAAAGATACACTCCGTTAGCTTCGATACGTTACCTCTCCGGTAGAAACGATATCTCGGCAATGAGGTGGAGATGCCGTCCTGCTGATATACCCCACTGATGATTGCCGTCAGCTGTCTCAGGTGATGGGTGACAGCTGTCACCGAGGCTGCTCCCGTGAGGCGGCGGCGCCCTCTGGTGCCTGGAGCTCGCACTCTAGGCAGGGCGCCCTCTGGTGGTGGTGGGCCAGCAGTACCTCCTCTTCAGCGGCCCACACAACAGGACCCCCCCCTCAACGGGCGCCTCCTGGCGCCTGAACGGGCTTGTCCGGGGTGGCGACGGTAGAAGTCGGCCAGGAGGGCCGGGTCCAGGATGAAGCTCCTCTTCACCCAGGAGCGTTCTTCGGGACCGTACCCCTCCCAGTCCACCAGATATTGAAAGCCCCGGCCCATCCGTCGGACGTCCAACAACCGGCGCACTGTCCAAGCCGGCTCGCCATCGATGATCTGGGCAGGAGGTGGTGCCGGACCGGGTGTACAGAGGGGCGAGGTGTGATGGGGCTTGATTTTTGACACATGAAATACTGGATGGATCCGCAGTGAGGCTTCGGCTTCCAGCCTCACTGCGGCGGGATTGATGACCTTGAGAATTTTAAACGGACCTATGTACCTGTCTTGCAGTTTCGGGGAGGCCACTTGCAGTGGAATGTCCTTGGTGGACAACCACACTTCCTGCCCGGGGCGATACGTAGGGGCCGGGGTCCGCCGCCGGTCTGCATGGGTCTTCGCCCTCATCCGGGCCTTCAGCAAAGCAGAACGGGCGGCACGCCACACCCGACGGCACTTCCGCAGATGGGCCTGGACCGAGGGCACACCGACCTCTCCCTCAACCACCGGGAATAATGGGGGCTGATACCCCAAACACACCTCAAAGGGGGGGAGGCCGGTGGCTGATGACACTTGACTGTTGTGGGCGTACTCGATCCAGGCCAGATGAGTACTCCAGGCCGCCGGGTGCGCGGCTGTCACACAACGTAGCGTTTGCTCCATTTCTTGATTGGCCCGCTCTGCTTGCCCGTTGGTCTGGGGGTGATACCCGGATGAGAGACTGACCGTGGCCCCCAGTTCCCGGCAAAAGCTCCTCCAGACATGCGAGGAGAACTGGGGACCGCGATCGGAGACGATGTCTGATGGTATTCCATGCAGGCGGACGACGTGGTGAACCAGGAGGTCCGCTGTCTCCTGGGCCGTTGGGAGCTTCGGGAGGGCCACGAAGTGGGCCGCCTTGGAGAATCGGTCCACTATCGTGAGGATGACGGTGTTTCCCTGGGACGGCGGGAGGCCCGTGACAAAATCCAGGCCGATGTGGGACCAGGGGCGATGAGGCACGGGCAGCGGCTGTAGCAGTCCCGGAGCCTTGCGATGGTCGGCCTTGCCCCTGGCGCAGGTGGTACAGGCCTGGATATAGTCCCGGACGTCGGCCTCCAGGGACGCCCACCAGAAGCGCTGCCGGACAACTGCCATGGTTCTTCGCACCCCTGGATGACAGGAGAGCTTAGAGCTGTGACAGAAGTCCAGGACTGCAGCCCTTGCCTCTGGTGGGACGTAAAGTCTGTTCTTTGGTCCAGTCCCGGGGTCCGGGCTTCGTGCCAGGGCCTCCCGGACGGTTCTCTGTACGTCCCAGGTGAGGGTGGCCACGATAGTGGACTCCGGGATGATGGGTTCCGGTGGATCCGACAACTCCGTTTTGACCTCGTCTTCGTGTACCCGGGACAAGGCATCCGATTTCTGGTTCTTGGTCCCGGGCCGGTAGGTGATGCGGAAGTCAAAACGGCCCCGAAGAACAGTGACCAGCGGGCTTGCCTGGGATTCAGTCCCGAACGTGTTACGAACCGTGATTTCGTTCAGCCCCCTGTAATCAATGCATGGACGTAATCCGCCATCCTTTTTCCCCACAAAAAGAAACCCGCACCCATCGGGGAGGTGGAATTCCGGATCAACCCGGCAGCCAAAGAGTCCCGGATGTAGGTCTCCATTGATTCGCGTTCAGGTCGTGAGAGGTTGTACAGCCTACTGGACGGGAACTCAACGCCTGGAACCAAATCAATGACACAATCATACGGGCGGTGCGGGGGAAGGGTGAGCGCCAGATCCTTGCTAAACACCTCCGCAAGGTCATGGTACTGCACCGGCACCGTCCCTAGATTGGGCGGGGCTCTGACCTCCTCCCTGGCCTGGGAACCGGGAGGAACCGAGGAACCTAAACATACCCGATGGCAGGTCTCGCTCCACTGAACCACTACCCCGGACGGCCAATCGATCCGGGGATTGTGTTTCAACATCCAGGGAAAACCTAAAATCACACGGGAGGTGGCCGGAGTCACGAAAAACTCGATCTCCTCCCGGTGATTCCCCGACACCACCAGAGTTACTGGTGGTGTCTTGTGAGTGATTGGAGGGAGTAGGGAGCCATCTAGCGCCCGTACCTGCACAGGCGAGGTAAGCGCCACCAGAGGGAACCCTATCTCCCTGGCCCATTTGCTGTCTAGCAAATTCCCTTCTGAGCCCGTGTCCACCAGTGCTGGGGCCTTCAGGGTTAAATCCTCATAAAGGATTGTAACTGGGAGTCGTGTGGCGATGTGGGTGTGTCCCATGTGAACGTCTCGGCCCACCTCTAGCCCAGTTTCTAGGGGCGGGCGTTGGTGTTTAACCGCTCGGGGCAGTCTCTTACCTGATGCTCAATCAAGCCACAAACAAAACACGCCCCGCGGGCCAGCCTCCTTTGTGTGACCGGTGCCCTAAATGTTGCCCTACTCGTGTCCATAGCTTCGTCAGCAGGGGGGGGCTGTAACCGCACGGAGCGCAGAGGCCGTGGAGCGTGGGGAGGGCGGAACGCGGTCGGAACCGGAAGGGAGAGGGACGATGCGTGCCTGGCCATGCCCTTCGTCTCGTTCCCGACGGCGCTCATTTAACCGATTGTCTAATCGTATGACAAGATCGATAAGCCCATCTAAATCCCGCGGGTCGTCCTTAGCCACCAGGTGCTCCTTGAGGACCAACGGCAGTCCGTTTACGAAGGCGGCGCGGAGGGCAGCGCTATTCCAGCCGGACCTCGCAGCCGCGATGCGGAAGTCGACTGCATAGGCAGCTGCGCTCCGGCGCCCCTGTCTCATTGACAGCAGCACGGCTGAAGCGGTCTCTCCTCTATTAGGGTGATCGAACACCGTTCTGAGCTCCCTCACAAACCCATCATATGTCAGAAGGAGCCGTGAACTTTGCTCCCAGAGCGCTGTAGCCCAAGCGCGTGCCTCACCACGAAGCAGATTTATCACATAAGCTACTTTGCTAGCGTCGGTCGCGTACATGACGGGACGCTGTGCGAAGACGAGCGAACACTGCATAAGAAAATCCGCGCACGTCTCCACACAGCCTCCGTACGGCTCTGGGGGGCTTATGTATGCTTCAGGGGAAGGTGGGAGGGGTCGTTGGACAACCAGTGGAACGTCGCTGTTACGCACAGGGTCTACGGGAGGGAGAGCCGCAGCGGCGCCCGGAGGGCGCGCTTCCACCTGCGCGGCGAGAGCCTCCACCCTGCGGTTCAGGAGGACATTCTGCTCGGTCATCAAATCCAACCGAGTCGTGAAAGCGGTGAGGATCCGCTGCAACTCACCGATTACCCCTCCTGCGGACGCCTGTGCGCCGTGTTCTTCCATTGGCCGTTCAACAGCCGGTTGACGCCCCTCGGGATCCATGACGCTGGCCGAGATATCCTGTTGGGAAAGTGTAGGAACACGGACCCACAACAGGGGGCGCAAATGAACGGACAATGGAGTAAGTCAAAATAACAACGCTTTACTGTTGTGAATATGCACAACGAATACAACCAATCACAGAAATGGACAACAGTCAATTCACAAAAGTGTCGCGTGGGCAGGCTCGAAGATAGGAGACGCCTCTCCAAGGTAAGACCGGAACCACACGGCTTCCTCCGCCACAGGACCCCGGGAATACTGGAGCCGCCAAGTCCCGAACTCCCAGGTGGCCACTGCCTCCGCGTGTCGGACCTGGTACTGCTGGCGAGGAACAAAGAACAGTTAGATGGGGGCGCGTTTGCACCCAGGACTCCGAACAGCAGGAAAGTTACCTCCACCTCTCGTTGGAACAGTAATCCAAAAACTAGCTCAATCCAAAAAGATACACTCCGTTAGCTTTGATACGTTACCTCTCCGGTAGAAACGATATCTCGGCAATGAGGTGGAGATGCCGTCCTGCTGATATACCCCACTGATGATTGCCGTCAGCTGTCTCAGGTGATGGGTGACAGCTGTCACCGAGGCTGCTCCCGTGAGGCGGCGGCGCCCTCTGGTGCCTGGAGCCTGCACTCCAGGCAGGGCGCCCTCTGGTGGTGGTGGGCCAGCAGTACCTCCTCTTCAGCGGCCCACACAACAACAGGATGAAATACTAATGTCCAGCATCAGTTGTGTCTCTGTGCGGAAGAAGATGCCATATAATAACCTCAATAAAATACAATGAAACACAAATCAAATCCACTGATGTGTTATTTAAAGGTAACACATCAGTTGATCACGTTCAGTCAAACACACAACTTACAGGGTCTGATTTGTTTATAGCACTATTTGGTAAGTAAATTAAAACATATGGGTTTATTGAATACAGAACGTTCTATAAACATGATATTGTACATCAAGTCTTTTTTTTTTTTTCAAATTACCTGCATAACAAGGTATCACCTCAAAGCTTGTTTTCTGCCGTGTCTGTAGATGTGTTTATTTAATTTCTAGCATAAACTAGATTTGAATCATGCAATTTGATCATGACTGTGTGGATATTTTTGCAACAGGGATACAGTAGAGAAGCTTGAATCTTCGACTGGGCTGCTTGACGCGAGGACGTTTCGCTTCAAATCGCAGAAGCTTCCTCAGCTAAAATTCTTGCTCTGGTGGTCTGACTTCTGTCTTGACTCTTGTCGAGAAGAATGATCTGAAGTCACAAAAGCTGGAGTTTTAAACCTAATCAGACCCCTCCTACCGAGAGGCAGGCTAGTGACTAAACAATAGTGTTGGGAGAGTGTAGTGACACAGACCCACAACAGAGGGCGTAAATGAATGGACAATGAAAGAGTCGAATATGAACACTTTACTGTTGTGAATGAGCACAACCACAATACAGAGGAATGTGAAATTTTGCAAATAGTCAATCACAAGGGTGACGTGTGGGCAGGCTCGAGGATAGAAGACGTCTGTCCTGAGAAGAACCGGAACCACACAATTTCCTCCGCCACCGAACCCCGAGAATACTGGAGCCGCCAAGTCCCGAGTCCCCAGGTGGCCACCATCTCCGAATGTCGGATCTGGTACTGCTGGCAAGGAGCAGAGACAATAAGATGTGGGTGTGTGCACACCCAGTAACAACAATGATGTCCACCTGAGTCCACCTCCACCTCTAACACACACTTGTGCAGCTCCTGTCTCAACACTTATCTGGTGGGGGTGTAAAGCGAAGCTGTCGCCGGTCACGCCAATCTCCAGATAAAACACTCCGCAGGAAAACAGCTGCAAAAACGAGTTTACTAAACAAAGTCAGTACGGCACAGATCAAGGCTGTGAATGTTACCTTAACAGGTCGACGATATCTCGGCAATGAGGTGGAGATGACGTCCGGGTTTTATGGAGTGAGATGATGAAGTGTAGATGAGTGACAGCTGTCACCCCCGGCTGTGTCCGTGGCGGCAGCGCCCTCTCGTGCCTGAAGCCCGCACTTCAGGCAGGGCGCCCTCTGGTGGTGGGCCAGCAGTACCTCCTCTTCTGGCGGCCCACACAACAAATAGCTCTAATTAGAACCTATTGTGCTCTAGTTAGCACCCTTCTAATGACAGGGCAGCTGTGGCTCCCTTGACGACTCTGCTGATGACGTGAATGACTCATTACCATGAACAAAAGACTGAAACTGCTTTGACCTGAGTACCCCATTGTAAACAGGGGATAAAGCATGTCTCAGACCCCCTCCCCGGTTAAGGCTGGGTTTCAAACGTTTCACAAAGAATAGCTCCTTGACGCCTCTCTCAAACCATTTCTTCTCTCTGGCTAATATTTTAACTTCCTTGTCCTCAAAAGTGTGGTTAGTGTCTTTAAGGTGGAGATGAACTGCAGACTGAGGTCCACTGGCGTCCTCTCTGCGGTGCTGGTATAGCCTTTTGTGTAAAGGTTGCTTCGTCTCACCTGTGTAGTGTTCGTTACAGTTTTCCTGACATCTGATAGAATACACTACATTGCTCTCTTTGTAACTAGGGTTCATGTCCTTAGGGTGAACTAATTTCTGTCTCAAGGTGTTAACTGGTTTAAAGTAAACTGGGATTTTGTGCTGTCTGAAGATCCTCTGTAGTTTTTCCCCTACTCCTGCTAAATAAAGGAGAGACACTCCTCTTCTTCTTGTCTCCGTCTCCTGTCTATCTGGTCTCTTTGTTCTCTGGGACTTCTGCACTTTGTCCAGGGACCATCGTGGGTACCCACATACTGTGAAGGCTTTCCGGACAAGTTGTTGTTCTTTAGCCCTTCCCGCTGCAGTTAGGGAAGGGCTAAAGGGATACACATTATTTGAACACATCTTGAAGATTTCCAGTAGCTTGTTGACTAGGTTGTGATCTTTGAACATCCTGGATTTTGTTTTTGTATAACAACCAGTTACAACATCCTCTCAAAAAGAGGGAGGAGGCGAGGGGTGGGTGCCCCTTGAGTAACAACAACAAAAACCCCAACAAAAACAGATATGGTTGAGCCTCTGCCATGAAAATTGTATTTGATCTTTTAACGTCAGTTTTTACAAATTGAACAGTAAGACTTGCTAAATGTGTTGTTTTCTGCTCATGACGCAGAGCACACAAACAAGAAGCGACACATTCAGCAATATTTTAATATGCATCCTTCTTTGGCTAACTTTTTCAGGGGGTTTCTGCACTCAAAGGACTGGGTAAATTAACATTAATGTCCCACAAAGTAGCTTTACCATCATAACTCACACAACTCACCTCTTCATTGAGCTACAGCCTCCAAAATGCAGGCGTTGAACGGCAGCACTTCCTCTTTGATGTGTTTGTGTTATTCTTTAGTGCAGCCTTAAGGTTATAACCTTAAGTATATATATATATATATAAAATATTAAATATGCAGAAGCTCATGTATGATTTTCTACATATTTAACACTTTATGATGCACTAATCTGTTTTAGTTGCAATGTGATATTTGAACATTAATAAAATTGAGAAATACAGTTTTTCTAGGTGTATTAATTTCAGAAAGCTGCTGTAAAGATAGAAACATTTGATACTGCACAAGGTAACAATTTGTTTAGGCATAAACTAACATGAAAATGATGTCAAATGGATTGGGTGTAGTACATTTTAATAAGGTTAAACTTAGCGATATACTTATAAACTATTCAGATATGATTTGCAACCATCACTCTGAGACAAGAGATGATAATACTATGTTATAAAGCAATAATTACACACAACTATTAAACTTGTGTGTGTTTGAATTTGAAATGAAATGGGGCAAAACCCAAATGTTAAAATACAAGAGTTACAGGTTTTTGGTGTTGTTTTAAATTTCCAGGTATGGCCTAGCGTTCTCCAGAAATCATGTATGCTCCCTTACTGATTGGTGAGTTGAGTCTCATTGTTCCTGACAGCTTTCACAATCATGTCGTTTGTCATATGTCATTTGTCATATGTCACAATCAAGCATGTCGTTTGTGCTCTGATCATTTCTTTTCTTTTTCTTTTCTTTTTTTTAAATAATAATACTCTCTCCTCCTTTAGGTATGATGCGAATGTCTGCAATAAAACTCAGTCCCATGGGTGCTGCAACATTCCCACCATAAGGTAAGATTTGAATTTGCTTGACCCACTGTAATAAAAATTTGTGACTCCAATTATTTATTTCCCCCAGCACAAGTGGAGCCACACTACCAGAAAATTCCCTTTTTTCAGCTGTAATCAATGCTGGATCTTTCATGTGTGAGTTTACATACCAAAATCTTAACCTGCTGCACAACACATGGGTGATTCTTAGACTACGGGCACTTATTATGTCCTTTGATCATATTGTATGAAAAACAGAAAAAAGGGGAAATGTCACACTTTTATAGTTATCTTTACAATGAAAGTGTGTTAAGAAATTTGTTCTAGTAGTCTATGATGACTTTTTCACCTTTTTTCAGCATCATTACATGCAAATATTGCCGTTTTGTGCTTGTCCCACACCCAGACTTTTGATCTTCAATGATAAAAATGAATGGTAAAGAAACGTTTTTCTAATGTTTTAAAATATCTCTGAATAAAATATCAGTAAATAATCAAAACATAATTGGGGTATTCAATGTCATACAACTGTTGTGATTTTTTTAAACAAAATGTAGTTGTCCCACACTATTGCCGTAATTTCCACCACAACACTGTAATGTCCCTTTAAACAGTTTGTATGAAAGATTGTTTGGGTAGTTCCTATGGAGATAAACAGTGACATCAGAGCACATGTATATAGCGCCAAATCACAACAAACAGTTGCCCCAAGGTGCTTTATATTGTAAGGCAATGGTGTGGTGGAAATTACATTTACAAGGCCAATAGTGCCCGTAGTTAAAGAATCACCCGCATATGATATGTGTCACACTGACTTTGGATCTCCTCTTTAGTTCTGCTCTTCTGTATATTTCATCATGCTCATATCATGGAGAGACATGCATGCCACTCCCTGCTGAGCATGACTGCACTGGTCTTTGGTGTGGTGGCATCTCTGGGTGCATTTGTAGCTGGGAACTGTAATGTGAGTACATCTTGCAGAGAATGGATGTTTTGTTAAATTTTAAGCTGTAATGCCGAATGTCTGCCTCAGGGCACATAATGGGAAATGCAGATACAACAGGAAGTAAGTTCATGCAAAGTACCAAGAGGAGGCTGTCACTTTAATGATTGATAGCTCTGTGCTGCAGAGCTCATGAGGCTGTTCATGTTCAAGTCTGACTTGTTTTAGGGGTGATGTGTTCCTGTTTGCATTGCAGCAGTATGCTTGGAGCAGTGTTAAGGTGGCCACAGTAACCAAAACGCCTTTACTGCCTGATTAACTCTGGTTAGTATTTATATTCATGATGCATCCAGCAGACACATAAAGAACATTTCCAGGGGTTCACAGAAATCTCAACAAGAACTGAGATAAAGCACAGTTCACTTCTCGAAGCACCACAATATGCGGCTCATGAGGTTAGATTCTGTTTGCACTTGGTGTTGAAAGAGCAAACAAAGGTGGGTAACTGTTTGCTTTATATCATCTGTAAAGACAGAGCAGAAAGCAAAGTTAACAAAGCCTTTTCGACATTTTTAACATCTCACAGGTACCTTCAATTGCAGGTTTCTTCTAAATATGCTTAAGATTGCATCAACATTAAGAAGTTACTGGAAAATCTTAGCAGCATGTGACTAAATCCTATAGCTTTAAGAAAAAAAAGTTTGATTTGTGGTATAAGAGGAATTTTTGTATGTTTAAACTCTAACCTGATCTGTATAATATTAACCACTGGTCTGATTAATACGACTGACTTTTCACAGGTGGAGGTTCTGCTGCTTGCACACCATCTAGGAGCTGCCGTCAGTTTCACATGCATCTGTTTCTACGTTGTCCTGCTCACCGATCTGACCAGGAAGTGTGCGCTGACAGGGTTTGAGAAGTTCCTCTACCCACTCCGCGTCACCTCCTCTATAGTACAAGTTCTCATCACAGTTGGCTGTATCCTTTCATAAGTCTTCAGTCTAAATGACCTGCTTTTGTATAGTTCTTATGTGAAGTCAGACTTGGCAAACTATACATACACCTCCTTTTAAAATACAGCTTAATTATGCAGGGAATAAAACATGACGTCAGACATTTTATGCGGTAACATCAGACGTACGCCTGCAGCTGTTCTTTTAGATACTGTGTTTCTGTATTGTAGTCGGGTGTTATCTGCTGCACTATTTACAAAGTGGGACGTGTCTTCTCGGGCCAGATGGAAGGAGATACAGTACATTTATAGACTTCATGGTTTTTATTAGTCATATCAGTGTTTAACTTGTGTCTTTTCCAGGAACATGAACCTCACATTTACATTTTGTACATGCACATGAAAGCTGCAAAGAACAATAATTATCTTCCAGTCGAACAGTTTAAATGACGCTCACACTACTTATTGATGCACAATTTGGAGGTTCAAAACTGCTTTCAGAACCTCACATTTTGAACTTATTGGTCTTCCAAGCTGAAGTGCTCCAAGGTAAATATATTTGAATATGCAAACAAAGGGAACCCACACAAACACGGGGAGAACATATAAACTCCACACAGAAAGGACCAGGTGGGAAGCGATCCCACAATCTTCTCACTGTGAAGCAACGGTGCTAATCACTAAGCCACTGTGCCACCCGAACATATTAAAACTAGTTAATAGTACCTATGGGCATGAAGACAGTAAAGTCTGTGGCAATCTGATATTTGACCCCACTGGCATTGACCTTCAGCCAAATGATTGATCTCTGGCTGACCTTTCCAAGGCAATTCTGGAATCTACCTAAGTGTGTGCCATGTTTGGTCAAAACTGGTTTGAAAATCTACTTCCTTGACCACGATCTTTGCCAACATGAGTTCTTAAAGGGCAGTTTCAAGGTCAGCTTTCACAGATCATATACGAATTTTGGTAGAAATCAACAATAGCAATTAGGAGTAGACCAGCAAACAGACAGGCAGACATGACCTTGGCCCCAAGCATTGACCGTTGGGAAATTTGAACTTGCCAAGGAATTATGTAACCCACGTCCATATATGTGCCATTTGGTATAATCTGGAGTGAAAAAACTTTAAATGTTGACCTTTGACTCAATGGTCTTGACCCTAATGATGACTAATGGTCAATTTGAACTGCAATTCTAGAGCCCACCTGCATATGTGTGCCAAGTTTGGAGGATGGATTGAAAATCCAAGTTTTAACCTTTGATTCCATGACCTTGACCTTTGCTAAAACAAACCCTTTAAGGGGAATTCTAAATTCTGGGGTTGACCATCAACAAGATATCAAATTTGGTGGAAATTGGCCAAAGGACCTGGAAGGAGTAGAAGAACAGACAGGTAGACATTACTCAGATTATAGTATGATGTATTTAGTATGGCTTAGAAGAAGACGGCAGAGTACCAACCCTACTGATTCCCTGGGTCAACTGCCTGAAGGACAAATTTAAGGAAAAAAATACTATTCATATTGATTAAATTTATTTATCATAATCATATCATCATCACTAAATCATAATATGTTACCTCAAAGGTATACATGAGTAAGATCTATACCTTGCCTACCCCTTGAGCAATCGCGTTGGTGACTGTGGCTAGCAAAACCATAGTCACCAGTTACATTATAGAAAGAAACCTCAAGCAGACCATACTCAGTGGGGTGACTGTCTGCCTTGGCCACAGTGTGCCAAATCTCCCCCACCAGTAATTTGTACAATGGCTTTCCATTGTCACGGTGTTGGCTGGATGATGTAGAAGCATGTCGTTTGTGCTCTGATACTGTATTTGGGACTAAAAGATACAAACAAAAATATGTGGGTTTTTTCTTATTTATTAATTAATTAATTTAGGCAGTGTGGTGGCCAAGCAGTTAGCGTGCTTGTGTCCAGAGTGCAAGGTTGTTGGCTCAAGACCATCCCTGTAATGTGGAGTTGCATCCAGAAGGGCATCCGATGTAACACACACACACACACACACACACACACACACACACACACACACACACACACACACACACACACACACACACACACACACACACACACACAGATACGTCGCTGAGAATAATAAATGACAGTTGCGTCAGGAAGGGCATCCGGTGTAAAACCTGTGCCAAATCAACATGCAGATCCACCTTGGATTTTCTGTGGCGACCCCGAGTGCAAACAAGGGAGCAGCCAAAGGACATACTTTGATACTAAAGTAAATTGGAGGCTTTGTACTAGGTCTTGGTGAAACTCCAACATGCTCACGTTCAAGCACATCCAAGATACACTCATTTGGGATGTCCAGTCCAAATTTAGTGAAAATCTGATTAATCTTCTTCAAGTTATGATGGATACAATAAAGTATGACTGGTGCACATACAATTCCTATATCCAAACACTGTTTGAATCATTTGATTAAATATGTGCATTTCAATATTGAGCAGTTTAACCATATATTATTCATTGCATTGAGGTAAAAGTATATTTTCTGTAAATACCAGCCTGCAACTGTTCCATAGATCCTCAACCTGAAATGCTACAGACTGTATTTTCTTTGCACAGGACAAACTCTGGTACACTCACATGTCTGCTGTGTTTGAGTGGCTGCTCAGCAGCAACCTGGAGCTATTTGAGTTCAGCTACGTTGTGGAGTTTTACTATTTCTCGTCATTCATGATTTCAAATGTCTTGAGCAAACGAGAGGAAGAAAAACCTTTGATTATGGCGATGTCTTGATGTGAAGCTCACTGGACAAACTGCGGTCAGTGGCTGGACCATGACACCAGGACCAATAGTGGATTTACATCACTCTCTGCTGGGATGGATTTCCACTGATGGATTATGCAGCACACACTGTATTCAACAGTTCTGTTCTGTCATTGTGATACATAATATGTGTAAAATGTGTGTTTTTCTTTTCATTTGGCATTTCTAGCAATAAGCATCACTGACCATTTTTCTGTTCCTTATGTCAAGACATTTTAAGGGGACAGGAACTGATGGTTTCACATTGTATTTATTTATTGAACAAAAAGATTGTCTTTTGTCTTGGTTACATATTTTCTTAGTTTTTAACTGAACACTCGTTAAATTCATGGGCCTAAGAATTTTTTTTTTTTTGGGGGGGGGGGGGGTGCATCCCCACACACACTTTCTCAACTTAGTTAGTTAGTTAAAAAATTTTATTGAGCAAGTTAAAAACATTTATATATTGCGCACATTCATCTTTGAAAATCCGTACATTACTCAACTTATGGATTTTGTCCCTGTTACTCCCCCTTCAATAAATTTTCACAGGGTGTGCATGTGATGATCTATGTTTAATCCCGTATAACCAAGCCCAAAATGTCTAGTGACCTTTCAGAAAAGTCCAGTTGATCAGTTAAATCCAGCCCACTCACTTTTTCTTTAAAACATCTGCCTCTTACAAGTCCACAACCAGAATGCTTTCCAAAGTTATCAACAAAATAAATGCACAAGTTGTACTTTTATTTTGAAATGCAACTGGGTCATAGTTCAGTTTGACAGTAAACCATATTAGCAGATTTCATTATGCTCAAGTGAATTTTCAGGCTATGAGAAGCCTCACAGTGCCTTTAATAGTATTAGGAGAAAAGTTACATATACAGTGGGGAAAATAAGTATTTGACCCCCTGTCAGTTTTGCAGGCTTTCCCACCTACAAAGAATGGAGAGGTCTGTAATTTTTATTAGACAGAAAAAAAAAAAAATCCAGAAAATCACAATGTATGATTTTTAAATAATTAATTTGCATTATTCTGGCTCTCACAGACCTGTTAATTTTTCTTTAAGAAGCCCTCTTATTCTGCACTCTTTACCTGTATTAATTACATCTGTTTGAACTTGTTACCTGTATAAAAGACACCTGTTCACACACTCAATCAATCACAATCCAGCCTGTCCACCAGTGGCGGCGCCAAGGGGGGGGGCCTTAATAATGTGCCAAGCCCCCCTCAGCCCCCCCAATAATTCTGCCAATAATGTGAATAGCGACTGACATTTGTGGATCTCAACTGCAGTTTTGCGCTGAGAATGTCTCAATATTGCATAACTGAGCAAAGTGATGAATGTGTGTGTTCAGTGATCCACCAATGCTGAATCACCCTTCACAAACAGAATTTTCAGTTTTGCAAATAAATATTTATTTGTAAAAACCCACACGCAAGTTACAAATCAGAAATTTGTGTTTGTGGATCACAAAGCACGTGTACAAATCAAAGGATATTTGTAAATCACTCTCTGTGCATTTGCAAGTATTAATGAGACAAATTTATAAATCCATACTCCAAAAATTTAGGTTTCCTATATATTTATTACAGCCACTCTTAAAGCTTCACTTATCTTTATAATTTTATTACTGGTAAATTTTAGAATTGATTTAGATGAGATATACTTATTATCTCACAGGAATATATCACAATTATCTGGGAACTACTTGGCAATAAATCTTTGATATAGATGATTTTTGTGAGGTTGATTCCATGCATTGTCTTGAGCACCATTTCAATGAATTCAGTTTGTATACCTATGTGCAAGTTTACTGAACTTGCAATCATTCTAAGTGATGTGTGTGCATTGATACCACATTTTAGAGGAGCACGGGTGACTAAAACATATACCTTGGTATTTATAAAGCAATTTCTATATATTGTTCTTTTTGACGACATTTTGTGGAGCCCCTCCTACTTTTACCCCAGCTCCCCCCCCCCCCCCCCCCCCCCCCCCCCCCCCCCAGTCTCCCCAACAAAAATTTCCTGACACAGCTTTCCACCATAGCCAAGACCAAAGAGCTGTCTAAGGACACCAGGGACAAAACTGAGACCTGCACAAGGCTGGGATGGACTACAGGACAACAGGCAAGCAGCTTGGTAGAAGACAACTGTTACGATTATTTATTAGAAAGTGGAAGAAACACAAGATGACTGTCAATCTCCCTCGGTCTGGGATTCCATGCAAGATCTCACTTTGTGGGGTAAGGATGATTCTGAGAAAGCTCAGAACTACACAGGAGGACCTGGTCAATGACCTGAAGAGAGCTGGGACCACAGTCACAAAGATTACATTAGCAACACATGATGCTGTCATGGTTTAAAATCCTGCAGGGCAGTAAGGTCCCCCTGCTCAAGCCAGCACATGTCCAGGCCCGTTTGAAGTTCACCAGTGACCATCTGGATGATCCAGAGGAGGCATGGGAGAAGGTCATGTGGTCAGATGAGACCAAAATGGAGCTTTTTGGAATCAACTCCACTTACCATGTTTAGAGGATGAGAACAACCCCAAGAAAACCATCCCAACCATGAAGCATGGGGGTGGAAACATCATACTCTGGGGATGCTCTTCTGCAAAGGGGACAGGACGACTGCACCGTATTGAAGGGAGGATGGATGGGGTCATGTATTGCAAGATTTTGGCAAACAACCTCCTTCCATCAGTAAGAGCATTGAAGATGGGTCATAGCTGGGTCTTCCAGCATGACAATGACCCCAAACACACAGCCAGGGCAACTAAGGAGGGGCTCCGTAAGAAGCATTTCAAGGTCCTGGAGTGGCCTGGCCATTCTCCAGACCTGAACTCAATAGAAGATCTTTGGAGGGAGCTGAAACTCTAAACCTGAAAGATTTGGAGAAGATCTGTATGGAGGAGTGGACCAAAATCCCTGATTCAGTGTGTGAAAACCTGGTCAAGAACTACAGGAAACGTCTGACCTCTGTAATGGCAGACAGATGTTTCTGTACCAATTGTTAAGCTCTGTTTTTCTAGGGGGTTAAATACTTAATTTATGCAATAAAAATCCAAATTAATTATTTAAAAATCATACAATGTGATTTTCTGGATTTTTTTTTTTTTTTTTTAGATTCTGTCTCTCACAGTTGAAGTGTACCTACAATAAAAATTACAGACCTCTCTATTCTTTGTAGATGGGAAAACCTGCAAAACTGACAGGGGGTCAAATACTTATTTTCCCCACTGTATATCTGTGAATATCCTCACTCATTGAGTTGTTATACAGTTGTGCTCATAAGTTTACATACCCACATTTTATTTATTTATTTATTTATTTGGCCAGCCATTTTTCAGAAAATATTAATGATAAAACAAAACATTTTTTTCACTCATGGCTAGTGGTTGTTTGAAGCCATTTATTGTCAAACAACTGTGTTTACTCTTTATAAATTATAATGACAACAGAAACTAACCAAATGACCCTGTTCCAAAGTTTACATACCCTGGTGATTTTTCCTGATATTTCGGGGATGTGTGATCTACAGAGGCACAGGAAACTTGGTCAAAATTGATGGCAGGATGAATGCAGCATGTTATCAGAAAATACTGGAGGAAAATTTGCACTCATCAACCCAGAAATTGTGCATGGGATGTACTTGGACATTCCAACATGACAATGATCCAAAACACAAGACCAGGTCGACCTGTCACTGGCATACAGGAGAATAAAGTTAAGGTTCTGGAGTGGCCATCTCATTCTCCTGATCTCAGTGTCACTGAGTCACTCTGGAGAGATCTCAAATGTGCAGTTCATGCAAGACAGCCCAGGAATTTACAGGAACTGGAGGTTTTTTGCCAAGAAGAATGGGCAGCTTTACCATCAGACAAGATAAAGACCTTCGCCCACAACTACCTAAAAAAAACTCCAAGTTGTCATTGATGTTAAAGGGGGCAATACACAGTATTAAGAACTGGGGTATGTAAACTTTTGCTCAGGGTAATTTGGTTCATTTCTGTTCTCATTATGATTTAAAAAGAGTAAACACAGTTGTTTGACAATAAATGGCTTCACACAGCCACTCACCATGATTGAAAAAAGTTTTTGTTGTATCACTCATATTCTCTGAAAAACGGCCAAAAAAAAAAAAAAAATCTAAAATTCTACCAGGGTATGTAAACCTTTTGAGCACAACTGTATTTACAGGTGTATGAAGGCAACTGGAGTTGCTTCAGCCCAATGAGAGGTGAATTGGCTAAAAACTCAAGCAGGTCTGGTTGCCTTCATAAACCTAAAACTTTATCTTTATTAATGTATTTTTATTTTATGTAGCATAGTAATAATATCTTACTAATAACGATTGCCTGTAGCCACCTCCCAGTTCGGTACCATCCCCCAGGAAATCAAACATTTCGGAAATACCCATCATGTCCCACAGGGCGGGCAGAGGGTATTTAGATCTCAGTGCTCACCCCCCTTTCTCCCGTGAGAATAGAGGGCTCTTTTCCACATGCTTAGTATAGGACTGTTGTTTACTACAGAGAGCACTGCAAAACAGGATGTAACTCTTGATTTATTACAATTTAGGCTTTTACTTCTATGGGCAAGATCTGAACCCGGATAGTGCAGTACATGTAGAAATCTCAAGTTTCTGTTTACAGCAATTAAATCTGACACTACCAAGAACTATTTGGCTGTTTGCTACCAGGATACAGGCTGGTTACAATAGCAGCCTTATAGACACTATCTCCATGCTATAAACCAAGGTGAGTCTCTATGATGAGGCTATTCAGTCACTGACACTGAAGAGATTTATCTCGTTTCATTGAAACAAAAGAAACATTCATACTTTTTTATACCCTCAACTTATCAAGGGTCAGGCGTGTGTGTGTGTGGGGGGGGGGGGGGGGGGGTCCCCTGAGTAGAGTCCCTTGATACAAAGAGCAATGACATGACGAGTTGAAAAAAAGGTCATGTGACTTGTGGTGCCATCTTGGGGCCAAAATAGCATTTGCTGTTAATCTCTGTGCATGTAAATCCAGCTATTTTATTTATTTAATCGCTGAAAATGCCGGGTTGTTGTGCATTTGGAAGCACAAATAGACACAATAAAGGGTTCAAGATGTACAGATCTGAACAGATGAAAAATTTGGGAAAATAAAGTCAGCCGTGTGGGGTGGAAGCAACTTCATCGTCAAAGCTTTGTGAGGTAAATTTATTGCTCAGTCCCATGTACAGTAAAACTCACCTAAACCGTCATCATATAAACCGGATATTGGCCGTTACTAGACCAAAAAAAAGTCCCTTGATTTTTGTATTGTTTTCCATGTAATAAACACCGTATATAAGGAATTTTGTACAACAGATTTTTCCCTCGCATCAGATAAAATGTCCCATCTGATTGCAGTGTATTTCTATAAAAACCCCAAGCATGTGGGACCGGAGTCATTTCCGTGATTAAAAAAAAAATGGCTGTTTATTTTTTCAAACCATGCTCAGACTCGGACACGCAGCCTGACGTACACCTGTTAAATCAGACACCACAAAAGGCAGTGATTCGACAGTATTCTGCTTTCACTCCATCTCCCATCATATATAATAGTTTTTGCAGCGTGCACACTGGTTACAAATGGACCAGAAAAGTCAGCAAATTTACAACACGGAGTCGGAAAAAGAGGAATTGTACAACTTACCTTTGATTTGGAGGTGATGATTGTAGAAAGAAAAGCTTGTTGAGAGACAAATTAGTCCAGAATAAAGCATAATCCAGCAACGGAGAACTTTAAAACTGTCACGCACGTCGGCGTCATGACACGGCATTACAGAGCTGCAGAAGCACAAATAAGGCTTTAAATTAGTTAAATAAATCATCATAAATTCTAAATTCACGTGAATTTGACAGCTTAACTATTTTTATATAGATTTTGGAAGCACCTGTACCTGGATGTGTTGCTGTATGTGGTTAAATTCTAAAAAAAAAAATGTTGAAAACATAAAAGGTGAATTCAGTAGTTCAGCGCAGTTGTACCCAAAATGGCGCCATGTTCTGAGGTGACGCTACTCTGAATAAAGGGACCCTATCCCTGAGCCTACAACAGAAACACATGCAGTTTATTGTTCAGTTACTGAATGTAGTGAATGAGTGTCCACTAGTTAAGTGCAATGGGCACTCATGAGTTGTGCAGTGTTTGACTGATTGATTCATGGAAAGTAATTCTGATTCAGTGATATCATACAGATCTGTGTGGTCTTGACATTTGATCAATACTGTTCAAAACCAAAGCACTTCATCCTCATTGAACACACAACCCTTCCACTGTGTTTGATCCCTATTGGTCCCAAACTGTTGTGACCTTGAGTTTAAGGTCATATAAGGTCATAGGACCAATAGAAAAGTGATGTATGACTTATTGATGCTTTGTAGTAACCTTAAGTGGATCTAAAAATAATTACTTGAAATAGCCATTCTAATAATAAAAATAAAAATAATCAAAGGTCATGTGACTAATAGAAAGGGGATATATTGCTTCATATTTGTGTTTTGTAGTTGCTGTAGGTCTGTCTGAAATAAATAGCTTCACACAGCTATCCTAAATATCCCCTGGATATGTACATTGAGCCCATTTGTTTTAACCTGTTTTTTTACTTTGAACCAAGTTCTCTCAAAATCAAATCACTTTGTCCCTGCTTGGCATTCGATCATTGTACCAAATTTGGTACAAATTCAAACCTCAAGAGTTCTCAGAGGACTGGAAAAACCCCTGCATGCACAACTATTGTGGGTGGGTGTACTAATGGCTTTTACAACAATTTTTTTCCAGTCTTAAGCTTTCCCCCCATTTTTGAACTTATTTGTACATCCATAATCAAGTGTGCCATAGGTGCTGCTTAATTTCTTTTGAACAGAAATAAAACATCTAACTCATGTTGTTTGTAGCCATTAGAACAAAACCTCATGCATTTCCAGTTATTCTTGTTGATTACACTTCTGCCAGTCATGCGTCTCAACCAAAATTACAAAGGTGAAATTGCAGCTGGTAGTGCCTGAACAATGTAAAATGTTATAGCCCCGTCACAAATAGCCGGAATCACGCAGAATGGCATTGGATTTATGAATTGGCACACATCCGAAAAGTGTCGGATTTCAGTTCCAAAATGTTCTGACAGCCATCTGCGGAAGTCAACACAGTTGGTAAAAATCGGCCGGTGGCCCCAAGTTTGATGCACATGTTCAAAACTCTTCGAGCGCCGTCGAGATGGGACACCTATCAGATGGCGATCCATGTATAATCTGACGGCCATCTGACCGCAATTTACATATTCTGGTGGCATCAAAACAGCATCTGAAACGATCTGATCGTGGTTGATTGAGCTCCAAGATTGATCAAATAACGTATGTGGTACTGTGCGTGTCAGAGGCTTGGTGCAGCGCCCCGCAGTGCAGCTGAACATGATGTCACCGCTGTAACGCATGTATTATTACACGTTCACCTCATAAGTCTATAGCAGGTATGATGTGGAAATGTTTGCCCAGCACATGATGACATAAACAAACATGTAACTCACCTCCGGTACCTCGTGTTCCACAGCGCAGTGCAGACATCTCATCAAGTCCCTTTCACCTGGCTGTGCTGTGTGCTGGCAACGTCAATCAGATGACAAATACATAATCCACCTCTGGTATGAATAAATCCCATGTGATATCGTCCTGCAATGATAATCCAACTGCATTTGTGTTAAGATGCATATCAAGTAAAATGACAACAAAAAAGAGTTTAGAAAAGAGAAAGTCCACTGGCAGCATCTGAAAGTTGCGCATGTGGGAAGTTGGTGCACTGCCAGCATAGTTCAACAGCAGTTACGGAGCCCAGCCAGACGAATAAAATCTAGCAATGCTAGGGATTTTTTACAGGACTAACAGCAGGCGGTCACTGACAGTTGTCAGCCTGTTTGTGCGCTCTCTGGATGGACAGCTCCTGTGCTCACATGGAGTGGCTGGTACATCATTTATGAACACATATACAACCCCTGGCAAAAATTATGGAATCACCGGCCTCGGAGGATGTTCATTCAGTTGTTTAATTTTGCAGAAAAAAAGCAGATCACAGACATGACACAAAACTAAAGTAATTTCAAATGGCAACTTTCTGGCTTTAAGAAACACTATAAGAAATCAAGAAAAATAATTGTGGCAGTCAGTAACGGTTACTTTTTTAGACCAAGCAGAGGGAAAAAAAAATATGGACTCACTCAATTCTGAGGAATAAATTATGGACTCACCCTGTAAATTTTCATCCCCAAAACTAACACCTGCATCAAAACAGATCTGCTCGTTAGTCTGCATCTAAAAAGGAGTGATCACACCTTGGAGAGCTGTTGCACCAAGTGGGTTGACATGAATCATGGCTCCAACACGAGAGATGTCAATTGAAACAAAGGATTTTCAAACTCTTAAAAGAGGGTAAATCATCACGCAATGTTGCAAAAGATGTTGGTTGTTCACAGTCAGCTGTGTCTAAACTCTGGACCAAATACAAACAACATGGGAAGGTTGTTAAAGGCAAACATACTGGTAGACCAAGGATGACATCAAAGCGTCAAGACAGAAAACTTAAAGCAATATGTCTCAAAAATCGAAAATGCACAACAAAACAAATGAGGAACGAATGGGAGGAAACTGGAGTCAACGTCTGTGACTGAACTGTAAGAAACCGCCTAAAGGAAATGGGATTTACATACAGAAAAGCTAAACGAAAGCCATCATTAACACCTAAACAGAAAAAAACAAGGTTACAATGGGCTAAGGAAAATCAATCGTGGACTGTGGATGACTGGATGAAAGTCATATTCAGTGATGAATCTTGAATCTGCATTGGGCAAGGTGATGATGCTGGAACTTTTGTTTGGTGCCGTTCCAATGAGATTTATAAAGATGACTGCCTGAAGAGAACATGTAAATTTCCACAGTTATTAATGATATGGGGCTGCATGTCAGGTAAAGGCACTGGGGAGATGGCTGTCATTACATCATCAATAAATGCACAAGTTTACGCTGATATTTTGTACACTTTTCTTATCCCATCAATTGAAAGGATGTTTGGGGATGATGAAATCATTTTTCAAGATGATAATGCATCTTGCCATAGAGCAAAAACTGTGAAAACATTCCTTGCAAAAAGACACATAGGGTCAATGTCATGGCCTGCAAATAGTCCGGATCATAATCCAATTGAAAATCTTTGGTGGAAGTTGAAGAAAATGGTCCATGACAAGGCTCCAACCTGCAAAGCTGATCTGGCAACAGCAATCAGAGAAAGTTGGAGCCAGATTGATGAAGAGTACTGTTTGTCACTCATTAAGTCCTTGCCTCAATTGCCCAATTTTTTTTCCTGATTTCTTATAGTGTTTCTTAAAGCCAGAAAGTTGCCATTTGAAATGACTTTAGTTTTGTCTCATGTCTGTGATCTGCTTTTTTTCTACAAAATTAAACAACTGAATGAACATCCTCCGAGGCTGGTGATTCCATAATTTTTGCCAGGGGTTATACATGCACCTGAGTGAACATTTCGGCCACACAAACGCACGCATCTCGTTCAGCCATTGTGAACTCACGCATGCAGCCGAGTGGACACACACTCATCATAGGTCAGTTAAGTGCTGGGAATGTGAGGACAAGCGAAGATTTGATTGCGTGGGTATGAGTGGGTGAATGACAGCTCCAATGTCTGTGTCACCTGACAGCAGTCTGTCATCTGACTGTTGTCTGAAATATGTTTGGGTTGCATCCTACAGGTATGCACGAGGCAGTCCGGACCATGGCTGACCACACCTCTTCTCCTCCCGACTGCGTCGGATTATGGCAACATTGGTTCCTCCGCATTCTTGTTATGTGTGCCGGGGGCTTTAGCCTCCACACCCACAGTTGAGGTGTAATGATGTGTCACATCAATGGCTTCATGTGTGTAATGTGTTATGTATAGCCTTAAGCAGCAGACTTTTTTTTTCCTTCCAATCTGTCATAATTGTAATCAGATGTTAGTGGAACCAGCAATGCATTTCTCACCCTGTGACTTTTAAAGGCTAAAAGCCACATTAATGTAAATACAGTTCCACCATGGCCCAGTTTCTGACAGCTGTTGCAACGTGTTTAAATATGTGACAAAGCAACTTTCCAGTCTGCTGGACTGAATGATTTGAAATTCAGTGGAACAAAACAAGTGCTTCATTTTTAGTGCACATTTACACCTTCATTTTCACCCATTTTTGTTATGTCTGCTCTGTCATGTCATAATGTGTAAGCATGTGCACATCGTGTTTTATTATCAACTGACAGACGAGGGTGGAGGATACAAGTTCCGTTTACTTTATGTACATTAAAGGATCTTACAAAGAAATTGATGAGATTCATTGGATCATGCAAAAAGTCTTATAATTTCAAGTGTTTTCTAAAACGCTAAGATGCTTTCTGCTGAGTTAATGTTTTATATTGAATCAAGAGACTTGTCAGTTTAGCCGTTATGGCCATCTGTGAAATGTTATGCCCACTTGGGGGTTTAGATCTACTACTGACATACGAGGACTGTCAATAAAGTAACGGTCCTTTTTATTTTTTTCAAAAACTGTGAACCCTCGTGCGCATGCGTGAGTTTTTCCACGCCTGTTGGTTACGTCATTCGCCTGTGAGCACGCCTTGGGAAGGAGTGGTCCCGCCCCCTCGTTGGATTTTCATTGTCTGGAAATGGCGGAATGAAAAGGACTTTTTTTCCATCAGACTTTTTTCAGAAGCTGTTAGAAACTGGCACCTGGAAACCATTCGAAAAATTTATCTGGCTTTCTGTGAAAATTTTACAGGCTTCACAGAGAATAAGGACTGTTACTACAGCTTTAAGGACCCCTTTAAGGAAGCTCGGCGCGCCGCGCTCCGAGCTGCAACGATGCAGCACAAGCCACGGGACCATTTCTAAACGGATGGCTCTGTAAATACGAGACCGTCGTGTGCTCTTTCTCAGGTTATCACAAGAGCTGGACATCAGCCATTTTCCGGCAGATTTCACTTTTAACAAGAGATTTTGTCATGGAAAGCCGCACGGAGGCTTCGCGCGTAAAGACCGATTCGCTTTGGAAGGGAGACAACGGAACACCTCCGTTTCGGCGTGTCAGAGGACAAGTTTGGACATGTCCAGCTCTCCACAATTTCTCTGACACGCCGAAACGGAGGTGTTCCTTTGTCTCGCTTCCAAAACGAATCGGTCGTGATTCGCGAAGCCTCCACGCGGCTTTCCATGACGAAATCTGCCGGAAAATGGCTGATGTCCGGCTCTTGTGATAACCAGAGAAAGAGCACACGACGGTCTCGTATCTACAGAGCCGTTTAGAAATGGTCCGGTGACTTGTGCTGCATCGTTGCAGCTCAGAGCGCGGTGCGCCGAGCGTCCTTAAAGCTGTAGTAACAGTCCTTATTCTCTGTGAAGCCTGTAAAATTTTCACTGAAAGCCAGATAAATTTTTCGAATGGTTTCCAGGTGCCAGTCTCTAACAGCTTCTGAAAAAATTTTGATGGGAAAAAAGTCCTTTTCATTCCGCCATTTCAGGACAATGAAAATCCGATGAGGGGGCAGGACCACTCCTTGCCAAGGCGTGCTCACAGGCGAATGACATAACCGACAGGCGTGGGAAAAACTCACGCATGCGCACGAGGGCTCAAGCATGTCTGATGTAAAAACATATGAATGAAATCCATAGTTTTTGAAAAAAATAAAAAGGACCATTACTTTATTGACAGACCTCGTATACTGTCCAGCAGGGGTAATGTTAAATTTAATGTAACTAGAGGTACAAATGTAATTTTATCCTGGTGCAAAGTATGTAACTGCTAAAACAGTAGAACTACATAGTGTCCAAGTGTCTCATTTAATCCCTATGGTCAATTAGCCCCAGTGAACCCTTTCACCCAATTTAAAGGCTATGGTTGGGATGACTAATGAAAACTGATTAGTTGATGACTAATCTTGACAGTAAATTAATATGGTTAAATCTAAGCAGAGAAACTCCAAGCTAACTTTAAAACTCAGCTACATGAGAATAATGTTTGTGGTTCTACTGGATGGAGAATATTTTTTCAAAGCCTTTAGTTGGAATGCTGATCTCTGTGCTCAATGAAGTTCTCTGCAAGGGTACCACAGTTTTTGATAAAGCTGTGCAGGAAAACCTCAATTGCTAATCTAGTATAGCAGTTTTCTTTTAGCCAATGAGTTAGGTACTAGCTAGTCATCCCAACACATTTGCCTAAATATTACGTTTCAAAGTCAGGATCTGATAACACTTGTTTGTGCATAAAACACTTGAATCCACACAGTTTCTTTACACAAGAGAACATAGGTGTGGTTTAATGCAAAGCACTTAACCTTTACTTGAAAGAAGGTAATATACATCATTGAATTACAGATAAGATACAATATGAGCAAAATCATTTCACAATGAATATAGTTTTTTTTTTCTTCGCATCAACCCAGAGTAGTGCGACATATTTACAGTTTTTGTTAGGAAGAAAACAGTGAAAAGCACACCTAATTCTGCCAGTATCTTTACTTTATGGTACACTGTAAAAAAAAAAAATGCTTTATATGCAGTAGTCTGTATGAAAAAAAAATGCTTTATATGCAGTAGTCTGTATGAATAACCTTAATAACAAAATAAAAAAAATTGTTCTGTGACTGTCTTTCAACTGCAATGCATACATTATAAATAAATTGGGGGGAGATCAAAAAGTACTACAAGCATGATTCTGTAATTCCAGCATGGCTGAAACAATAAATGGCCATCTGTCCAAATCCTACGCTTTGGAGTGTGACCACAGTTTTTACCATCCTATAGGGTAAAGTCATCAAGCTGGCTAAAAAGCCTAACTTAACACTTCTGACTATTAAACTTTTTAAGTTTGCTCTGGCAGGATACATTGTCTAACATCTTTAACTCTGAGGTGGCAAAACACTTTGCAAGGAGTGAGAATTCAGCATAATACACACAGGGCCTTATAGATTGGAAGGGTCTGCTTGCAACTCCAAACCTGGGTTTCAAAGGGGGGGGGGGGGGGCTCCTTTCAGGTAAACTAGGGGCAATTACTGGTGTTAATTACAAAACTCTTTAAATCTACAAGCAGATTATAATTGTTCTCTTGTTCACATCTGACAGCTTCAACCAGACACTTCTCGTCTGCTAACACAACAACTGCAGCCAACACGTGATTAATTTTAGTGGGGAAGCCCCAGCTGTTCGCAGTATGAACAACTCTTCTCATTAAAAAGGAAAAACTCCACTACAGTAGTTGATAAACTCCCAAAAAAAAAAAATAAAAATTAATGTCATGATGTGTGTTGGTAAATTATTTAAATCTACAGCAAATCGAAATGGGGAAATTTCTTCAAACTGAGTACATGTTCTTGGTGGTGGATCCGCTCTTGCTGGATGTGTCGTCATGTGACTGGTAGCCAATCATGGCTTTCATGGGGAGCTTCAGTCGCTCTTTATACAGTTGACTGTGGAGACAAGATGGAACAAGTGAGCCAAGGCTTTGAACTAGTTCAAGGAACAAAAACCAGAATCTTTATATATTTTTATGTACCTGAACAGAAACGTTATCTTAAAATAATGGTAACTGGTTAAATAACTTTTTTTTCTCCATTCTTGAAAAGGTTTCCGTTGACAATGACACGAAGAGGTTCACTTCCTGTCATTCAATTATTTTGGTTGTTGCTGGCGGGACAAAGTGTTGTGTCCTGTGTTTCACACTGAGAAATGCACCCAAAGCAGACAAACATCAAGGAACTTCTTTAAAAACACTGAGTTTACTGGCATTATTATGCTTTTTATTTTTTTTTTTGGAATTTTTATGGAATTTATTTTCGAGACGACGGATGCCTGACTGGAGTGCTGTGATGACGGACTTCTTTAAAAATGCTGTGTTTCATCAGTAATTTCAACAATAAGGAATTACAGTATTCCCCAGACGACATCTTCCAGAACAAGGACCTCTTATCGCCAGGCTGTGATGACGAATCCAACTGAAATGATGTAACAGGTCAGTTTAAGACTTTATATTTACTCAGTGTGTGAATGGTTTTATACTGTATTTTAAACAGAACTGTATGAATGATCATGTGAGAACTGAAGCTTTAGCTGCAGCTGATTAGCACTCAGTCCATTATTTTAGTCTGCAAGGCTGAGAGCAAGACAGCGGTGTCTTTTAAGAAAACACAAACACAATGCTTCTCTTTAAATACGTAATAAGTCTATTTAAGATGAGCAGCACGGACTGTGTTTCTCTTAAAAGGTTTTATTTTACTCAGTGTCCCGCTTCTGCTGCCTGCTACAGAACACTGTACTGTCTTCTTCTCTGTTTATCGTGGGAGTGTTACAGCACTACATACAGTGTCCAGCAGCTGAAATAGAATGTTATTAACAAGCCTGGGAAGGACATTTTTTTGTTCTAACCCGTTCAGGAACATCAATTTTGGGATGGAACCCAAAACCGGGAATGTTAAAATACCATTTCTGTTCAGAATGAACCAGTTGGGAAAAAAAATAATTCTGGCTGCAAGCCCTGATGTGAACACCGGTGCAAGACCTGTTTGAATGACAGCTTATTGTCACCATCTAGTGGTTGTCTGCAGTCAGCACCATTATTTCACATGCACATGTTGCATTCTTACCCTATCGTCATGATGGCTTCCCTGTTTTGGCAGTTGCTCGTCCAGATGGATATTTTGTCACCTTTAGGTCTGACGTTGACCACACTTCCACAGACATCATCACTCGCCTCATCAAATGACTCACCGACTAAACACAATAGCTGCAATAGACACCATAACCCCCCACATGAATCACACAATTCTGAAACGTCCAGAAGAGGAGTTGCATTCAAGCACCTGTAGTGGAGTTGCAGACTTACTGTCTCCATCCAATAGCGGTCAAGGTCGTTGTGTCTCTGTTGTTTGGTGAGGGTCATTAACCATCGCCCTCCCAGCTTGTTCCTGTCATCTTCCCACATTGGCTTTATCCCATCCTGGCACATATGAAAACAATGAGTACTAATTTTAGTACTGAGGTGTTTACTGCTCTCTCAGTGTACTTTTACAAACTGTAATTATCTTAACAGAGAACAGCTGTAATGATTGTACATTCATGAAAACCAGAATTACATGTGTTTAATAATAATAATAAAAAAAAAACTTACCTTAAATAAGGAATAATCACAGCCAAATCCCAGCTTGCTTGGTTGTTGTATGTGGTTGTATAATCTGTAAGCAGCACAGTTGTGGAACCAGACATAATCAGTGGGTCATCTTGCACACATTTGTAGTTAACTAAAAAGTCTGCACCATGTCTCAATACATATAAATTACACGACCCAAATCAGATAAAGTTGGGACAGTATGGTAAATGCAAAAAATAAATAAATAAAAAAGATATTTCATGTTTTGTGTGGTCAACATTTCATTTTTGTTATACATACATACATACATTCTTGATAGCAGGGGTGGTGACCAAGTGGTTAGTGCACTTGGTCTGTGCGGAAGGTTCCCGGTTCAAACCCCACCCCTGCTGGTCTCTCCATGGAATACGGAGTTGCGTCAGGAAGGGTATCCGGTGTACAACTTGTGCCAATTCAACATGCAAATCCACATGGGATCTGCTGTGGTGACCCTGAGGGGCTTACTATAGACATACATTCTTGCATTAAAGGCTTGCAACATATTCCAAAAAAGTTTGGACAAGCACGTTTAGGGCTAGTAATGAGGTAAAATAGATGAATGAATGAAGAAACAATGTTACTTCAAACAGGTGATTGGAAATATGATTTTGCACAAAAGTAGTATCTATGAAAGACTGGAGGTGCAAAGAAGGCCAGAGGACCTCCAGTTTGTCAACAAATGCAAGAGAAATTTACTGAAAAGTTTCAAAACAACATTCCTCAAAGAAAGGTTTACATATGATTTACATATTTCTCACTTTATCAATGATGAAAGTGAGGTCGGAGGGGTACAAAAACCCAAAACGTAACTTTTTGTTGAAGATATTTGTGGGCAGTGAACCGTAGTCACAATTTGAACAGCTACATGCCATAAGATGCATTCTGTTACATTTTGTTTCCTCCCTCTCTTTTCTCCAGGGCCTGAACAGCGGAGCTGCTTAATCACAACTGTGGCTGTTGGAACACCTGCTACTAATAGTGAATAAAGCAAAAGAAAAAGTTAAAAAAAACAAAAACAAAAACCAAAACAAATATTGACTGAAAATTATCACATAGTGGAAACATTTGTATTGTGGTCAGATAAATCAGAATTCCAAATCTTTTATCAAATAAATGGATGTCACATACTCTGGACCAAAGACGGAAAGGACCATCCAGATGGTTAACAACAAGCCCAAACGCCAGGGTCTGTCATGATATGTACAACCCCTGGCAAAAATTATGGAATCACCGGCCTCAGAGGATGTTCATTCAGTTGTTTAATTTTGTAGAAAAAAAGCAGATCACAGACATGACACAAAACTAAAGTAATTTCAAATGGCAACTTTCTGGCTTTAAGAAACACTATAAGAAATCAGGAAAGAAAATTGTGGCAGTCAGTAACGGTTACTTTTTTAGACCAAGCAGAGGGAAAAAATATGGAATCACTCAATTCTGAGGAAAAAATTATGGAATCATGAAAAACAAAAGAACGCTCCAACACATCACTAGTATTTTGTTGCACCACCTCTGGCTTTTATAACAGCTTGCAGTCTCTGAGGCATGGACTTAATGAGTAACAAACAGTACTCTTCATCAATCTGGCTCCAACTTTCTCTGATTGCTGTTGCCAGATCAGCTTTGCAGGTTGGAGCCTCGTCATGGACCATTTTCTTCAACTTCCACCAAAGATTTTCAATTGGATTAAGATCCGGACTATTTGCAGGCCATGACATTGACCCTATGTGTCTTTTTGCAAGGAATGTTTTCACAGTTTTTGCTCTATGGTAAGATGCATTATCATCTTGAAAAATGATTTCATCATCCCCAAACATCCTTTCAATTGATGGGATAAGAAAAGTGTCCAAAATATCAACGTAAACTTGTGCATTTATTGATGATGTAATGACAGCCATCTCCCCAGTGCCTTTACCTGACATGCAGCCCCATATCATCAATGACTGTGGAAATTTACATGTTCTCTTCAGGCAGTCATCTTTATAAATCTCATTGGAACGGCACCAAACAAAGGTTCCAGCATCATCACCTTGCCCAATGCAGATTCGAGATTCATCACTGAATATGACTTTCATCCAGTCATCCACAGTCCACGACTGCTTTTCCTTAGCCCATTGTAACCTTGTTTTTTTCTGTTTAGGTGTTAATGATGGCTTTCGTTTAGCTTTTCTGTATGTAAATCCCATTTCCTTTAGGCAGTTTCTTACAGTTCGGTCACAGACGTTGACTCCAGTTTCCTCCCATTCGTTCCTCATTTGTTTTGTTGTGCATTTTCGATTTTTGAGACATATTGCTTTAGGTTTTCTGTCTTGACGCTTTGATGTCTTCCTTGGTCTACCAGTATGTTTGCCTTTAACAACCTTCCCATGTTGTTTGTATTTGGTCCAGAGTTTAGACACAGCTGACTGAACAACCAACATCTTTTGCAACATTGCGTGATGATTTACCCTCTTTTAAGAGTTTGATAATCCTCTCCTTTGTTTCAATTGACATCTCTCGTGTTGGAGCCATGATTTATGTCAGTCCACTTGGTGCAACAGCTCTCCAAGGTGTGATCACTCCTTTTTAGATACAGACTAACGAGCAGATCTGATTTGATGCAGGTGTTAGTTTTGGGGGATGAAAATTTACAGGGTGATTCCATAATGTTTTCCTCAGAATTGAGTGATTCCATATTTTTTTCCCTCTGCTTGGTCTAAAAAAGTAACCGTTACTGACTGCCATAATTTTTTTTTCTTGATTTCTTATAGTGTTTCTTAAAGCCAGAAAGTTGCCATTTGAAATGACTTTAGTTTTGTGTCATGTCTGTGATCTGCTTTTTTTCTACAAAATTAAACAACTGAATGAGCATCCTCCGAGGCCGGTGATTCCATAATTTTTTCCAGGGGTTGTAGTTGTGTTAGTGCCCTTGGCAAAGGTGGCAGCATTAATACAGAAATGTAGACTGAGATTTTCGAGCAGCATAAGATGCTTTCAAGACATCTTTTCCAGGGTCACCCATACATTTTTCAACAAGACAAGGCAAAACAGCATTCTGCACATGGCAAAGGCATGGCTGTGGAAGCAGGAGCTACAGATACTGGACTGGCCTGCCTGCTGTTCTGACCTGTCCCCAATAGTGTGTGAGCAGAAATTATCAACAAAAGGCAACAACATCCCCGTACGGTTGTACACCTCAAAACATGTCTGCAAGAAGAATGAGATGAAATAACACTCAAAATGCTTCACCACTTAGTATCCTCAATGCCAAAACATCTGTTAAGTGTTGTGAAAAGGAATAGCAAGTTTATTTTTTACACTTTCTAAAGTAGTAAATACTTTCACATCCCAACTTTTTTGGATTATCTTGCAGACCTGAAATGTGTGAATGGATGTATATTAAATGAAATTAAGCTGACCACACAAAACATGAAATATCTTTTATACACGCTGTCTGTAATGAATTAGAAGTCAAAGCAAAGGATGGTTGCAGGTTTTGTTTTGTTTTTTGCAGTTTCCATATCATCCCAATGTTTTCTGATCTGATTTTGGGAACCACTCGTGTGCTGGTGGGCAGCAAAGGCTGAGACAGTGCAGTGTTTTCCTTGTAACAACTGTCTCAGCAGGTGGTTTTACTGATGAGTTACTCTGCTTAACTCAAAAGTGCTGATCATCTGCAAAATCATCCGCTGAGGTGATCAGTAGCAAGAAAAACCTGCACCGATTTGACTCTTGGTGGACTACTGCTCAGCCCTGAATTCATGTAACAGATGCATGCAGGCAACCCATTTTAATGCCCCCACCTGAAGGCAAGGGACAAAAATACTAGGTCTCTGAGGAAGGGCCAGTTTGTCTGTAAACACTAGGGTGGTCCATAAAAATGGTCAAAATTTTTTTTTCAAAAAACTTCAAGTCTCACCCTCTAAATTTGTTGTACCTAACATAAAAACACATGTACAATTTCATAAAACTAATAATTTTTACTGGTAGCACACAGCCCTTAAAGATTTTGCTCGCAATAACTTTGTCATATAGTATGGTCATTTCCAGATATTTCCAAATTATTTCTGTCAGTTTAATATTGATATGTCAGGACAGAAATTATAGCAATACATTGGAAAATCAAATCTTTTCATATCCCATAAAATAGTTAACACTAAAACATGAATTGTGAGATGCAGTTCTTCTCGTACATGTATCATGCTCCTACAACACCTACATACTGGGGTAGCGAAGATTTTGTAACAATCAAACATTGCATTTTCATTTTATTGATGAAATACTGTTTCATTATTGATACATTTAAATAAGTCTATGCTTTATATATTTCCACATATATTTTGATCTAGCTCCAAACAATAATATTCTTTATGCCTTGCAGTACTTAATATTCCAAAATGTATGAATCAGCACAAGAACCAATTATACAGCTGTGTAACATAAGAAAACATCCTTTACATGATAATGATATTTAAGTTGCTTGCATCATGACGAAGACTTGCTGCCGTTTCAGTCAGAATATAGGTGGCACTTCTGTCTGTTGTTTTGGTCCTATCCAATGCTGCTGCAAGTCCTGGTGTTACAACAGCTTTAATTTTACTGGCTTTTTGTGGCACTGGCATAAATTCTTCATCTGGACTTTCTGTGTTCTCTTCACTCTGGCTGGAGACAGTGTCAGGTAGTGAGACATTAGATGGTCCAGGCTCCTCCAGTTTCTCTTTGTATTTTGCTTCTGCAGCTTTCCTTTTTTCTGCTCTTTGTTCTTTGGCAGTTTGTATTTTATCTATGCCTGTCATGCATCCTCTACCTTTCTCTCGCTGAGCAAGTAGGAACTGTCTGTCAGGTGGTTAACTTCTATCCTCTTTATAAGTGATGTGATTAGATACTGGATAATGGATAACCTATTGCACGGGCACTCGGGCAGCGATAATTGATATATTTACAACCTTCAGCTATGATGTGCTACCTCTAAATATTAATGTATGACAAAAATATTTGGCAGGCTTTCTTTTTTCCCAAAGCATCATAAAATGAAGGGGTGAAAGTAATAAATTTCCAACTTTTATTTTTTTGAACCACCCTAGTAAAAACAGTTGTTTGACAATAAATGGCTTCACACAACCACTAACCATGAGTGACAAAAAAGTTTTTGTGTTATTCATATTCTCTGAAAAATGGCCAAAAATAAAATCAAATAAAAAATTCTGCCTGAGTATGTAAACTTATGAGCACAACTGTACATCACAATGAAATCATAAGCACTTTATGGGATTAGTAGAGAAAACCTACGCCCAGAAGTCTTCCACTGTGTCAAACTTGGAAATGAGACGCAAGTTCTCTGTCCAACTTTTGCTCTTGTCGTTTTTGAAATACCACAGGGCCCATCTAAGACAGGAAAACAAGTCATTAGTATTCACACTAGTGCAAAAATATGTTTTCAAAGTACAGTAAAACTTGCCTAAACTGTTATTGTATAAACCAGATATTCACACTCACGGGACAAAAGCAAAAGTCCCAATGCTTTTTATGGTTTTCCATGTAATAAACACCATATATACTGGATTTTCACTCACATCACACAAAACGCCCCATCTGATCACAATGCATTTCTATTAAAAACCCCTCACATATACCAGACAGAGCAGTCTGGACGTGCCCAGTAACAGAGGTATGAAACAAGGCTCAGCGCCGACACTCGCCGATTCAAGGAAAGTGGGTACTGTATTTCTGATTAAAAGACCGGGTGTTTATTTTTTTCAAACAGTGCTCAGACACGGGACCTAAACGAGGCAGGGCGTAATTCAATGCCGGCGATTATTAATAAAATGCTGCTTACTGCTTGCTCTTAATTTTCACACATATCCCTGGGTGTGACGAACCAAAAAGCTTTAGATCAGAACCCTCTGCGGAGATGTGAACCCGCACACATACTAAATGACAGAGACCACAAAAGGCTGTGATTTGACACTTTTCTGGTTTCACTCCTTCCTCTTCAGTCATATTTTAAAAATTTTTGCAGCGTGCACACAATTACATTTCGATCACGGATCAAATGCATTCGGCAGAAAAGTCCAAAAATATGGCTAACTTCACAACACGGAGTCGGATAAAGATGTGCAAAGGACCCCTAATTCATGGAGGAAAGTTACATGTACCATTGGTTTGGAGGTTGACAATTGTATTTAAGAAGTGGAGCTCGTTAAGGGACAAATTAATCCATAAAAAGCCACTGTTCGTGCTGTAAAGTGCATTAATACGCAACAGAGAATTTTAAAATGGTCACATGCATGTCAGTGCCATTGCATGGCCACAGAGCTACAAAAGCATAAATCAGACTTTAGGATTTTAACACACCACTCCACAGCGAACTTAGAAAAAAGAATGACTTGACCAAATGTAATCTTTCTAATGCACATTATCCCTGGGGCTTATTTAAGGCAGGCGTTTATTTTATTCAGACAAAGTTTTGACCCTGACACTGACACTCTGGATTATTTTAATGAAACACTAAGGGTGTTTTTCATTTTTCAGTTCAGAACATTTCAGTTCATTTTTTTAAAAATTCGTGCTGGGTGGTAGAGAAAATATGAAGCTGAGAGCTGGGGGGAAATTTGCAGTACTGGGCGGTACCACCTGGCACTGCCCACTGTAGCTAGAACCATGCACTTCAATATGCTTTGCATAAATAATTTCACACTGCATGATCTTTATGTGCCTTCTGGCTTTGTAGGAGCTGAGGGGAGCATATGGGTCCAAGATAAATTTCCCTTTGAGTTAGTAATCTACAAAAGATCAGAGTTTGTAGTCTAAATGAAAAGCTCAACAATGGGTAAAGCAGTGGGAAACCCATTCATCATCAGCACTACAAATGGAACCTTTGTGTATGATGAAGGCTTTATTCTTTCATCAATTCCTCTGGAAGGGTGGGGCTACCAAGGGCAGAATGAAGGCATCATCTGAAGCCTGACCACCCACTACCCAGGACCCACAGTGACATTCATACTCAAGTTACACAATGAATGACAAAACAAGATTACACAGGTTATAATGCAGTTACTCCACTGACAACACCAGAGCAGAGATGAGTCAGTGTACAACTGTGAGTCATTTGGTCAACCCAGCTGAGGACACAACATAATAACATGTACAGCATGGCATGCTGCAAACATACTCAACAGTCAATTAAATTTTCATCAAAGCCTCTGTTGCTCAGATTAGTTAATTTTTTGTAGTGATTCAGCTGACACCGTAGCCAGAGTCAATAACACAATCGAATTAACGCATTGCTCTTACCTCCAACTCATCCAAAAGCTGCATCAACATGGCAGCCCTCTACATTAATGATTGACTGTCCGGTACAAGTAAAAATGTGATCAGGCAACCCAGATCCCACGTAACCCTGCCTCAATCTGAAAAGTCCAATTTTTCTTTCTGAAGTTGTCAAGTGATTTAATTTTTTGTGTTGTTACGAGTTTGAGAGCCTTTCCAGCAGTGTGTGCATTTTGAGACTGTAGCCTGTGGAAAAACAGCCTTGTGTGGGGATGTGGAGTGAGGCCCTTCCACAAAAGCCACATTGATAAATCCACAGTGCACCCTGTTGATGAACAGATGAAAACTGATTAAATCTGATAAGAATAAGTCAGATAAGTGTTTTTGATTAGTCTGATTAACTAAATAAAAGAATGTACTTTTGCTCCAGGGGATCAAACAGACAGTGGCATTTTTTAATTTTCACCTGAGGCCAAAACATGGCCATTGGGTACTGTGAAAGCACACCTGTCCAAAGTGCCAGTTCGGAGCTTGGCTCCGGAAGTGAACCCAGATCAACAGCATCCCAGTCCAATGTGCAAACCATTAGAAAACGATGTCCCTATATGGACCAACTGTTATAAACAAAATATTTCTGACCTGGTGGGGGTTCTCATTAGCCTGTCACCCACCAGGCCTATAATACTGTCAGGTAAACACTAGTTCCTTCGAATAATTCATGTCACGTGACATACAAAGGACCAATCAAATGACAAGGAGCCACTCATTGTATAATATCACCTATAACATACATTTACCACATACATATACATTTACCACATTGCAATTGCAGTAATTTCCACAACAACAGCAATGTGGATACACAATAACAGCAATCCTTACCTGTTTTGCAAGGGATGTTTGATGTACTGCTCCGGATTCACAACAGCAGGGCTCTCAGATTGTTGATCTTCAGTATCAGCTACTTTCTGAGAACACACACATGCGTACTTTGGATATGAAAAAAAGAACCCTACCTCCCCACAACAAAATCCCCTGCTTGTCTCTGAATAGTTGTCAACATTACAGATTTCATATTACAAGAGGCACTTATACCCTGTCTGCAAAGCAAAAATCACCAAATAATAATAGTAATCACCAAACAAAGCAATAATCCCAAGTGTACTCACTAATGTGAGACTTTGTCATTCTATACCAATGGTGATTTCTGAATCTTTATGATTAGAGAACTGCCATTTGATGACCTCAGCTTTGGTCTTCACCTTGCTGAGGGGAACCTCTCTGAGTCACTGTAGTCTGCTTCTAGAATGTAGTCTTACTAACATGAAACTGACAAGGTGATGGATGGATGCTGGCCCTGCACCCCAAGATGCCGACTGATCTCACAATGCCTTCCCTGTGGTGTCAATGACTGCTTGATGATTGTAGAAAGAAAAGCTTGTTGAGAGTCAAATTAGTCCAGAATAAAGCATAGTCCAGTGACAGAGAACTTTACAACTGTCACACATGTCACTGCATGACACGGAGTTACAGAGCTGCAGTTGCATAAATCAGATTTTAAATTAAATAAATCACCATAAATGGTAAATTTATGTATATTTGACAGCTTAACTACTTTTATATTTATTTTGATAGCACCTGTATCTGGATGTGTTGCTGTATGTGGTTAAATGATTTTAAAAAATGCTGAAAACATTAAAGAGTCATTCAATAGTTCAGTGCAGTTGGCGCCATGTTCTGAGTTGATGCCACTCTCTCAATTAAGGCACACTACCCCTTACTCATGTCAAGCTCCTTGAGGCAGCTTTGTTGTGATTTGGTGCTTAATTCAACAGTCTAGAGCAATGCGCCCTTTAATTGGTCATCATAATTCAACAGTAAGACATAGTACATCTATACCATTAATAAGTGTTATCCTGCCAACTATTTTTTAGATTTTTATGTTTTTTAACAATTATTTGTTTAGCCAAAGGCAGCAAGGTGTGTTAAGTGGTTACTTCCTTATAAAAAGTTCTGGGTTCAAGTCTGACACAGGGTCTTTATTTAATTTTGGATGTTTTCCATGCTTCTGCATGGGTTGTCTCCAAATATTGCAGCTTCCCCTGACAGTCCACAGACAAGGAGCATCTGTTGACTATAAACTGACTGGAAATGCTACATAATCATAGCACACAACAGGCAATATCAAGGTATTAGAGAGAGAAAAAAATCAAGACTGTGCACAAATACTGTACAGTAAGTTTATATAGTAATATTTGTGACAGGCAATTACAAGCAATTTGGAAAAATATTTGAATTCACTTAGAGTTCGATTGCGGGCACCCTGTACAATGTATTTCTTTTTCAGCAATTTGTGGGTGAAGTAAAGTATTTCTTTGGGCCCATTTTTGTAAGTTGAGAGAAAACTCAAATGTTTGATAGGTAACTGTTTTATGACAAAGTATTTTTTTAAGTGAACTCCTCTTGAACAAGGCACGTTTACATCACAATTCCTGAGACATTACCCAAAATTCTAAAATATTACAATCCCAAATACATAAACCACAAGACATAGTTTACTAATACATCACTTGATTATCACAACAGCTGGTTTTGTACAACTGTTTCTTGCATTTCTAAATAATGTCAGCAGACAGGCCACCACACTGATCAAAATATATTATTGATTTCTGACCTAGCATCAACACCCAGAGAGCACCAACACTAACAAATATTTACACTATAACACTACGTTCCCAACTTCAAATGTTCGCCGTGACCGTGGTAGTTAGCTTTACGACATGACAATTTTGAATATCTTAAGTGGTAGCTTAAAGAAACGGTTAACATTAGCTTAATTTTACAAAAAAAACAAAACAAAAAAAAAAAAACAACCAAAGTCAGCCTGACAATTAGCGTTAGCAATCAGTGAGGCTAAGCTAACTAGCAACGAGATGCACACGTGCCCATATTATACAGAATTTAACAGACTGACTCATAATATGGACGCTCACAAATACCAACAGTTAAAAACTGTTATGTAGTGTTGACTTTAATATAGCAGCTGCGTTCAAGCGAATCCTTTAAGTGAGTTTGAATGAGCGATCGGTCCCTCCCTGCCAACAAAGTCAGGCACCGCTACGGATGCTAAAACGCTAACTGTGATCCACGCCAGCCGACGCACACCTGACAGCTAACCCAGTAATTCGTCCATACTAGCAGGATTACGCACCAAATGTTTAAGAATAAACATGAGCCCTGCGTAACACAGCGAATATGTGACAGGCCGACTTATGCAAAGTGAAGAATTTTCCAGCTTTCGCTCGCCTCTCTTACCGGCTCCGATGTCGCCATCTTGACAGTAAAAATGTTCTGCCCGTTCAACGCCGCTGCGTCACATTCCCGACCGCTCAGCTACGGCATCCTCCGAGTCCAAAAAGCTGGCGACGTATCAAACACAGAGTCAGTCACTAGTCTGTTTCAAGATCGACCAGTGGAACCAGGATGCCTCTGAGCTCAGTGTTTCACGGCAAAGGCTGTGAATAATTATGTACATGCGATTTTGTAGTTTTTAAAATAATTTTAAATAAATTTGCAAAAATCTCTAAAAACGTTTTCTGCATTGTCATTATGGGGTATTGTGTGTAGAATTTTGAGGGAAAAAAAAATTCATTCATTTTGAAATAAGGTTGTAACAAAACAAAATGTGGAAAAAGTGAAGTGCTGTGAATACGTTCCAGATGCACTGTATGCAGATGTTTTTAAAAATGAAGAATGTGAGGTGGACATTCTGAAAAATGTAATTCTCTGGTTAAGGGGGGATTCTCAGCGTGCCCGGATCATGTATGTCATCATCCTATTGAAAAAAGGACCCAAAAATCTCCCAGGAACCAAATTTTGGTGAACTGTTTATAAAATGCCTGATTCTTTCAATATGTGGACCAGACTACTTTGGATTTCTTGTTCTCCATTATATTTTCTGCAATGTACTTAAAGTATGTTTTGAATCCTTTGAAACTTGTGTTTTGAACATTGTTCAGTGGTGCACTGTGACGCCTGCTGAAAGGGAGACAAATTTGGATCCATATTATTTTATAAAGTGCAGGGTCTGACATATGTTGCCTGTTTCAGGCAGATGGAGATAATTAGCTAAATCAAGTCCTCCCTGACTTGAGAACATCTCCACTGTTTCTTTCAGCTGTTCCCGTTAGGGGTTGCCACAGCAGATCATTTATCTCCATCTCACTCTGTCCTAAAGATCTTCTTCTGTCACACCAACCACCTGCATATCCTCCCTCAGCACATCCTTAAACCTCCTCTTTGGCCTGCCTCTTCTCCTCCTGCCTGGTGGCTCCATCCTCAGTATCTATCTCCCTATATACCCTGGGCCTCTCCTGTTCCTGTTATTCCAATTCCTGTCCATCTTCGTCACTCCCCCTCCACCTCCTGATTTTTTTTTTTGTATAGGGCCACCTAAGCTGTACAACAGATGGTCTCACTACAGTCTTCTAAACTTTCCCTTCACTCTTGCAGATATCCTTCTGTCACAAATCATCCCTGCCATCTGTCTCCACCCACTCCACCCTGCCTGCACTCTTCATCTCTTTACCACACTCTACATTACTTTGGATAGTTGACCTCAAATATTTAAACTCATCTTCCTTCACCACCTCTATTCATCATCTTAAACTCACTCCTTTGGTGGTTGGAGGCAAAAAAAAAAGTTCTTCTTTTCAAGCATGTCTATAACAGAACTACACAATACATTTGTATATTCGCACCATGAAGAATATGCAACTTTAAGCAAGCAATACTTTGTCTACACCAGTGTTTCTCAAAACGTTTTCAGGCCAAGGACCACTTAACCAATAAAAAAAATTGTACACCACATAATTCCCCAAATTTCCAAAAACAACAGGACTGCTTGCCACTCCAACAATATATTCTATCTATCAGAATTTGGAGTCATTTTTAAATAGTTTGAGAAATGCTTAAGTTAGAATATGGTATTAACTTAAAATGTGATCTTTTACCACTATACTCATGGACCACTAGGGGTCACTTACGGACCGCCAGTAGTCAGCGGACCACTCGGAGAAATGTTGGTCTGCACATAAATACACATTACAACAATAGAAAATGGAAAGGCATGATCAAGTCCAAAATATAAATATGATTTTATTTCACAATCCCCAAAAAGAGACCAGTCATCTGCAAAAGGAATGCCAATTTTTGTCTCTTTTCAAGTCTAAACTGGATGTACTTTCAACATACAGTAATTCAGTTTCAAAATAAGCCTGATCATCCATTGTCTAAACACCATTAACAATTTTAACAATACAGTAAAAACAATATAGTTCACATACATATTTACACATATTCTGCTAAATATTATTTATTTTTTTAATGCTGGTGCTAGTTGTTAGTTCCTCATTGATACAGATAGTTGTGTATTGTAATGGTGATTACAATGCCCCCCACATTAAACAAAAAGAAATATTTTCTTTGTAATGTGATGTTGAAAATATTCCACATAAACCAGCTGGTTTCAAACTGTTTACATTCATTGTATTTTGTTTTTTTAATGTGTGTGTGTATATGTGGAGATTTCCCCCAAATACCTCATTTGAAAGTCACAGGAGAGATTACTCATCTGTGGAAGACTTAGAAGTCGGATACATAAAAACATCGTTTAAAGGTGACACTGATGCATTTCAGTGTGTCAGCCAGTGAGCACCGAAAGAAGTGATAAAACTGCCTTTGTACACAATCCTACACAAGCTCAGTGTGTGCCGGGTGTTTTGGAGTGCCATGCCGTCACTTTAAGTCAATAAGTGTATACTGACATCTTGCACTAGTATTAGCACCAAAAAGAAGCTAATGTGTGTAAAAGTCCAACACATTTTCTCACACAAAATTTTATACCACCAGTGTAAGTGTGAATATTAGTTAAAGGTCATGGTAACTTGTGCTGAAATTTCATTGGCAAATTCTAAAAAAAAACAAAAAACAAAAAAAACAAAACCCTTTTGTCTCAGAAAAAACAAAAAAAACAAACAAACAAACAAAAAAAAACCCAAAAAATTCCTGATTCACTCGGAGTTGACACCAACTCCGTATTCAGACCCTGCAAAACCACTATCTGTAAACAAAGTCTTCACAAGGGTCAAGCACCTAAAATTACTGTAGGCAATTATCTGAGTGGGTTTTGACGGCTGTTCACAAGTGGTTTTCCAACAAAAGCAGTAGGCAGGAAACAATTTTAACATTAACTAAACCCAGTTTTATATTCAAATTAGAGTATCCCCACAACATCCCCCCCCCCCAAGAGAAAAAAACAAACAAAAAAACAATGTTAATATTCTGTTGATATACATCACATTTTATGATTTTGACACAAAATTAGCACCATTAAAATCTGTAAATCAGAACATCAGAATTCCAATAACATACGTTTAAAATTCCTTTTTCCAAAGGGCGAGCACTAAAAATTGTAGTCCCTTTTAATTTTTCACAGACCTGACAAAATTGACTTCGTGTTGAAATCCAGCTATTATAAAGTACCTTTATTTCTGTGGTATATCACATTTTCAAGCAAATTTTATAATGCTGGTGAAGTGTTAATTTTGTGGGGGATTCCGAGTTATGCCACGTGTCGCAGCATCTTGCCGCTGTATTTTAACACACATGGGTCAATCCTAAACATTTTCAAAACAAGGCAAATTTTTCTCATACTGCCGATAGAAGATTGTGTACTGTTTATTTGAACATGACAAAATAAAATGATAGTGATGCAGAAGAAAATTATTTTCATGATTAAAATTATATTTTAAAAAATCCAAAGGGACTGCACCTTTAAGTCTCAATAATAAGCACTTCATTGTTCCAGCATTAAATGATTCCTTACTATGCTGATTTGAATGAGAATGAATTATATGTGTGTCATTTTCATTAAGTGTAGCTCAATCAATTAATAAATTCCAATTCAATGCTAAAAAGTAAAGAAACACAACCCCAATTCCAATGAAGTTGGGACGTTGTGTAAAATGTAAACAAAAACAGAATACAATGATTTGCAAATCCTCTTCAACCTATATTCAATTGAATACACCACAAAGACAAGATATTTAGTGTTCAAACTGATAAACTTTATTGTTTTTGTGCAAATATTTGCTCTTTTTGAAATGGATGCCTATAACATGTTTCAAAAAAGCTGGGACAGTGGTATGTTTACCACTGTGTTACATCACCTTTCCTTCTAACAACACTCAATAAGCGTTTGGGAACTGAGGGCACTCATGACTGGGTATAAAAGGAGCATCCCCAAAAGTCTCAGGCATTCACAAGCAAAGATGGGGTGAGTATCACCACTTTGTGAACAACTGCATGAAAAAATAGTCCAACAGTTTCAGAACAATGTTTCTCAACATTCATTGCAAGGAATTTAGGGATTCCATCATCTACAGTCCATAATATAATCAGAAGATTCAGAGAATCTGGAGAACTTTCTATATGAAAGTGGCAAGGCCGAAAACCAACATTGAATGCTTGTGACCTTCGATCCCTCAGGCGGCACTGCATTAAAAACTAACACCACTGTGTAAAGGATCTTATCGCGTGGGCTCAGGAACACTTCAGAAAACCATTGTCAGTTAACACAGTTTGTCGCTACATCTACAACTGCAAGTTAAAACTCTACCATGCAAAGCGAAAGCCATACATCAACAATCAATCAATCAACTTCAACTTTTTTCTTATATAGCGCCAAATCACAACAAACAGTTGCCCCAAGGCGCTCCATATTGCAAGGCAAGGCCATACAATAATTATGAAAAACCCCAACGGTCAAAACGACCCCCTATGAGCAAGCACTTGGCCACAGTGGGAAGGAAAAACTCCCTTTTAACAGGAAGAAACCTCCAGCAGAACCAGGCTCAGGGAGGGGCAGTCTTCTGCTGAGACTGGTTGGGGCTGAGGGAAAGAACCAGGAAAAAGACATGCCGAGAAGGGGGGCAGAGATCGATCACTAATGATTAAATGCAGAGTGATGCATACGGAGCAAAAAGAGAAAGAAACAGTGCATCATGGGAACCCCCCCACAGTCTACGTCTAAAGCAACATAACCAAGGGATGGTCCAGGGTCACCCGATCCAGCCCTAACTATAAGCCTTAGCGAAAAGGAAAGTTTTAAGCCTAATCTTAAAAGTAGAGAGGGTATCTGTCTCCCTGATCTGAATTGGGAGCTGGTTCCACAGGAGAGGAGCCTGAAAGCTGAAGGCTCTGCCTCCCATTCTACTCTTACAAACCCTAGGAACTACAAGTAAGCCCGCAGTCTGAGAGCGAAGCGCTCTAATGGGGTAATATGGTACTACGAGGTCCCTAAGATAAGATGGGACCTGATTATTCAAAACCTTATAAGTAAGAAGAAGAATTTTAAATTCTATTCTAGAATTAACAGGAAGCCAATGAAGAGAGGCCAACACGGGTGAGATATGCTCTCTCCTGCTAGTCCCCGTCAGTACTCTAGCTGCAGCATTCTGAACCAACTGAAGGCTTTTTAGGGAACTTTTAGGACAACCTGATAATAATGAATTACAATAGTCCAGCCTAGAGGAAATAAATGCATGAATTAGTTTTTCAGCATCACTCTGAGACAAGACCTTTCTGATTTTAGAGATATTGCGTAAATGCAAAAAGGCAGTCCTACATATTTGTTTAATATGCGCAGAAACGCCGCCGCCTTACCTGGGCCCGAGCTCATTTGAAATGGACAGACACAAAGTGGAAAAGTGTGCTGTGGTCTGATGAGTCCACATTTCAAATTGTTTTTGGAAATCATGGATGTCGTGTCCTCCAGACAAAAGAGGAAAAAGACCATCCAGATTGTTACCGGTGCAAAGTTCAAAAGCCAGCATCTGTGATGGTATGGGGGTGTGTTAATGCCCATGGCATGGGCAACTTACACATCTGTGATGGCACCATCAATGCTGAAAGGTACATCCATGTTTTGGAGCAACACATGCTGCCATCCAAGCAACATCTTTTTCAGGGACGTCCCTGCTTATTTCAACAAGACAATGACAAGCCACATTTTGCACGTGTTAGAACAGCATGGCTTCGTAGTAAAAGAGTGCGGGCACTAGACTGGCCTGCCTGCGTTATTTAGCATTATAAAGCACAAAATACGATAACGGAGACCCCGGACTGTTGAACAACTGAAGCAAGAATGGGAAAGAATTCCACCTACAAAGCTTCAACAATTAGTGTCTTCAGTTCCCAAACACTTATTGAGTGTTGTTAGAAGGAAAGATGATGTAACACAGTGGTAATGAGCAAATATTTGCACACAAACAATAAAGTTTATCAGTTTGAACATTAAATATCTTGTAATTGTGGTGTATTCAATTGAATATATGTTGAAGAGGATTTGCAAATCATTGTATTCTGTTTTTATTTATATTCTACACAATGTCCCAACTTCATTGGAATTGGGGTTGTAGCATGTTTAATGTGAAAAGGTCATATACTGTATATTATTCATATCTATCTGTATATACATATTTAGGCCTATAGATTGGGACCTTTTCAAGTTAGGTGTAAGAAAATAAAAAAAAAGTGCTTCTTAATATGCCATACATATCTGTGAATAAAAGTAAAAAAAAAAAATCAGACTCAAAGAAAAAGAAAGTCAGGGGCAAAGAAGGAAAAAAATGATGCTACATACGACAATTTGTAGTAAGTGAAGCAATGAGTTTGTTTGGTGAGCACAAGAGAATGGCACCAAAGTATAAACCAAGAAAAATCATCTCATGAAAAGAGAAGCATTGGCTGAAATAAAGACCATAATCCTAGTGTGTAACATAGCATCTGGCCACCAACACAGAATGCAGGTTATCATAGAAAATCTTTCAGTAAACTGACTTACACCAGGAATTAAATAGAAATTGTTATGATCAGAATAAATAATCACATCTTTTTGTTATCTGTGAATATAAAAAACAGTTTTAAAAACATCTTTAAAATGCTTGAAAAAGCACCTCTCTTTAGAATAAAAACCAACACCGAAACTCACAGTAAAAAAAAGAATCCAACAAACTTTGGTCTTCCTCACCACATTGAAGGCAGAGATGAAGGAGGACAAAGTGACTCAAACAGATATTAGAAAAACGTACTGAAAAGAAAAGAAACATGACATAAAATTGAGAGTAGCAGTTTGAAGTTGTTTGAGGTAAGGCAGAAACACATGGTGTCAAGAGTCTGCGTCTAAACAGGTCGACTTAAGTCCAGCGATTGTAGGGGCCTGTGACTTGGGTGAGAGCATAAGGGGACACAGTCACCACACCGTCTCTCGGAAGAGTCCACGCTTGACGAGTGGGAACATTCAACATCATCTTCATCTCCTCGGCTTCTTCGTCTTTTTGCTCTTCTAGCTCTACACCTCCATTTCCTTTTCCCTTCTTCCCCGTCCTTTTGCTCTGAACACCCTCAGCCCCTAATCGCTCAGCCTCCTCTGCCCTGTCCCTTTCCCTCTTGGCCATTTTGGCGTCCCACATAGCCATCCCGTGGCCTGGTTCGTTTAAGGACTTGTGCTGGTAGAAGACCAGGGAGATGCGTGTGGGGTGGCCACGATTTGGCTTGAGGATAGGAGTGGTGGCGTGGAGCTCCCGCCTTGCACACTCTATAAGGACAGAGCCGTGTGACGGTGCCACTGCGACTCCGCCTATATCACGGTCCAGGAAGTTGTGCTCACTGTCGGACCATACCTCTTCCTGTTTAACTTCTTCTGGATCAAGAGGGGCTATTTGTGGAGGAAGGGGGAGAGAGGACAGTGGTGCAAGGCCATGACTCCCTGACTTGACATCTCCTGCTCCCCTATGGAGTCCATTGAGCCTGCTGAAGAGGCCCTCAGAGGTAGATTGTGAGGAGAAGGAGGAGGGAGGAGCACTCCCGGTCAGGGCGGGTCTGCGCAAAGGAGAGCAGTGCATCTCGTTGGCCTCAGGTTTAAAAGTGTGAGGGTAGTCACTAAGGGCATTGCGTGGAGGTATACATTCTAATGGATCCTCAAACTGGTTTTGGGGTACATTCTGGTCATTGGATGCTGGAGAATAACCATTCACAGCACCTCTCATAATTTTGTAATTAAGAGCTGATCCGTTCTGTCCAAACTGGAGGCCAGGCAGATCGAGGTGATTTGGGGTGATGGCCTCCCTCCGCATGGCGACCGCTGCACCCGGAGTGGAGTAGCTGCTGGTGGTCTCACTATAAGTGCTGTGTTGGTTCCTTACTGGTAAGTACCTTCCGACGCTGGCAGGTCTAGGTGGTAGTCTGTAAGCACCATAGTAGGTTTGAGGCTCTCTTTTGATTGTAGAACTCTGCTCTGTAGTTTTCAAACCTGGAATTATACAACACAACAAATTCTAAAACACTGATCACAAATCATCAACAAGCAAAAAATAGGGATGTCCCGATCAAATTTGTTCACCCAATCTCAATCTGAGTCATTTAATATTGAGTATTTCAATTTCAATTTATTTTCATTCATATAGCACCAAATCACAACAGAGTTGCCTCAAGGCGCTTCACACAAGTAAGGTCTAACCTTACTAACCCCCAGAGCAACAGTGGGAAGGAAAAACTCCCTCTGAGGAAGAAACCTCAAACAGACCAGAATCAAAGTGGTGACCCTCTGCTTGGGCCATGCTACAGACACAAATTACAGAACAATTCACAAAGCGAATATACAGGAAATGCTGTTGGTGCACAGGACAGGAGGGTCACCAGCACAAATACAACTCCCATGTCTGGATGGAGCTGCACTTTAAACAGAGAGAAAAAAAAAACAGAATCAGGCATCAGAAAGACAAAAGATACTGTATAATTTGCCAGCATTAATCAACAAGAAAAACAGGAAATACTAAGGGGATCGCCGGCCACTAGCCCTAAGCTTCACTAAAAGACCCAGAATTTAGGTAAAGTTGAGGCCAAAGTACACTTTACTAATAAAATGAATTAAAAGAGTAAAACGCGCAAGACAAAACTATACCAGTATGCTAGCCATACGAAAGGGAACATAAGTGTATCTTAAGTCTGGACTTGAAAGTCTCCACAGAATCTGACTGTTTTATTGACGCAGGGAGATCATTCCACAGAAGAGGGGCATGATAAGAGAAAGCTCTATAACCCGCAGACTTCTTATTCACCCTAGGGACACAATGTAGTCCTGCACCCTGAGAATGCAAAGCCCGGACCGGTACGTAAGGTTGAATTAGGTCAGCTAAGTAGGGAGGTCCCAGTCCGTGAACAATTTTATAGACTAGTAGCAGAACCTTAAAATCTGATCTCACTGGGACAGGAAGCCAGTGAAGGGATGCCAAAATGGGTGTAATGTGGTCGAACATTCTGCTTCGTGTCAAAAGTTTGGCTGCAGCATTCTGAACCAACTGGAGAGCCCTAATGCTAGACTGCGGTAAACCAGAAAATAGAACATTGCAGTAGTCCAATCTAGAAGAGATAAACACATGGATCAGGGTCTCAGCATCAGCCATAGACAGGATGGGACGAATCATCGCTATATTTCGCAGGTGGAAGAAAGCAGTCCTCGTAATATTTCTAATGTGGAGGTCAAAGGACAATGTAGGATCAAAAATTACCCCAAGGTTCATCACTTTGTCAGTGTGATGTATGACACACGAGCCTAGGCTAAGCGTTAACTGGTTAAATTGATGCCGATGTCTCACTGGACCAACAACCATAATTTCAGTCTTATCAGCGTTTAAAAGCAGGACGTTTCTAGACATCCAACTTCTCACTAATGCAAAGCAATCTTCTAAGGATTTTATGTGAACAAGATTACCAGCAGTTATCGGCATGTATAACTAAGTATTATCAGCATAGCAGTGAAAGGTAATCCCAAAACACTGTAATATGTGCCCATGGGGTGCTATATAAAGGGAGAAAAGCAGGGGGCCTAAAACGGACCTCTGTGGAACCCCAAATTTCATGTCACTAAGGTTAGAGGTAGTGTTACTGTACAAAAAACAGTGAGAACGACTGGTCAAGTATGACGTAAGCCATGCAAGGGCACTCCCAGTAATCCCAAAATGATTTTCCAGCCAAGTAGAATATCAAGTAGAATATGATGATCCACGGCAGCACTGAGATCTAACAGCACCAGAACCATAGTGGTGTCCGAATCCATTGCAAGCAGAAGATCATTCACCACTTTAGTGAGAGCCGTCTCTGGGGAATGATATTTTCTAAAAGCAGACTGCAGTGGCTCAAAGAGATTATTCTCAGTAAGATAGTCCACGAGCTGCAGTGACACCACTTTTTCCAGAATTTTAGCGCAAAATGACAGATTTGATATCGGCCAATAGTTTCTCAATACACTAGGGTCAAGATTAGGTTTCTTAAGTAATGGCTTAATCACTGTAGATGTTGTGTGGGCCGCTGAAGAGGAGGTACTGCTGGCCCACCACCACCAGAGGGCGCCCTGCCTGGAGTGCGGGCTCCAGGCACCAGAGGGCGCTGCCGCCTCACAGGAGCAGCCAAGATGACAGCCGTCACCTATCAACTGAGACAGCTGACATCCATCAGCGGAGGGGTATATCAGCTGGACGGCATCTCCACCTCATTGCCGAGATATCGCTCTACCAAGGAGGTAACGAACTCAGCCAGCCATACGGAGTAATACCTTGTTGCTTGTGTATAAAACAACTGAAGACTGAGAAGGACGTATTTGGATAAGTACTCTTATTCCCACATTACAGTGTTGTGTCTGATTAGAGGTGGAGGTGGTGTTTTCCACCCCACGTGTTGTTGGGTGCAGCCGCACCCACATCTGACTGTTTCTGTTCCTCGCCAGCAGTACCGGATCCGACGAGCGGAGGCAGTGACCACCTGGGAGTTCGGGACTTGGCGGCTCCAGTATTCCCGGGGTTCGGTGGCGGAGGAAATCGGGTGGTTCCGGTTCGACTTGGACAGACGTCTCCTATCGTCGAGCCTGCCCACACGACACCGTTGGAATTCGACTTGTGACCGAAATTGTAATTTGTTGTGTTTGTTGTGCGTGTTCACAACAGTAAAGCTTTGTTATTTGACTTTCTTCATTGTCCGTTCATTTGCGCCCCCTGTTGTGGGTCCGTGTACTTACACTTTCCCAACAGTAGATTTGAAACATTTAGGAACAGATCCGGAAGTTAAAGAAAGATTAATAATTTCCAGCACAGTCGGCCCAAGAGTGGGCTACAGGTCCTTAAACAGTTTTGCTGGTATAGGATCAAATAAGCAGGTTGTGCTTTTTGCTGACGTTACGAGTTTCATCAGCTTGCCTAGTGAGATACTATCCAATTCTATAAATCTAGGTAATGCCTCAGTAATGGCGCCCACCTCAATAGCAGGATGTAGTGGCTAGGTTAAGGCATGCTGGGATCTTCTATTTTCTTCTCAAAGTAATCCAGGAAATCTTGTGCTGTAAAAGGAGACCGAACTACAGGTTTTTGTCCATGAATAAGTGTTGCCACTGTGTCGAACAAGGACTTTGAGTTATGCTTGTTTTTGTTGATCAAATCAGAGTAATAGGTCTGCTTTGTAACCAGTAATGCATGCTTATAGTCTAAGATAGCATCACACCACGCAAGGTGGAATACTTCTAACTTTGAATGACACCATTTCCGTTCTAGACCTCTTGCCTTATGCTTGAAGTCACGCAGGTAATCATTGAACTAAGGTGACTATGTATATGTATATTAATGTATATGCCAATACATAGATCTAATCTGACATTTGTAAACAAAAAAAAAACATGGATATGCTTAACAACTCAACATCTTTGCAAAGCATTAAAGAAAAACAACCTGTAATCCAGCTACTGCTGAATGCTTTTTTGAAACAAAATAACAAATTAAACAAACTGTCAGGATTTGATATCATATCTGATTTTCTGTTTTGTTTTTGGTCTGCTTTGTTTCTTTCCTTTTTTCTTATACATTGCTTTTCTGTGTGGCCATGCTCTTGTGGGGAATGTTCTGCTTGGGTCTGTCTTTTGCTGTCTCTCTTGTTTGTCTCCTCGTTCTTGGTTCTCTGGCCACACCCTGTTTCTGGTGCCTTCCATGCACACCTGTTCTTGATTTGCTGATTGTCACCTGGGGTTATTTAAGTTCACTGGTTGTGTTTGTTCCTCGCCAGATTGATGTGCCTTGTGCCTTCTCTCTAGCTCTTGCTTTCGTGTTCCATAGTCTTGCCTGCCTCACTGTGTTCTCAACCTCCTGCCTGTTTGTTCCAACCTTGCCTAAGCCTGATGATTGTTGTACTGCTGCTGTTTTTTCGACTGCCTTTCCGTGTACCGACCATTGGTATCCTCACCACTAAAGTCTTTCTACAACCAGAGCTGTTTGTGTGAGCCTCGCATCTGTGTCCTAACAAACCCGCCTGTCACAAATGGATTTTTAAAAAAATATACTGTAGCTCTTGTAGTAGTATTCACTTCACACAAAGGGTTTACTGTGCTTTTATTCTGCCCACTAGCTGTCAGCAATGATTGATAAATGTAAGATAGTAGTACACCCTCCTGTCCAGTTGTTGGCATTAATGTGCCAACAAGTTGCCAACTGCCAATAAAGTAATCAGATCTTGGTATCCCTAGAAAAGTGTTTTTCCAACAGTGTGACCATATACTCTATTTGACACAACACCTTTGTTGGCGGTTTCATTTGGACCTTTCCCAGAAGTGACAGGGGTCAGCCCCAGCTTCTTCTCCAGCCGCTCTGCCTGAGATTTCAGACGGGCCTCTTGCCTCCTCTTACGTGCCGATTTCACTGGCTCAGCCAGCAGACGCACCTAAAAAATAAAAACAAATCAAGCACTAAGCCGATTTTTGAAAATAGGGCTTCCTGGAGTCCCACAAGGCTTCATACGTTTCATCTCCTACCACCGTTGTAACTACACCTGATTACCTGTTGGCCTGTTGTCTGCCAACTGTTGAACGGCAGAACAGACCTGGGTGAGCTAGCTACAACATTATACACAACATAAAGCTCACAGATAATCATCTGTGGAAGAATGCGATTTTTATATTTTTTTTACAGACATCTTCTGCAGCAGTCATGTTTAGTCCCCTTGTGACATTCTTGTGACAGTTAAAGACAGCAATGCAATTTAGTCTGCAACGGGAATCTTACTGCAGCTTTAATATACGGCTTTTCACAATCCCATCTACTGGAATGTTGCACAGAGGCCATTTTTTAGAATAAAATATTATACAAATAATGAATGTTTATGAGTTCAATGGTACAAATATTTCATGAGGTGAAAGCAGGAACATACCATTCAAAGAGGCAAAGCCGTGTTGAATGGTACAATCTTGACTATCTAAAGGGTATAGTGTACGTGCATCTGTGGCATGTCCATCTCCACTTTGCTATTTACACGTGATGTAATCTGGCATGGGGTGCAAAGGGTCACTTGACTCTACTGATCTCTCAACCAAATAAACTCTCAAACAAATAAATAAATCAAAGCAAAACCATGCTTCTGATGAACCCACCTCTCGTGGGAAGGCTGACAGAACCTGCAGAGCGCCACTTTGCCTCTTGGCCCACTGGCCCTCCTCCTGACCAAACTCATCCCTATCAGAAATCCTGTACAATGGCAGAACGTGGAGCTGCTCATCTTCTGCTATATTACGCACAGCACGGTTATCTTCCTTGGTTAAAGTGCAAACCTGAAATAGGAACAAAATACAGATTTTTCATCCAAACACAAGTCATATTTTAAAATGTGTTATGGTGTCACACCTGCTTGCTTACCACAGTGCTGCCGTTACTCATGTTGTGAGTGTCCTTGTGAGCGTGAGCACAGAAATCGACACAGGCTGTGACCCCGGAAAAAGGACGTCCCACCTTCAAGCCCAGCCTGCAATCCGTGCCTGCTGCCTCTTGTTCTACCTATAGCAGGGACCAAAAGACAAAATGTGAGATTTTAGTTCAGTTTATGTGAGACTCAGTGGAAGCAGATGTCATGTTTGGCAAATAAAGTCTTAAGGTCATTTTGTGATTTTTAGTAAACATTACAAATTGATTTTAAAACCAGAAGCAACTTTTTCAGCATGGTGGCACAAGTGCTTAGTACACTTGTGTCCCAAAAAGAAGGCCCATCTGTACATCTGGAGTTACATCAGAAAGGGCATCCAATGTAAAACCTGAGCCAAATCAGCATGTGGATCCACACTGAATCCACTGTGGCAATCCTGAATAAAATGAGAGAAGAGAAACTGCTCTCATCATGTAATTTTACCTGGTTGTGGAAGGCTTCAGGAGCAAGTTTCCTATACAGTGGTGCAAGGTCAGTCGCGAGACTCTGCAGGTTGTTCTCTAGTTTCTCTTCCTAAACATGAAAAATAACCCAAAGATTACATTTTAATTGCAATGTTTTTAAATTAAAACCATCCTTTATTCTGCTTATACAGCAGATAAAATAACATTTAACATGTCACCATTTCTCTGAGTAAATATATTTCTAAAGGTGCTATTCACATGAAATTTTCACCAGATGTCAGTAATAACCTACGTAATACCCACATTCAAAGAAATAAAAAAAATACTTACAGAAATTATGTGCAATAATGTGAAATGACACAGGAAAAAGTATTGGACACATGATGAAAGGGAGTTGTAAAAAGATACAGAAAGTCAAGACATCAAGTGAAATATATCAGTAATTAGAAAACAATCCTGCCCCTTATCAGTACAAATTAATATCACCTGGTTCTGTCCCAACTGATGGCCTATAAAAAGGTGTCTCATTATCAAGGTGTCACACAAGAAACATCTCATAAAGGGTCAAAGCAAACAGCTCTCTCAAGATCTTCGCAACCTTTTTGTTGTAAAAGATACTGATAGCATTGGTTACAGAAGGATTTCTAAACTTCTGAATATGCTAGTGAGCACTGTGGGGCCATAATCCAGAAGTGGAAAGAACATCCTTTCACCATAAATCGACCACGACCAGTTTATTTCTGACAGGGGACTGAAAGGAATTAGAAGAGTTGTCCAAGAGCCAAGGACCACTTGTGGAGAGCAACTGAAGAACTGTTTAAAAGAAAACAATAAGTAATGCCCCCAACCACCATGACCTGCGTACACGCTTACCACACAAGACTCCGCTGCTGAAGAAAAAGCATGTTGAAGCTTGTTTCAAGTTTGCTACACAACATTAGACAGGCCTGTGGAATACTGGGAGAATATAGTCTGGTCAGATAAGACCAAAATTGAATTCTTTGGATGCCATAATACACACCATGTTTGGAGGTCAAATGGCACTGCACATGACCTCTAAAACACTATACCAACAGTGAATTTTGGAGGCAGGAACATCAGAGAATGAAAATAAAGCTGCTGGAATGGTCCAGCCAATCACCTGACTTGAATGCAACAGAACATCTATGGAAAGAACTGAAGATACACAATGATATCGGTTTTTAATGCAGTGCCGCCTGAGGGATCGAAGGTCACAGGCATTCAATTTGGTTTTCAGCCTTGTCGCTTCCATGTAGAAATGGAACTTAATTAGTGATGTAACACAGTGGTAAACATACCACTCTCCCAGCTTTTTTGAAATGTGTTGCAGGCATCCATTTCAAAATCAGCAAATATTTGCACAAAAACAATAAAGTTTATCAGTTTGAACATTAAATATCTTGTCTTGTGGTGTATTCAACTGAATATAGGTTGAAGAGGATTTGTAAATCGTATTCTGTTTTTATTTACATTTCACACAATGTCCCAACTTCATTGGAATTGGGTTTGTACAATTATTCTATTTATCATTTGCAATGTGACATTTCTGACATATTTGAATTCAAATTTTACCATTTTTGAAGGTTAAGTTGGAAGGACAAGTGTATATTTTTGTGCCAGAGACCCAAGTTACTGTGCTGGTAGACAATGTATCATTGTTTTCTGTTGCCTGTCATCATATTGTTCCCTCTGTCTTTTTCCCTATTGTCTGTCTCTTACGTATTTTCCTACCTTGGGTACCAGAGGGCTTTGGTCTTTTTGACATGATGGCATATAGCGTATTATAGTACTGGACAGAGTATAGGATGTCCCTGAAATACTTTCTGGAGACCAATTTTTTTTTAAGAAAATGTTTTTATGTAAATATTTGGTTATTTATTCTCTTATTTGAGAATGTTTTATGCTGGTTCTTGTGGTGACCATGTTAAAGTTATGTAGATAAGTGATTTATGTCAAAATGAAGAAGCAACATTCGGCACCATGACTGTTGCTTCTTGGTTGGTTGTTTGGAATACTTTTGAATCAAAACTACTTAAGGAATTATTGTTGCCACTTAGTGTTGTGGAAGATTATGACATGACACGTAAATGCTTAGTTTATGATTTTAAGAAGATTCTGTCTTTTTAAAGAACTAAACATATTTTTTGCAATGTTCATAAATAAATCATCCCGTAATGGTGTCAGAATAGTAATAGTTAAAAAAGTGTAAGTTAAATTATTTTTATTATTTATATACGTATATGACTCGTTATCGCCCATAGCATTTGTCAATACTGCCTAAGGGACGGCTCTGCTATCCACCAAACTCACCTCCTCTGGGTAGTCTCCAAGTAGACGAAACTTGCGCGGAACTTTGCTGCGGGCAAACTTACAGCCATTGAAGTACATACTCCAGGAGCAGCCAAATGAAAAAGAAGCACCACAGGTGTTCGGGTCCAAACCCTGGCATGCACACGTACGGCTGGAGATAAAGGGAGATAGAAAGTAAGATAAAGACACAGACAAACATAACAGAGTTTGTTGGGTAGCTGACAGCAGGGTCAATGCAAAGTAATGAGGGGAAGTACTGACTCTTCATTGAGGGCACAACGGCGGCTGGTCGGGGATCCGTATTTAAAGAGAGTCTGCGTAAGCTCCTGGTAGAGTTGGTCTGCCATGGGACGGGGAATTCCCTCCCATGCCAGAATGAGGATGACCAACACGGCAGCATTGCAGTAGTGTCCTGGTCGCTGGCGGACCAAACACAGCAACTTCTCTTCTTCACTGCCACGTCGGATGATCTGACAGAAGACGGTGCACAAATTACAACAAATAAAAATTTCTACTGTCAGTAATAAGCTCAATGTAGAGCAACCAAATTGCAGACATCACAGCAATTATGGGTAAAATTAAAAGTAATATATCAGGATCCATAAGCCTTATAAACTCTGATTTGGCTAATTTTCGAAATAAATGCCCAAAAAAATCACCACGTTAGGGGAAAATTCATGAAAAGGTTATTATAACTGTATTCCGTCACAGTTAAAAGATTACTAAATTTATAAAGCATTTTGTACAAAATGCACAGAAATGTCAATTACCTGATGTGTCACAACCGTTAATTATTTAAATTTCTTAAATGGAGAAAAATGGAACAACACAACTGCAACTGAAACCTTAATTTTCTTTTTGAAGGTTCTCCAACAATGTTCTGTCACTAACTCACACTCACTCACTCATCTTCAACCGCTTACTCCAATTAATTAATGGTCATGGAGGGGGGCACTGGAGCCTATCACAGCAGTCATAGGGCAAGAGGCAGGGTGCACCCTGGACAGGACACACATTCACACCTACGGACAATTTAAAGTTTCCAATGGATGTGGGAGAAAGCCGGAGCACCCGGAGGCAACCCACACAAACACGGAGAGAACATGCAAACTCCACACAGAAAGACCACAGGTTGGAATCGATCCCATGACCTTCTTGCTGTGAGTCAACAGTGCTAACCACTAGTCCATCCATACTGCCCTATTTTTATTATTTGATTGAGTAAAGCACTTTTTTATGCAGATGATTAATAAGTATACCAGAATATATTGTTATTGTTTAGATTAAGGTTAGAGATGGTTATCTTTGAGTCACCCATCCATAACTAGAAGAGTATACCACAAAAGCACACATCTGCCAATGGTGCCATAAGTGCAACCACCATTATTACCGCCACCATCCAACAGAGCAGGGCGGGTACCTGTAGATCTTTGTACGATGGCTGAGAAAAGCCAAAACACTTCCAAATTAAGACAACACCGGCAAATGTAGAAAACACTTGCTTATACACAAAACACATGCATCAATTCAACAGCAGTTACTTGCATCAAAAATGACTTGCAAATTGAAAAAACAAAAAAAACAAAAACAAAAATGTGTGCAGACACAGAGGACACAGCTATAACCCCCAGCACATGTAACAATTTAATTTTGATAATGTGTCTGCAGAAAATTCGAGCAGCGCAAGTAAAAAGAAAACACATGCTGCAAACAGCCACAACACAATGGAAGTACTAACAAAACAAATGCAAATTCCAAGGAATATAACAAATGCATTGCAGCGCTCTATTATTATTATGATTATTACCTCCATCAACGAAGTTGGAGGAAGTTATATTTTGGCCTCTATTTGTTTCTTTGTCTGTTTGTGAACAGTCTGGAGCCCACAATTTTTAATTTATCGTTATGAAATTTTTACTCATAGGTAAAAGGTCAAAGTCAGGAAAAATCTTGGAAAATTGGAAAAATCCCCATCTTTAACATTGAATGGATTTTCTAAAATTCTTAACTGTCAAAAAACATCAAATTTCTTTCATACAGTATTTGAGTGCTTTATGTAGGATGGCATCCTTTATACAGTGACAAAGTCTGATCCGGATCTGATTACAGATTTTTGAGCCATTTAAATTTAACATTGAAATCCCCATTTAATGTATATTTTACATTATATCTTAATCAAACATGCCCCAATCACTCTCATATTTGCAAGTGAGGTGCAGACTGGCACTCACTATCCCCTGACAAAGTTTGATCAGGATGTGATCCGGATTGTGGATTTTGTGGACATTCGAATTTAATATTGAAAAGCCCATTTGGCAAACATGTTGCATTATCATCATATCTCTCCATGCCATAAGGCACATAAGACTTTGGCATTCTCTTTCCACCCACTACGATTTTCTGCAAGGGCTCTCCCACTACGATTTTCTGCAAGGGCTCTGACATTCGCCCATGACTGCCACCCAGCTGTTGGCCTTTCAACTTCAGCCATCCTCCTCTATGTTGTTGTTTTTGGTTGACACAGTCTTCTTCTCCCTTCTGGCCTTCACTCCAAGGCTGACGCAATGTTCCTCTCTGTCTTTCCTCATTATATGACCAATCCAGTTCCATCTTCGAAGTCTGATGTCATCGCTCATTCGAGTCACTCCTGTGTTTTCCTGGATTTGTTAGTGGGAGATGGTTTGAGGCCACCTTATTCTTAGAATCCTCTTCATGCACTTGTATTGGAAACTGTCCAGCTTCTTTGCTTCTGTTTTCGCAAGTTTCCAAGTCTCACATACATACATCAAAACTGACCTAACAATTGTTTTAAACAATTGTACCTTCATCTTCCTGCCAATCTCACTGGTGTCCCAATTTCCCTGTATCCTATAGAAAGCCTGTCTAGCTTTACTTAGCCTATGCTGTATGTCCTTGGTAATTCCACCTTCTTTGTCCAGCAGTGCACCTAAAGTTCACAAACTCTTCCACCTCATCTATCTGCTCACCAATTATCTGTATTTATTGGTCATTTCTGGCATTCACTCACATGACTTTTGACTTCTTTGCATTGATCCTAAGACCGACTCGTGCAGCTTCGTTGGCTAGCCTGCTGGTCTCATCTCTTATGTTGGCGTACCTGGATGACAACAAAGCAACGTCATCTGCAAAGTCTAGGCCTTCTAAGACCGAGGTGAACTTCCATTGTATACCAGTTCTACCTTCTGTAGTCCTGCTCATGACCCAGTCAGTTGCAAGTTAAAAATAGGAAACCAGACATGACGCATCCTTGCTTTACTCCTGATTGGACTTGAAACCTACATCCAGGACTGTGCATTCGAAGTTGTTGTACATCGTCTTCGCCAGTTTGATAAGTTCTTCTGGGATTCCATACATTGCCATGATGTTCCATAGACTTTCTCTATGTATAGAATTGAATGCTTTCTCAAAGTCTATGAAATGGATGTACAGAATTGTGTTCCATTCGTTGACTTTTCCAGTATATTCTGTTCTCTTGAAAGCCTGCTTGTTCCATCCTCAGGATGCTGTCAACACCTTTCTTGAGTCTAGTTATCAACACTCTTCCAAAGATCTTGATGATGAATGGTAACAACATAATGCTCCTCCAATTCATACACTCACGTAGGTCACCCTTATCAATCCTCTATTCCAGCTTTTTGGTGCTATGCCCTCTTCCTTCACTTTGTCAACTCCTTTGTTCTCTTATCTAAATCTGTGTTTAGGAGTTCTGTTACTATGTTATTGAGTCCACCTGCTTTTTCATGTTTTGTGGCTTTTATAGCATTTTTCACTTCAGCTGGTCGGAATGGTCCAATGTCAAAATCTCTATATCATTTTCCAATTCATGGGGCTGAATAGGCCTTTCAGGTGGTTCTTTATTGAGTACTGTATCAAAGTGTTCTTTCCAGATCTCCAGTCTTTCACTCCTCTCATTTGTCGGTCTTCCATTTTCATCTTTTACTGCTGTACTCGCTCTTCTCTTCTCACCTGTCAAGCTCTTTGCTATTCGATGTACTTCCCCAGTTCTCCCATTTTCTGCCACTCTCTCAGCATTGCTTACCATCTCATTCAGCCAACGCCTCTTGTCTTCGCATGCACTCCTTTTCACTTCTCGATCATTTCCCTTATCCTACTCTCTTATTTCTTATTCTTTGTTTGACTCTTTCTGAACGTGTATTTTTGAGCTTCAGCTTCAGTTGTGTCCTTTCTTCCACGTTCCTCCACATAACCAAGGTTTACTTGTCCTCTTGGCTGTGCCTAGTACCTCTTTAGCATCTGCAACATGGATGTTCAACTTGTTTTAGTCAGCATTTTCTTTATGCAATCCTTCTAGAGCTTGAAATCTGTTTCTGTCTTCAATGTTGTCTCTGTTGCATATTTCTTCATGTGCCAGCTTTTACATATAAAATCTTGTTCAACCTTCCTTTCCCTTTGGGCTTCTCTTTAACTTCAGCTTAAGCCTAGTCTCCACTAGATATTGGTCACTTCCCACGTCTGCACCCCCCCCCCCCCCTCTAGAGTTGCCTTAATTTGGAAGTGTTGTGGCCACTCTCAGCCACCGTATATTTGTGACATTATAAGATAGGTTGTTGAGAAGAGATTGTAAGAAAACCTATCTTACAATGTTACAGAAATAGATCAAATGAATAATAATAATGATAATAAAAATCAGATCTGTATCACCACCAAAATGTAATGAAATCTTAGGAACATCATCACATAAACTCCATACTCCTCTGTCAGTTAGTTACACGAACTATGGTAGTTGCCTTTAAAAGCATTTGAGGTACAACACTGCACACAACTACATACCCATTTTGCTATGGGGCAGCCCTGGGAGCTCTTTCCCTCTTTGCCAGTGAACACAACAACTTCCAGCCTTACTGCATTTCCTTTGGCACCGTACCTGCAACATGCACAAGAGAGCAGCACTCAACAGAAATGCATACAGTGGTATGTAAAAGTTTGGACACCCCAATGATTTCTGTGATTTTCCTTTATAAATCATTGGTTGTTTGGATCAGCAATTTCAGTTAAATATATCATATAGCAGACAAACACAGTGATATTTGAGAAGTGAAATGAAGTTCACGGGCTTTACAGAAAGTGTGCAATAATTCTTTAAACAAAATTAGGCAGGTGCATAAATTTGGGTACATCAATATTTAGTAGAAATAACAGCCTCTAAATGCTTCCTATCCGGTTGTTAAGCTCTGACGTAACGCATCACGCGAAAAAACTGTTTCCGGGTCCAAAGACCTGCAAGTTTACAATTAAAGTTAAGTCTGTATGATCCTTTTAAGGATCTACAGTTTAAGTTTAGTTTATGTTTACAGTGTGCACAAACCTCCCTCCCTCCATTCTCCACCTCCACCTCTGTTAACCGCATTTGTCTGTTTCTAAGGTAAGAACACTTAATAAAACTTTTTTCCTTTTAATTTATATATTTCATTATGCACAGGTAAAATATACATGTCCGTTTGTTCATAAAAAAAATATTTATTACAATAAAAAGGTCGTTAAAGTGCAAACTTCACTTTCTCCCCGAACGACATGAACAGGAAACGATCGCAGCTCGCAGCTACTCTCACTGAAAATAAGGGAGAAACAACCTGAACTTCTGGCATTTTTACATAAAACAAACGCAATAACAATGTCTAAAAACCCAGTTAATATATCCAGGAGAGTTTTAAGCACAGTATACAAAGAGTTTTATGTTGCGATGTTAATGCTGTTGTCCGTGTGCAATGGTTTAACTGCAGCCTGATCAGAGCGTCTCAGTGCAGTTCGCAATGTTAATGACAGCGCGCCTTTTTTGTTTGGAGCCGGAAGTTGAAAATCACATGATGCGTTACATCCAGTGTTGCCACAGTTACTTTGAAAAAGTAATCCAATTACTGATTACTGATTACTCCTTGTAAAAGTAACTTAGTTACTTTACTGATTACTCAATTGTAAAAGTAACTAAGTTAGATTACTAGTTACTTTTTTAGTTACTTTCCCCAGCTGCCGACAACAACCCACGTCAACATGACAATGATACCTGTTTTGCCAAAACTCACTTTATAGTCACCCTTTCTTGACTTCAATGAAAACAAATACTTGTTTTATAAAAAGTAAAATAAAGACCTCTTTCTTGACCTCATATTTAACTGTTGACAGCACTGTAACAGTAAAACTTGCAATTTCAAACCTACATTGTTTATAAATGTAACTATTAAATTCTAACATTTTTCTAACATTTAAATTCTCTAAACATTTTACTTGTCGAAATTATTATTATTTTAAGCAGTATTAGTAGTTGTAGTAAAAAACGGCTTCAAAACTGGACCTTTAATCTAGGGGTGTTGTGGGGGAGGGGGGCACATCCTTGCCCCACGCCCCCATTCCATCTGGATTCGCCCCTGCTTTGGCGTTTGAGCACAAAGAATGGATAACATTTATTAATACAGAAAACATGACCAGATTTACAGGTAAGAAAGTTTTATTGCGTTTTCACATCATGTGGTCCTCAGAAAGAGAGTTTAGGTGCATTTGAGTGGAAAATAGTGTTAGTTGTTGAGGCGTCGCGGAGGATCAGCTGTTTTTAACGAGACGATACGGAGCGGCTCAGCTCAGAATTCTAAATAAAGGAGAAAAATAAAGCATAAAAATGACTTTGTAAAGCTCAGTGCAGGTGTGCTGATCACCGCGCAGCTGCAAAAAAACGCGGATGAAAAGGTCACAGCTTGCTGAAAGTGGGCAGTTCAGTCGAACCCCGACCTCCTGCCCACGGACCAAGTTTAATGCTGCTATCGACCCACAATGAAAAATAATAGTAACGCACAGTGACATGGAGAAGTAACTTTAATCTGATTACTGATTTGGAAAGATTAACGCGTTAGATTACTCGTTACTAAAAAAAGCGGTCAGATTAGAGTAACGCGTTACTAAGTAACGCGTTACCGGCATCACTGGTTACATCACACTTAACAACCGGATTGCTTCCAACATTGTACTTGTTCCTCTGCATGAATGCCTTAGTAGATTTTGAGCAGTGTTTAGGGTCGTCTTGTTGAATGATCCAGCCTCGGCACAACTTTAACTTTGTCACTGATTCTTGAACACTGTTCTCAAGGATCTGCTGATATTGACTGGAATCCATGTGACCCTCAACTTTAACAAGATTCCCAGCACCTGCACTGGCCACACAGCCCCACAGCATGAGGGAACTGCCTCTAAATTTTAATGTAGGTAGCAAATGTTTTTCTTGGAATGCTGTGTTCTTTTTCAGCCATGCATCCCGCCCCTTGTTATGTCCAAATAACTCAATTGTAGTTTCATCAGTCCACAGCACCTTATTCCAAAATGAAGCTGGCTTGTCCAAATGTGCTTCAGCATATCTCACGTGAATCTGTTTGTAGCGTGTACGCGGAAAAGGCTTCCTCTCCATTACTGCATGCTCATCCAGCTTCTCCTTGTGCAAAGTGCACTGTGTAGTTGAACTATACATAGAGACACTATCTGCAGCAAGATCATGTTGTAGGTCTTTGGAGCAGGTCTGTGGGTTGACTATGACTGTTCTCACCATCCATCGCTTCAGCTTATCGGAGATTTTTCTTGGCCTGCCACTTCGGTCCTTAACTAGTACTGTGCCTCTGGTCTTCCATTTCCTCACTATGTTCCTCACAGTGGAAATTGACAGCTGAAATCTCTGAGATAGCTTTTTGTATCCTTCCCCTAAACCATGATGTCAAACAATCTTTGTTTTCAGGTCAATTGAGAGTTGTTTAGAGGCTCCCATGTTGCCACTCATTAGAAGAGATGCAAAGAGGAGAAACATTTGTAAATGGCCACCTTATATACCCTTTATCGTGACTGGATTTACCTGTGTAAGGAGGTCAAGGGTCAATGAGCTTACAAAACCAATTTTGTGTTCCAATAATTAGTACTAAATGTATTTAAATCAATAAAATGACAAGGGTGCCCAAATTTATGCACCTGCCTAATTTTGTTTAAATAAATATTGCACGCTTTCTGTAAATACTAGAAACTTCATTCCACTTCTCAAATATCAGTGTGTTCATCTGGTATATGATATATTTAACTGAAATTTCTGATCCAGACAACCAATGATTTATAAAGGAAAATCATGAAAATGATCAGGGGTGTACAAACCTTTGCATACAACTGTATGTGCTGCACCGTGTCAATGCATGTTAGACAAAACACAAATCTTGCAGCATAAACAAACGAAACACCTGTGATCCATAAAATGCACAAGCCACACCGATCAATCAATCATGTCAAGTAGGTAGTTCAGATTAGTTTGATGTTTCTAGAGTGTGCGCTTTGCACAACAAATGCCTCTTGAGCTAAATACCAAAATATCCTGAATTAAAAAAAAACTCTTTTGTATGAGTCTACTCTCACTGTAGAATGAAACATATGTGGCGGTCACATGATTTGTGAGCTTTAAGTTGTTTTAAATGGGCTGTCATCTCGGTTTATGGGCCCCTCGTTTCGGCTTTAGGAGTTTCCTGTTTCAACATGCTGTGTGTCTGAGTGTGTGTGTACGTGTACATGTGTGTAGTTGACACAGAAGGTGCACATGTGTGCACACGTACAGCTAGCCCAGCAATGCTTCCTTTTAATGACCTTTTTTGGCTGAAGCCCCGCCTTCGTCTACTGAATCTGTCGTTTACTACATTTCCAGTGTATTTACACATCCACATATAAACACAGTATTACTAGTCACCCTACCTGTTCTCCATCAACTCTCTCACTGCAGCAACGTTAGGCCCTGCCCCAAGGTGAGTATAGTAAGGGCCTTCTTCCTTTTCAATGATTTCATCTGTGGGAGGAAAAAAAATGTATTTCATTTTACAGCAACTTCATAAAAACAGCGTCATGACCACAGTCTGGATTGGCGCCACTGTCATAATCACTTGGTAACACCTTGGATTGTGATGATAATACACAGGCACACAACAGACCTACTCACCAATTTTAAGATCATTTGGGATATTAAAAGTGAATATGATGTACATACTAGTGCTGGTTGATTAGGACAAAAACCATAATCACGATTGTTTTGGTCAAAATTGAAGTCACAATTATTTAACACTAGGGATGTCCCGATCCGATCACGTGATTGGAAATCAGGCCTGATCACGTGGTTTCAGACTTGATCAAAATCGGACGTGGCATCCCAATCAGGAATCCGATATAGATCTTATCCTCATTATTTTGATCAGCGCTATTTCAAGCTCATTATTGCAGATTAATGGGCCTTTCACGCGTTGGAAGCGTCAGAGGCGTCAAGAATCAGTGTAAAAAGCATTATTTTCAATGAGACGCATTGCTTTTTAGAGGAGTCAGCGTCGCATCAAAAACTGAGCTAAAGCGATGCTTCTGACGGGAGCACGCATTGCCACTTGTCGGCAGGCTGACGCAGTCAAAGTTCAACCCAATCTTTTTTTTTAATTGAACAAAAGAAAAAACATAAGTTCAACCCAATCCAACTTTCGACGCTCTGAGCTGTGACGTAGCTTTGCGCTGTCCAATACGAACGACGCGTAGGGCCAAAACATGGAAGACTAGTGGCAGAAGCCACTGATCTGTACAAAACAGAGTGGTGCAGAAACCACTGATCTGTACATTTTGTTGAGAAGGTGTCGTGACACGGACCCACAACAGGGGGCGTTAGTGAACAAACAATGGATAAGCCAAAAAGTAACAATTTAATGTTGTGAATCGCACAACGAAGTACAGACAATAACAATATTGTGGAATGTCAATTATACACAAGGTGACGTGTGGGCAGGCTCGAAGATAGAAGACGTCTGGCGAGAGAAGAGCCGGATCCCACACAGCTTCCACCACCAACGGATCACCGGAGAAGAACACCGGAGCCGCCAAGCCCTGCGCCCCAGGTGGCCACTGTCTTCAGCAGTCAGACCCGGTACTGCTGGCAGAGAACAGAAACAGTATTGATGAGTGTGAGTTCGCACACTCAGTAATCCCACAGTCTGTGTTCCTTTGGGAGGGAGCACCTCCACCTCCAATCACACACTCGTGCAGCTCCTGTCTAATCACTTATCTGGTTGGGGTGTGAAGCGAAGCTGTCGCTGATCACACCAAACGCCAATCCCACAGATGAGGAAAACACCACAGGAAAACAGCTGCAAAGATGTTCAGAGTATTACTCAATGTTTTAGTTCAGCAGAGAAGATTACTTGAATGGTAGCTGATTTCTCGGCGGGGAGGTGGAGTTGCAGTCCGGCTTTTATGGAGGTTGACGTAGATGAGTGACAGCTGGTGGTGATGATGTGACAGCTGTCACTCCACTGGTTTCGGCGCCCTCTCGTGCTTGAAGCCCGCACTCCAAGCAGGGCGCCATCTGGTGGTGGTGGGCCAGCAGTACCTCCTCTTCAGCGGCCCACACAACAGGACCCCCCCCCCCCCTCAACGGGCGCCTCCTGGCGCCCGACCAGGTTTGTCCGGGTGCCGGGCGTAGAAGTCGGCCAGGAGGGCCGGGTCCAGGATGAAGCGCCTCTTTACCCAGGAGCGTTCCTCGGGGCCATACCCCTCCCAGTCCACCAGATACTGGAACCCCCGACCCTTACGGCGGACGTTCAGGAGCCGACGCACGGTCCATGCCGGCTCCCCGTCGATGATCCGGGCAGGAGGCGGTGCAGGTCCAGGGGTGCAGAGTGGTGAGATGTGGTAGGGCTTGATCCCGTGACACATGAAAGACAGGATGGATCCGCAGTGAAGCTGACAGCTTGTAGCTTCACTGCGGCCGGGCTGAGGACTTTGAGGATGGGAAACGGTCCGATATACCTGTCCTTGAGTTTCTGTGAGTCCACTTGAAGTGGGATGTCCTTTGTCGACAACCACACCTCCTGCCCGGGCTGGTATGCAGGGGCCGGGGAACGCCGGCGGTCTGCATGGGCCTTGGCCCTCGTCCGGGCCTTCAACAGGGCAGAACGGGCGGTCCGCCACACCCGGCGGCACCTCCTGAGGTGGGCCTGGACCGAGGGCACCGATCGTTGGTTCTTGGTCCCGGGGCGGTATGTAATCTGGAAGTCAAAGCGCCCGAAGAACAGTGACCAGCGGGCTTGCCTGGGGTTCAGCCGCTTGGCGGTCCGGATGTACTCCAGGTTCCGATGTTCCGTGAAAACCGTGAAGGGCACCGTCGCTCCCTCCAACAGGTGTCTCCACTCTTCAAGAGCCTCCTTCACCGCCAGGAGTTCCCGATTGCCGACGTCATAGTTCCTCTCAGCCGGGGTCAACCTGTGGGAAAAATAGGCACAAGGGTGGAGAACCATATCGGACTCCCCGCTCTGGGACAGCACGGCTCCTATCCCTGAGTCAGAGGCATCCACTTCCACTGTGAACTGGCGATTAGGATCAGGCTGCACCAGAACTGGTGCAGACGAGAACCGGCGTTTCAACTCCCTAAACGTGGCTTCGTACCGATCCAACCAGGTGAAGGGGACCTTAGTGGAGGTCAGGGCTGTCAGGGGGCTAACTACCTGACTGTAGCCCTTAATGAACCTCCTGTAGAAATTTGCAAAGCCGAGGAACTGTTGCAGCTTCCTACGGCTTGTTGGTTGGGGCCAATCTCTCACTGCCGCAACCTTGGCCGGATCAGGGGCGACGGAGTTGGAGGAGATGATGAACCCCAGGAAGGACAAAGAAGTGCGGTGGAACTCGCACTTCTCGCCCTTCACAAACAGCCGGTTCTTCCAACAACCGCTGTAGGACCTGACGTACATGCTGGACATGAGTCTCAGGGTCCGGAGAAAAGATGAGTATGTCGTCTAGATATACGAAGACAAACCGATGCAGGAAGTCCCGCAAGACGTCATTAACCAACGCTTGGAACATCGCGGGGGCGTTTGTGAGGCCGAACGGCATGACCAGGTACTCAAAGTAACCTAAGGGGGTGTTAAATGCCGTCTTCCACTCGTCCTCCCTTCCGGATCCGAACCAAGTGGTACGCATTCCTAAGATCGAGTTTGTGAATATTTGGGCTCCATGCAGGGGCGTGAACACCGAATCCAACAGAGGTAATGGGTAGTCGATTGCGAACCGTAATCTCGTTCAGCCCTCTGTAATCGATGCATGGACGGAGTCCGCCATCCTTCTTACCCACAAAGAAGAAACCCGCGCCCATCGGGGAGGTGGAGTTCCGGATCAACCCGGCAGCTAAGGAGTCCCGGATGTAGGTCTCCATTGATTCGCATTCCGGACGTGAGAGGTTGTACAGCCTGCTGGATGGATACTCAGCGCCCGGGATCAAATCGATGGCGCAATCGTACGGTCGGTGCGGGGGAAGGGCGAGTGCCAGATCTTTGTTGAAGACGTCAGCAAGATCGTGGTACTCGGCCGGTACCGCCGTCAGATTGGGGGGGACTTTGACCTCCTCTTTAGCTGTCACACCGGGTGGAACCGAGGATCCTAAACATTCCCGGTGGCAGGTTTCGCTCCACTGCATCACAACCCCAGACGGCCAATCAATCCGGGGATTGTGTTTCAACACCCATGGAAAACCCAAAATCACTCGGGAGGTAGAAGGTGTTACATAAAACACAATCTCCTCCCTGTGATTCCCAGACACCACCAATGTCACGGGCTGTGTCTGGTGTGTGATTAATGGAAGAAGGGTGCCATCTAGTGCCCGTACCTTCAAAGGTGAACGCAGAGCCACCAGAGGGAGCCCTACTTCCTTTGCCCATCTGCTGTCTAGCAGATTCCCTTCCGACCCTGTGTCTACGAGTGCTGGGGCGTGAAGGGTTAACTCCTCACTAACGATCGTGACTGGGATTCTTGCGGATCTACGGGGTTTCCCCGCGTGCGTGTTATGGCCCACCCTTAGTCCAGTTTCTAAGGACGGGCGTTGTAGTTTGACCATTTGGGGCAGTTCCTCTGTATATGACCACTAGAGCCACAGAAAAAACACTCCCCGTGGGCCAGCCTCCTTTGTCTGTCATTTGGTTTCACTTTGGCCCTGCTCGTGTCCATAGCTTCGTCAGCAGGGGGAGCTGTTGCCACACGGGGCCCTCTGGCTGTGGAGCGTGGGGACGACGGCACCCTTTCGGACCCGGAAGGAAGAGGGACGGCTCCGGTGCCTGGTCATCTGCCCCCCGCCCGCTCCCGACGGTGTTCCCTCTAACGCAGCTTGTCTAAGCGTATAACCAGGTCGACAAGCCCGTCAAAATCCCCGCCGGTTTCCTTCCCTTAGCCTGCAGAGCTCCGTCAGGACGGGAGACAGTCCGTTTATGAAGGTGGCGCGGAGCTGCCACGGTATTCCAGCCGGACCTCGCAGCCAGCTATGTGGAAGTCGACCTGCATACTCGGCTGCACTCCGGCGCCCCTGTCTCATTGACAGTAGCACGCTCGAAGCGGTCTTGCCTCTGTTGGGATGATCAAAACCTGTTTGAACTCCCTTACAACACAGCGTATGACGTTAGGAGCCGTGAGTTCTGCTCCCAGAGCGCCGTAGCCCAGGCGCGTGCCTCTCCTCGAAGCAGATTAATAACATAAGCCACCCGGCTAGCGTCTGACGCGTACATGACGGGACGCTGTGCAAAGACAAGCGAACACTGCATTAGGAAGTCCGCGCAGGAGGAGGTGCTGCAGCAGCGCTTTGATCATGCGCTCCACCCGGCGGTGAGAGCCTCCATCCTCCGATTGAGAATAACGTTCTGCTCGGTTACCAGATCCAACCGAGCAGTGAAAGCGGTTAGAATTTGCTGCAGCTCACCTAACACGCCTCCTGCTGGCGCCTGTGCACCTCGCTCTTCCATTGGCTGTTCAAGCTCTGGTTGACGCCCCTCGGGATCCATGACGCTGGCCGAGAAATCCTGTTGAGAAGGTGTCGTGACACGGACCCACAACAGGGGGCGTTAATGAACGGACAATGGATAAGCCAAAAAGTAACAATTTAATGTTGTGAATCGCACAACGAAGTACAGACAATAACAATATTGTGGAATGTCAATTATACACAAGGTGACGTGTGGGCAGGCTCGAAGATAGAAGACGTCTGGCGAGAGAAGAGCCGGATCCCACACAGCTTCCACCACCAACGGATCACCGGAGCAGAACACCGGAGCCGCCAAGCCCTGCGCCCCAGGTGGCCACTGTCTTCAGCAGTCAGACCCGGTACTGCTGGCAGAGAACAGAAACAGTATTGATGAGTGTGAGTTCGCACACTCAGTAATCCCACAGTCTGTGTTCCTTTGGGAGGGAGCACCTCCACCTCCAATCACACACTCGTGCAGCTCCTGTCTAATCACTTATCTGGTTGGGGTGTGAAGCGAAGCTGTCGCTGATCACACCAAACGCCAATCCCACAGATGAGGAAAACACCACAGGAAAACGGCTGCAAAGAAGTTCAGAGTATTACTCAATGTTTTAGTTCAGCAGAGAAGATTACTTGAATGGTAGCTGATTTCTCGGAGGGGAGGTGGAGTTGCAGTCCGGCTTTTATGGAGGTTGACGTAGATGAGTGACAGCTGGTGGTGATGATGTGACAGCTGTCACTCCACTGGTTTCGGCGCCCTCTCGAGCTTGAAGCCCGCACTCCAAGTAGGGCGCCATCTGGCGGTGGTGGGCCAGCAGTACCTCCTCTTCAGCGGCCCACACAACACCTTTATAGAGCAGTTTTCTGAAGAAAAATCCTTGGAAATGTTTTTTGTTGTTGTTGTTTGTTACCTCAAAATTTCTGATTACTGTTTTAAAAAGTTTAGAACACTTGTAATTAAATTAGCTAAATCAATAAATGGTTCTTTAGAAACCTTTCATCTGTAAATTAAAACCACCTGTTTTTTTTCAGATTGGATAATTTCTTGTTTAACATAAGGAACCTTGGACATTTATTTTTAGACAAATAAAATAACATGGAAATTTGTACATTTTTTAAGTCTGGTAGGTTATTACTTCATTGTTCAAGCTACCTCAAGAAGAAGTGCACTGTTTAAGTGATAAATAATAAAATAAGGCGATTAAAATGAAAAATATTATATATTTAGCATTTGTTCATTCAGTTTTTTTTAAAGTATCAGATCAGGACTCGGTATCGGCAGATACTCAAAATCAGATGACTCGGAATCGGATCAGGGCCAAAAAACCTGATCGGGACATCCCTATTTAACACCATTACTCACTGACTTTCAAAACATCCTGGAGTTGATTTAGTAAAGGTCTGTGTGTATAAAAATGTTCGCAAACACCACTGCACTTGCAAATACACCTGTACGCTGAGTTACTAACAGTGCGCAATGAGGACTGCATCTGTCAAATGTACAAAATAGCTTATATTATCAATTTAGCGTATTTGCCTTTACGAATATACAATTTGGGGTTTGTCCACCTGAGTGCACAAAATTGTTGGGAGAAACATGCAAATAGGTGAGTTACATGAGCAGAATGCACCATCACCATCATCATCAACATCACCAACATCCTATTTCAGGGGCTGCACACTTCTAAAGGTGCCCTGACACTTGCACGACTTTGATCTGTGCACTTGCATGCACTCTGCCGCGCAGGAGAGTAAACTGGTCTGAAACTCATAGTAAACTGTGCGAGCCTTCGTGTAAGTGCGCAAAGAAAATTTTGAAATGTTCAAAATCTCCATCACACAGTAATTACAGTACATGAACTTCAAGTGAACATTGCGTAAACAATTCAAAAATGCTTGTGAGTGCGAGTGATTGCGTCAGAGCACTGCATCAGAGCGCAGCTCATGTGAATGATATAACGAGATATTAAATCTATCGTAAATACAATTTTACAGCTACTCATAAGAAATAAAGAACATGCAACTGTTTTACCAAGCCATTACAATATAAACATTACAAATACTTACCTTTTAGACGTTCCAAATACATTCTCCACCTCATGCAGCGGACGAGAGAGAGACAGAGAAAAAAAGGTCCAGTTGCAATGGTCCTCTGTGATTCTGGAAGCGATTATAGGCGTTTTCAACAGCCAAATCGGAAAGAAAATGATTAATCCACCACAAAATAATTATTTTATATATGCAGCGTCCAGCGCACTAAAGTGCAGCGTCCAGTGGAACAAAGCACGGCATCTAGCTGGGAACACAGTGGGTGGGTTCGTCAGGACGTGCGAGCATATGCGCGGATCAAAGTCGTGTAAGTGTCAGGGCACCTTAAGGCGGCAATCATTGGTTGCTTACTTCATGAATAGGGCAACTAGGCTGTCCCATTTCAGTGGCCAATGTGTAACCTTCTTTCCCCCAAAAAGGAAGGATACAACATGTTCATCCTTCATGACCCATTTCTTGTTTTCATGTCATTGTCCACACAAGCTGTTTGGGACAGATGGACAGACAGAATGACTGGCTGATTCACTCACTCATCTACACTTTGGCTGTTCATATCCTACACTGTTACCAGTGTAGAGAACACAGGGAGCAAATATGTGTTTTCACTGTAGGTTTGAAGGTCATGCATTTTTAAATTTTTCACAATATAAAGACTGTTTCTTTTTTAAATTTGATGACATAAAACTTTGAAATTCATAAAAGCACATGGGTACTCAAACTTTGTATATCCTAACCAATCAAGAATGTTTCCAAAAAGAATTCCAAAGATGCACCCAAATAAGGTATTTTAAAATAAAGCCCTTGAATTCAGACATGTGTGTAAGTGTGTGGGTGTGAGAGTGAGAAAGAGAAAGAGAGAGGGAGAGAGAGAGGGTGGGGGGCACACAATCTGAGCACAGAAGCACCCTGCAGTATCACTCAAAATAAGTCTTTTCATGTCAGATTAATTCACAAAGCAGAGTAAAATATATATTTTGCAGCATGTGTTAGATACCAATGACTCACCCATGCACAGACAGGATGGAAGATCCGCCAGTTTTTTGGAAGGTGTATTGAGTAGATTCTTGATTGGGGTGTCCAGAAAGCTCATAGGAGACTCCAAAAAGGTGTGGACGCTGTTCTTGGATGGAGTTGACTCCTTGTGATTGGTCCCCACCTGTGAAGTTAACAGTACAGGACCAGGGCCTGATGTTTCCAGCTTGTAGTAACCCTGCTGGCTTGGAGGCAGGGACTGCAGTGCCTTTGGGATGCCATTAGCCAGACCTTGGTAACCAGAGGTATGGCTGAGAATGCTGGGGTTTGGATCAGAACCATGCTGCAGCCCATCACAGGGCTGCATTACCTGAGATAACAAATGTCTTCACACTCCTGCCCGGTGCCTGCAGAGAGACCATTAAAGGGATTGTGCTGGTGGAGCGGGCCGTTTGAAAAGGACCATGGTTGGTTTTCTTGGCCACCAGTATGGTTGATCCTTGTGGGCTGTGCAGTGCTGTGGCTATGGGTTTGTGACCCAACAGGGGTTGCATTGTGTGTGTTACTGTGATGGATGAGTTTGCCTTCTTTGTTCCTGAGCCTCAGCCAAGTATCTCTTCAGGTCTATTGAGCCTTGGGATGAAACAGGTTCCTCTTGTGGTGAAGGCCTCCTGACTTTACCTGGGGGACACTCTTCCGGCCTCTGCTTCTTTGGGCCACCCCTCCATTTGGCAAGCGCTTCAAGAGTGACGTCCTGCACTTGATTCCATCATTTAATCGATCATCTGTTTTCTTCTTCCTCGGTTTGGAAGGGATATCTTTAGTTTTCTTAACAAGAGCCTTTTTTTGACTGGGGGGTAGCTGGGAAATGTATTTGATGGCTGAGACAGGTTTCCCTTTTGGATCATTGTTCTCTGACCGCTGATTGTGACGGGATTGGATGATGAAGGCCAGATCTGCCAGCTGTACTGCCACCTCCTCCTCATCCCTGTTCCGTCTTGTTTTACCAACACTCCTCTCCCTGTCCTCCAGAAACAGTTGGTTGGGGTCCTTACTGAGCCTGTTCTCCCATGTCCCTGGGTTCTTCATAGCTGCACTCTGACTTGATGACATGAGAACTGCAGCCCTGTTCTGTTTGTCCTGCAGGCTGTTCGAGCAGTGTCCAGTTGGTTGGATGGACATTTGTTTTCTGGCGACAGGAGGGCGATCACCGATGTCTGGTGTTGTGGTGAGCTAATAACTGAGACTTTGTTGTAGAGGATAGGTGCTGCAGTTTCGGCATTTTGCAGTGGCGTATTTGTATCTGCAGCTGTACGTGATGCAGTAACAGAAATGGGATGGTCACCCTTTCTTTCGGCTTTAAAGGATCCTGGGGTGCTTTGAGGTATAGCTGCCAGCTGAGTCAAGGCTTCAATAGCGACAGCTTGATCGAAACTGAGATTTCTGCTCTCTGCTAAAGACTGAACACTTGGTTGCAAGACACTTATGTGGGGCTCAGTTTTTATAGGCTGGGAAGTCCTTTGAAGGATGACAGGAGTGCTTTTCTCATGCAAGTCACTTTTTAAGTCCTCTGGCTCTTTTTTGACAAAGTGCAAGTCCTGGGGTTCTGTTTTGATGGAACGAAAAATGGAAGAACGTGAGTGGAAAAGTTTTTCCTCCAGTCCTTTCCTCTCTGTGACAGAAAGACAAACCACGGCCGCCAACGTGGACAGTGCATTTTCACAGATTTGATTTTCGGCACCGGCAGCATGTTCACTGATCCACGCCCACGGCTCCTCAAGTTTAATCTTCTTCAGTGGAACTGGCAGTCCACCTGGAGTAGTCTTGGGCCTATTCTCACAGTGGTTTTGAGGCACTGTAGCTATTATAGTCCTGTGAGGCTGTGATACCACCGTAGCCCTTCGATATTGGGACTTTGTATCAGAATGCGACCCGGCAGTCATATTAGCACCATTAAACCTTGTTGGTTTCTCAGCAGAACAATTCTGGGATGTCACAGAAGTGCATACATGTCGGTGAAGTGCATTGCTGGTCCGCTCCAGCCCGGGCTCTCTTTTCATAAGTGCTAACCACCTTGCTTTATCTAAGTCCACGTTGTGGGTGAGTGAGCGGCTGATGGGGGAAGATTCTGTACGAGATATGTTGCCTTCCTCCTCTTCATCCTCCTGTGCTGCCACATGGGTGTCATCCATCTGTTCCTTGCCTCTGCCATTTACTGAACCACTTTCTGGAACCACCTGACACACAGAGAGCAAGAGAGACAAAATCAGAGAGGTGACTCAAAACGTTCTGGGTGTATACAGCAATTCCGCTTGTTCTAAACAGTAACGGCACACAGCACACCAGATTGCCTCGCAGCATGCCACAACAAACCGTTGTAACCCCAATCTAGGCTGTGGAACATTTTGTGGCATATGAAATCAAAGAATGAGCTTTATATAAATGACAGAAATTGTTCTCTAAACAGAAAAAATAAATTTAGGTCAGAGTAAAGGTTTCAATCAGGAACACATTCCTGCCAGAGCTGTGCAGTGCTGAGAGCCACGGCCCCTCAGGTAGCCGAGAACCAGAGAGTAAACATTAGGAGTCACGCGTGGTTCACGGATGCGTCACTACCATTGGGGTCACCGAGGGCATGAGTGCTATGCACATGCACACACGGTATCTGTATCTGTACGCATTTGTTGGTACATTTCTGAGCATGCATTACACATGTGAGCATTCATACAGCATCCTTTTTGTATTAACTCCTTTACCTTAAGTCACTCAAATATGCTTGATATCCAGATATAGCTGAGCAAAAACTATCCAAAGGTCCACAGTATTGACACAACTGTCTGACCCCAAAAGCCACAGTGAATACACATTTCCATAAACTAACAATGGTGTCTTGGAGAAAGAATTCAAAGACGTATCTTCAGAAATGGGGGTGTAACAAAGTATGTTATGGTATAATTATCATGATACAAACGTGACAATGCTTTGACTTTAAATATGAAGTACAAAGCACAGCAGGATCCTAGTTCAGACGTTGTGTCATGGAGCCTATAGGACACACTTCCATGCCCCATGTAAAAATATCTTAAGTGTATCCAACCGTGACCCTGATATTACATACAAGAACCACAAACCATTTTGTGAGCTGAGTGCCTTATTATACCCCAACAGATACAAGATTAGATAGAGAGCATATGATATGGGTGAAAATGGAGACAAAACCAGGATTATCTACGCTCAGGCTTTTGTGCAACTTTCCAACCTGTGTATCTCTCATACCTGCCCAACCCAGACAAAGGTTAACTTAATGTGGGTCCGAACAGAATCCCACTGGTAGCAACTGATATGTCTGAAACGCCAAATGTAATGTAAAAGTTCACAGTCATGAATAAATGCAAAAGTGCATCAAGGAAAGCCTCAGGCCCCAGATTTGACCAGTGATTAACACTCTGACCTTTTGGAGGTGTTTCTGCTGTAAGAAAGTGTTATATTACAGTATGACACACTGAAGTCAAGTAAATATATGTGTTTCTTGCATCATATTCAGTATTAAATTCTTCAACACTGTAAGACTGATTCAAGCAGGGGAGGTGGCCAAGTGGTTAGTGCGCTTGGTTTCAGTGCAGAAGGTTCTCGGTTCAAACGCCCACATTTCTCCATGTAATGTGGAGTTGCGTCAGGAAGGGTATCTGGCGTAAAACCTGTGCTAAAATCAACATACAGGTCCACCTTGGATCTGCTGTGGTGACCCTGAGTGAAAACAAGGGAGTAGCCGAAGGGACTTACTTTCACTGTAAGACTGATTCAAAATGTGACACAGATATATTAAAAAATTGTATCACATGTTAAGACTCGGGGGTCTGTGGCTTGTGCAGAAGGATCCGTGTGCATTAGTGTGACTCATTTCTCATTTCCCTCTAATGAAGCACCACAACTCTGCTTTAACAGATTTTACAGCAGGAGATTCTGCTCTCAAAGCCGACACATCAAAGTAGGGCAGCGTTAGTACACTGGTACAAAGCAGACACCAATGAACTCACACAACAAATACAATACGGCAATAAATGTGAGAGCTGCAATAAGATACACTACTGGATTACAGTATAACAATAATAATTAAAATTTTTGATGTATCAACAAGAATTTGCAAAGTGGAAGCAACAGACTATATTGCAGAAAATAAAAATGACATAAATATTGACTGAGGGAATTCAAAGACTCCTTGGCCAAGTTGAACTCTTCCTGGGGAATCCCGAGGCATTCCCAAACCATCTGGGAAATATAATCCCTCCAGCGTGTCCTGGGTCTTCCCCAGGGGTCTCCTTCCTTGCCTAGGACATGCCAAGGAGATCTCCTTAGGGAGACGACCAGGGGCATCTTCACTAGATGCCCAAACCACCTCAGCTGGCATCTTTCAATGCCAAGAAGCTGTGGCTCTACTGCAAGTCCCTCATAGATATTCGAGGTCTCATGCTGTCCTTGAGTGTAAGACCTGATACCCGATGGAGGAACGTCATTTCCACCGCTTGTATCAGCAACCTTGTTTTTTCGGTCATTAGCAAAGCTCATGACCATAGGTGAGGATAGGAGCATAAATCCACTTGTAAATCGAGAGTCTCGCCTTGTGGTTCAGCTTTTTGTTCACTATGACGGCCCGGTACAGTGTTCACAAAACATCAGACAATCCATCTGTCGATCTCACACTTCAATTTACTGCCAATCATGTACAAAACCCGAGATATTTAATCTTTTGTTGTTCCACGTGTAAATATTTAAAAACTTCCTGGATGTGACAACAGGACACCGGTGTGCTTGAATTTCTCGGAGGATCAGGAGAAGCTTACATGGTAAAAAAAAAGAACTGTTGCGTTACTTGTATAAAAAAAAGTTGGAGAGAAGTTATTTAAAATGACCAATGACAAAAAAACAAAGCTATAATAAAAACACACAACTGATATTTTATTAGATTCATATGGTGTTTCAACAAAAGTTAAAACTTTTTTTTTTTGTTCGTTAACATTATTCTGGGCTGTCTCTGATGAAACAGTCATAATGAATCTCTGTTTTACAGAGGAGTTGTTCATTATGTCATCGCTGTTGAAATGCCATTTTGGTGATCAGTCTTCCTCAAAGCTTGATTGTTGCTGGGAGAGTCTCAGTCATATATAGTGCATCTGGAAACTATTCACTGCGCTTCATTTTTTCCATATTTTGTTGTGTTACAGCCTTATTCCAAAATGGAGTAAATTAGTTTTTTCCCTCAAATTTCTACTCACAACACCCCATAATAACAACATGAACAATTTTTTTTAATTTTTGAAAATTTTACAAAAAATAAAATAAATGAAGAAATCACATCTACTTAAGTATTCACACCCTTTGTTCAATACTTTATTGATGCACCTTTGGCAGCAATTACAGCCTCAAGTCTTCTTGAATAAGATGCCACAAGCTTGTTGCACCCAGGTAACACACAATGTAAATGCAACGTTGCTGGATGGTTGCTGACAACGCTGTAGCAACGTGAATTTGTAGACTCCCCACACCGTTGCTGACAACGTTGCAGCATCGTTGTGGGGAGTCTACAAATTCACATTGCTACAACGTCACTGCAACTTCTGTGCAACGTTTCGACAATGTCAAATTGTTAGCTGGGTAGGCAGTTTTGCCCATTCCTCTTTGCAGCACCTCTCAAGTTCCATCAGGTTGGATGGGGAGCATCGGTGCACAACCATTTTCTGTTTCGGGGGGTTTTTTGTTGTTGTTTTGTATGTTTTAATCATGTTTAATGCTGATATTGTTGTTACTAATGACATGAAATTTGACCCATGTGGGGTGTTTTAGTTTGAAAATTGCCCAGATGCCATTTGTATGGTGGATTTCTGTCTGACACACCCAAGTCTATCTGTGACAAATTGCTATCCTCATCAAAAACTACACATGATTAATTAATTACAAACCTTGTAATCATTTTTTTATTGCCTGACAACTCTGCTATAATTGTAAGGTACATTTTCCTTCAGCAGAGACAATGCGAGGGAGAGTGCCAGTGTCCACAGAAAGGTTCACAAGTGATACATAAGCCCCTCTCACACAGAAGATGTGTGTGTGTGTGCGTGTGTGTGTGTGTGTTAGTGGCATCCAGTGCCGGAGTGCCAGTGAGTATAGTGCGTTATACTCACTGGCACTCATGTGTGACCGCATAACTATCAGTATAACCAACAACCACCCAATGTACAGTACCAGTTAAAAGTTTGCACACACTTTCCCATCTAGTGTGCATCATGTTGCCATCACACTGCCTCCACTGGAATCGGCAGCCGCCGTGTAACATAGCTGAGCATTTGCATAAACTTCCTGTTTATTTTGGCCTCACCTTGCTAGTGGCATGACGACCACTTTCCTAATTAGCACTGTAACACCCACTGTGTTTCAAAATGAATGGCAGCTGGTCACTTTGCCTCTGTCTCTTGTAGCTAATGTGACCAAGGGGTGATGGAGGTTCTAGCCATGCTTGACAGCAGCATGATAAACAATGGCGTGTCTCCTGCTAAACAAACTATGCAATGACAATTTCCAACAGCCAAAATGTTATTCTGCATGGTTTAATCTGTAAAAGAAATGTTTTCATATCGGCAAAAACAATGTTGATACTGATATATTCATGAAAAGATCATATCCGCCAATATTATCGGTCAGTCGAGCTCTACTGGCAAACTGTGTGGTGTTGTGTGATGTTTGTGGAGGACATAGTGCCAAGTTGGGTGACAAGTACTACTACACGAGCATCTAAAGGCCACAAACATACCATCTGTGTGAAAGTGGCTGTAGTAAGGTCAGTTGTAAAAAAAACTAAACAAAACAATAAAAGTTGCAAATTGGAGACTTTGCTCTCTACAAGACAACGCCTTACTTCACGCAACGTGCTTCTGATGTAACAGATTTTGGAAGCTCAGTCAGCGGTAATAGACTGTCGATGCAACAGGGTCAGACACCAGCTCCCCACAATGTGGAAATGAGCCAGTATGACATCTGAAACCAAAACGAAGGAAAGAGATTGGAAGTGGGGGGTGGCAGGGTGGTGGTGGTGGTGGGGGGCACTATGTCTGTCACAGTAACCTGCTTTCAATGACAAAGCCGCGCTGGCCGGCATCCAACACTGCACCAGAGATACGCGTGCCTCGATGTGTGTATGTTCCTTCCCCTGTGTGCACACCTTTTAGCACATGAAAATGTTCAAGAAATGAGAATCTAATGGGTGCAGCCCATTTTTCTTATTTGTTGGATTTATGAGTTGGAAAAAAAAAGAAAGCATGATGCAGGATGTAAACGCAAAGACGTGCACGCTCATTCACACGCCGGGTCTTTGTGCAGATGTGATGGTGTCCTCCGCCTCAGGGCCTGTAATATCTCACTCTGTACTGAAACCTGCTTCTTTTTCCCAGTAGAAACACTCTCAGATGCACAGCACACAAATCTGCGTAATGTCAAAACTGTGAATATCTAGAAAAAAAAAAAAAAACAACCCAAAATGTTGGTGCAGTTGAGGACAAGCGCGTCACACACAGACACGCTCAGCAGCAGAAACGTGGCCGCCGCACCAATACAAACATCCACCTCGCTTTCTTGCCAGAGATGTGGGATTTTTAAGGAATTTCCAAGGAGTGGATATCCGTCCGTGAGGAAATGGCACAAGACGCTCACACTCTCATAAATACATACCTGAGTCCATGCTGTCATCTTCTCCAGAAAAGATGACGCTCCTTGGCTGTACCCCTCCTGTTCACTGTGCAGAAATCGTACACTGTCGGGGTCGACCGCCTCGCACCGTGCGGAGGCATTCTTAGAGCGAAACTTTAAAAACTCGGGCTTCCTTCCTGGAGCAGAGCTGAAGTGTTTCATGTGTGTTTCTTTGAACACGTGAGAATCTGTCTCATTCATAGAGCGAGCTTTTCCTGTCTCTCAGCTTCACGTCAACATTTGAACCCGCAGAAGACAAAGTGCGCTCGATACGTTGCAATAAAACAAAGAAATCTGGAAGAGCTGCTGAGACAATCTCACATAACATCAGGCAGACATATGAAGAAAGCTACAGTACATACAGACAGGTCCATAACTATTTCAACATAACGCTGATGAAATGAAACAATCACGAAGTGCTTGTATTGGAACAAAACTATTACCAATTTGGTAAAAGTAAGTCCCTTCGGCTGCTCCCTTGTTTGCACTTGGGGTCGCCACAGCAAATCCAAGGTGGATCTGCATGTTGAATTGGCACAAGTTTTATGCCGGATGCCCTTCCTGACGCAACTCCACATTACATGGAGAAATGTGGCAGGGGTGGGATTTGAACCCGGAACCTTCTGAACTGAAACGAAGCGCATTAACCACTTGGCCACCACCCCTGCTAGTAACTGCATTTAATTATTTACTATTCTCCAAGGCCATAAGTACTTGGACAAACTTAATTAAAGGAGTTACTTTAACAGCCAGCTTATTTATTTATTTATTTATTTTGACTTGGCAGGGGATGGATACATATACATTTGCATCAATCATTAAGAAATACAACCAGTATGGTGCTGTGTGGTAAATTCATCTGGGGTACAGAGTTCTCAAAAATGGACAAGGAGATCAGTGAGGGAAGCCACCAAGACATTCATGACAGCTCTGAAGAAGTTATAGGTGTATGTGGCAGTGATTTGACAAACTGTGCATTGTGCATCTTTTGTGTGTTACACAACCAGATTCAGCTTCATGGTGGAGAGGACCGGAGAAGGAATTTTACACAAAGAAGCTAAGCTCCAGTCTTCCAAGTGCCTTCTGGTAAACTGGAGCTTAAATCTTAGATCTTCTTCACTCTACCATAAACCTGTATAACTGGTGAAACATTACACAATCCACCCTTTCTCCAAACACAGCAACAGAACCCTGTAACTCCTTCAGAGTTGTCATGGGGGTCTTGGTGGCTTCCCTCACTCATCTCCTTCTTGCACTCAGTTTTTGAGAACTGGTAATTCCAGACAGATTTACCATACAGTACACTGTATTTCATAATGGTTTATGTAAACAAAGACATATTCAGTGACTTGGAAATGTTCACGTATCCATCCCCTGACTTGTCTGAAGAAAACCCATGCAACCCATCATCTTGGCTTTTATATTTTTATTTTATTTACATCGAGTTGTAGAGATTTGCTTTGAGTTTGAGTTTAAGGAGGATCATTTTCAACATTTTTATGATGAGAAGCCTGAATTTATTTTTGTATCTGAAATGGCTTAAATTAAAATGTGTGACTTGCCTAAAGAAAACTGCCTATAAAAGTGATGACTTGCATTAAAAATAGCACTTATGTGTGGTTCACCTAGTTACTTGTGGGCTCCAAAAATTGACAGACTATGTGTAAAAACGGCTACAATTCTTCAATGGTTAATGCAATTTTTTTTTCATCACTTGACTCAAACTCCATATCAACTCTATTTTTGTCCAGAGGCAAAATTTTAAAAATGGTATCACTGTCCCAGTACTTATGGAAATGACTGGGTAACACAAGATTCTGTTCTACCATCCACACAATAATAACAGCGCCTTTACTACTGTAGCTAAGCAAGTAAAACCTGCCGAATTACAAGTTGGGATGCTGGGGTTGCAAACACGCCACTTCTCTGCTAATCACAGTCAGAAAGCAGCAGGTGCAGAAATATGGCTGTCCAAAACACTGCAAGAAAGAAAAGGAGGAACCACGAGAGGCTTTTCAAACTATGCGACAGCTCAAAGAGACATGCAACCGCCAAGGGGAACAAGAAGAGCGGTGTCTGTTGTTGTGGAAACTGACCTCTTTGTTGCTGATGTGGCCATGTCCTATAAACACACCTGGGGAAGACAAGCCAAACACACACACACACACACACACACACACACACAGACACACATACAGACAAGCCCGCTGATTCAGTTACAAGAGTAAGCACATCACTGTCCAGATTAAAGTGTTCAGCTACGTCCAGAGCGTCAGAGACACGAGAGGACAACCTCTAGGTGACCCGTCTGCAGTGAGACAATAGACCCTAGGGCGAGCTGTCCGGCTGCCTTCACCTTCTCTGTCCTCAGAGGAAGCCCCTGTGGTTTAGGCAGCGTATCCCTAAAAGGTGCTGGTGGCCATCTTGCCTTCTTTCCTCCAAAGAAATGCTGGCTACAGTTGCTGTGCACAGGGTGAGTGGCTGGGTGTCATGACTAGGGTGAGCCTGAACCACTGTGGCAAAGTGCTGCTGCTGCAGCGCGCACGCACACACACACACACACACACACACACGCGCGGGATGGCTTCTGCAGACGCAGACAGGGATTCATCAGCCAATGGCGTGAGGACCTTAACGGCGTGTAAATTGTCTTCCATGCCTAGAATCTCCTAAACAAAGGATCCCCTATGTGGGCTTTTTACTCCTGCCCTGTGCACATGGACTGGAAACAAGCTGTGGAATGGATGGTGCACACACAGGATCTGGATCATGACTGGGGAAACGGCATCCACTCTGACATATTAAGCCCTGCAGCTCATTTTGAGACTGGAAGTGAAGCCAAAATCAGCACGCTATACCCCAGACAAGTTTCAGTTACAGGTACGCATGAGAGTAGGAAATAAAATATGAGATCAATATGAATTAGTCAAGCAGCAACCTCCTGTGCTGAAAAATGAAGCCAACTCTGAAGTGCCAAACCTTGCAGTTCCTTGAACTGCACATGAGGCTGGAATCAAAAGTGAATCACTACTCATAGAACCCCATGTTAAAATGCTCAACAATACAGCACAAATAAACATGTTTACAGACTGATATGTACAGAATAAACGGTTCTGGTCTCTGTAGTTGTTTTATCCATTCATGACAGGTGTGTTTGTGTGTCGGGGGGGTATATCACTCATCAGTTTAAGCTATTTTAAAGCATGACATTATCAATAATTAGGAGTGTGGCTGCTTTGAGTGACAGCTAGTGTGTGCTAGTGACTCCAGGCAACTATCCACTAGCAGAGGAAGCTAACAATGATTGGTAGCTGATGTGGACTCAAATGTGTTTGTTGTTCTGAGCATTTTATTACAAATATCTGAGATAATATGGCTTTCTGTACAGTTATCTACAATAATGGGCCGTCTAAGGCCCCGTACCCATATTGAGGTTTTTCAATCATGTGACCGATTTGCTGCAGGACAGGTGCCGTCTCCATTCTGGATTACAAGGAGGCTGGGGTGTGACAGAAAAATGGAGAGAATGTACGGTTATTACAATGCTTTAAACCCTCGAGATAAAGCTATTTATCGTGATAGATGTGTAGCAGCTGGTTTAGTGGATCCGTATCTTATACCAGATAGTGAATTTAGTGGTGATGTAACGAACTGGCCGACAGTGTCACACTGCGATATTGTGAACTTTTTGGTGTTTTCCACTTCGCCATTGTACACCATGGAGGAAGCTGCTGACCAGGTCAGCCTCGCTGGCCTCCTGCGGAGCATCACAGCGGCGCTGTGAAAGCGGAGGTCGGTCTCAGCGCCACGGTGCCAGGCCTGTAACGATGAAGCTTCTTCACATCGACGGTAGCCAGAGCGCTCTTGCGGGCAGTCTGCTTGGTTCTGGCCATATTAAAGCTTCCTTCATATCTGCTGAGCCAAGTCTCTGCGTCACTTAGAAAACTCGTAACACTTGATGCACAATAACTGCTGGTAGCCTGTAAAATAAGCGACCTGCCACATTTTTATCACCTCTGTTTGAACAACCGACGACAGCACAAAAGTTGACCATTGTTTCTGTAATTGTTCAGCAAATGCACGTAGCGTATCACAGCGGCCACCGCATCGTAATCCAGAATGGCCGCGGGGCGCAAATTCAAGTGACCGATACGTCACATGAAAACCCTCTATATGTAGCTTTTGTTTATGGCTAAAAAGTGCTGAGAGGCTGCTCAGAAATCCTTCATCCCAGGGACTCACCTCAGCAATTTCTTTACAGGGATTTGTTTCTGTGACAACGATAAACAGCTACGAAATAGGTTATAATATATAGCAATAAAAAGCACTCACAGTGAGGAGGAACACAGCGTTTGTCTAATCTGTCATCATCGATGAGTTATTTATTATTTGGCATGTTCAGATTTTTTTCACCACACATTGAGCTGTACATGCTCCGCCCCTTTAAGCATTAATGAGTTCACTGTAAATTAGCACTGGTACCACAGTCTCTTACAAAGAGACTGGTAGTGTGTTTTTGAAAACATGGCTGTGATTGGTCCATCTGATACGTCGGCCGCTAATGGCTATCACGCCACGCTCTGTGATTGGCTGTGCCATAACTGCCGAAAATGTGAAAAACAAACCGAAAGACTTGAAAAGTGAGACAAACTAGTTGCAAAATGTCGCAAATGTCGGGGGTGGGAGTTTATCTCACCCCTGTGAAACGAAAATGGAAACCAGGTATTTGCTTTGTGTGTCTGGAATTTGCACAGCAACCGAAAACATTTGGAGGTTTGAAACGATGTAAACAAAGGCTGCAGCCAATCAGAGAGCGGCGTGTCTCAGCTAATCAGCAAATGTCAGAATCCTGACTAAAAGTCACATGACCAAATAACCTGATACCGACTCCTTTGCATTGGCTGGAGGAGTGGAACCAATTTAATTGTGAATCAACATGGCGACGCCCAGAAAAGGGGGCATTCCAGCTGTTGTGGGTCTCTATAGAAAATTAATGTGTGACGTCACGCAGGTTTTGTACAGTCTATGTACAGTCTATGATGTGGACACGGCCTAAGAGGTTTGTACTCCAGTATTTCTACTGACTGGAAATTTAGTATTATTTAATTTGTGTATTATCACAGACACCACTAAATAAGAACTATCACGTGCTTCGTGATGTTTAGGCATTGTGCATCATAATTTGTAATCCCTGTACCTAAGCCACCAGTTATGAAACCCACCGCGCAGTCCGCAAACCCCCAAACTAAGAGTAGCCTGTTAACTTTAGAGTGTTTGGTAACTCTGAGACATGGTCGAGCTGCTTGCTCTTGTAAGACTGCGCTCCACTTCTGGGATTTTGACGAGTCATCCACTGCTACGATAGTGACATCTGGAACTGCCCCCATTTGAGCTTCAAACCCTGTTTTCCAGAGAACCTATGGGTGACGTCATGGCAGGTTTGGCAAACGGCACACAGCACAGTTTAGGAAATGTCTGATGCATGGTGCAAACAAAGAGGAGGATGTCCATAGAGTCCATCCTGTTTCGTCAGCCATTCCTCTCATTCTTTTCCCTCGAGCCCCAAATTATTTTTGTCTTTCTAAATCAGTCCCTGAAGAAAAAGTTGCGGTTGGAGAAACAACACGAAGGCGACTGACACTAAGAGAAAATGTTATGAGCGAGTAAACTGCTCCCTCAATTTTAAAAGGCATGTGGCCAACAGGCTGAGGTCACACGAGGACAAGGGAACATGAAGGCGTTCTGCTCCAGCGCCTGTCTGCAACACAAGTAACCAACTCACGCAATCATTCAAACGGTATCCGTTTAGTATTAAACATCAACTCACCAAACACGTGGGAAATGTATAAAAAAAAAGCAACAAGTTTAGACTAGAGTGCCTTAATTGAGAGAGTGGCGTCAATGCAGAACATGGCACCATTTTGATTCCAACTGTGCTGAACTACTGAATGAACCTTTTATGTTTTCAAGATTTTTTAAAATAATTTAACCACATACAGCAACACATCCAGGTACAGGTGCTATCAAAATAAATATAAAAACAGTTAAACTATCAAATTTACAAGTTATGATGATTTATTTAATTAATTTAAAGCCTGATTTATGCAGCTGCAGCTCATGCAATGACGTGTGTGACAGTTTTGACGTTCTCCATTTCTGGATTATGCTTTATTCTGGATTAATTTGACCCTCAACAAGCTTTTCTTTCTACAATCATCAGCTCCAAATCAAAGGTAAGCAGAACAATTTCATCCTATTCCGACTTCGTGTCTGATCCATTTGTAATCAGTGTGCGCACTGCAAAAACTATTAAAATATGAAAGAGAAAAGAGTGAAAGTAGAAAAGTTTCAAATCACTGCCTTTTGTGTCTGATTTAACAGATGTATGTCTGGGCTGTGGGTCCAAGTCTGAGTACGGTGTGAAAAAATAAATGGTCAGGCTTTTAATCACGGAAATGACTCCGGTCCAATTTTACTCAAATCGGCGAGTGTCAGAGTGCTGAACTTTAATTTATACCTCTGTTACTTTGCACATCCAGACTGCTCAGGTGTGTTTAATGGAAATACATTGCGATCAGATGGGGCATCTTATCTGATGTGAGCGAAGAATTCATTATACAAAAAACATTTTATACAGTGTTTATTACATGGAAAACAGTACAAAAGCTTTGGGACTTTTTTTGTCCGGTGACTGTGAATATCTGGTTTAGATGATGATGGTTTAGGTGAGTTTTACTGTACATGGGACTGAACAATGAATTTACCTCGTAAAACTTTGATGATTATGTCACTTCCATCCCACACGGCTGACTTTATTTTCCTAAATTTTTCTTCTGTTTGGATCAGAAGGGAATCTGTACATCTTGAAGCCCTTGTTGTGTCTATTTGTGCATCTAAATGCACAACAACCCAGCACTTAAATAAATAAATAAAAAAGATGGATTTACATGCAGACAGATTAACAGCGAAGGAGTCAACCTAAGTAACCTTGTCAAAGTCAAAGTAACTTTGACCTATTTTAAGAGGTTAAAAAGTCACATTCTGTTTCACTCTGCTCTTTTTTTTTTTTTCTTTTTTTTTGAGGGGCGAGGGTGACAGCCAATCAGAGGAGAGCGGCACCATGACGTCAGTGGCTGGTCTAGCTAGCTGCAAACTCAGTTTTGTTTGTGTGTAAATATAACCTCAACAAAAATATAAACGCAACACTTTTGGTTTTGCTCCCATTTTGTATGAGATGAACTCAAAGATCTAAAACTTTTTCCACATACACAATATCACCATTTCCCTCAAATATTGTTCACAAACCAGTCTAAATCTGTGATAGTGAGCACTTCTCCTTTGCTGAGATAATCCATCCCACCTCACAGGTGTGCTATATCAAGATGCTGATTAGACACCATGATTAGTGCACAGGTGTGCCTTAGACTGTCCACAATAAAAGGCCACTCTGAAAGGTGCAGTTTTGTTTTATTGGGGGGGGGATACCAGTCAGTATCTGGTGTGACCACCATTTGCCTCATGCAGTGCAACACATCTCCTTCGCATAGAGTTGATCAGGTTGTCTATTGTGGCCTGTGGAATGTTGGTCCACTCCTCTTCAATGGCTGTGCGAAGTTGCTGATATTGGCAGGAACTGGTACACGCTGTCGTATACGCCAGTCCAGAGCATCCCAAACATGCTCAATGGGTGACATGTCCGGTGAGTATGCCGGCCATGCAAGAACTGGGACATTTTCAGCTTCCAAGAATTGTGTACAGATCCTTGCAACATGGGGCCGTGCATTATGCTGCTGCAACACGAGGTGATGTTCTTGGATGTATGGCACAACAATGGGCCTCAGGATCTCGTCACAGTATCTGTGTGCATTCAAAATGCCATCAATAAAATGCACCTGTGTTCTTCGTCCATAACAGACGCCTGCCCATACCATAACCCCACCGCCACCATGGGCCACTCGATCCACAACATTGACATCAGAAAACCGCTCACCCACACGACGCCACACACGATGTCTGCCATCTGCCCTGGACAGTGTGAACCGGGATTCGTCCGTGAAGAGAACACCTCTCCAACGTGTCAATCGCCAGCGAATGTGAGCATTTGCCCACTCAAGTCGGTTACGACGACGAACTGGAGTCAGGTCGAGACCCCGATGAGGACGTCGAGCATGCAGATGAGCTTCCCTGAGACGGTTTCTGACAGTTTGTGCAGAAATTCTTTGGTTATGCAAACCGATTGTTTCAGCAGCTGTCCGAGTGGCTGGTCTCAGACGATCTTGGAGGTGAACATGCTGTTGTGTGGGCCGCCAGAAGAGGAAGTACTGCTGGCCCACCACCAGAAGGCGCCCTGCCTGAAGTGCGGGCTTCAGGCACGAGAGGGCGCTGCCGCCTCAGGAACAAGCCATGGTGACAGCTGTCACCCATCATCTGTGACAGCTGTCACTAATCCATACATCTGGTATAAAAGCAGGAAGACACCTCCACCAAACTGCCGAGATATCATCTTCATTTGGAGGTACTACTCTCAGCCTTTTTTTGAGATTTATAAATCTGTGAATGTGAGTGTTTGCAGGAGAACCGGTCGTTTTGGTGGAGGCTGTGCATGACGGCGCTCCTTTTCCTCTGAGACCACTGCAACGTGTTGAGTGAGAGGTGGAGGTGGCATTCCCACCATTGTTGCTGGGTGTTCACACACCCACCCTTTGACTGTCTTTTGCTTTCTGCCAGCAGTACCAGATCCGACACGCCGGAGAGGTGGCCACCTGGGGACTCCGGGACTTGGCGGCTCCAGTATTCCTCGGGTTCAGGTGGCGGTGGAAATCGTGTGGTTCCGGTTCGTTTCCTGACGGGCGTCTCCTATCGTCGAGCCTGCCCACACGACACCTTTATTAATTGACTGTTGCACATTCTGATTCTGCTGTGTTTGGTTGTGACATTCACACCAGTAAAGTGTTATAATTTGACTTCTTCCATTGTCCGTTCATTTACGCCCCCTGTTGTGGGTCCGTGTCACTACACTTTCCCAACACATGCTGGATGTGGAGGTCCTGGGCTGGTGTGGTTACACGTGGTCTGCAGTTGTGAGGCTGGTTGGATGTACTGCCAAATTCTCTGAAATGCCTTTGGAGACGGCTTATGGTAGAGAAATTAACATTCAATACACGAGCAACAGCTCTGGTTGACATTCCTGCTGTCAGCATGCCAATTGCACGCTCCCTCAAATCTTGCGACATCTGTGGCATTGTGCTGTGTGATAAAACTGCACCTTTCAGAGTGGCTTTTTATTGTGGGCAGTCTAAGGCACACCTGTGCACTAATCATGGTGTCTAATCAGCATCTTGGTATGGCACACCTGTGAGGTGGGATGGATTATCTCAGCAAAGGAGAAGTGCTCACTATCACAGATTTAGACTGGTTTGTGAACAATATTTGAGGGAAATGGTGATATTGTGTATGTGGAAAAAGTTTTAGATCTTTGAGTTCATCTCATACAAGATGGGAGCAAAACCAAAAGTGTTGCGTTTATATTTTTGTTGAGTGTATTATGTAAAATCTAGCAAGAAATAAACACTTCTAAAACTGAAAACGCTGTGTTTGGAACATGATAACACCTCTGAAGTGATTTACAAGATACTTCACAGAATTTAGCTTGGTGACATCACAGGCTGGCCTAGCTAGCTGCAAAGTCAGTTTTGTTTGTGTGTAAATATAACCTCTTTGTCATATATTATGTAAAAGCTCACAAGAAATAAACACTTCTAAAACTGAAAACACTGTTTTTGTAAACTGATAACACCCCTGGAGTGAATTACAAGACATTTCACGGACGTTAGCATGCACGCTAACTTCTGCTAACTCAAAGCTAACATCCACTCTTGTCAAAAGCTTATATGTATGTATGTATGTATGTATGTATGCGCACATGCACGCCCTCCTGCTTTAAAATGTAAATATTGTTTATGATTGATTAATTGATTGATTGATAGAGGGGCTTTATTGAACATGTACAAATTGTACATAAGACAATAGGATCTTGATAATTTATGTAAATAACAATAAATGTAGAACGCACTATTTTTGTATATATAAATACACACATATACACACACTGGGATACCAATTAAACAACTGAAAATTATAAAGAAGACAATATTCATACAGCTGAGGGTATTTTAGTATTGCATTATTTTTTTTATTCTATTTAGAGTTTTGGAGATGTGTTGTGTTCCAGTACATTTACTCTTCTGTTAAAGAAAGAAACCACTTCACCACAGATACAACCCCTGGCAAAAATTATGGAATCACCGGCCTCAGAGGACGTTCATTCAGTTGTTTAATTTTGTAGAAAAAAAGCAGATCACAGACATGACACAAAACTAAAGTCATTTCAAATGGCAACTTTCTGGCTTTAAGAAACACTATAAGAAATCAAGAAAAAAAGATTGTGGCAGTCAGTAACGGTTACTTTTTTAGACCAAGCAGAGGAAAAAAATATGGAATCACTCAATTCTGAGGAAAAAATTATCGAATCACCCTGTAAATTTTCATCCCCCAAATTAACACCTGCATCAAATCAGATCTGCTCATTGACATTGACCCTATGCCATGACATTGACCCTATGTGTCTTTTTGCAAGGAATGTTTTTGCAGTTTTTGCTCTATGGCAAGATGCATTATCATCTTGAAAAATGATTTCATCATCCCCAAACATCCTTTCAATTGTCCAAAATATCAACATAAACTTGTGCATTTATTGATGATGTAATGACAGCCATCTCCCCAGTGCCTTACCTGACATGCAGCCCCATATCATCAATGACTGTGGAAATTTACATGTTCTCTTCAGGCAGTCATCTTTATAAATCTCATTGGAATGGCACCAAACAAAAGTTCCAGCATCATCACCTTGACCAATGCAGATTTGAGATTCATCACTGAATATGACTTTCATCCAGTCATCCACAGTCCACAATTGCTTTTCCTTAGCCCATTGTAACCTTGTTTTTTTCTGTTTAGGTGTTAATGATGCCTTTCGTTTAGCTTTTCTGTATGTAAATCCCATTTCCTTTAGGCGGTTTCTTACAGTTCGGTCACAGACGTTGACTCCAGTCTCCTCCCATTCGTTCTTCATTTGTTTTGTTGTACATTTTTCGATTTTTGAGACATATTGCTTTAAGTTTTCTGTCTTGACGCTTTGATGTCTTCCTTGGTCTACCAGTATGTTTGCCTTTAACAACCTTACCATGTTGTTTGTATTTGGTCCAGAGTTTAGACACAACTGACTGTGAACAACCAACATCTTTTGCAACATTGCGTGATGATTTACTCTCTTTTAAGAGTTTGATAATCCTCTCCTTTGTTTCAATTGACATCTCTCGTGTTGGAGCCATGATTCATGTCAGTCCACTTGGTGCAACAGCTCTCCAAGGTGTGTTCACTCCTTTTTAGATGCAGACTAACGAGCAGATCTGATATGATGCAGGTGTTAGTTTTGGGGATGAAAATTTACAGGGTGATTCCATAATTTTTTCCTCAGAATTGAGTGATTCCATATTTTTTTCCTCTGCTTGGTCTAAAAAAGTAACTGTTACTGACTGCCACAATCTTTTTTTCTTGATTTCTTATAGTGTTTCTTAAAGCCAGAAAGTTGCCATTTGAAATGACTTTAGTTTTGTGTCATGTCTGTGATCTGCTTTTTTTCTACAAAATTAAACAACTGAATGAACATCCTCCGAGGCCGGTGATTCCATAATTTTTGCCAGGGGTTGTATACGTGGTAGTGAAACGTGTCTTGTGAATTCCATGTTTATTAATGATATACCCCAACTTTACTATCACTGAGAAAATCTTATCTGTAGCATTACAAATTAAATGTTTTCATTTGGAAATTTGAACAAAAAGATAAAAAAACTACTTATCCTAAATACTAGTGTATCATTATTTTCACAGTCATTGTGTCAGACGCTGCACGTATGTAATGGCTGAACTATACTTCATTTTTTGGTGGGGAACTTTTCAGCTTTTATTATAGAGATAAGTGAAAGAGAGACACAAATCAGGGAATCAAAGACATGGAGAAGTTGCCGAGACCAAGATTCGAACCTTGGGACGCTGCAAACCACAGTGCCAGAGTTGTACTTTGAATGTGCTACGTTGTCTGACAGGTTTGAGATTTGTAGCAAGTCTATAAATCAAACTGTTAAACAGGTTATACCAAGCCAAATAATAAAGCAAGCATGTGCAAAATACACACCTACCAACTGTCAGACTCACGGCTGCCCTAGGCAAGATTACGGTTAGCAGTCCCCCCTCACACACACACACACACACACACACACACACACACACACACACACACACACACACACACACACACACACACACACACACACACACACACACACACACACACACACACACACATCCCACCACCACTATCACATCAGTCCACAGCGTCGTCACCCCCCACTCTAAAACCCACAGTAAACCTACACCCAACAATCATCAGACACCACAATGACTTTAAGGCCTAAATACATATTTTAGTTTTTAGAAATACAAATTAGTTTTCAAACACATGAACCCCATCTCCCACGGAGAGGTGACGGTCAAGTGGTTTAAGTGGTGGGCTTGTGATTAGAGGATCTTCTGTTCAAATCCCTCCCAGAAAATCACTCAGGGCTCTTGGGCAAGGTCCTTAATACCAAGTGTGTAGTAACCTTGGATGGCAGCACCCTGACACTGGTGTGTTCATGGGTAAATGTAAGGCATCGCTGTGAAGCACTTTGACCATAAAAGCGCTATAAAAGCTATATAAATGTGGACTATTTCCTTATCAAAAATGGAATAAATTGTTAAACATTAACAGCCACCTGTCAGTAACATGAAATGTGGATATTTGTAAAAAGAATTTGGACTTAGAAACAAATGGCAGCTCCAGCTGATGAAGTAGAATGTGTTGCAAACACTCACAGCCAGAAAGGTAGATTATCTTTCAAGCAAGTTTGTCTGCGGCTCTTGGTGTGTTTGTGAGATTGAAAAATGTGTGAACTATTAAAAAAAAGGAAAAAACCTAATGACCTTTAACTGCCTCAAAAACAGGTGGTTAGAACACTGAACAGTGATTTGTTGGCGGAGGTAACAATCTCTTGCGATACCATAGGCAAATCACTACATTGCCTATGCCACAGGACAGCCCTGGCTAGAATGTCGACGCACTGATGCAGTTCCTCAGTGCTCATCTTGGTACACTGTAACACAGTTTCAAAATGTATAACAGATGAGGACTTTTCAAGACTCAATAAACTCAAACTTTACTCCATCTGGTTTTAAGATTATATTGTGGTGTCTACTGTCTAATGTAATAATCCACAGCTACAAACTCAGCAAAGTCTACTTTAGCATCCAGAGTAAGACTAGCTCACAACGTATAGAGGAAAGTCTCATTTTTGCTCAGTATTAATGTGGAAATGGATGGAACCTTTCTGCCCACACTGTGTTCAGTTCATCTGTATTTATGTACAGTTGTTGGAAGTTTACAGCTACAGATCAAATGCAGCAGTACCACTAGAAAATGAGGGGCAGTGTAGCCGATATCTCAAGCAAGACACGACCCAATACAAAAGGACACAATGTTGAGATTTAACAATGGTGCAAAATTGTAACAATAGTTTTATGTTGTAAAGTATTTAATGGCCTCACAGACAACCCCTACAACCTTTACCATGTTTGATATTAGGGAGTTTAAGCAGCAACTGTATTAAGCTACTCTACTCTGACCGTAGGTAGTTTTCTGTGTATTTGTGTTACACTGCTATTTCACAGAGTGCTGTTGTTGATAGCATCACCCGTTAGGTCCATTTAATGCACAATTACTGAGAAAATACCAGGCTCCTAACTTTTAATGTCTACAACAAAGTAAATCGTTAGGAGAACCACCACGCAGTCCCTAAAAAAATGATTTGGTAAACACCCAAACTGAGGTTAGGTGGTTGGGACTCTAAGAGAGGGGTGTGGTCAGGCATTCTTCATTACACATGGAGTTACCCACGCTCCACCCGTTTATGCATTCATCATTCAGCTGCTGTGAACGTGGTGACACCCACAACACAGCCCAGACACAGGCTTCATATCAGATGTTCCAATGGGTGACATCACGCTGGCTTTGTCCAGTATACATATAGTTTATGATTAAAAGTAAGAAAATTTTGTGATTTAAAACTTTTTTTAAGTGAGATGCGTTTAAAACAATTTTATGTTTGACAGGGACACATGAATTTTCAACAGTATTGCAAAGTTTTATGATGTTTTTAATCTCTAAATCATCTCTTAACTCATACCATATCAGCTACAATTCAACCCGGGATTTTTCTTATTATATAAAAATGTCAATTTTAAACCAGATGTCGAAATCCAAACCCTCGTCCACATCGTGACGCCTGGGTAACAGATCAAGTCGGAGATTGCCTGTTGAGGTGAAATACGGTGGGGACCTTATGTGCCTTGTGGCTTCTATGGTAACGCTAAAGACCCAACAGGAACCATAAACATGAGACGGCTAACGAGGCTCTGGTAAAACAAGAAGTCCTCATTGGTGGACCAGGCAGAGGAAGTGACGGCTTGTAACCCAATGGTTATGAACGGCAGATAAAGGCTGCTGCAGGTCCTCAGACCATGATCGTCTGGGATTTTCCATCCATTGAACCAGACTAAGGATCTGTCAAGGAACTTGTGTTTGTCGGCGTGTAATGACATTTTCACGTTAAACCCATGAACAGGCATCTCTAGACTGATCCTAGATCCATCCCCTAGGAGAGAGAGCAAGATCCTGACCGGCAGAAGCTTTCCGCAGAAACCATGGACAGGATCTGTAAGAAACAGTGTGAGCCAAGATTGGGCCCATTCAGTCATCTCCGCGTCCACCATCCTGCCTGGGAATTGGTCAAAAACCATCTTTCTCAACACCGAGGGATTGCCATGACAGCAAACAGAATTTTAAAGCAGTCTAAGTAGTTCTCATTGTTAAGTCCTGTTTGCTTAAACTCCTCAGCTGCACCGCTACGGCTGAAACGCAAATTTATTTGGAGACTTTTAAAACCACTGCTGTTTAAACTTCCTTTTGTCAGAAACTTTTTTAACCTCTGCAGTGCCCTCTAGTAGATGTGTTGCTTAACATTCGTGCCAGCTAAAAGGATGGACAGACGTAGGCAGTAGTGGTTACATCACTTGAAATGCATGTATAGATTTACGCCTAAATGGAGCATAAATAAGCCTTGAAGGGGTCATTGTGTGCAAAATCTGTTTTCAGTCATAAGTTGCATCAACTAATGTTTTGGCAGGTCGTGTGAATTCATCAGAGTTACAAAAGTAAGTGCTGAAATTACGCCTCACCATATCTAAACAGCATAGTCCAGCTGATAGCTGTTTATCATTACTGAACCGGTTCTGGGCATCGCTCATTATCCATCTCTAAGAGGAGGAGCCCTCATAAATAAACTGTTACGCAGGGAAAGTTAGTGGATTTGAACACGCAACACTTTGGAACATGCAACACTTTGGAACATGCAACACTTTGGAACTTCATGGACTCAATGAATGGACTGCATTTATATAGCGCTTTTTCCATTTGCATCAGACACTCAAAGCGCTTTACCCAGATGTGAGGCTGCTGCCATGCAAGGTGCTCACTACACACCGGGAGCAACTAGGGGAATAAGGATCTTGCCCAAGGGCCCTTAGTGATTTTCCGTTCAGGCTGGGATTTGAACCGAGGATCCTCTGGTCCAAAGCCCAACGCCGAACCACTAGACCATCACCTCCCCTAATGAAGAAATTTAACTCTCATATTTACTGTCATTAATCACAGCTAAAGGTTTTTAATATTTCGTGACATTTGCTCTTTTTCTGATAAATAAACACTGTGGCAAATTAACATTAACTAAACGTAGGCAATGCCCAGATCGTGTTCATCAACTGGTAAATGGCTATCAGCTGGGGTATGAAATTTAATTCACTGGGTGGCACTGCCTCTTCACCTGATGGAGACACACTGCCTGTGTGCGTTATTAAAAGCTCACTTTTGCCTGAGTACTCTGGGTGTATTCCTTTATTCTGAAAGATTCATGTTGTGCTGTGGCACCACTTTTATCTCTCAATGGCTGATGCAGAGACTTTACCGTACTTTCTATTTTAAATTATTAATTGGATTTGACATTAACATCCCCCAAGTTCCACAATTGTATGACTGTATATGAAGAAATATTCCCAAAATGTTGGAAACCCGTGCAGAAAAGTTACTATATTAATTACTTTAAACAGTTACATTTTACAGTTACTTTATCAGCAGCTGTGGAAAACGTGTCAACAGCAGATGAATTTAACTAATAAAGTAACTATCATAATTTTAAACACTGCGGCTTTTACAATGACATGGCTAATTTATGGATTTTTATAGGCTTTTTCACAAGTTGAAATACGTCAATTGATGCTGTCGATTTCCTGAAAGCTGCGCTCCTCGTGCGGTGTAAATTCACACACAGTGTAAATATAAGGTCTTACCTGTTCGTCTTAGTGAAGAAATGTCCCTCTCAGGCACTTTGTGCCACGGCTGCTCCGTCAGATCAGTTAGCGGAGCGGAACCTTCCCCCCCAAGTCGAAAAAGTCACAGCGCCTCATTAACGTATCATTTACCACAGACTCCATCCGATCCTGGCTGCACACGATGAAATTTCAAGAAAAAGTTAAAATTACTCAGTTCTCCGTGTGGAGCAGAGACACCGTGCGCAAGCTGGGTGACGTGCGCCTCAACATTTACATGTAACACTTCAGGGGAAAAAAGGCATTTACGGTACGTATTTACGGTAATTAAAAGTTAAAAAAATCTTTCTGTCTAACATCTTTCTGTGTAAATATCTCATGTTACCATGTGGAGACCCGCGGCTTATAGACACGTGTGGCTTATTTATGTACAATTTCTTTTTTCTTTTTAAAATTGGTGGGTGCGGCTAACATTCAAGTGTGCTCTATAGTCTGGAAATTACGGTAGTAATCTATCTTGATTACTTTTAAGATTGAGTACTTGAAAAGTAACTATTAGTTACTTTGTTGATTAGTTACTTTGCTGAGTACTCAATTTTAAGAGTAACCAAGTTAGATTACTAGTTACCTTATTAGTTACATTACTTATTAGTTACAAGTTGTTGGCAGCTGCTAATAAAATAACTGCATAAAGCTACTAATGAAGTAATTGTATAAAGTAATTAATAAAGTAACTTTTCAAAGTAACTGTGGCAACACTGCCTGAAACACAACATAACATTTACTCATTTAAAATGGAGGAGATTGGGGGGGTGGGTTTTATTTTGTATTTTCTTTTTTTGTGTGTTCATGTGTGTCCGTGTTTGATATTTGTGTTTGTTAATTGAAAACTGCAAAATAGTTTTAAAAATAAATAAATAAATAAAACGGACACACATTTCTGCCTTTGTGTGTACACAGAGTTTCAGGTGAGGTTCTACAGAGTCTCATACATGAGACATTTCAAAATGAGACACCACAAAGACAAGATATTTAATGTTCAAACTAATAAACTTTATTGTTTTTGTGCAAATATTTGCACATTTTGAAATGGATGCCTGCAACACGTTTCAAAAAAGTTTGGACAGTGGTATGTTTATACTATGTTACGTCACCTTTCCTTCTAACAACACTCAATAAGCATTTGGGAACTGAGGACACTAATTGCTGAAGCTTTGTAGGTGGAATTCTTTCCCATTCTTGTTTGATGTACGACTTCAGTTGTTCAACAGTCGGGGTCTGAGTGAGGCATCCATTTCAAAATGAGAAAATATTTGCACAAAAACAATAAAGTTTATCAGTTTGAACATTAAACATCTTGTCTTTGTGGTGTATTTAATTGAATATACAACCCCTGGCAAAAACTATGGAATCACCGGCCTCGGTGAATGTTCATTCAGTTGTTTAATTTTGTAGAAAAAAATCAGATCGCAAACATGACACAAAACTAAAGTCATTTCAAATGGCAACTTTCTGGCTTTAAGAAACACTATAAGAAATCAGGAAAAAAAATTGTGGCAGTCAGTAACGGTTACTTTTTTAGACCAAGCAGAGGGAAAAATATGGAATCACTCAATTCTGAGGAAAAAGTTATGGAATCATGAAAAACAAAAGAACGCTCCAACACATCACTAGTATTTTGTTGCACCACCTCTGGCTTTTATAACAGCTTGCAGTCTCTGAGGCATGGACTTAATGAGTGACAAACAGTACTCTTCATCAATCTGGCTCCAACTTTCTCTGATTGCTGTTGCCAGATCAGCTTTGCAGGTTGAAGCCTTGTCATGGACCATTTTCTTCAACTTCCACCAAAATTTTCAATTGGATTAAGATCCGGACTATTTGCAGGCCATGACATTGACCCTATGAGTCTTTTTGCAAGGAATGTTTTCACAGTTTTTGCTCTATGGCAAGATGCATTATCATCTTGAAAAATGATTTCATCATCCCCAAACATTCTTTCAATTGATGGGATAAGAAAAGTGTCCAAAATATCAATGTAAACTTGTGCATTTATTGATGATGTAATGACAGCCATCTCCCCAGTGCCTTTACCTGACATGCAGCCCCATATCATCAATGACTGTGGAAATTTACATGTTCTCTTCAGGTAGTCATCTTTATAAATCTCATTGGAACGGCACCAAACAAAAGTTACCACATCATCACCTTGCCCAATGCAGATTCGAGATTCATCACTGAAAATGACTTTCATCCAGTCATCCACAGTCCACGATTGCTTTTCCTTAGCCCATTGTAACCTTGTTTTTTTCTGTTTAAGTGTTGATGGCTTTCGTTTAGCTTTTCTGTATGTAAATCCCATTTCCTTTAGGCGGTTTCTTACAGTTCAGTCACAGACGTTGACTCCAGTTTCCTCCCATTCGTTCATTTGTTTTGTTGTGCATTTTCGATTTTTGAGACATATTTCTTTAAGTTTTCTGTCTTGACGCTTTGATGTCTTCCTTGGTCTACCAGTATGTTTGCCTTTAACAACCTTCCCATGTTGTTTGTATTTAGTCCAGAGTTTAGACACAGCTGACTGTGAACAACCAACATCTTTTGCAACATTGCGTGACGATTTACCCTCTTTTAAGAGTTTGATAATCCTCTCCTTTGTTTCAATTGACATCTCTCGTGTTGGAGCCATGATTCATGTCAGTCCACTTGGTGCAACAGCTCTCCAAGGTGTGATCACTCCTTTTTAGATGCAGACTAACGAGCAGATCTGATTTGATGCAGATGTTAGTTTTGGGGATGAATTTACAGGGTGATTCCATAATTTATTCCTCAGAATTGAGTGAGATCATATTTTTTTCCTCTGCTTGGTCTAAAAAAGTAACCATTACTGACTGCCACAATTTTTTTTCCTGATTTCTTATAGTGTTTCTTAAAGCCAGAAAGTTGCCATTTGAAATGACTTTAGTTTTGTGTCATGTCTGTGATCTGCTTTTTTTCTACAAAATTAAACAACTGAATGAACATCCTCCGAGGCCGGTGATTCCATAATTATTGCCAGGGGTTGTAGGTTGAAGAGGATTTGCAAATCATTGTATTCTGTTTTTATTTACATTTTACACAACATCCCAACTTCACTGGAATTGGGGTTGTATTTTAGACTGTGTGTTGTAGTCAATCCTCACCCTCTGTATTTATTTGATTTTGGTGTTGTATGAGGGCAGCACAGTGTCTTAGTGGTTAGCACTGTTGTCTCACAGAGAGAAAGTCCTGGGTTCACTTCCAACCTGGTCCTTTCTCAGTGGTGTTTTCATCTTCTCCCCATAATGCCGTGGGTTCCCTCTGGGTGATCCGGCTTCTTCCCACTTCCAAAGACATGCAGGTTACCTGAACTGTGACTCTCAATTGGCCGTAGATGTAGATGCGTTTGTCAGTCTGCATGTGTCAGCCCTGTGACAAACTGGTGTCCGGGGTGTACTTTAGGATATACTATATTGGGGAGGTGATGGTCGAGTGGTTAAGCATTAGGCTTGAGACCAGAGGATCCTCGGTTCAAATCCCAGCCTGACCGGAAAATCACTAAGGGCCTTTGGACAAGGTCCTTAATCCCTAGTTGCTCCTGGTGTGTAGTGAGCACCTTGCATGGCAGCAGCCTCACATTGGGGTGAATGTGAGGCACTGATGTGTAAAGCGCTTTGAGTGTCTGATGCAGATGGAAAAGCACTATATAAATGCAGTCCGTTTACCATTCATTTACTTTAGGTGTCTTTAGGATATACAGTCTTTTGAAGTGTATTATTTAACTTTTGTCCATGGTCTCATCTTACAAAATGGAAACAAATCACAATATACAACCCCTGGCAAAAATTATGGAATCACTGGCCTCAGAGGATGTTCATTCAGTTTTTTAATTTTGTAGAAAAAAAGCAGATCACAGACATGACACAAAACTAAAGTCATTTCAAATGGCAACTTTCTGGCTTTAAGAAACACTATAAGAAATCAAGAAAGAAAGATTCTGGCAGTCAGTAACGGTTACTTTTTTAGACCAAGCAGAGGAAAAAAATATGGAATCACTCAATTCTGAGGAAAAAATTATCGAATCACCCCGTAAATTTTCATCCCCCAAATTAACACCTGCATCAAATCAGATCTGCTCATTGACATTGACCCTATGCCATGACATTGACCCTATGTGTCTTTTTGCAAGGAATGTTTTTGCAGTTTTTGCTCTATGGCAAGATGCATTATCATCTTGAAAAATGATTTCATCATCCCCAACATCCTTTCAATTGTCCAAAATATCAAAATAAACTTGTGCATTTATTGATGATGTAATGACAGCCATCTCCCCAGTGCCTTTACCTGACATGCAGCCCCATATCATCAATGACTGTGGAAATTTACATGTTCTCTTCAGGCAGTCATCTTTATAAATCTCATCGGAACGGCACCAAACAAAAGTTCCAGCATCATCACCTTGCCCAATGCAGATTCGAGATTCATCACTGAATATGACTTTTATCCAGTCATCCACAGTCCACAATTGCTTTTCCTTAGCCCATTGTAACCTTGTTTTTTTCTGTTTAGGTGTTAATGATGCCTTTCGTTTAGCTTTTCTGTAGGCGGTTTCTTACAGTTCGGTCACAGACGTTGACTCCAGTTTCCTCCCATTCGTTCCTCATTTGTTTTGTTGTACATTTTTCGATTTTTGAGACATATTGCTTTAAGTTTTCTGTCTTGACGCTTTGATGTCTTCCTTGGTCTACCAGTATGTTTGCCTTTAACAACCTTCCCATGTTGTTTGTATTTGGTCCAGAGTTTAGACACAGCTGACTGTGAACAACCAACATCTTTTCCAACATTGCGTGATGATTTACCCTCTTTTAAGAGTTTGATAATCCTCTCGTTTGTTTCAACTGACATCTCTCGTGTTGGAGCCGTGATTCATGTCAGTCCACTTGGTGCAACAGCTCTCCAAGGTGTGTTCACTCCTTTTTAGATGCAGACTAATGAGCAGATCTGATATGATGCAGGTGTTAGTTTTGGGGATGAAAATTTACAGGGTGATTCCATAATTTTTTCCTCAGAATTGAGTGATTCCATATTTTTTTCCTCTGCTTGGTCTAAAAAGTAACCGTTACTGACTTCCACAATCTTTTTTTCTTGATTTCTTATAGTGTTTCTTAAAGCCAGAAAGTTGCCATTTGAAATGACTTTAGTTTTGTGTCATGTCTGTGATCTGCTTTTTTTCTCCAAAATTAAACAACTGAATGAACATCCTCCGAGGCAGGTGATTCCATAATTTTTGCCAGGGGTTGTAGTATCAAACTGTGATTCTTGAAGAATCACATTTCTCAAGTATCGAATTGAAACGGGACGCAAGTATTGCGATATGTATCACATCAGGCAATACGTATATTGTTGCAACTCTAACAGAAAGACGGGAAGACACGAGCGACGGCACATACTGTGCTGACCTCAGTTTGTTCAGAAACTGAGAAAATAATTAAAAAGAAAAAGGCAAAAAGAATCAACTGGACCGTTAAATCGTTATAATCATTACAACTCAGTAAACAGTTGCTTCAGAAAGTGAACACAAAGATGAGGGTGATTGGCTTTATCCTCTTCAGGTGTAAGATATGTCTTAAATGAGGCAGGCGGATGCATGGATAATTTCTGCAGAAGGAGACCATTGTGTGCCGTTGGTAGGACTTGAGTGGCATTCCTTTTGAAGGGCAAAGTGAACATTTCTTTTCAGCCAGACAAATCAAGTGGCACGACTTCAAAGCCTATGCAGGGATTCAGAGTCAGGGCAAAAACACAAATTCAATCACACAAAACTTAACGCAATCACATTTGAGTCTGCAAATGTTTGCATGCGTTATCAGGCATTCAAATTAAAACTTTCACAAGTAAAGGCGACTCTGAAGTGTTGAAGACGTAGGATTGTAAGTATCAAATGTGCATTAAATAAACCAGACTGCCTGAGTGGAGCAGTGCTCATTAAATCAGTGTGTCGGTGGACGTAAGCCGTCCACCTGGCACACGCACAGCCATACATCTGCTGTGATGTATAGTGGACTGAGGCCAAATAACTGAGCCCCAAATCAAATGAAACAGACATTTTCCCTTGTCCAAAGTGTATTTTTCTGGGCGATGACCCAAACTGTGCAGCTATTACGATTAACTACCTCACAGAGTTATTTAAAATTTAATTTAGTTGGACCCGTTTGAGAGAAAACACAAAGCACCCCAATCAGAGGCAAGCCCATGAAACAAAATGTGTGTGTGTGCGTGTGTGTGTGTGTGCAAAGAACGAGAAGAAGCTCAGAAGACAGAACAGGCTAAAGCATGATACACTGCTTGGTCATAATTAGCTGACTCAGTTAAAACGTTGGCCGTGCTTGATACTTCACGATTTTTGTGCTCTCCTCGCTAAATCAGCCCCCTTCTGTCCCACACGTTTACGTAATAAAGAAAGAAAAAAAGAGAAAGATCTGATGTGCATCTGTCCTTCAGCTCAGTGCCAGATTGTGCATGTCGTGCATTTGTGGGAAGACCTGCACTTTTCTAAAAAGAGGTGGCATTTCTTTTACAAACACGAAGCTCCGTCTTAAAAAGTACTTCAGTGTTGTTTTAAAGAAGAAAACATGTAAAATAAATGTAATTTATGTGACTTAGCTTTACTGCGGACCAGTTTTAACAAGGTTGACTATTTTCCTGGCACCCGTTCACTACATCAGGATGTGAAGCTCATCTTGAATACACATAAAACTTAATGAATATAATGTAATAAATCACAGTGATCATCATACGTGTCTACTTGTCTGTATTTGGTGAAATGGTAAATGGTAAATGGACTGCATTTATATAGCGCTTTTCCATCTGCATCAGACGCTCAAAGCGCTTTACAATAATGCCTCACATTCACCCCGATGTCAGGGTGCTGCCATACAAGGCACTCACTACACACCGGAAGCAATAGGGGATTAAAGGCCTTGCCCAAGGGCCCTTAGTGATTTTCCAGTCAGGCGGGGATTTGAACCCAGGATCTTCTGGTCTCAAGCCCAACACCTTAACCACTAGACCATCACCTCCCCCAATTTTGATAAAATTGCATCACTCTGGAATAGGTGCTTGTGCCGCGCACACGTTTTTAGCTATTCTCTCCTCAGTATATAGGGTGGGCCAATAAAATGTTACCACTTTTTGATCGCACACAAGTTTTTGAAAAGAGAACTTATTCAAACATTTTATTTACAGACTTGTAACAGAAGCATCAAATTAACATTTGATACCAAAGGTTTCCCACTTTGTCTCTTGTTTTCCACACAGTTCCACACATCTCAAGAGGGATTCTCCGATTTTCTTTTTCATCCCTCTTGAGATGTGTAGCAATGTCATCACAAACTTCAATGTGCATGTTGCAGCTGTAATCCAAAGAAGAGGAGCGTGGATTGAACATTTCATCAATTACTGAACTGTGTGGAAAACAAGAGACAAAGTGGGAAACCTTTGGTATCAAATGTTAATTTGATGCTTATGTTACAAGTCTGTAAATAAAATTTTCGAATAAGTTCTCATTTCAAAAACTTGTGTTCAATCAAAAACTGGTAACATTTTATTGGCCCACCCTGTCTTTTTCTTTATCCCCATATCTGGGTACATTTTCATGAGGCTCAAGCCAATAAGGAATGTACCAGATGTTCCAAATGGGTTGTTTTCTTCATGGTATACAGGCAGGACAACCTACAGTCATGGCAATGATGGATTTTATAGTGCCTTGATAAAGTATTTCGCACATTTTAATTTGTTTATGCCATTTCAAATACAAAAAGAAATTCAGACTTCTCAATATAAAACTTTCTAAAATTATCTTCCTTAAACTCAAACTCAAAGCAAATCTCTACAACTTGATATAAATTAATAAAAAATATAAAAGCCAAGATGATGGGTTGCATAAGTAATGGAACACTTTGGTGTAAGTAATGCGTGGGTTCCATCCAGGTGCTCTGGCTTCCTCCCACACCCAAAGACATGCAGGTTAGGTGAACTGGAAACTTTAAATTGAACATAGATGTGTGTGCGGGTGTGAATGTTTTTGTTTGTCTATATATGGCCCTGCAACAATTCAATTTCAATTTATTTCATTTATATAGCACCAAATCACAACACAGCTGCCTCAAGGTGCTTCACACAAGTATGGGCTAACCTTACCAAACCCTAGAGCAAGCACACATGCGACAGTGGTGAGGAAAAACTACCTCTGATAATTTGAGGAAGAAACCTCAAGCAGACCAGACTCAAAGGGGTGACCCTCTGCTTGGGTCATGCTACAACACACAGACTGGCATCCTGACTGCTGGGTTAGGCTCCAGCCCCCCGTCACCCTTAATAAGACTTAAGATTAGTGAGTGTGAATATGTCTTGGACTTTACTTGCATCAGTTATGAAGAAATACAAACAGTATGGCACTCTATGGTAAATCTGCATGGAGTAGATAGTTCTAAAAAACTGACTGTGCAAGAAGGAGAAGAGTGAGGAAAGCCACCAAGACACCCAGGCAACCCAGAAGCAGTTATAGGCTTCTGTGACTGTGATTAGAGAGACTGTGCATAGTGCAAGCTTTGCATTTTGCGTCACCACTCTTAGCTTCATAGTGGAGTAGAGCAGAGAAGGATTTTCTTGGAAAGAAGACCTGAACGTTCAGCTACAATTTGCCAGAAGGTACATCTGAGATGCAAGCATAGATATGACTGACATTAAATAAAAACAGCTCGTACACACATACGGACTCCAGCTACAATATAACAGCTACTTTCTACTGTCCAGGTCTACTCCAGAGTCTACCTCCTGAAGTCACTTTTTGTAGTTCCAGATTTATACTGCAGGTGTATTCTGAGAAGAGCCTGCCCTGGCTTAAAGCACAAGTTTGCTTTAATATTAAAACATTAGCAATGAAGAGACTCGGTGCTCTGTTCATGTTTGATAATTGTGTCTCATGAGACAAATTTCTTTTTCCACAAAGTGCCGAAAAGCAAACAGATGAGTATCAACAGGCTAACTGGAGTAGACATCTGTGATAAGGTTTGGGCAATGTCATTAATAGGAACATCATGATGCCTATAATGAAACATCGCGATAGGTGATGAATTCGGGGGGTGGGGGTACGGGGTTTGTACTTTGCACATACGGTTTTACTCACTCACTCACTTTCAACTGCTTACTCCAATCAAGGGTCACAGGGGAGCTGGAGCCTATCCCAGCAGTCATAGGGCGTGAGGTGGGGTACACCCAGGAAAGGACGCCAGTCTGTCACAGAGCCACATATAAACAAACACAATAACACCCGCACGCACATCTACGGACAATTTAGTGTCCAATCCACCTAACCTGTATGTCTTTGGATGAAGAGGTAACCCACACAAACATGGAGAGAACAAGGAAAGCACACAGAAAGGCCACAGGTGGGAATCAATCTTATGACCTTCTTGCTGTGAGGCAACAGTGTTAACCACTAAGCCCCCGTGCTGCCCCATACACTTTTATACTCTTTAAAATGTCTACTCAAAAAATATGGCCTGAGCATTCAGTGCAACACACAAAGTTCCCCGGGTCAAGACCATGAACCTTCTGTTTGAGCCTCATGGCCTATAAGGACTTACTGTATCAGGAAGGGCATCCAGATTAAAACTTGTGCCAAATCAACACGCACATATCAGAACCTCTGTGGTGACCCTAAGGAAGCAGGGAGAAGCTGAAAGAACTTACTTACTGCTGTACTCGTATTAATTTACAACCCCAATTCCAATGAAGTTGGGATGTTGTGTAAAATGTAAATAAAAACAGAATACAATGATTTGCAAATCCTCTTCAACCTATATTCAATTGAATACACCACAAAGACAAGATATTTAATGTTCAAACATAGACTTTATTGTTTATGTGCAAATATTTGCTCATTTTGAAATAGATGCGTGCAACATGTTTCAAAAAAGCTGGGACAGTGGTATGTTTACCACTGTGTTACATCACCTTTCCTCCTAACAACACTCAATAAGCTTTTGGGAACTGAGGACACTAATTGTTGAAGCTTTGTAGGTGGAATTCTTTCCATTTTTGCTTGATGTACGAGTTCAGTTGTTCAACAGTCCGGGGTCTCTGTTGTCATATTTTATGCTTAAGAATGTGCCACACATTTTCAATGGGCGACAGGTCTGGACTGCAGGCAGGCCAGTCTAATACCTGCACTCTTTTACTACGAAGCCACACTGTTGTAACACGTGCAGGGACGTCCCTGAAAAAGACGTTGCTTGGATGACAGCATGTGTTGCTCCAAACCCTGGATGTACCTTTCAACATTGATGGTGCCATCACAGATGTGTAAGTTGCCCATGCCATGGGCACTAACACACCCCCATACCATGGCTTTTGAACTTTGCACTGGTAACAATCTGGATGGTCTTTTTCCTCTTTTGGCCGGAGGCCACAATGTCCATGATGATTTGAAATGTGGACTCATCAGACCACAGCACACTTTTCCACTTTGCATCTGTCCAAATGAGCTCAGGCCCAGAGAAGGCGGCAGCGTTTCTGGATGTTGTTGATGTATGGCTTTCACTTTGCATGGTAGAGTTTTAACTTGCTCTTGTAGATGTAGCGACAAACTGTGTTAACTGACAATGGTTTTCTGAAGTATTCCTGAGCCCACGCGGTAAGATCCTTTACACAATGATGTTGGTTTTTAACAGGGCTCGACATAGCCATTTGCCCACTGGCCCAACGCCAATTGGTCCCACTTTCGGGCCACTACAGGCCAGTACAATTTATCAAATGATGGCTCGGGCCACTACAAAAATACACAAAATTCTATTTATTTTACCATATTTTGCGGTGACAAAGTCGAATTTCTTCACATCTCCGTGTCATCAAACTTCACCGAGTCCACCATGTTTGTTTTGGTCTTCTTCTTCTTTGTTTGTTTAGGTCTCGCACCACAGACCACATCTCACATCTTGGGTTGGGTATCGTTAAGAAATGATTCGATCCACTGATATCAATAGTCTTTTTGCTTAACGATTCCCTTATCGGTCCTTCAGAGCGGCTGTTGTTTTTGAGGGTCTTTGTCGGGAAAATGATCATTTCTTTACGTTGATTGCAGCCCCTGCAGCGGGTCTGTAATCAACTGCTTCTGCAGAGCAACTGCACTTTGAAGCGTGAACCAAAGAAGCAATGGTTCGATCCGCTGGGTCGTTGCACTTTATCTTAATTTTTCCCCGCTAAAACCCTAAAGAGCATATGTCTTGTGTGGGCCGCTGAAGAGTAGGTACTGCTGGCCCACCACCACAAGATGGCGCCCTGCTTGAAGTGCGGGCTTCAAGCACGAGAGGGCGTCGGAGCGACCAGGAGTGACAGCTGTCACTCATCATCCGTACCAGCTGTCACTCATCCACTACTCATCACCACCACCATAAAGGCCGGACTGCAACTCCACCTCCCCGCTGAGAAATCAACTACCAATCAGGTAACTTTCTCTTCTGACTCAAAACATTGAGTAATAATCTGTACTTCTTTGCAGCCGTTTTCCTGTGGTGTGTCCTTATCTGTGGGATTGGCGTTTGGTGTGATCAGCGACGGCTTCGCTTCACACTCCAACCAGATAAGTGGTTAGACAGGAGCTGCATGAGTGTGTGATTGGAGGTGGAGGTTCTCCCTCCTTTACTGAATACAGACTGTGGGATTAATGAGTGTGCGACCTCACACTCATCTGGACTGTCTCTGTTCTCTGCCAGCAGTACCGGGTCTGACTGCTGAAGACAGCGGCCACCTGGGGCGCAGGGCTTGGCGGCTCCGGTGTTCTTCAGCTCCGTTGGCGGTGGAAGCTGTGTGGATCCGGCTTTTCTCTCGCCAGGCGTCTTCTATCGTCGAGCCTGCCCACACGTCACCTGGTGTATGATTGACAGTCCCTGTATTGTTATTGTCTGTACATCGTTGTGTGATTCACAACATTAAATTGTTACTTTTTTGGCTTATCCATTGTCCGTTCATTAACGTCCCCTGTTGTGGGTCCGTGACACGACACTTTCACAACAGGATTTCTCGGCCAGCGTCATGGATCCCGAGGGGCGTCAACCATCGCTTGAACAGCCAATGGAAGAGCGAGGTGCACAGGCGCCAGCAGGAGGCGTGTTGGGGGAGCTGCAGCACATCTTCACCGCCTTTACCGCTCGGTTGGATTTAATTACCGAGCAGAGCAGTGTTCTCAATCGTAGGATGGAGGCTCTCACCGCCCAGGTGGAAGCGCGTGCTCAGGGTGCTGCTGCAGCACCTCCTCCTGCTGACCGTGTGCCAGAAACAGACATTCTGCTGGTCGTTCAACGAACCCCCCCACCTTCCCCTGAAGCATACATAAGTCCTCCGGAGCCGTATGGAGGCTGTGTGGAGACGTGCGCGGACTTCTTGATGCAGTGCTCGCTCGTCTTTTCACAGCGTCCCGTCATGTACACAGCAGATGCCAGCCGGGTGGCTTATGTGATTAATTTGCTTTGAGGAGAGGCACGCGCCTGGGCTACGGTGCTTTGGGAGCAGAATTCACGGCTCCTAACGGTTTATACTGAGTTTGTGAGGGAGTTCCGACAGGTGTTCGACCACCCTCATAGAGGCGAGACCGCTTCAAGTGTGCTGCTGTCGATACGACAGGGGCGTCGGAGCGCAGCGAAGTATGCAGTCGACTTCCGCATCGCGACAGCGCGAGCCGGCTGGAATGCTGTTGCGCTCCGCGCCGCCTTTGTAAATGGACTGTCTCTGGTCCTTAAGGAGCACCTGGTGGCGAAGGACGAGCCGCGGGATTTAGATGGGCTTATCGACCTGGTTATACGGTTAGACAACCGATTAACGGAACACCGACGGGAACGAGACGAGGGGCGGGGCCAGGCACAAGCCGTCCCTCTTCCTCCCGGGTCCGAAAGGAAGCAGACTTCCCCACGCTCCACTGCCAGGGCTCTCCACGTGACAACAGCAATCCCCTGCTGACGTTGCTATGGAAACGAGCAGGGCCAAAAAACGATCAGTTCAGAGACAAAGGAGGCTGATCTGGGGAGAGTGTTTTCTCTGTAGCTCTACTGAGCACATACAGAGAGAATGTCGCAAACGGTCAAAACAACAGCACTCGTCCTTAGAGACTGGGCTAAGGGTGGGTCACAACACCCACGTGGGGAAACCCTGACGATCTACACGAATCCCAGTCACGATCCTGAGTGGGAATCTAACCCTTCACGCCCCAGCACTGGTGGACACGGGGTCAGAGGGGAATCTGCTGGATAGCAGATGGGCAAAGGAGGTTGGGCTCCCTCTAGTGGCCTTACCGTCACCATTGTCAGTGTGGGCGCTAGATCGCACCCTTCTCCCACTAATCACACACCAGACACAGCCAGTGACATTGGTGGTGTCTGGGAATCACAGGGAGGAGATTGTGTTTTATGTAACACCTTCTACCTCCCGAGTGATTTTGGGTTTTCCATGGGTGTTAAAACACAATCCCCGGATTGATTGGCCGTCTGGGGTTGTGGTTCAGTGGAGCGAAACCTGCCACCGGGAGTGTTTAGGATCCTCGGTTCCAACCGGTGTGACTGCTAAGGAGGAGGTTTCAGTCCCCCCCAATCTGACGGCGGTGCCAGCCGAGTACCACGACCTTGCTGACGTCTTCAGCAAGGATCTGGCACTCACGCTGCCCCCGCACCATCCGTACGATTGTGCCATTGATTTGATACCAGGCGCTGAGTACCCGTCCAGCAGGCTGTACAACCTCTCACGTCCGGAACGCGAATCAATGGAGACCTACATCCGGGACTCCTTAGCTGCCGGGTTGATCCGGAACTCCACCTCCCCGATGGGTGCTGGTTTCTTTTTTGTGGGCAAGAAGGACAGCGGACTCCGTCCATGCATTGATTACAGAGGGCTGAACGAGATCACGGTTCGCAACCGATACCCGTTACCTCAGTTGGATTCAGTGTTCACGCCCTGCATGGAGCCCAAATTTTCACGAAATTGGATCTTAGGAATGCTTATCACCTGGTTCGGATCCGGGAGGGAGACGAGTGGAAGACGGCATTTAACACCCCGTTAGGTCACTTTGAGTACCTGGTCATGCCGTTCGGCCTCACCAATGCGCCAGCGACGTTCCAAGCATTGGTTAATGACGTCTTGCGGGACTTCCTGCATCGGTTTGTCTTCGTATATCTAGACGATATACTCATCTTTTCTCCGGATCCTGAGACCCATGTCAAGCATGTACGTCAGGTCCTACAGCGGTTGTTGGAGAACCGGCTGTTTGTGAAGGGCGAGAAGTGTGAGTTCCACCGCACTTCTTTGTCCTTCTTGGGGTTCATCATCTCCTCCAACTCCGTCGCCCCTGATCCGGCCAAGGTTGCGGCGGTGAGAGATTGGCCCCAACCAACAAACCGTAGGAAACTACAACAGTTCCTCGGTTTTGCAAATTTCTACCGGAGGTTCATCAAGGGCTACAGTCAGGTAGTTAGCCCCCTGACAGCCCTGACCTCCACAAAAGTCCCCTTCACCTGGTCGGATCGGTGCGAAGCCGCGTTTAGGGAGTTGAAACGCCGGTTCTCGACTGCACCGATTCTGGTGCAGCCCAATCCCAAGCGCCAGTTTGTTGTTGAAGTGGATGCCTCTGACTCAGGGATAGGAGCCGTGCTGTCCCAGAGCGGGGAGTCCGACAAGGTTCTCCATCCATGTGCCTACTTTTCCCGCAGGTTGACCCCAGCTGAACGGAACTATGACGTCGGCAATCGGGAACTTCTTGCGGTGAAGGAGGCTCTTGAGGAGTGGAGACTCCTGTTGGAGGGAGCATCGGTACCATTTACGGTTTTCACGGACCATCGGAACCTGGAGTACATCCGGACCGCGAAGCGTCTGAACCCCAGGCAATGGATGTCCGTCGGAAGGGCCGGGGGTTCCAGTATTTGGTGGACTGGGAGGGGTATGGACCCGAAGAACGCTCCTGGGTGAAGAGGAGCTTCATCCTGGACCCGGCCCTCCTGGCCGACTTCTACCGGCGGCACCCGGACAAGCCTGGTCGGGCGCCAGGAGGCGCCCGTTGAGGGGGGGGGGTCCTGTTGTGTGGGCCGCTGAAGAGGAGGTACTGCTGGCCCACCACCACAAGATGGCGCCCTGCTTGAAGTGCGGGCTTCAAGCACGAGAGGGCGTCGGAGCGACCAGGAGTGACAGCTGTCACTCATCATCCGTACCAGCTGTCACTCATCCACTACTCATCACCACCACCATAAAGGCCGGACTGCAACTCCACCTCCCCGCCAAGAAATCAACTACCAATCAGGTAACTTTCTCTGCTGACTCAAAACATTGAGTAATAATCTGTACTTCTTTGCAGCCGTTTTCCTGTGGTGTGTCCTTATCTGTGGGATTGGCGTTTGGTGTGATCAGCGACGGCTTCGCTTCACACTCCAACCAGATAAGTGGTTAGACAGGAGCTGCATGAGTGTGTGATTGGAGGTGGAGGTTCTCCCTCCTTTACTGAATACAGACTGTGGGATTACTGAGTGTGCGACCTCACACTCATCTGGACTGTCTCTGTTCTCTGCCAGCAGTACCGGGTCTGACTGCTGAAGACAGCGGCCACCTGGGGTGCAGGGCTTGGCGGCTCCGGTGTTCTTCAGCTCCGTTGGCGGTGGAAGCTGTGTGGATCCGGCTTTTCTCTTGCCAGGCATCTTCTATCGTCGAGCCTGCCCACACGTCACCTGGTGTATGATTGACAGTCACTGTATTGTTATTGTCTGTACATCGTTGTGTGATTCACAACATTAAATTGTTACTTTTTTGGCTTATCCATTGTCCGTTCATTAACGCCCCCTGTTGTGGGTCCGTGACACGACACTTTCACAACAATATGCCTGTGAGTAATATATACACTTTTATGTTAAACCGACCTGTTATGGTCTTCTGAAACAGTTGATAGATGTATTTTATAACTTAAAAACGGGACCAATGCTAACGTATTAGCATGTCTATGGCATTTTCAATGTTAAAGTTAGCATTAGCTGTTGGTATTTCAGCACGTTTGTGTGCATTTGTTTTCTGTATAATAATTAATGGCTCAGCGTTTGTTGTAAAAGAGTCAAATGTATTAAAAATTGTAATATTTTTTTTAATTTATATATTAATAATAATAATAGCAACTGCGAGCCGACGCTGCAATCCGTCCGCACGTCTTTCATTAAAAAAATCTCCTTTAACAGTGGAACATCCGGATAAAATGCTGAAACTGACTTCTTCTGAAACTTCTCTGTTCTCTCACGACGTCCTGGATCAATAGAGCCTGAAATGTGATGGTTTTCAGCTTGAAACAGGCTGACGACGGCACCTGAGAGCGCTGCACGACGTCTCGCACCGTGGGAAGTCCTTAAAGCGACAGTATCACCTCAAAATCTCTCATCAGCCGTTAAAATTTTCACTGAAAACCAGCTTAATTTTTCGAACCGTGTCCACTTCGATGTGTCTCACAGGTTTAGAAAAAATTTTGATCAAACAAAGCGCCAGTCTCTCAGCAACTTCTCAGACAAAGGAATTCAGACGAGGGGCTGGATGACTCCTCCCACAAGGAGTGCTCACAGGTGAATGACGTCACCGACAGGCGTGGAAAAACTCACGCATGCGCACGAGGGTTCAAGCATGTCTGACGTAAAAACATATGAATGAAATCCATATAGTTTTTGAAAAAAATAAAAAGGACCTATACTTTATTGACAGACCTCGTATTTCTATTTATATTCAGAGATCAAGGAGCCACCATGTAGAGTTTATTTAGTTCCAGAGTTTAAGGATCCAGTGACCAATTTCGTATTTATTTACTTTAAGACTCAATAAAATGTTGTCGACATAGAAAACCTTTAAAGCCTACTTTTAGCACACAGAATATTCACAAGTGGTATCGATAAGGGAATCGATAAGGAATCTGATCTATAAGCAGAATCGATAATGGTATCGATATTGATAAAATCTTATCAATACCCATCCCTAACCACGCACCATGCTCCCGCAGAATCTCGCGCATACTGAAATGTATGTTGTCGATGCATGAAGCATGCGTTTGGCCGTTTCCGTCACCGATCTTCGGCAATGTTTGTTAGCATCTTTAAATGCGCGGGAAGCTGCAAAAAACTTAGACGAACAAGACGCAAATCTAACAGAACGCTTTGAAATTCGAATTGAAATATGTTTAAACTACATCCACCCAAACCTGGACAACAAGCAGGAAAGAGTTTTGCTAAAGGAATTGGCCAGAAGAGGAAGCTTAGTGATGATGAGTTAAGGGAGAGAGACAGGCAATATGAAAGAAACAAGAGGAAGAGAGGTTTTGTCCCCACCTGGCCACAGAAATGGCCGTGGCTTGGTCATGACCAAGAGAAGAATGAGGTTTTCTGCCAAATCTGCAGGGCCTAGCCATTATATGCTGACAAGTAAGTAAAGTATATGCTTGGTCTTGGAAGACCCTGGCTGTTTTGATGCTAGTTTAAAAGTCTAACCAGCTTGCCTTTGTGGAAACCCCACGGGAGACAAGCATTTTTTTTTTTCAATTTTTAGATCTATAACTCCAATCCAGACAAGGCATACTTTTTAGTTTTGATATGGACCTACATCTGTATTTTACATTTCTGACTGTGAGTTAGTCAACTCTGAGGGTTGCTTAAAAAAAATGCCCTCTAAATTTTATGAGTCACTTTTTTTTTTAGACTTGAGAATGGCCTCTGATCAATTCTATTTTTTTAACTTCATGGTCCGTAAACTATTTTATGTTTTTTCTGGATTGGTTTACATTATATAGGCAGTTTTATTTGCAGGATTTCAAGGTGGAATATCATGAACTCTCGCGCACAAAATCATGGGCCAGTGCTCCCACACTGTTGGCCACTAACTTCTAAATTCTACTGGCCCTATGGGCCAGTGGGGCAAATTGGTTTGTGTCAAGCCCTGTTTAACGCAGTGCCACCTGAGGGATTGAAGGTCACGAGCATTCAATGTTGGTTTTTAGCCTTGTCGCTTACGTGTAGAAAGTTCTCCAGATTCTTTGAATCTTCTGATTATGTTATGGATTATGGATGATGGAATCACTTAATTCCTTGCAATTAAACATTGAGAAACATTGTTCTTAAACTGTTGGACTATTTTTTCATGCAGTTGTTCACAAAGTGGTGATCCTCGCCCCATCTTTGCTTGTGAATGGCTGAGCCTTTTGGGGATGCTCCTTTTATACCCAATCATGACACTCACCTATTTCCAATTAGGTGTTTTTCAAGGATTCATCAGCTTCCCAGTCTTTTGTTGCCCCGTCCCAACTTTTTTGAAATGTGTTGCAGGCATCCATTTCAAAATGAGCAAATATTTGCACAAAAGCAACAAAGTTTATCAGTTTGAACATTAAATATCTTGTCTTTGTGGTGTATTCAATTGAATATTGGTTGAAGAGGATTTGCAAATCATTGTATTCTGTTTTTATTTACATTTTATACAACGTCCCAACTTCATTGGAATTGGGGTTGTACCTTAATGGGCTGAGCGCACTTCTTCAGATTTTCACAAGCAGCTGTCAAGTCAGGAAAAATCATTTATCACCAGGGAGATGAACGCTTCTTGCCGTCTCAGATTTGTTTTTCCTGTGCTTAGCAGGAAAGCTGTACGCTGAGTTGTGGGTGCACAACACGCTGTTTCAGTTCGCATACAACTCAGGACAGCATCTTCTAAATGTAAATGCAGGTATGAGGAATTCTTCATGATACCTCAAGATTAGTTTTTTCTGTACATGGTGTGAAAGCTGGACACATCTTGTCAACTGTGCAACAGAGCATCTCCCTGTGGGACATTTGGCCAGAGTGCACCCTACTTATTTAAGCACGCACAACGCTCATGGACTGCATCAGAAGCTCAAAGAGCTTTACAATTAAGCCTCACATTCACTCACACACAGATGTCAGGCTGCTGCCACGCAAGGCGCTCACTGAACACCAGGAGCAACTAGTGGATTAAGGGCCCTTAATGATTTTCTGGTCTGGCTGGGATTTGAACTGAGGATCCTCTGGTCTGAAGCCCAACGCGTAACCACTAGGCCATCACCTCCCCTTTAACACAGCATATTATAGTTTTTGAACTGCTGTTGATTTTCTGAAAATCCTGTAGAGACCACCCTGCAATTTATGGTTTTAGAATATCCCAGAATCCTTTGCGCGCTCGGGAGGGAGGCTTGATAATGGCTCATCTTAATGCTAACTTTAACACTGAAAATGCCATAGACATGCTAAAGTGTTAGCATCGGTCCCGTTTTTAAGTTATAAAATATATCTATTAACTGTTTCAGAAGACCATAACAGGGGGGTTTAACATAAAAAGGTAAATATTACTCACAGACATATGCTCTTTAGGGTTTTAGTGGGGAAAAAATAAGATGAAGTGAAATAAAACAAAGAACCAATGAAGCAGCAGATCAAAGATTGAAGCACTGCTTCATTCAAGTTTCAAAGCAAAGCTGCGCAGCAGAAACGGTTGATTATACAGACCCACTGCAGGGCCTGTAATCAAGATAGAGAAATGGTTATTTTCCTGACAAACACCCCCAAAAACAACGGCCACTCTGAAGGACCGATAAGGGAATCGTTAAGCAAAAAGGCTATTGATGTCGAGGGATCGAATCATTTCTTAAGGATACCCGAAAGGAACCGGTTCCCGACACACAAACCTAACAGCAACACGCTTTTTTTTTTTTTTAAATAAAACTCACATTAAAGACTCACGATTATCTTAGTTAAACACCTAAATACATATTTTGGTTGAACTCACCTCCATAATGACAATGTTGAAAACAAGTTGCAAACTGCAAACTCTTGTTTACACTGACAACAAAATCTTGGCCTCCCCAGCAAGAAAATGATTACACACAAGATTTGACACCATAAAGGTGTCTATAGAGTGGCATGAATGAATGAATGACTCTACAGAGACTATTAATGTGCATGGAATCCATGATAAATCAAATTGAGTGGAGCTGTCTTCTCAGGCTGACACAGGGTGGAAGTACACCAGTAGGTTTGAAAAATAACACCTAGCTGACCACGTTCTTCAGACGTTGTTGTACCACTAATGTGCCTATAATTACAAACTAGGTTGCAAGTGTTAATTTTGTTGCTATTTCGAGAGTACGTTGGAGTTTTAACTTCTGGTGTGGCTGCACCATTAACTCTCATTCCTTCTGTTTGAAACTAATGTTGAAATATATATATATATATATATATATATATATATACTCAACAAAAATATAAACGCAACACTTTTGATTTTGCTCCCATTTTGTATTAGATGAACTCAAAGATCTAAAACTTTTTCCACATACACAACATCACCATTTCCCTCAAATATTGTTCACAAACCAGTCTAAATCTGTGATAGTGAGCACTTCTCCTTTGCTGAGATAATCCATCCCACCTCACAGGTGTGCCATATCAAGATGCTGATTAGACACCATGATTAGTGCACAGGTGTGCCTTAGACTGTCCACAATAAAAGGCCACTCTGAAAGGTGCAGTTTTGTTTTATTGGTGGGGATAGCAGTCAGTATCTGGGGTGACCACCATTTGCCTCATGCGGTGCAACACATCTCCTTCCCATAGAGTTGATCAGGTTGTCAGTTGTGGCCTGTGGAATGTTGGTCCACTCCTCTTCAATGGCTGTGCGAAGTTGCTGGATATTGGCAGGAACTGGTACACGCTGTCGTATACGCCGGTCCAGAGCATCCCAAACATGCTCAATGGGTGACATGTCTGGTGAGTATGTCGGCCATGCAAGAACTGGGACATTTTCAGCTTCCAAGAATTGTGTACAGATCCTTGCAACATGGGGCCGTGCATTATCCTGCTGCAACATGAGGTGATGTTCTTGGATGTATGGCACAACAATGGGCCTCAGGATCTCGTCATGGTATCTCTGTGCATTCAAAATGCCATCAATAAAATGCACCTGTGTTCTTCATCCATAACAGACGCCTGCCCATACCATAACCCCACCGCCACCATGGGCCACTCGATCCACAACATTGACATCAGAAAACCGCTCACCCACACAACGCCACACACGCTGTCTGCCATCTGCCCTGAACAGTATGAACCGGGATTCATCCGTGAAGAGAACACCTCTCCAACGTGCCAAACACCAGCGAATGTGAGCATTTGCCCACTCAAGTCGGTTACGACGACGAACTGGAGTCAGGTCGAGACCCCGATGAGGACGACGAGCATGCAGATGAGCTTCCCTGAGACGGTTTCTGACAGTTTGTGCAGAAATTCTTTGGTTATGCAAACCGATTGTTTCAGCAGCTGTGTGATAAAACTGCACCTTTCAGAGTGGCCTTTTATTGTGGGCAGTCTAAGGCACACCTGTGCACTAATCATGGTCATTAATCAGCATCTTGGTATGGCACACCTGTGAGGTGGGATGGATTATCTCAGCAAAGGAGAAGTGCTCACTATCACAGATTTAGACTGGTTTGTGAACAATATTTGAGGGAAATGGTGATATTGTGTATGTGGAAAAAGTTTTAGATCTTTGAGTTCATCTCATACAAAATGGGAGCAAAACCAAAAGTGTTGCGTTTATATTTTTGTTGAGTGTATATATACTCGTATATATAAAACCACACAAACATAGTTATTGTTTTAAGTTCTCGCAGTCCCCACATGAATAGGAGAAAAAATGTTGAGACACAAGAATAAAAAGACAACCTAACCTTTGTTGAACCACCTTTCCCAGGATAACCTGGTAGTTTAACCTAATTACCTGAATGTAGGTTACTGAGTTCCAAACCTCAAACTCCATAGTTGTGCGTGTCTTCAGGTTATCTCCACTAATCCTCATTTTGGCCCTGAGAATGCTCTAGCAGACAACCATGGCAGGTCGGAGGTCAGCACCAGACAATGAGGTCACTATGGTAACCGCCATTGCTAAGGACCGCCGTGGCTGAGCTCAATGAGAGGGGGAAGTGTTCAGAGTTAACAGAAGTATTTCCTGGGGCAAACAACTCTCACTTTACACCAAACTGGCTCCATTTGAAAATAGTAAGAGTGTTTGTTATGTGACAGCCTGAACAACAAGTTGTAAGAAAATCTACACATGCATATAGGTATTTAACTTTCCCCAACATTACACACAGAGGGCCCTATCTTGATGATCTATAGCATGTAGCGCAATTGCATTTTGGGTATATCCTATTCCACTTTGCTATTTAGAGGGTGCACAATTTGATTGGAAAGTGAGGTGATAAAGGATTGTAGCACACCAGTACCTGGTGCATTGCCGTTTAGCTAGAAACTCAGAAGAGAGAGTTTTTCTGGCAAGGAAACAATTCTGTGCTTAAAGTGTTAAAGCGTGCGAGCAGAACTAGCAGGTAAAAGAGACATGGACAACAAAAATCTCCTGTAAGAGTATCACAAAGCTCCTGAAAGCCATATCAAGTGTAGTGTTTGCTCGGAGACTTGGATTAACCCTTAGTACATCCAATGCGACGTTTGGAAATTCATTTTCAGTTTTATGGAATGTCTTGAGTAACCACAGTCCATGTGGCACGTGACACACAGCTGGTTCGGCTGGCCTTTGAGACAGACCCACACATATATTCCTGAATGAACAGAAGGATAAAGTGTGGAATCAGGGGATTCAAGCTAACTATTATTTTTGTAATTAATTCATCGATCAATTTGTTTCCACTAATTGATTAATGTAGTTTTTTATTAGTCTATTGATTATTTTCTGATTCGTCGATTATCCATTGACTAATTACCAGTAAATCATAACAATACATACCAATAATGTTCAATTTTGTATTCAAATATTTTACCAAAAAAAGCATTCATTTTACAATAATAATAATAATTTCAAAATATAAAGGATATAAAATACCAAAAGAAAATCTTTCGAACAGCTTTCCCTCTTCCTGAGAAATACAAAGAGAAAATAAAATCCTAGCATGTTTCATAGGGCTGCAACAAATATTTTGTTATAAATTTTATTATGTTATAAATTAATATATTGATTATTTTCTGGATTAACCCATGAGCTGTTTGATCCATAAAATGTCAGAAAATGGTGAAAATTAACAAAGAAACCAGAAAATACTCAAAATTAAAAAGCTGAAAACAGGGAAATCAGACTTAAAAAAAAAAAACACTACACTCAAAAAGATTAATTAATTACCAAAACAGTTGATGATTAATTTCATAACTGATTAATTGTTGCAGCTTTATTCCACACTGAAAAAAATAAGCAGCACTTTGAAAGGTAAGCTAAAAACTGTTCATCTCAGAATGAAACTGAAAACACTCATGCTATGGCAGTGTGGATCTAAAAATATTCACCCTCTAGTGAAGTCAAATGACTTTTTGGTACTGACTCACAAATCAGCAAGGTCACGCCTTCGTTTTTATCTTTTTTTTACAAAAGCAAATGATGGCTGAGAGTTGAGATGTGTTTAGTTACAGCATTGGACTGAGACGTAAAAGTTAATACCGTTACCTCTAGGTTTGGGTATGGAGAACCGGTTCTTTTCGGGTCTCGTTAAGAAATGATTCGATCCACCAACATCAATAGCCTTTTTGCTTAATGATTCCCATATCGGTCCTTCAGAGCGGCCGTTGTTTTTGAGGGTGTTTGTTGGGAAAATGATCATTTTTCTACGTTGACTGCAGACCGTGCAGCGGCTCTGTAATCAACCCTTTCTGCAGTGCGACTCCACTTTGAAGCTTGAACCAATGAAGCAGTGCTTCGATCCGCTGGCTCATTGGTTCTTCGATTCACTGCTCTTCAGAGATGGCTCGTCCACTTCTTGACCCCTCTCAAAGCCATTAAAATATGTTAATCATGAGACACTTTTGTGTGGATTAAAATCACCAACTGGGACTCATCTTGTTGCAGTCAAGAAATGAGAATCGTCCTCCGTTCCATTGGCACAGCTCCAAACTCTGCATGCACACTTGCACGGGGGGCAAAATTCGATAGGAATGACATCTCGTCGGGACACCGGTCAGAATTAATAACTTCAAAGCAAATTGCTGCTTTAAATAAAATGACACTTCTTTCCAAATGTTTTAATACAAACAATAAACTACAATCGACTAAAACGTTTTTTCCTCCCAAAATGAGACATCCTGCATTCTTTATGAATTACATCCTGACATGCAGCTCAACCAGCTGCAAGAGCTCAGCTCAGATGTATGGAAAGGCATTCATGACAAAAATGTCTAAGGAAATGCTTTTGACAAAACTACAGATTTTGTTTATTTCTATTTATGTCCAGAGATCAAAGATCCACCATGTAGAGTTATTATGTCCAGAGAACAAGGATCCAGTGACCAATTTCATATTTATTTACTTTAAGACTAAATAAATGTTGTTGACATAGAAAACCTGTAAAGCCTACTTTTAGTATACAGAAATTCACAAGAGGCATCGATAAGAGAATCGATAAGGAATCAGATCGATAAGCGGAATCGATAATGGTATCGATATCAATAAAATCTTATCAATACCCATCCCTAGTTATCTCTAAATGGGAACAACCCCATTATGAGGGAACCAAAACATGTTACCTACAAAACCATTTGCCTGTACGCCCTCTAAGAAAGACAAGGCTGAGGCCTTGTCTTCTCTGCCCAACACAAGACAAGCCATGAGGGGTCCATCAAGCCTGAGTGAAACCAGATATCACTGCTCCACATGCTCACTGTCTTTTTCATTCCACACACAAGCCAGCTCAGAAATTTCATTTTTGCAGACGCTCGGCTCCTAGCAGCTCAATCTGAAGAGGAAAAGAATAAAGGAACAGAGTCCTCATGCCACTACTTGAAATCCACTTTTTGGCCTCTGCCCCTTTACACAATCACGTGGGGATGAAAACATTCACTGGGTGTGTGAGCTTGATCAGCAAGATTGTCCAGCAACCATGCTGACATTTATCTTTTTCCCACTCTAAAAGTACACAAACAGTACAATAACGCCCATAATCACTCACAGTGTGGCCTCGCCGGTTTTTAAAAAAACACACTGCAGGAGGTAATGTTGTTCTACCTGTTCTGCATGGAGAGTGAAGGATGGACTTTGCAGTTCAGCATAACGCTGGTTGCGCTGACGGTGCTGTCATTTAACAACCGGCGCACGTGGTGTGACTGCAGTCACACAGAAACCACAAACACACATACTGAAACACTGATATTGACATACTGACAATGATATTGGGAAGTAAAAAGTGGCTGCACAGAGTTAGAATGATATTAATTGACAACTCTGTCATCTTACCTGCAGTTTGTGTTTCCGCATGCGTGCACCAGCCTGCATGCATGTTTGTGCATGCAGACACACGCACATGAAACTAAAGTCCACGTCAGAAGTTACAACCATAAATACTGCAAGTGATTTTTACGGTGCACACACACTGACCCACGTTTCACTCCACCGTGTTTGTAAATCTGCCTGGAATAATCTCTTCCTCCTCATCCCCTACTAAGGAATGGTGCACAAAGTCCTCGCAATAATACTGCAGGTGTTACATAATCATCGCTAATCTGAGACTGCTACTACTGAGTGCCCTACTAACACATGCACACACGCACCCATGCAGCCACACTCACATGGACTCACACTCAGAACTGTGCACATGCTGCCCTGCCCCCAACCACATGGACACCACTCAAGCATGTACATGGCTGTGCAGACGCTTTAACAGCCAGCTGCCCCGAGCAACTCTTACTCCTTCTATTCTAACTCTAAGGAGTAAGACATTTATTACCCTGGTTCATTAGCGCTTCCTTCATGAAAATGATACGTTACGCACCACAATGACAAATTATTTGCGCAATTTACATTTTAGTTGTGTTATGACACACAAACATATATAAGTTTAAACCTGAATGTTTACCTATGTCCTTTTCCGAAAGTGCTCAACAGCCTAGGTCACCATACCTCAAAGTATATGTGTGCCAAGTTTGACTCAATTCTGCAGCACAACAGTGTCTCTCCCTTAACTACAGCTACTACTACTACTACGAAAGTGCTCAATAGCCTAGGTCACTCCCCATACCTCAAAGTATATGTGTGCCAGGTTTGACTCAATTGTGCAGCACAACAGTGTCTCTCCCTTAATTACAGCTACTACTACTACTATGACTACTACTACTATGAAGTGCTCAATAGCCTAGGTCACTCCCCATACCTCAAAGTATATGTGTGCCAGGTTTGACTCAATTGTGCAGCACAACAGTGTCTCTCCCTTAATTACAGCTACTACTACTACTACTACTATGACTACTACTACTATGAAAGTGCTCAATAGCCTATGTCACTCCCTTATATCAACATATATGTGTACCAAGTTTGGCTCAATTCTGCAGCACAAGAGTGTCTCTCTCTTAACTACTGCTACTACTACTACTACTTCTACGAAAGTGCTCAATAGCCTATGTCACTCCCAGTATCTCAAAGTATATGTGTACCAAGTTTGGCTCAGTTCCTCCTTTTGTGTGAACATGCTTTACCAGGGTGTCTGGACTTAAATTTTGAAGAAAAAATTCCATGCACATGCATCCCGAGATTTGTCTGGGGGAATTCTGGCAATAAATACAATAAATTTTGCTTATACCCAACTATATTGTTCGCACCATATAGTTGGTGGCATGGAGGTTAGTAAAACTGAACTACGGTGCTGGTGCTGTTAGATCTTAGTGCTGCGTTTGATACCGTGGATCATCATATTCTACTCGATAGGCTGGAGAATAATTTGGGATTACTGGGAGTGCCCTTGCATGGTTGATGTCATACCTGACCAGTCGTTCTCACTGTGTTTTATAGTAGAGAAGCTTGAATCTTCGACTGGACTGGGTTGATTGACGTGAGGACGTTTCGCTTCAAATCACAGAAGCTTCCTCAGCTAAATTCTTGCTCTGGTAGTCTGACTTCTGTCTTGACTCTTGTAGAGAAGAAATCTTCTTCCAGAGCTAGAATTTTAGCTGAGGAAGCTTCTGTGATTTGAAGCGAAACGTCCTCACGTCAAGCAACCCAGTCAGTCGAAGATTCAAGCTTCTCTATTATGGAACCACCTGGACAACTGAGAGCCTACACAGACTCACTGTGTTTTGTACAATAACACTACCTCTAACCTTAGTGACATGAAATTTGGGGTTCCACAGGTGTCCGTCTTAGGCCCCCTGCTTTCCCCCCTTTATATAGCACCCCTTGGGCACATATTGCAGAAGTTTGAGGTTACTTTTCACTGCTATGCTGATGATACTCAGTTATACATGCCGATAACTTCTGGTAATCTCAACCACATAAAATCCTTAGAAGATTGCCTTGCATCAGTGAAAAGCTGGATGTCTAGCAGCTTCCAACTTTAAACTCTGATAGACTGAAATGATGGTTCTTGGTTCAGAAAGACATCAGCATCAATTGGGGCATTGTCACTAGCTTGTTGTCTGTCCTCCTGTCCATTTGTAATTATCTGTCTTTGTAATGAACACATTGTCCCTTGTACAAGCTAAAAAATGTTCATAATTTTGATGTTACTAATGCATCTTACGATGGACCACCAGTCTAAAGGAGATTGGTCAAACTGACCCTAGATCAACAGACCAGTAACTACCTAAACACAGTATCACCTGAACAAACTATGGGATGTTCATTACAGTAATGCCAGCAATGCATGTGGAGTTCAGAAGATACCAGTTGAAGATTGTTGGCCTTGACCTACTTCTTCTGGAAAATGGGTCACTGTTCATTCACGTTGTGCTGCGCGTCAGCTGAGGAATTACAAGTCCTTCACCACGTTATGCTTACTTCTGCGCTGCTGCATATCTGCGCGGCCTCTGGCCAACACAAACCAGAATTATGAGTAATGAAACAACACAGCAGCTTTTTGATGCACTGAGGCATATCTCTGCCAATTCTCTATATTGTGTCATCTTTGCTACATGTCAAAAGAAACCATTTGATTAAATTCATTGCTGTAGTTGAGTGACAAGCTTGAATCACAACAACACAATGGACTAGATGGAGGAGCTCCATCTTTATAACTAACACGGAGAAAGACCAGTGAATTGCAGTGAATAGAAGGTTGTGTAATTGCTTTATTTTGTGATATATATTCATGGGAGAAATAACAAGCTATGTTATGTTATAAATGGTAAACGGACTGCATTTATATAGCGCTTTTCCATCTGCATCAGACGCTCAAGGCGCTTTAGATATCAATGCCTCACATTCACCCCGATGTCAGGCTGTTGCCATGCAAGGTGCCCACTACATACCGGGAGCAACTAGGGGATTAAGGACCTTGCCCAAGGGCCCTAGTGATTTTTCCGGTCAGGGTGGGATTTGAACCGAGGATCCTCTGGTCTCAAGCCCAACGCTTTAACCAATAGTCCAGCTCCTCCCCACCTTATGTTATCCATCCATCCATCCATCCATTTTCTTCCACTTTATCCGAGTCGGGTCGCGGGGGCAGCACCTCATGCAAAGCCGCCCAGACCTCCCGATCCACACACACCTCCCCCAGCTCCTCCGGGGGAACCCCAAGGCGTTCCCAAGCCAGCCGAGAGATGTAGTCCCTCCAGCGTGTCCTGGGTCTTCCCCGGGGCCTCCTCCCAATGGGACGTGCCCGGAACACCTCTCCAGCGAGGCGTCCAGGGGGCATCCGGAAAAGATGCCTGAGCCACCTCAACTGACTCCTTTCGATGTGGAGGAGCAGCGGCTCGCCTCCGAGCTCCTCCCGAGTGACCGAGTTCCTCACCCTATCTCTAATGTTATATGTTGTTATGTTTATGTTATGCTATATGTTATGTTATGTTATATGTGTGGTTTTATGTTGTGTTATATGTTATGTTATATATGTCATGTTTTATGTTATGTTGTGTTTTATGTTATGTTATATGTTATGTTATGCCACTCCGCTACTAAGTGGCTGCATCCTTAGAAGATCAAGCCTTCCCAGTCAGCGGAGACCAGAACAAACCATTCTGAAATGAAATGTTCAAGCCCACACAGCATTTTGTGATTGCGTCATTAGCCTTTCCTGCCCCTACCCCCTGTCACCTGTTAACCTTGACAGGTGAACGTGGCAAGTTAGCATTGTAGGCATAACCCACAGTTTAGAAATAATTTTTCAATACTTATTTATAATTGTACACGTGGAGCCCGAAATTGTCCTTTTGTTTTTTTTTTATTTGCCAACTATTTTTGTCTCAGAAAAAATGTAATAAATAAATAAAATTGTGCAGTAACTCTTGGGATTGTTTGTGCTGCAAAATATACAGCTGTTGTATTATTTGTTTTCGGAGGAAAGAATGCTGCACTCTGAGGAGCCATGGAAATGAGACAGCCTAGTCACGCCATCGTGGTGTATGCAGTCAACAAATGTATCGAAAGAGACACAGCCTCAGTGTCAAAACTGTTTTCAATCAAAGCTTCTTCTACCACATTTTCCGATAGTGACCCACAGACTGTACATATACACGATACCGACATGCACCACTGCCCTAAGAAGTAATGCAGAGGTGTACAGGTGAACAGCCACACAATTACGGCTGCAGCTATCAAATATTTTCTAATCGGGTATTCTATTGATTATTTCATTGATTGATTGAGTAATTGGATGAAAAGTATGTTTGCGTTTTTAAAACAACAATATCAATAGTGCCAGGGCTCTCCCTAATGGCCCCTTCACACAGAACACAAAAGATGCAGAAACTGGAAGACAATCTGCGAACCCAAAAACAAAATGGGGAACCACGAAACATTCCACCTGCTGTCAGGAGGAACGCATGCACTGACTCGTGTTCGCATGCATGAACACAGTGCGAGCACATGGAAAGTCGTGCACACAGCAGCCGAGGAAAAAAATTTAAAAACACCAAAATTAATAATACTTCATTCCTATTAAAAAGAGTGGATTCCCATGTGAGGACAGCATGCCGATGTCCGCGCTTCACGCTGCAGTTATGCGACTTCATATCCTACAAGCCAGTACAGGTGTTCCCGAGCTGTGACTTGTGAGCACAGATATTTGAACAGCTGCAAGTCGCAGGGGGACACAACCACCTCGGTCAGCAGACCTCGGCAGGTCACAGAAAAAAAAAGGCTCACTCTCTGTTGCTTTGTTCTATGATTTTAATTTCATGTATGTATTATTATGTGTTTGTCCTGCATCTGTCTGATGTCTGTGTTGTAATGTAACACCTTGCGTGCACAGCCACGTCCAGCTGTCAGTTAGTCAGCGGTCAGCTGACAGGTGCTGTATGTCCAGAGCAAAGAAGTGATCACACAAGAATGAGTTCACGCCTTCACCTGTATGTCTTTAATTTAATTTCCACTCTGTCTGTCATGTAAGCTACAGTTTACGTAGTGGAAGTGACATCAGCCAGCCAGACGGCGTCACACCGTGCCGCGCGCTCAAACGCTGGCCGGTCCTCATGAGCGCATGAGCACTCGCATACATATGTGCACTGCATGTTCTCCAGCTGAGGTGCAGGACGCAGGGGTCAGCTGGTCCAGCACCAGACTCCAGCACCTTCAGCCATAGCTGACAATGTTGGATTCATGGTGTGTGTGTGTGTGTGTGTGTTGGTGGTGGTGGTGGGGATGACACACTCCCTAACACGCTGCTAAATAACTGGATTAACAAGTTAGGCTTTCAATAAGTAGACTTTGGTTCGATTCTCAGTCATGCTACCTATCTGTGTCCTTGTACAACACACTTCATCTCCATTGTTTTAGTCCACCCAGCTGTAAATGAGGCGTTGACAGGGGAAGTAAACTGTGTTCGATTAGTGTCCCATCTAGTTGGGTGTCGTAGATGCTCATCTGCTTTGTACTATGAAATCTGGGGATAAGCACCCACATCAATAGACCACAAGGCCTACACAGGACTTACTGTATCTTATATACTTACTGTGGAGATATATATATATATATATATATATATATATATATATATATATATATATATATATATATATATATATATATATATATATGTCCATGGGAAGCCTCAAACAAAACACCTTATGTTTGTACAGCAAGTGCACAAACTACTTTAACCAATGTGCTGCACAACCTTTGGACAATTCTCCAAGTCTACATTCCTCTACTTACTACTGAGAAAAAATATCTGCATCATCAAGTGCAAACTGTTACAAAGTCAAGCATGAGCCAGCTGTGTGACATTTTCAAGGAGGCCTGCTGACCTGTTTTGCACGAGACATCATCCTTTCATTATCCATAAGCGCTTTATCCTGGTGAGGTTTGCGGAAGGGCTGGAACCTAACATTAGACATGGCCATCACAGGCATACACACATCCATCATATCCAGCTCATAACACAGCATGCTGTCTTGCTTGCACAACTATGGATTACACACACACACACACACACACACACACACATACACAAAGAAACAGTCACTCCAACCTCGTGCTGAGCCACTGCAGGTCATGTGACAGCAACTTCCCCTTTAATACAGAAACATCCTTACACATACTATTCACTCACAGTCATGTGTCTATATTTCTACACACAAAAACACAAATACGCAAGTGTTGCCAGCTTTACCACTCATATACTCGTACAGTATTTAACATAGATTTTCAAAGAGGAAAGGTTGCCTTTTGTAGGGATTTTGCAAATCCATGAAAATTTAATAAAGGGGTATTTTTTCTAGAACTGTTTGTGAGAAAAAGGGTGTTTATAATTTAGAGCCAATATTCTGGGATAGGTTCCTGCTACATGGTCTGGGTGCTGTGCAATTGGGCGATCGAAATTAAAAGCACAAAAGTAAATAATAGTTGTTTTGAAGCATCTTTTAGGCCCTTGTTGAAAGTTTGTTAACCTCTTTGTTTTGCAAAAAAAGGGAGATGTTTTCTAGGATAAAAAAAAATCTCCTTAATTTGCTGACAAAGGGGGTATATTTTAGGTAAATGTCCCTGGAAAAAAGGGTACTTTTCATTTCCCAGAACAAGCATTTGTTACCACGCCATGCCACTGACATGACCGGGAACACCACCAACCATGTAGGTAAGGTAGGTGTATGACGATGGTTAAAACCAAAAAAGTAAAATCGAAAAGTGAAACTGAAACCGCTGCTTCAGCTGTCTGGCTCATTGAACATTTGATAGTCAGTACTGCTGATGAGGCACGTGGGAATCCTCAGAGATCAAAAGCACTGATGCCAGACAGAAACGCCCACTTTTATCTTTGGATTCATAAACATCCAGTACCCCAGTCAAATCACTCGCGATTCCTCGAGTGAGTTACGTAATTTGTTTTTTTATGACCATAAACACTTGAGTAATTGTTGTTTAAATGATTTCAAACTTACTTGTGCAGCAGAGAGGGCGTGAAGCATTGAAGACCCTTGCTTCCCCAGGGTGACGCATTTCCTCAGCTTACAGATGTGATAGCTGGTACTCCGACCGAGGCAACAGCTACACTGTCCCCAGATGACCTTCTTCTGACATGGCTCACACGTCCCACACTGGTTCCGCTTCTTCCTCTCTTTCTTGCGTTGCTTCGGAGAGTTCCCAGATGACAAATCGGCACCATCCGGACCCCATGAGCCCAACAGAATGGAGGAGCAAGACTCTTCATACCCTTCTTCTGACTCAGTATTAACAGACAGTGTGCTGTCCGAGCTGCAGGACCATGACAAGGTACTGTCCAGAAATCGACTCGAGAGCTTTGGCGCTGAGTCCTGTTCCATTACTGCTAAATCAACGCTGTCATCAACCAGGTTGGGCGCACTCTCAGCTGTAAGGGCAGTTGTGTTTAACCGAGGGACTCGTGACATAGATGGTGAAGAAGTCTCTTCTTGCTTGTGGTGCTCCAATGGCTCTTGATTGGGCTGACTATCTTTGGTCTGCATTTCTGCTGGTGTGAAAACTCGTCTAGCTGTCTGACATGGAACCTCTAAAACGTGCAGTTGGTGTGGTCGCGCCTGGCTCGAGTCCCTTGATTTCAGGAACTCGTTACAGATGATTACCGGCGTAGTTCGTGTCACCAGTTTGGTCAGGCCTGTTTCAGGAGCAGCTAAGGAGCAAGGGAACTGAAGATTAGCACCATGAATAGTAGGTCTCGTGTCTTTTGTAGCCTCTACTTCAACTGACTGTGAGGGAGTGGGGGCTTTGGTGGGATTTGAGGTAGTTGTGTTTGATAACACTTGCACCATTGTAGGTGGTTCTGACTGAGTCGTCAGTCCATCACTAGAGCGTGGAGGTTGAGAGGGTGGAGCACCGGTTTGAGAGTCAGCAGGACTGATGCAAAGATCTTCCCCCTTTTCTTCTCCCACTCGTTCTTCTCCGTCATGATGATGCATCCTTTCAACAATCACCCCCACAGTCTCATCAACACCCTCAACTGCCTCTGAATTCTTTGTACTCTCTTTCCACTCACTATCTGCACTCACATCCTTATCTGTTATTTTCACTTTTGAGTCCAGCACGTTACCTTCCTCTTGACTGACCACATGTGCATCATCTTGCTTCCCATTACTAGCAAGCTGATCAAGCTTATTTCTGTCATTTCCCCCATCTTGTTTCTCCTGCGAGCCAGGAGCGACTTGAGAAGTGCTATCTTTAATTCTGTCCCTGCAGAGTGTTTGCTGTTCATCAACACGGTCACCCACGAGGCCTCCGACTGTGTGCTTCAGCTCCCCGTCACAGATAACCTTCTCCACTTGCTTGGTACTCATACAATCATGACTCACATGCACACAGTCTTCCAGTGTGTTGTTGCATGAGCTGCCCTCATTTGCATCACTAATGTCTTGAACCTGATCTTTCACATAAGGAGGGACGTCAACATCAGTTTTAAGAGTAACCGGAGGGATTCCCTCCCTGTTGCAGGTGTCTACTTTCTCATTTTCCTCATTATGCATCAAGTCAGCGGTGTTGGAAGGCTGTTTTTTTCTGTTTCCTGGGCGTGCTGTTGTTTTCACACCTGCATTTGCTCTGCTGCTTCGCCCTCCTCCGCATAACTTCTGAGGCTGCCAGGGAACAGCAGCCGCCCGCGTGCCACGTAGGGACCTCCTTCGCCCTAGGGGGTGTTCTAACTCTACACATTGGTCAGGCACATTGCGTTGCCGTCTAAGCCTTGCAGATCTGGTTGCATTTAGGGCATGGGTAACTCTGCCAGGAGCTCTCCCGGCGCCCTGACCAGCAGGTACACTAACTCCTCTCCCTCGAGGGCTTTGGCCGGACTGTGTCCGGGATCTGGTAGCTGACCTTTTTGGTTCAGACAGTGTCTTCTGGAGCCTTTCGCTGGTCCGAGTTTTAGCTTTATTGGAGTTACAGGTTTTCCTCTTGGTGCTGATAACTTTGCGTCCATTCTGTCTCGTAGCAGGTGCCTGTCTCCTGGTGCGTTTGGTCGAAGCAGGCATGGCTGAGGGTGTGCAAAGGAGGATTTCTGGCTGCCAGCATGGGAGCTAGGTGAATGTTTATCTGTCACTTAGCACACAACTTCTTCAAAAATTCCTCCACTTTTATGCCTTTTTATTTCTTGAGTTTACAAATGTATGATGCTGGACTTTTTGTGAAATAGCAATACATGACCTATAGAGAGTACAGAAAAACGAAAACACACCATGACATCAGCACTTTTCAGCTCAAACATACAAAAAGCATGACATACAATTTCATAACCTACAATACATCTATAAAGCGAAATGTTTAAAGTGTATTTTGTTCATTTTGGCAGATGGGAATGGCATTTTTGCCCCGCCTGAAATCCTCGGACGACCAAGGGGCCACACAGCTGGCCTCAATAAAGACTAAACAGAGTACAATAAGGCATGTTTGGAATATAGTGTCACAAAATGGAGAAGCACGTAAGAATTGAGCGGAGTTTTTGTGAGTGTGTGTGCAGTTTTAAAAGGCGGACAGACTGCTTGAGGAGTGGGCTCCTCCGGCCGGAGGTCGGATCCTGTTTTCGTCGTAGCCTGGCGGAAGAGGGGATTATTACCGCGTAAAAAACCCCTACAACGCCGCACTTTATTATTATTATATCGCGCTCGGCCACTGTCATTTATAACGGCGGTTACACATAAAGAATAAAAAAAAAAATAAAAGGTCACTTTTGCCTCGTGTGTTTTGTTGTCGGATCGGTTTTATGGACACGTCTCTGAAATGCTTTACATACCAGAAAAGAGACAGATGCACTGTCTAATAATACTCCAGCGACGCAGCCAGACCTCGTCGGCAAATATAGACCGCTGGCAAGTTCGATCCGTTTTCACGACGGTGATATGTGGACATCACGGGAGCAGCACCGTGCACAGGCCCGCCGCAATCGCCGTGCACCGTGTTGTCTTTTACGGAGCACGACGTGCCGTTTTAAAATGTAAATCCCTCTTCTGTCAATCCATTGAGGGCAGCCCCGCTCACTCTGCCTCCACCAGGCGCAACCTACAGCCTCTGCTGGCCCAAACCAAAAACTCGTCGTCGGAGCTGGACGGAGGAGCGGAAAATCCGGTATGGATTCCAGCTGGCGCTCCGTCTGATCGGCCCGTTACTGCATCCAGTATACTTAAAAAAAACAAACAAAAACAAAAACAAAGTAGAGTAAATATCATCATGACAATCTCCATCATCATCATCATCATCAATCACAATCATCATCATAATCACAATCATCATCACATTATCGTCATCATCACCATGACCATCTCAGTGTCATCATCATCATCATCATCATCATCATCATCATCATCATCATCATTATCATCATCATCACAAATCAAATCAATCAATTTTATTTATATAGCGGCAAATCACAACAAACAGTTGCCCCAAGGCGCTTTATATTGTAAGGCAACAGCCATACAATAATTACAGAAAACCCCAACGGTCAAAACGACCCCCTATGAGCAAGCACTTGGCGACAATGGAAAGGAAAAACTCCCTTTTAACAGGAAGAAACCTCCAGCAGAACCAGGCTCAGGGAGGGGCAGTCTTCTGCTGGGACTGGTTGGGGCTGAGGGGAGAGAATCAGGAAAAAGACATGCTGTGGAAAAGAGCAGAGATCAATCACTAATAATTAAATGCAGAGTGGTGCATACAGAGCAAAAAGAGGAAGAAACACTCAGTGCATCATGGGAACCCCCCAGCAGTCTAAGTCTATAGCAGCATAACTAAGGGATGGTTCAGGGTCACTTGATCCAGCCCTAACTATAAGCTTTAGCAAAAAGGAAAGTTTTAAGCCTAATCTTAAAAGTAGAGAGGGTGTCTGTCTCCCTGATCCGAATTGGGAGCTGGTTCCAGAGGAGAGGAGCCTGAAAGCTGAAGGCTCTGCCTCTCATTATACTCTTACAAACCTTAGGAACTACAAGTAAGCCTGCAGTCTGACAGCGAAGCACTCTATTGGGGTGATATGGGTACTATGAGGTCCTAAGATAAGATGGGACCTGATTATTCAAAACCTTATAAGTAAGAAGAAGAATTTTAAATTCTATTGTAGAATTAACAGGAAGCCAATGAAGAGAGGCCAATATGGGTGAGATATGCTCTCTCCTTCTAGTCCCCGTCAGCACTCTAGCTGCAGCATTTTGAATTAACTGAAGGCTTTTCAGGGAACTTTTAGGACAACCTGATAATAATGAATTACAATAGTCCAGCCTAGAGGAAATAAATGCATGAATTAGCTTTTCAGCATCACTCTGAGACAAGACCTTTCTAATTTAGAGATATTGCGCAAATGCAAAAAAGCAGTCCTACACATTTGCTTAATATGCACATTGAAGACATAGCCTGATCAAAATGACTCCAAGATTTCTCACAGTATTACTAGAGGTCAGGGCAATGCCATCCAGAGTAAGGATCTGGTTAGACACCATGTTTCTAAGATTGTGGGGCCAAGTACAATAACTTCAGTTTTATCTGACATTTAAAAGCAAGAAATTAGAGGTCATCCATGTCTTTATGTCTGTAAGACATTCCTGCAGTTTAGCTAATTGGTGTGTGTTCTCTGGCTTCATGGATAGATAAAGCTGGGTATCATCTGCGTAACAATGAAAATTTAAGCAATGCTTTCTAATAATACTGCCTAAGAGAAGCATGTATAAAGTGAATAAAATTGGTCCTAGCACAGAACCTTGTGGAACTCCATAATTAACCTTAGTCTGTGAAGAAGGCTCCCCATTTACATGAACAAACTGTAATCTATTAGATAAATATGATTCAAACCATCGCAGCACAGTGCCTTTAATACCTATGGCATGCTCTAATCTCTGTAATAAAATTTTATGGTCAACAGTATCAAAAGCATCACTGAGGTCTAACAGGACAAGCACAGAGATGAGTCCACTGTCTGAGGCCATAAGATGATCATTTGTAACCTTCACTAATGCTGTTTCTGTACTATGATGAATTCTAAAACCTGACTGAAACTCTTCAAATAGACCATTCCTCTGCAGATGATCAGTTAGCTGTTTTACAACTACCCTTTCAAGAATTCTTTCAAGAACAATCAACATCACATTATCGTCATCATCACAAGCAACATCATCATCATCACCATCACCACGACCATCATCACTGTCATCATCACCACCATCTCCATCATCATCATCATCATCATCACAAGCATCATCAACATCATCATGACCATCTCACTGTCATCATCACCATCTCCATCATCATCATAATCATCATTATCATCACAAGGATCATCAACATCATTATCACCATGACCATCATCACTGTCATCATCACCATCATCATCATCATCATCATCATCATCAATCACATTATTGTCATCATCACAAGCAACATCATCATCACCATGACCATCATCACTGTCATCATCACCACCATCTCCATCATCACCATCATCATCATCATCATCATCATAATCATCATTATCATCATCACAAGCATCATCACTGTCATCATCACGACCATCTCCATCATCATCATCATAATCATCATTATCATCATCATCACAAGCAATATCATCATCAACATCACCATCACTGGTGTGAGCTCGCAGACTCTTCAGAAAGTCTATGTTAGTCTCACTGAAAGTGTTCTTGTGTTCATTATAACTGTATGGTTTGGGTATCTCACAGATGTAAACAAGAACAAACAACAAAATTGTTAAAAATGCAGCGAAGGTGATTGGTCAGGAGCAAAAGTCACTGGATGTTCTTTACCTGGCAGCTTTGTAGAGAATTATGAAATCTATCATCAGTGACAAGGACCATCCTTTGTTTGAGGAGTTTGAACTGATGCCCTCGGGGCACTGTTACAGAATGCCTTTTGCAACAAAGTAGGTGTATAGGGGGTCATTTGTGCCTAATGCAGTCAGTCTACTGAACAGGTGCTAGTGAAGTTATGCAGAAGTTATGCAGCACATGAAATTGGATGAATTTTTATGAAACCATTATTTATTGTAATTTTATCTATTGTATATTAACTGTCACGTTTTGTGATTGTCTAAACTTTTTTGTGGTGAACCAAAGACAAGTGTCCACTGAGGTGGACAATAAAGTTTAATCTAATCTAATCTAATCTATGGCCATCATCACTGTCATTATCACCACCATCTCATCATCATCATCATCATCATCATTATCATCATTACAAGCATCATCATCAACAACAACATCATTTTCACCATGATCACCACAGCCACCATCATCATCATCATCATCATCACTATGGTCATCATCATCATCATCATCATCATCATCATCATCATCATTTTTTAATATTATGCAGTTATTAAAGTTAGTTATTACATGCAGTCCATTATAAAAAAATGATGTCAATTTCCTTTTAGTAGCTTAAGCTTGATACAAAGTTATTAAAAAGTTACACATGTAATCACACAATTTCTTTTTTGTTTCTGATAATTTTTTATTTTATTATATCTAATCTTCTTACCTCTTCCCACCAAGGCCTTTCTGTGTGGAGTTTGCATATTCTCCCTGTGTTCGCATAGGTTCCCTCTGGGTTCTCTGGCTTCCTCCCTCTTCCAAAGACATGCATGTTAAGTGAAATGGGAACTTTTAAATTGACTGAAGGTGTGAGTGAGGGTGTGGCTGTGACTGTCTGTCTCTATGTGGCCCTGCAATAGACTGGTGTCTTGTCCAGGGTGTACGCTGCCTCTCACCCTGTGATTGCTTGGATAGACTCCAGCCCCATCGTGACCCTTAACTGGAATAAGCGGGTATAGAAAATGGATGGATGGATTTAATCTTCGTGTGGGCAACCTGGTGGCAGAAATGAGGTTGTTCTGCCAGATATCTGGGCTTGCACTGAGAGACAGGGTGAGAAACTTAAATGTCCAGGAAGGACTCAGAGTAGAGCCGCTGCTCCTTCACATCAAAGTCAAGTCATACATAGTCAAAAACAGCATGACAGGCACATACATGTTTACCTGTACACAGCGCCAGATCGGGGGGGCATACTCCCCTCCTTCATGGACCAAAGTAAATAAACAAATAAATCCACACCAAATGTTGTTTCTGAACCCTCTACTCAGCAACAAGTGACTCAGATATATACATTTCTAACAGACTGTGATTCAGCAAGTTGCAGCAAGTGTGTTTACTTTTTTAGCAACAGACATTTCAAATGATCTGTTATTTGTCGTCATAGTATCACATTCAAGATTGCACGATACAAGCTGAAATTAATTTAAAAAACTATATATATATATATAAAAAAACAGGTTATAATGTAGGCGGCGTGGTGACCAAGTGGTTAGTGCGCTTGGTTTTCACCTTGGATCCGCTGTGGCGACCCCCCAACACTTCGGAAAAAAAAAAAAACACAAGGGAGCAGCTGAAGGGAATTACTTAAAAAAAAACAGGTTATAAACTATGATTTCTCTGTGGTGTATTTTGTGGTGAAAAATGCAGGAAATGGCATCTAAAACTTCAAAAATTATATATACAATTGTGTTCAAAAGTTTACATACCCTGACAGATTTTTTTGGGGTTTTTTTTTTTTTTTTTTTGCCATTTTTCAGAATATGAATGATAACACAAAATCTTTTTTTCCACTCGTTAGCGGTTGGGTGAAGCCATTTATTGTCAAACAACTGTGTTAATTTTTTTAAAATCATGACAACAGAAACTAGCCAAATTACCCTGATCAAAAGTTTACATACCCCTGTTAAAAATACGGTATATTTATAACAGGGATATCTGTTTTGTCATTGATCTGCTCCTTCGTGTTGAAAGGAGCCAGCTGAGGTGGTTCGGGCATCTTGTAAGGATGCCTCCTGGGCGCCTCCCCAGGGAGGTGTTCCAGGCACGTCCATCTGGAAGGAGACCCCGGGGAAGACCCAGGACTAGGTGGAGAGATTATATCTCCACACTGGCCTGGGAATGCCTTGGGATCCCCCAGTCAGAGGTGGTCAATGTGGCAAAGGAAGTCTGGGGTCCCCTGCTGGAGCTGTTGCCCCGGTGACCCAAACCAGGAAAAGCGGTTGAAGAAGAGTGAATGAGTGAGGTTGGAGTCTTTTGTGGTAGTTGTGGACAAGGCTCTCTGATGGTAAAGCTGCCACTGAATATGTCTGGTACTTTATTTACGGTACATCAATTAGGAAGAAATACAAACAGTATGGCCCTCTATGGTAAATCTGTGTGGAGTAGACAGTTCTCAAACACTGAGTGACTGTGCAATAAGCAGAAGAGTAAGGAAAGTCACCAAGACACCCAGACAACCCAGAAGAAGTTATAGGCTTATGTGGCTGTGATTGGAGAAATTATGCACAGTCCAAGTTTTGCATTTTGCATCAGCAGTCACACAGCTTCATGATGAAGTGGAGGAGGAGTTTCTTAAAAGAACTGAAAGTTTAGCTACAAATTGTCAGAAGGTACATGTGAGATCATGCAAGCCTAGATTTGATCTGTTTACGTGAAAGAAAATTCTTCTCCACTCTACTCCACTATGAAATGAGCACTGATGGCACAATGGGCAGTGATTGTTCTGGCGCTCAACATCTATGAAAGTGCCACGTGGCATTCACGTGCAAATCCTTGCAAGTGCAAAGGCCACGCCAGTGCCACTCAACTTTACCTTATGTGCTGTGCAGCATTGTCAGTGCTCTATGTGTGCTGACTACTCGAGATTTGTGGCTTTATTTTCACTGCAACTCTGGAAGGCATTCGTCTGTTTTGGTGCAAGTTGTGTCTGCGCCTCGTCTCCAACACTGCAGCCCTACAACCCTCTGGAGACATGATAGAGACTTGTTGAAAACTACAACAATCGACTGTATAATATTCCCAAACACTTATTGAGTGTTGTTAGAAGGAAAGGTGATGTAACACAGTGGTAAACATACCACTGTCCCAACTTTTTTGAAACGTGTTGCAGGCATCCATTTCAAAATGAGCAAATATTTGCACAAAAACAATAAAGTTTATCGTTTTGAACATTAAATATCTTGTCTTTGTGGTGTATTCAATTGAATATAGGTTGAAGAGGATTTGCAAATCGTATTTTATTTTTATTTACATTTTACACAACGTCCAAACTTCATTGGAATTGGGGTTGTAGAATGTTTAGAAATGCTGTTTGAAAATTCCTTGCTTTGTTAAAAAGCACTTGGGAAAATTTTGAAAAAACGTTTATTTCTAATCCGTTTGTCGCCATCTCTGTGTGGTGTGGTGTGTGTGTGTGCGTGTGTGGTGTGTGTGCGTGGCGTGCGTGCGTGCGTGTGTGTCCGCACGCCCACATTCTCGAAGGAACGCCCACAATTATTCGCGTCATTACGTGTGACGTCATGAACAAGCGACTCTTGTCAATTAGATTAGTCAGAAGAAACTGTTCGTCTGTGGTGCTGAAGGACACCAATGTTTTTCTGATTAGTTTGTTAATTTATGATCGTTTTTTTTTCTTCCCCTCCTGGTATGAGTGAACGTAAAGTTTAGCGGCGAGACACCGGCTGTAAGATAACATAAGCGACAAACGGGGCAGCAGCTTCTGACCTTCTGTGGTGTTTGTGGAGTTAGCTAAAGTGCTACTTGTGGCTGACGCACTGAGTCTCCAGCCTTAATTCTGTGCCATTAATGGTTTAAAGTGGGCAGCCACGCATGTGGCAGCGTCCTGAGTGCGCACGATGACATCGGAGACTTCGGTCTCCATATCCAGCGTCAGCAGTAACCCTGCAAAGGGAAGCTATTACTGGCTGCGCTCCTTTGCAGCTGGAGGTAAGATCTGACACCTAAAACACAGTCTGCAAGAATGTGTGACTTTATTTATCGTCTCATTCTCCTCAGCAGCACGGCTCCTCACCCTTTACACTAATGTAGATATGCAGAAATAGTTAAAGCTACAGTGTGTAGGGTGTTTTTTCATTTAAATTTTAGCAGAAATAGATAGCATTCATAACAGTCTGTTCATTAGCATATAATTGATTTCCTGCTACAAGGAATCAATCTGTTGTCATAAGATTACGGTGAGCCCTTAATATCTACATGGGATCAGCCTGCCTCATGGATACAGTAGCCCAAAAAGCGATATACTTGCTCTACTGTTTGCATTTTACAGCACAGCTGTAAGACTGAAGAACAAAAAGGAGAGGAATAAGTGCTTACTCCCGTAATACACTGCCTACTGGTTGCTAGTGCAGGCTAACAAGAATTCCCATTTATGTGAGATGTATGATCATATCACAAAAGGCTGCAAGGAGGCATGAATTGCCATCAACAAATTTCAGTTTATTTTCATTTATCTTGTGCCAAATCACAACAAAGTTGCCTCAAGGTGCTTCACACAAGTAAGCTCTAACATTACCAACCCCCAGAGCAAGCACACAGGTGACAGTGGTAAGGAAAAAGTCTCTTTGAGGAAGAAACCTCAAGCAGACCAGACTCAAAGGGGTGACCCTCTGCTTGGGACATGCAACTGACACAAATCACAAAACGAATATACAGGAAATGTTGCTGGTGCACAGGACAGGAGGGTTTCAGAAACAGACTTAACAAAGAAGTCAAAATGTGAAGGCAAACAAAATAATGACCAGCAATGACATAATGCAGTTTGCAATCTCACCCCTAGATGAAACTGAATCATTCACACTGTTGCTTTAAATTAAGGCAGTGGTTACTAAATTCTATTTGTATGTCGTGCTTCAGATTGGTCAGTCTAGGCCACTTTTTGTATGCTGGGCCATTGTAAACTTTTGGAGCGACAATCTTAAACACTTTCTGTGGTTCCAAAATAATTGTAATTGTCTCTCTTTCTAACTGTACTGCAGTTATTTAATACCTGAATTAGGAAGAACTATAAAAAAGGAAAATCTACCCTAGTACTCAATCCACAGCATCCCATACTCTGCAGTGGGCCGTAGCATGAAGTCCTCATACATACCAGCAAAGAAACTTTAAACTTAATTTAAAACCGCACCTTAACCTCTGGGTTTTTTTAAGATTTGTCATAAAAAGAATTTTCTGTGGCACCACTATAATTTTATTACTTAGCATTTAAATAAGGAATTTGTAACATGATATTGCCAATATGATCAAAATTTGTGCTATCTGGAAAAATGAAGGCTTTCTCCCGTTGAAGGGGAGAATTTCAAGCGATCAGATGGCCATGACCTACATTTGGTATCGTCGTCAGACATTGTGACAGCGTGATATCAGCTGGCTGCTCAATCAAACAAAGTAAACCAAGATGGCAGAAAATGCTCCAAAACAGCTTGTATAAAGATGAGGATAAACAGCTCTGTATAAAGATAATGTGTTGCATATCATCACTAGTTACCTTTTACAAAGTTAACTCAAAATAAACACTTCTGAATCTAAAAATGCTGTTTTTGAATGAAGTGCACACCTCCTGGAGTTCTGAAGTGATTTACAAGACGTCATAAAGATGTTAGCATGCACGCTAACAAACAAATTTAGGCGTGAAACAGTTATGGACTGCATTTATATAGCGCTTTTCCATCTGTATCATATGCTCAAAGTGCTCTACAATAATGCCTCACATTCACCCCATTGTCAGGGTGCTGCCATACAAGGTACTCACTACACACGGGAGCAACTAGGGGATTAAGGACCTTGCCCAAGGGCCTGTAGTGATTTTCCAGTCAGGCTGGAATTTGAACCGAGGATCGTCTGGTCTCAAGCCTAACACTTAACCGCTAGACCATCACCTCCACTCCCCATTTAATTTTAGATGTCTGTGTTTCATAAAGCTAAGACTAGCAGATGTAGTGTAGCAGTGCCCTTTGACCCTTGATTGGCATATTGGGAAACTGAAGGCGTCATGTTGTTGTAATACGATTGAGAGTGGTGTCAAATAAGAAAGCGACTCCGTAGCCGTGAGCACTGCCCCTATAGCTGCACATTTAAAGCAACATATGCAAAATTGCCCTGTTTGGCTATATATTTCAATATCTGTTTCTGAGCAATCTGGTGACATCTATATTAGCTTGCTTTTAGCAAGCAGATACATAACTATGAGGCTTTTAGGGTTTTCATAGCAGTTTTGTTGAAGGAAAGGCAAAAGTTTATGTTCAGGCTATTGAAACCAAATACGAAGTGTACACCACCAGAAGTTAGTTAAATCATGATTGGCGGCCTCATGTTTGTTACCTGTAAGTTTTACAGCTCTCGCTTTAACACGGGTAGTTCATGTCATATTAATTTTCTGCATGCTCTTCAGTACATAGGTTGACCAGTATATTATTTCAAATATTACATTGCAAAAGACTTACTACCATGGATATGTAGTTCATGCAAAGGACTAGTATGGTAGAGCGGGCTTTCACAGACATTTAGTTTAAAACATTGTATCAGAAAACGTCTGTTAGCAGCTTCCCGCTAACCCCAGGGTACTGTGACATGCATCTTTTGACCACAGCAAAGACTGACACATTTATTTTCCAGATTCAGTCAAGATATATTAAAATGTCACTCATTTTGCTGCTTTAATGTGAAAATTAGTTATTTAATATTAAACATATTGGTGCTCTGGTTTTGTTAAGGTATATCAGCATGCTGTGCCAAGACTACAATTGCGCCCCTGGACAGAGTCAAGATCCTACTTCAAGCTCAGAACCCCCATTACAGACATCTCGGTAAAAACTCAGCAGCTGAGATGGCCAGTCCCCCCCCCCCCCCCCCCCCCCCCAAATCTCTGAAAATGTCTCATGTTTCTTTGCAGGAGTGTTTTCCACTCTGTGTGCTGTGCCAAAGAAAGAAGGGTTCCTTGGCTTGTACAAGGGTAACGGGGCGATGATGGTTCGGATTTTTCCTTATGGAGCGATTCAGTTCATGGCCTTTGAGAGATATTCAAAGGTAAGCTATAGGGGTGTACATCTCTCCCTTATATAACAAGAATATTGGGGAAATGGGCTGCTATATGATCCTGAATGATATTTTTTCCTGTGGAAAGATTGAAATCAGTGTGATTTGATGCAATCAATCAATCAATTTTATTTATATAGCGCCAAATCACAACAAACAGTTGCCCCAAGGTGCTTTATATTGTAAGGCAAGGCCATACAATAATTATGTAAAACCCCAACGGTCAAAACGACCCCTGTGAGCAAGCACTTGGCTACAGTGGGAAGGAAAAAACCCTTTTAACAGGAAGAAACCTCCAGCAGAACCAGGCTCAGGGGGGGCAGTCTTCTGCTGGGACTGGTTGGGGCTGAGGGAGAGAACCAGGAAAAAGACATGCTGTGGAGGGGAGCAGAGATTGATCACTAATGATTAAATGCAGAGTGGTGCATACAGAGCAAAAAGGGAAGAAACGGTGCATCATGGGAACCCCCCAGCAGTCTACGTCTATAGCAGCATAACTAAGGGATGGTTCAGGGTCACCTGATCCAGCCCTAACTATAAGCTTTAGCAAAAAGGAAAGTTTAAGCCTAATCTTAAAAGTAGAGAGGGTGTCTGTCTCCCTGATCTGAATTGGGAGCTGGTTCCACAGGAGAGGAGCCTGAAAGCTGAAGGCTCTGCCTCCCATTCTACTCTTACAAACCTAGGAACTACAAGTAAGCCTGCAGTCTGAGAGCGAAGCGCTCTATTGGGGTGATATGGTACTACGAGGTCCCTAAGATAAGATGGGACCTGATTATTCAAAACCTTATAAGTAAGAAGAAGAATTTAAATTCTATTCTAGAATTAACAGGAAGCCAATGAAGAGAGGCCAATATGGGTGAGATATGCTCTCTCCTTCTAGTCCCCGTCAGTACAATCTGATACAGTTCTTTGTTAATATAGACATTATTTTCATGAAAGAGAGAGTTTTTCTGGCAAGGAAACAATTCTGTGCTTAAAGTGTTAAAGCGTGCGAGCAGAACTAGCAGGTAAAAGAGACATGGACAACAAAAATCTCCTGTAAGAGTATCACAAAGCTCCTGAAAGCCATATCAAGTGTAGTGTTTGCTCGGAGACTTGGATTAACCCTTAGTACATCCAATGCGACGTTTGGAAATTCATTTTCAGTTTTATGGAATGTCTTGAGTAACCACAGTCCATGTGGCACGTGACACAGCTGGTTCGGCTGGCCTTTGAGACAGACCCACACATATTCCTGAATGAACAGAAGGATAAAGTGTGGAATCAGGGGATTCAAGCTAACTATTATTTTTGTAATTAATTCATCGATCAATTTGTTTCCACTAATTGATTAATGTAGTTTTTTATTAGTCTATTGATTATTTTCTGATTCGTCGATTATCCATTGACTAATTTACCAGTAAATCATAACAATACATACCAATAATGTTCAATTTTGTATTCAAATATTTTACCAAAAAAGCATTCATTTTACAATAATAATAATAATTTCAAAATATAAAGGATATAAAATACCAAAAGAAAATCTTTCGAACAGCTTTCCCTCTTCCTGAGAAATACAAAGAGAAAATAAAATCCTAGCATGTTTCATAGGGCTGCAACAAATATTTTGTTATAAATTTTATTATGTTATAAATTAATATATTGATTATTTTCTGGATTAACCCATGAGCTGTTTGATCCATAAAATGTCAGAAAATGGTGAAAATTAACAAAGAAACCAGAAAATACTCAAAATTAAAAAGCTGAAAACAGGGAATCAGACTTAAAAAAAAAAAACACTACACTCAAAAGATTAATTAATTACCAAAACAGTTGATGATTAATTTCATAACTGATTAATTGTTGCAGCTTTATTCCACACTGAAAAAAATAAGCAGCACTTTGAAAGGTAAGCTAAAAACTGTTCATCTCAGAATGAAACTGAAAACACTCATGCTATGGCAGTGTGGATCTAAAAATATTCACCCTCTAGTGAAGTCAAATGACTTTTTGGTACTGACTCACAAATCAGCAAGGTCACGCCTTCGTTTTTATCTTTTTTTTACAAAAGCAAATGATGGCTGAGAGTTGAGATGTGTTTAGTTACAGCATTGGACTGAGACGTAAAAGTTAATACCGTTACCTCTAGGTTTGGGTATGGAGAACCGGTTCTTTTCGGGTCTCGTTAAGAAATGATTCGATCCACCAACATCAATAGCCTTTTTGCTTAATGATTCCCATATCGGTCCTTCAGAGCGGCCGTTGTTTTTGAGGGTTTGTTGGGAAAATGATCATTTTTCTACGTTGACTGCAGACCGTGCAGCGGCTCTGTAATCAACCCTTTCTGCAGTGCGACTCCACTTTGAAGCTTGAACCAATGAAGCAGTGCTTCGATCCGCTGGCTCATTGGTTCTTCGATTCACTGCTCTTCAGAGATGGCTCGTCCACTTCTTGACCCCTCTCAAAGCCATTAAAATATGTTAATCATGAGACACTTTTGTGTGGATTAAAATCACCAACTGGGACTCATCTTGTTGCAGCCAAGAAATGAGAATCGTCCTCCGTTCCATTGGCACAGCTCCAAACTCTGCATGCACACTTGCACGGGGGGCAAAATTCGATAGGAATGACATCTCGTCGGGACACCGGTCAGAATTAATAACTTCAAAGCAAATTGCTGCTTTAAATAAAATGACACTTCTTTCCAAATGTTTTAATACAAACAATAAACTACAATCGACTAAAACGTTTTTTCCTCCCAAAATGAGACATCCTGCATTCTTTATGAATTACATCCTGACATGCAGCTCAACCAGCTGCAAGAGCTCAGCTCAGATGTATGGAAAGGCATTCATGACAAAAATGTCTAAGGAAATGCTTTTGACAAAAACTACAGATTTTGTTTATTTCTATTTATGTCCAGAGATCAAAGATCCACCATGTAGAGTTTATTATGTCCAGAGAACAAGGATCCAGTGACCAATTTCATATTTATTTACTTTAAGACTAAATAAAATGTTGTTGACATAGAAAACCTGTAAAGCCTACTTTTAGTATACAGAAAATTCACAAGAGGCATCGATAAGAGAATCGATAAGGAATCAGATCGATAAGCGGAATCGATAATGGTATCGATATCAATAAAATCTTATCAATACCCATCCCTAGTTATCTCTAAATGGGAACAACCCCATTATGAGGGAACCAAAACATGTTACCTACAAAACCATTTGCCTGTACGCCCTCTAAGAAAGACAAGGCTGAGGCCTTGTCTTCTCTGCCCAACACAAGACAAGCCATGAGGGGTCCATCAAGCCTGAGTGAAACCAGATATCACTGCTCCACATGCTCACTGTCTTTTTCATTCCACACACAAGCCAGCTCAGAAATTTCATTTTTGCAGACGCTCGGCTCCTAGCAGCTCAATCTGAAGAGGAAAAGAATAAAAGGAACAGAGTCCACATGCCACTACTTGAAATCCACTTTTTGGCCTCTGCCCCTTTACACAATCACGTGGGGATGAAAACATTCACTGGGTGTGTGAGCTTGATCAGCAAGATTGTCCAGCAACCATGCTGACATTTATCTTTTTCCCACTCTAAAAGTACACAAACAGTACAATAACGCCCATAATCACTCACAGTGTGGCCTCGCCGGTTTTTAAAAAAACACACTGCAGGAGGTAATGTTGTTCTACCTGTTCTGCATGGAGAGTGAAGGATGGACTTTGCAGTTCAGCATAACGCTGGTTGCGCTGACGGTGCTGTCATTTAACAACCGGCGCACGTGGTGTGACTGCAGTCACACAGAAACCACAAACACACATACTGAAACACTGATATTGACATACTGACAATGATATTGGGAAGTAAAAAGTGGCTGCACAGAGTTAGAATGATATTAATTGACAACTCTGTCATCTTACCCGCAGTTTGTGTTTCCGCATGCGTGCACCAGCCTGCATGCATGTTTGTGCATGCAGACACACGCACATGAAACTAAAGTCCACGTCAGAAGTTACAACCATAAATACTGCAAGTGATTTTTACGGTGCACACACTGACCCACGTTTCACTCCACCGTGTTTGTAAATCTGCCTGGAATAATCTCTTCCTCCTCATCCCCTACTAAGGAATGGTGCACAAAGTCCTCGCAATAATACTGCAGGTGTTACATAATCATCGCTAATCTGAGACTGCTACTACTGAGTGCCCTACTAACACATGCACACACGCACCCATGCAGCCACACTCACATGGACTCACACTCAGAACTGTGCACATGCTGCCCTGCCCCCAACCACATGGACACCACTCAAGCATGTACATGGCTGTGCAGACGCTTTAACAGCCAGCTGCCCCGAGCAACTCTTACTCCTTCTATTCTAACTCTAAGGAGTAAGACATTTATTACCCTGGTTCATTAGCGCTTCCTTCATGAAAATGATACGTTACGCACCACAATGACAAATTATTTGCGCAATTTACATTTTAGTTGTGTTATGACACACAACATATAAGTTTAAACCTGAATGTTTACCTATGTCCTTTTCCGAAAGTGCTCAACAGCCTAGGTCACCATACCTCAAAGTATATGTGTGCCAAGTTTGACTCAATTCTGCAGCACAACAGTGTCTCTCCCTTAACTACAGCTACTACTAACTACTACGAAAGTGCTCAATAGCCTAGGTCACTCCCCATACCTCAAAGTATATGTGTGCCAGGTTTGACTCAATTGTGCAGCACAACAGTGTCTCTCCCTTAATTACAGCTACTACTACTACTATGACTACTACTACTATGAAAGTGCTCAATAGCCTAGGTCACTCCCCATACCTCAAAGTATATGTGTGCCAGGTTTGACTCAATTGTGCAGCACAACAGTGTCTCTCCCTTAATTACAGCTACTACTACTACTACTACTATGACTACTACTACTATGAAAGTGCTCAATAGCCTATGTCACTCCCTTATATCAACATATATGTGTACCAAGTTTGGCTCAATTCTGCAGCACAAGAGTGTCTCTCTCTTAACTACTGCTACTACTACTACTACTTCTACGAAAGTGCTCAATAGCCTATGTCACTCCCAGTATCTCAAAGTATATGTGTACCAAGTTTGGCTCAGTTCCTCCTTTTGTGTGAACATGCTTTACCAGGGTGTCTGGACTTAAATTTTGAAGAAAAAATTCCATGCACATGCATCCCGAGATTTGTCTGGGGGAATTCTGGCAATAAATACAATAAATTTTGCTTATACCCAACTATATTGTTCGCACCATATAGTTGGTGGCATGGAGGTTAGTAAAACTGAACTACGGTGCTGGTGCTGTTAGATCTTAGTGCTGCGTTTGATACCGTGGATCATCATATTCTACTCGATAGGCTGGAGAATAATTTTGGGATTACTGGGAGTGCCCTTGCATGGTTGATGTCATACCTGACCAGTCGTTCTCACTGTGTTTTATAGTAGAGAAGCTTGAATCTTCGACTGGACTGGGTTGATTGACGTGAGGACGTTTCGCTTCAAATCACAGAAGCTTCCTCAGCTAAAATTCTTGCTCTGGTAGTCTGACTTCTGTCTTGACTCTTGTAGAGAAGAAATCTTCTTCCAGAGCTAGAATTTTAGCTGAGGAAGCTTCTGTGATTTGAAGCGAAACGTCCTCACGTCAAGCAACCCAGTCAGTCGAAGATTCAAGCTTCTCTATTATGGAAACCACCTGGACAACTGAGAGCCTACACAGACTCACTGTGTTTTGTACAATAACACTACCTCTAACCTTAGTGACATGAAATTTGGGGTTCCACAGGTGTCCGTCTTAGGCCCCCTGCTTTCCCCCCTTTATATAGCACCCCTTGGGCACATATTGCAGAAGTTTGAGGTTACTTTTCACTGCTATGCTGATGATACTCAGTTATACATGCCGATAACTTCTGGTAATCTCAACCACATAAAATCCTTAGAAGATTGCCTTGCATCAGTGAAAAGCTGGATGTCTAGCAGCTTCCAACTTTTAAACTCTGATAAGACTGAAATGATGGTTCTTGGTTCAGAAAGACATCAGCATCAATTGGGGCATTGTCACTAGCTTGTTGTCTGTCCTCCTGTCCATTTGTAATTATCTGTCTTTGTAATGAACACATTGTCCCTTGTACAAGCTAAAAATGTTCATAATTTTGATGTTACTAATGCATCTTACGATGGACCACCAGTCTAAAGGAGATTGGTCAAACTGACCCTAGATCAACAGACCAGTAACTACCTAAACACAGTATCACCTGAACAAACTATGGGATGTTCATTACAGTAATGCCAGCAATGCATGTTGGAGTTCAGAAGATACCAGTTGAAGATTGTTGGCCTTGACCTACTTCTTCTGGAAAATGGGTCACTGTTCATTCACGTTGTGCTGCGCGTCAGCTGAGGAATTACAAGTCCTTCACCACGTTATGCTTACTTCTGCGCTGCTGCATATCTGCGCGGCCTCTGGCCAACACAAACCAGAATTATGAGTAATGAAACAACACAGCAGCTTTTTGATGCACTGAGGCATATCTCTGCCAATTCTCTATATTGTGTCATCTTTGCTACATGTCAAAAGAAACCATTTGATTAAATTCATTGCTGTAGTTGAGTGACAAGCTTGAATCACAACAACACAATGGACTAGATGGAGGAGCTCCATCTTTATAACTAACACGGAGAAAGACCAGTGAATTGCAGTGAATAAGAAGGTTGTGTAATTGCTTTATTTTGTGATATATATTCATGGGAGAAATAACAAGCTATGTTATGTTATAAATGGTAAACGGACTGCATTTATATAGCGCTTTTCCATCTGCATCAGACGCTCAAGGCGCTTTAGATATCAATGCCTCACATTCACCCCGATGTCAGGCTGTTGCCATGCAAGGTGCCCACTACATACCGGGAGCAACTAGGGGATTAAGGACCTTGCCCAAGGGCCCTTAGTGATTTTTCCGGTCAGGGTGGGATTTGAACCGAGGATCCTCTGGTCTCAAGCCCAACGCTTTAACCAATAGTCCAGCTCCTCCCCCACCTTATGTTATCCATCCATCCATCCATCCATTTTCTTCCACTTTATCCGGAGTCGGGTCGCGGGGGCAGCACCTCATGCAAAGCCGCCCAGACCTCCCGATCCACACACACCTCCCCCAGCTCCTCCGGGGAACCCCAAGGCGTTCCCAAGCCAGCCGAGAGATGTAGTCCCTCCAGCGTGTCCTGGGTCTTCCCCGGGGCCTCCTCCCAATGGGACGTGCCCGGAACACCTCTCCAGCGAGGCGTCCAGGGGGCATCCGGAAAAGATGCCTGAGCCACCTCAACTGACTCCTTTCGATGTGGAGGAGCAGCGGCTCGACTCCGAGCTCCTCCCGAGTGACCGAGTTCCTCACCCTATCTCTAATGTTATATGTTGTTATGTTATGTTATGCTATATGTTATGTTATGTTATATGTTGTGTTTTATGTTGTGTTATATGTTATGTTATATATGTCATGTTTTATGTTATGTTGTGTTTTATGTTATGTTATATGTTATGTTATGCCACTCCGCTACTAAGTGGCTGCATCCTTAGAAGATCAAGCCTTCCCAGTCAGCGGAGACCAGAACAAACCATTCTGAAATGAAATGTTCAAGCCCACACAGCATTTTGTGATTGCGTCATTAGCCTTTCCTGCCCCTACCCCCTGTCACCTGTTAACCTTGACAGGTGAACGTGGCAAGTTAGCATTGTAGGCATAACCCCACAGTTTAGAAATAATTTTTCAATACTTATTTATAATTGTACACGTGGAGCCCGAAATTGTCCTTTTGTTTTTTTTTTATTTGCCAACTATTTTTGTCTCAGAAAAAATGTAATAAATAAATAAAATTGTGCAGTAACTCTTGGGATTGTTTGTGCTGCAAAATATACAGCTGTTGTATTATTTGTTTTCGGAGGAAAGAATGCTGCACTCTGAGGAGCCATGGAAATGAGACAGCCTAGTCACGCCATCGTGGTGTATGCAGTCAACAAATGTATCGAAAGAGACACAGCCTCAGTGTCAAAACTGTTTTCAATCAAAGCTTCTTCTACCACATTTTCGATAGTGACCCACAGACTGTACATATACACGATACCGACATGCACCACTGCCCTAAGAAGTAATGCAGAGGTGTACAGGTGAACGCCCACACAATTACGGCTGCAGCTATCACATATTTTCTAATCGGGTATTCTATTGATTATTTCATTGATTGATTGAGTATTGGATGAAAAGTATGTTTGCGTTTTTAAACAACAATATCAATAGTGCCAGGGCTCTCCCTAATGGCCCCTTCACACAGAACACAAAAGATGCAGAAACTGGAAGACAATCTGCGAACCAAAAACAAAATGGGGAACCACGAACATTCACCTGCTGTCAGGAGGAACGCATGCACTGACTCGTGTTCGCATGCATGACACAGTGCGAGCACATGGAAAGTCGTGCACACAGCAGCCGAGGAAAAAAATTTAAAAAACACCAAAATTAATAATACTTCATTCCTATTAAAAAGAGTGGATTCCCATGTGAGGACAGCATGCCGATGTCCGCGCTTCACGCTGCAGTTATTGCGACTTCATATCCTAACAAGCCAGTACAGGTGTTCCCGAGCTGTGACTTGTGAGCACAGATATTTGAACAGCTGCAAGTCGCAGGGGGACACAACCACCTCGGTCAGCAGACCTCGGCAGGTCACAGAAAAAAAAGGCTCACTCTCTGTTGCTTTGTTCTATGATTTTAATTTCATGTATGTATTATTATGTGTTTGTCCTGCATCTGTCTGATGTCTGTGTTGTAATGTAACACCTTGCGTGCACAGCCACGTCCAGCTGTCAGTTAGTCAGCGGTCAGCTGACAGGTGCTGTATGTCCAGAGCAAAGAAGTGATCACACAAGAATGAGTTCACGCCTTCACCTGTATGTCTTTAATTTAATTTCCACTCTGTCTGTCATGTAAGCTACAGTTTACGTAGTGGAAGTGACATCAGCCAGCCAGACGGCGTCACACCGGCCGCGCGCTCAAACGCTGGCCGGTCCTCATGAGCGCATGAGCACTCGCATACATATGTGCACTGCATGTTCTCCAGCTGAGGTGCAGGACGCAGGGGGTCAGCTGGTCCAGCACCAGACTCCAGCACCTTCAGCCATAGCTGACAATGTTGGATTCATGGTGTGTGTGTGTGTGTGTGTGTTGGTGGTGGTGGTGGGGAGACACACTCCCTAACACGCTGCTAAATAACTGGATTAACAAGTTAGGCTTTCAATAAGTAGACTTTGGTTCGATTCTCAGTCATGCTACCTATCTGTGTCCTTGTACAACACACTTCATCTCCATTGTTTTAGTCCACCCAGCTGTAAATGAGGCGTTGACAGGGGAAGTAAAACTGTGTTCGATTAGTGTCCCATCTAGTTGGGTGTCGTAGATGCTCATCTGCTTTGTACTATGAAATCTGGGGATAAGCACCCACATCAATAGACCACAAGGCCTACACAGGACTTACTGTATCTTATATACTTACTGTGGAGATATATATATATATATATATATAATATATATATATTATATATATATATTATATATATATATATATATATATATATATATGTCCATGGGAAGCCTCAAACAAAACACCTTATGTTTGTACAGCAAGTGCACAAACTACTTTACACAATGTGCTGCACAACCTTTGGACAATTCTCCAAGTCTACATTCCTCTACTTACTACTGAGAAAAAATATCTGCATCATCAAGTGCAAACTGTTACAAAGTCAAGCATGAGCCAGCTGTGTGACATTTTCAAGGAGGCCTGCTGACCTGTTTGCACGAGACATCATCCTTTCATTATCATAAGCGCTTTATCCTGGTGAGGTTTGCGGAAGGGCTGGAACCTAACATTAGACATGGCCATCACAGGCATACACACATCCATCATATCCAGCTCATAACACAGCATGCTGTCTTGCTTGCACAACTAGGATTACACACACACACACACACACACACACAACAATACACACAAGAAACAGTCACTCCAACCTCGTGCTGAGCCACTGCAGGTCATGTGACAGCAACTTCCCCTTTAATACAGAAACATCCTTACACATACTATTCACTCACAGTCATGTGTCTATATTTCTACACACAAAAACACAAATACGCAAGTGTTGCCAGCTTTACCACTCATATACTCGTACAGTATTTAACATAGATTTTCAAAGAGGAAAGGTTGCCTTTTGTAGGGATTTGCAAATCCATGAAAATTTAATAAAGGGGTATTTTTTCTAGAACTGTTTGTGAGAAAAAGGGGTGTTTATAATTTTAGAGCCAATATTCTGGGATAGGTTCCTGCTACATGGTCTGGGTGCTGTGCAATTGGGCGATTCGAAATTAAAAGCACAAAAGTAAATAATAGTGTTTTGAAGCATCTTTAGGCCCTGTTGAAAGTTGTTAACCTCTTGTTTTGCAAAAAAGGGAGATGTTTTTCTAGGATAAAAAAAAATCTCCTTAATTTGCTGAACAAAGGGGGTATATTTTAGGTAATGTCCCTGGAAAAAAGGGGTACTTTTCATTTCCCAGAACAAGCATTTGTTACCACGCCATGCCACTGACATGACCGGGAACACCACCAACCATGTAGGTAAGGTAGGTGTATGACGATGGTTAAAACCAAAAAAGTAAAATCGAAAAGTGAAACTGAAACCGCTGCTTTCAGCTGTCTGGCTCATTGAACATTTGATAGTCAGTACTGCTGATGAGGCACGTGGGAATCCTCAGAGATCAAAAGCACTGATGCCAGACAGAAACGCCCACTTTTATCTTTGGATTCATAAACATCCAGTACCCCAGTCAAATCACTCGCGATTCCTCGAGTGAGTTACGTAATTTGTTTTTTTATGACCATAAACACTTGAGTAATTGTTGTTTAAATGATTTCAAACTTACTTGTGCAGCAGAGAGGGCGTGAAGCATTGAAGACCCTTGCTTCCCCAGGGTGACGCATTTCCTCAGCTTACAGATGTGATAGCTGGTACTCCGACCGAGGCAACAGCTACACTGTCCCCAGATGACCTTCTTCTGACATGGCTCACACGTCCCACACTGGTTCCGCTTCTTTCCTCTCTTTCTTGCGTTGCTTCGGAGAGTTCCAGATGACAAATCGGCACCATCCGGACCCCATGAGCCCAACAGAATGGAGGAGCAAGACTCTTCATACCCTTCTTCTGACTCAGTATTAACAGACAGTGTGCTGTCCGAGCTGCAGGACCATGACAAGGGTACTGTCCAGAAATCGACTCGAGAGCTTTGGCGCTGAGTCCTGTTCCATTACTGCTAAATCAACGCTGTCATCAACCAGGTTGGGCGCACTCTCAGCTGTAAGGGCAGTGGTGTTTAACCGAGGGACTCGTGACATAGATGGTGAAGAAGTCTCTTCTTGCTTGTGGTGCTCCAATGGCTCTTGATTGGGCTGACTATCTTTGGTCTGCATTTCGGCTGGTGTGAAAACTAGTCTAGCTGTCTGACATGGAACCTCTAAACGTGCAGTTGGTGTGGTCGCGGCCTGGCTCGAGTCCCTTGATTTCAGGAACTCGTTACAGATGATTACCGGGCGTATTTCGTGTCACCAGTTTGGTCAGGCCTGTTTCAGGAGCAGCTAAGGAGCAAGGGAACTGAAGATTAGCACCATGAATAGTAGGTCTCGTGTCTTTGTAGCCTCTACTTCAACTGACTGTGAGGGAGTGGGGGCTTTGGTGGGATTTGAGGTAGTTGTGTTTGATAACACTTGCACCATTGTAGGTGGTTCTGACTGAGTCGTCAGTCCATCACTAGAGCGTGGAGGTTGAGAGGGTGGAGCACCGGTTTGAGAAGTCAGCAGGACTGATGCAAAGATCTTCCCCCTTTTCTTCTCCCACTCGTTCTCTCCGTCATGATGATGCATCCTTTCAACAATCACCCCCCACAGTCTCATCAACACCCTCAACTGCCTCTGAATTCTTTGTACTCTCTTTCCACTCACTATCTGCACTCACATCCTTATCTGTTATTTTCACTTTTGAGTCCAGCACGTTACCTTCCTCTTGACTGACCACATGGCATCATCTTGCTTCCCATTACTAGCAAGCTGATCAAGCTTATTCTGTCATTTCCCCATCTTGTTTCTCCTGCGAGCCAGGAGCGACTTGAGAAGTGCTATCTTAATTCTGTCCCTGCAGAGTGTTTGCTGTCATAACACGGTCACCCACGAGGCCTCCGACTGTGTGCTTCAGCTCCCCGTCACAGATAACCTTCTCCACTTGCTTGGTACTCATACAATCATGACTCACATGCACACAGTCTTCCAGTGTGTTGTGCATGAGCTGCCCCATTTGCATCACTAATGTCTTGAACCTGATCTTTCACATAAGGAGGGACGTCCACATCAGTTTTAAGAGTAACCGGAGGGATTCCCTCCCTGTTGCAGGTGGTCTACTTTCTCATTTTCCTCATTATGCATCAAGTCAGCGGTGTTGGAAGGCTGTTTTTTTCTGTTTCCTGGGCGTGCTGTTGTTTTCACACCTGCATTTGCTCTGCTGCTTCGCCCTCCTCCGCATAACTTCTGAGGCTGCAGGGAACAGCAGCCGCCCCGCGTGCCACGTAGGGACCTCCTTCGCCCTAGGGGTGTTCTAACTCTACACATTGGTCAGGCACATTGCGTTGCCGTCTAAGCCTTGCAGATCTGGTTGCATTTAGGGCAATGGGAACTCTGCCAGGAGCTCTCCCGGCGCCCTGCCAGCAGGTACACTAACTCCTCTCCCTCGAGGGCTTTGGCCGGACTGTGTCGGGATCTGGTAGCTGACCTTTTTGGTTCAGACAGTGTCTTCTGGAGCCTTTCGCTGGTCCGAGTTTTTAGCTTTATTGGAGTTACAGGTTTTCCTCTTGGTGCTGATAACTTTGCGTCCATTCTGTCTCGTAGCAGGTGCCTGTCTCCTGGTGCGTTTGGTCGAAGCAGGCATGGCTGAGGGTGTGCAAAGGAGGATTTCTGGCTGCCAGCATGGGAGCTAGGTGAATGTTTATCTGTCACTTAGCACACAACTTCTTCAAAAATTCCTCCACTTTTATGCCTTTTTATTTCTTGAGTTTACAAATGTATGATGCTGGACTTTTTGTGAAATAGCAATACATGACCTATAGAGAGTACAGAAAAACGAAAACACACCATGACATCAGCACTTTTTCAGCTCAACACATACAAAAAGCATTGACATACAATTTCATAACCTACAATACATCTATAAAGCGAAATGTTTAAAGTGTATTTTGTTCATTTTGGCAGATGGGAATGGCATTTTTTTGCCCGGCCTGAAATCCTCGGACGACCAAGGGGCCACACAGCTGGCCTCAATAAAGACTAAACAGAGTACAATAAGGCATGTTTGGAATATAGTGTCACAAAATGGAGAAGCACTTAGAATTGAGCGGAGTTTTTGTGAGTGTGTGTGCAGTTTAAAAGGCGGACAGGACTGCTTGAGGAGTGGGCTCCTCCGGCCGGAGGTCGGATCCTGTTTTCGTCGTAGCCTGGCGGAAGAGGGGATTATTACCGCGTAAAAAACCCCTACAACGCCGCACTTTATTATTATTATATTCGCGCTCGGCCACTGTCATTATAACGGCGGTACACATAAAGAATAAAAAAAAAAATAAAAGGTCACTTTTGCCTCGTGTGTTTTGTTGTCGGATCGGTTTTATGGACACGTCTCTGAAATGCTTTACATACCAGAAAAGAGACAGATGCACTGTCTAATAATACTCCAGCGACGCAGCCAGACCTCGTCGGCAAATATAGACCGCTGGCAAGTTCGATCCGTTTTCACGACGGTGATATGTGGACATCACGGGAGCAGCACCGTGCACAGGCCCGCCGCAATCGCCGTGCACCGTGTTGTCTTTTTACGGAGCACGACGTGCCGTTTAAAATGTAAATCCCTCTTCTGTCAATCCATTGAGGGCAGCCCCGCTCACTCTGCCTCCACCAGGCGCAACCTACAGCCTCTGCTGGCCCAAAACCAAAAACTCGTCGTCGGAGCTGGACGGAGGAGCGGAAAATCCGGTATGGATTCCAGCTGCGCTCCGTCTGATCGGCCCGTTACTGCATCCAGTATACTTAAAAAAAACAAACAAAAAACAAAAACAAAAGTAGAGTAAATATCATCATGACAATCTCCATCATCATCATCATCATCATCACAATCATCATCATAATCACAATCATCATCACATTATCGTCATCATCACCATGACCATCTCAGTGTCATCATCATCATCATCATCATCATCATCATCATCATCATCATCATTATCATCATCATCACAAATCAAATCAAATCAATTTTATTTATATAGCGGCAAATCACAACAAACAGTTGCCCCAAGGCGCTTTATATTGTAAGGCAACAGCCATACAATAATTACAGAAAACCCCAACGGTCAAAACGACCCCCTATGAGCAAGCACTTGGCGACAATGGAAAGGAAAAACTCCCTTTTAACAGGAAGAAACCTCCAGCAGAACCAGGCTCAGGGAGGGGCAGTCTTCTGCTGGGACTGGTTGGGGCTGAGGGGAGAGAATCAGGAAAAAGACATGCTGTGGAAAAGAGCAGAGATCAATCACTAATAATTAAATGCAGAGTGGTGCATACAGAGCAAAAAGAGGAAGAAACACTCAGTGCATCATGGGAACCCCCCAGCAGTCTATAGTCTATAGCAGCATAACTAATGGATGGTTCAGGGTCACTTGATCCAGCCCTAACTATAAGCTTTAGCAAAAAGGAAAGTTTTTAAGCCTAATCTTAAAAGTAGAGAGGGGTCTGTCTCCCTGATCCGAATGGGAGCTGGTTCCAGAGGAGAGGAGCCTGAAAGCTGAAGGCTCTGCCTCTCATTATACTCTTACAAACCTTAGGAACTACAAGTAAGCCTGCAGTCTGACAGCGAAGCACTCTATTGGGGTGATATGGTACTATGAGGTCCCTAAGATAAGATGGGACCTGATTATTCAAAACCTTATAAGTAAGAAGAAGAATTTTAAATTCTATTGTAGAATTAACAGGAAGCCAATGAAGAGAGGCCAATATGGGTGAGATATGCTCTCTCCTTCTAGTCCCCGTCAGCACTCTAGCTGCAGCATTTTGAATTAACTGAAGGCTTTTCAGGGAACTTTTAGGACAACCTGATAATAATGAATTACAATAGTCCAGCCTAGAGGAAATAAATGCATGAATTAGCTTTTCAGCATCACTCTGAGACAAGACCTTTCTAATTTTAGAGATATTGCGCAAATGCAAAAAAGCAGTCCTACACATTTGCTTAATATGCACATTGAAGGACATAGCCTGATCAAAAATGACTCCAAGATTTCTCACAGTATTACTAGAGGTCAGGGCAATGCCATCCAGAGTAAGGATCTGGTTAGACACCATGTTTCTAAGATTTGTGGGGCCAAGTACAATAACTTCAGTTTTATCTGAATTTAAAAGCAAGAAATTAGAGGTCATCCATGTCTTTATGTCTGTAAGACATTCCTGCAGTTTAGCTAATTGGTGTGTGTTCTCTGGCTTCATGGATAGATAAAGCTGGGTATCATCTGCGTAACAATGAAAATTTAAGCAATGCTTTCTAATAATACTGCCTAAGAGAAGCATGTATAAAGTGAATAAAATTGGTCCTAGCACAGAACCTTGTGGAACTCCATAATTAACCTTAGTCTGTGAAGAAGGCTCCCCATTTACATGAACAAACTGTAATCTATTAGATAAATATGATTCAAACCATCGCAGCACAGTGCCTTTAATACCTATGGCATGCTCTAATCTCTGTAATAAAATTTTATGGTCAACAGTATCAAAAGCATCACTGAGGTCTAACAGGACAAGCACAGAGATGAGTCCACTGTCTGAGGCCATAAGTAGATCATTTGTAACCTTCACTAATGCTGTTTCTGTACTATGATGAATTCTAAAACCTGGACTGAAACTCTTCAAATAGACCATTCCTCTGCAGATGATCAGTTAGCTGTTTTACAACTACCCTTTCAAGAATTCTTTCAAGAACAATCACATCACATTATCGTCATCATCACAAGCAACATCATCATCATCACCATCACCACGACCATCATCACTGTCATCATCACCACCATCTCCATCATCATAATCATCATCATCATCACAAGCATCATCAACATCATCATGACCATCTCACTGTCATCATCACCATCTCCATCATCATCATAATCATCATTATCATCACAAGGATCATCAACATCATTATCACCATGACCATCATCACTGTCATCATCACCATCATCATCATCATCATCATCATCAATCACATTATTGTCATCATCACAAGCAACATCATCATCACCATGACCATCATCACTGTCATCATCACCACCATCTCCATCATCACCATCATCATCATCATCATCATCATAATCATCATTATCATCATCACAAGCATCATCACTGTCATCATCACGACCATCTCCATCATCATCATCATAATCATCATTATCATCATCATCACAAGCAATATCATCATCAACATCACCATCACTGGTGTGAGCTCGCAGACTCTTCAGAAAGTCTATGTTAGTCTCACTGAAAGTGTTCTTGTGTTCATTATAACTGTATGGTTTGGGTATCTCACAGATGTAAACAAGAACAACAACCAAATTGTTAAAAATGCAGCGAAGGTGATTGGTCAGGAGCAAAAGTCACTGGATGTTCTTTACCTGGCAGCTTTGTAGAGAATTATGAAATCTATCATCAGTGACAAGGACCATCCTTTGTTTGAGGAGTTTGAACTGATGCCCTCGGGGCACTGTTACAGAATGCCTTTTGCAACAAAGTAGGTGTATAGGGGGTCATTTGTGCCTAATGCAGTCAGTCTACTGAACAGGTGCTAGTGAAGTTATGCAGAAGTTATGCAGCACATGAAATTGGATGAATTTTTATGAAACCCATTATTTATTGTAATTTTATCTATTGTATATTAACTGTCACGTTTTGTGATTGTCTAAACTTTTTTTGTGGTGAACCAAAGACAAGTGTCCACTGAGGTGGACAATAAAGTTTAATCTAATCTAATCTAATCTAATCTATGGCCATCATCACTGTCATTATCACCACCATCTCATCATCATCATCATCATCATCATTATCATCATTACAAGCATCATCATCAACAACAACATCATTTTCACCATGATCACCACAGCCACCATCATCATCATCATCATCATCACTATGGTCATCATCATCATCATCATCATCATCATCATCATCATCATTTTTTAATATTATGCAGTTATTAAAGTTAGTTATTACATGCAGTCCATTATAAAAAATGATGTCAATTTCCTTTTAGTAGCTTAAGCTTGATACAAAGTTATTAAAAGTTACAAATGTAATCACACAATTTCTTTTTTGTTTCTGATAATTTTTTATTTTATTATATCTAATCTTCTTACCTCTTCCCACCAAGGCCTTTCTGTGTGGAGTTTGCATATTCTCCCTGTGTTCGCATAGGTTCCCTCTGGGTTCTCTGGCTCCTCCCTCTTCCAAAGACATGCATGTTAAGTGAAATGGGAACTTTTAAATTGACTGAAGGTGTGAGTGAGGGTGTGGCTGTGACTGTCTGTCTCTATGTGGCCCTGCAATAGACTGGTGTCTTGTCCAGGGTGTACGCTGCCTCTCACCCTGTGATTGCTTGGATAGACTCCAGCCCCATCGTGACCCTTAACTGGAATAAGCGGGTATAGAAAATGGATGGATGGATTTAATCTTCGTGTGGGCAACCTGGTGGCAGAATGAGGTTGTTCTGCCAGATATCTGGGCTTGCACTGAGAGACAGGGTGAGAAACTTAAATGTCCAGGAAGGACTCAGAGTAGAGCCGCTGCTCCTTCACATCAAAGTCAGTCATACATAGTCAAAAACAGCATGACAGGCACATACATGTTTACCTGTACACAGCGCCAGATCGGGGGGCATACTCCCCTCCTTCATGGACCAAAGTAAATAAACAAATAAATCCACACCAAATGTTGTTTCTGAACCCTCTACTCAGCAACAAGTGACTCAGATATATACATTTCTAACAGACTGTGATTCAGCAAGTTGCAGCAAGTGTGTTTACTTTTTTAGCAACAGACATTTCAAATGATCTGTTATTTGTCGTCATAGTATCACATTCAAGATTGCACGATACAAGCTGAAATTAATTTAAAAAACTATATATATATATATAAAAAAACAGGTTATAATGTAGGCGGCGTGGTGACCAAGTGGTTAGTGCGCTTGGTTTTCACCTTGGATCCGCTGTGGCGACCCCCCAACACTTCGGAAAAAAAAAAAAACACAAGGGAGCAGCTGAAGGGAATTACTTAAAAAAAAACAGGTTATAAACTATGATTTCTCTGTGGTGTATTTTGTGGTGAAAAATGCAGGAAATGGCATCTAAAACTTCAAAAATTATATATACAATTGTGTTCAAAAGTTTACATACCCTGACAGATTTTTTTGGGGGGTTTTTTTTTTTTTTTTTTTTTGCCATTTTTCAGAGAATATGAATGATAACACAAAATCTTTTTTTCCACTCGTTAGCGGTTGGGTGAAGCCATTTATTGTCAAACAACTGTGTTAATTTTTTTAAAATCATGACAACAGAAACTAGCCAAATTACCCTGATCAAAAGTTTACATACCCCTGTTAAAAATACGGTATATTATAACAGGGATATCTGTTTTGTCATTGATCTGCTCCTTCGTGTTGAAAGGAGCCAGCTGAGGTGGTTCGGGCATCTTGTAAGGATGCCTCCTGGGCGCCTCCCCAGGGAGGTGTTCCAGGCACGTCCATCTGGAAGGAGACCCCGGGGAAGACCCAGGACTAGGTGGAGAGATTATATCTCCACACTGGCCTGGGAATGCCTTGGGATCCCCAGTCAGAGGTGGTCAATGTGGCAAAGGAAGTCTGGGGTCCCCTGCTGGAGCTGTTGCCCCGGTGACCCAAACCAGGAAAAGCGGTTGAAGAAGAGTGAATGAGTGAGGTTGGAGTCTTTTGTGGTAGTTGTGGACAAGGCTCTCTGATGGTAAAGCTGCCACTGAATATGTCTGGTACTTTATTTACGGTACATCAATTAGAAAGAAATACAAACAGTATGGCCCTCTATGGTAAATCTGTGTGGAGTAGACAGTTCTCAAACACTGAGTGACTGTGCAATAAGCAGAAGAGTAAGGAAAGTCACCAAGACACCCAGACAACCCAGAAGAAGTTATAGGCTTATGTGGCTGTGATTGGAGAAATTATGCACAGTCCAAGTTTTGCATTTTGCATCAGCAGTCACACAGCTTCATGATGAAGTGGAGGAGGAGTTTCTTAAAAGAACTGAAAGTTTAGCTACAAATTGTCAGAAGGTACATGTGAGATCATGCAAGCCTAGATTTGATCTGTTTACGTGAAAGAAAATTCTTCTCCACTCTACTCCACTATGAAATGAGCACTGATGGCACAATGGGCAGTGATTGTTCTGGCGCTCAACATCTATGAAAGTGCCACGTGGCATTCACGTGCAAATCCTTGCAAGTGCAAAGGCCACGCCAGTGCCACTCAACTTTACCTTATGTGCTGTGCAGCATTGTCAGTGCTCTATGTGTGCTGACTACTCGAGATTTGTGGCTTTATTTTCACTGCAACTCTGGAAGGCATTCGTCTGTTTTGGTGCAAGTTTGTGTCTGCGCCTCGTCTCCAACACTGCAGCCCTACAACCCTCTGGAGACATGATAGAGACTTGTTGAAAACTACAACAATCGACTGTATAATATTCCCAAACACTTATTGAGTGTTGTTAGAAGGAAAGATGATGTAACACAGTGGTAAACATACCACTGTCCCAACTTTTTTGAAACGTGTTGCAGGCATCCATTTCAAAATGAGCAAATATTTGCACAAAAACAATAAAGTTTATCGTTTTGAACATTAAATATCTTGTCTTTGTGGTGTATTCAATTGAATATAGGTTGAAGAGGATTTGCAAATCATTGTATTTTATTTTTATTTACATTTTACACAACGTCCAAACTTCATTGGAATTGGGGTTGTAGAATGTTTAGAAATGCTGTGTTGAAAATTCCTTGCTTTGTTAAAAAGCACTTGGGAAAATTTTGAACAAAACGTTTATTTCTAATCCGTTTGTCGCCATCTCTGTGTGTGTGTGTGTGTGTGTGTGTGCGTGTGTGTGTGTGTGTGCGTGCGTGCGTGCGTGCGTGCGTGTGTGTCCGCACGCCCACATTCTCGAAGGAACGCCCACAATTATCTCGCGTCATTACGTGTGACGTCATGAACAAGCGACTCTTGTCAATTAGATTAGTCAGAAGAAACTGTTCGTCTGTGGTGCTGAAGGACACCAATGTTTTTCTGATTAGTTTGTTAATTTATGATCGTTTTTTTTTCTTCCCCTCCTGGTATGAGTGAACGTAAAGTTTAGCGGCGAGACACCGGCTGTAAGATAACATAAGCGACAAACGGGGCAGCAGAGCTTCTGACCTTCTGTGGTGTTTGTGGAGTTAGCTAAAGTGCTACTTGTGGCTGACGCACTGAGTCTCCAGCCTTAATTCTGTGCCATTAATGGTTTAAAGTGGGCAGCCACGCATGTGGCAGCGTCCTGAGTGCGCACGATGACATCGGAGACTTCGGTCTCCATATCCAGCGTCAGCAGTAACCCTGCAAAGGGAAGCTATTACTGGCTGCGCTCCTTTGCAGCTGGAGGTAAGATCTGACACCTAAAACACAGTCTGCAAGAATGTGTGACTTTATTTATCGTCTCATTCTCCTCAGCAGCACGGCTCCTCACCCTTTACACTAATGTAGATATGCAGAAATAGTTAAAGCTACAGTGTGTAGGGTGTTTTTTCATTTAAATTTTAGCAGAAATAGAATATAGCATTCATAACAGTCTGTTCATTAGCATATAATTGATTTCCTGCTACAAGGAATCAATCTGTTGTCATAAGATTACGGTGAGCCCTTAATATCTACATGGGATCAGCCTGCCTCATGGATACAGTAGCCCAAAAAGCGATATACTTGCTCTACTGTTTGCATTTTACAGCACAGCTGTAAGACTGAAGAACAAAAAGGAGAGGAATAAGTGCTTACTCCCGTAATACACTGCCTACTGGTTGCTAGTGCAGGCTAACAAGAATTCCCATTTATGTGAGATGTATGATCATATCACAAAAGGCTGCAAGGAGGCATGAATTGCCATCAACAAATTTTAGTTTATTTTCGTTTATCTTGTGCCAAATCACAACAAAGTTGCCTCAAGGTGCTTCACACAAGTAAGCTCTAACATTACCAACCCCCAGAGCAAGCACACAGGTGACAGTGGTAAGGAAAAAGTCTCTTTGAGGAAGAAACCTCAAGCAGACCAGACTCAAAGGGGTGACCCTCTGCTTGGGACATGCAACTGACACAAATCACAAAACGAATATACAGGAAATGTTGCTGGTGCACAGGACAGGAGGGTTTCAGAAACAGACTTAACAAAGAAGTCAAAATGTGAAGGCAAACAAAATAATGACCAGCAATGACATAATGCAGTTTGCAATCTCACCCCTAGATGAAACTGAATCATTCACACTGTTGCTTTAAATTAAGGCAGTGGTTACTAAATTCTATTTGTATGTCGTGCTTCAGATTGGTCAGTCTAGGCCACTTTTTGTATGCTGGGCCATTGTAAACTTTTGGAGTGACAATCTTAAACACTTTCTGTGGTTCCAAAATAATTGTAATTGTCTCTCTTTCTAACTGTACTGCAGTTATTTAATACCTGAATTAGGAAGAACTATAAAAAAGGAAAATCTACCCTAGTACTCAATCCACAGCATCCCATACTCTGCAGTGGGCCGTAGCATGAAGTCCTCATACATACCAGCAAAGAAACTTTAAACTTAATTTAAAACCGCACCTTAACCTCTGGGTTTTTTAAGATTTGTCATAAAAAGAATTTTCTGTGGCACCACTATAATTTTATTACTTAGCATTTAAATAAGGAATTTGTAACATGATATTGCCAATATGATCAAAATTTGTGCTATCTGGAAAAATGAAGGCTTTCTCCCGTTGAAGGGGAGAATTTCAAGCGATCAGATGGCCATGACCTACATTTGGTATCGTCGTCAGACATTGTGACAGCGTGATATCAGCTGGCTGCTCAATCAAACAAAGTAAACCAAGATGGCAGAAAATGCTCCAAAACAGCTTGTATAAAGATGAGGATAAACAGCTCTGTATAAAGATAATGTGTTGCATATCATCACTAGTTACCTTTTACAAAGTTAACTCAAAATAAACACTTCTGAATCTAAAAATGCTGTTTTTGAATGAAGTGCACACCTCCTGGAGTTCTGAAGTGATTTACAAGACATCATAAAGATGTTAGCATGCACGCTAACAAACAAATTTAGGCGTGAAACAGTTATGGACTGCATTTATATAGCGCTTTTCCATCTGTATCATATGCTCAAAGTGCTCTACAATAATGCCTCACATTCACCCCATTGTCAGGGTGCTGCCATACAAGGTACTCACTACACACCGGGAGCAACTAGGGGATTAAGGACCTTGCCCAAGGGCCTGTAGTGATTTTCCAGTCAGGCTGGAATTTGAACCGAGGATCGTCTGGTCTCAAGCCTAACACTTAACCGCTAGACCATCACCTCCACTCCCCATTTAATTTTAGATGTCTGTGTTTCATAAAGCTAAGACTAGCAGATGTAGTGTAGCAGTGCCCTTTGACCCTTGATTGGCATATTGGGAAACTGAAGGCGTCATGTTGTTGTAATACGATTGAGAGTGGTGTCAAATAAGAAAGCGACTCCGTAGCCGTGAGCACTGCCCCTATAGCTGCACATTTAAAGCAACATATGCAAAATTGCCCTGTTTGGCTATATATTTCAATATCTGTTTCTGAGCAATCTGGTGACATCTATATTAGCTTGCTTTTAGCAAGCAGATACATAACTATGAGGCTTTTAGGGTTTTCATAGCAGTTTTGTTGAAGGAAAGGCAAAAGTTTATGTTCAGGCTATTGAAACCAAATACGAAGTGTACACCACCAGAAGTTAGTTAAATCATGATTGGCGGCCTCATGTTTGTTACCTGTAAGTTTTACAGCTCTCGCTTTAACACGGGTAGTTCATGTCATATTAATTTTCTGCATGCTCTTCAGTACATAGGTTGACCAGTATATTATTTCAAATATTACATTGCAAAAGACTTACTACCATGGATATGTAGTTCATGCAAAGGACTAGTATGGTAGAGCGGGCTTTCACAGACATTTAGTTTAAAACATTGTATCAGAAAACGTCTGTTAGCAGCTTCCCGCTAACCCCAGGGTACTGTGACATGCATCTTTTGACCACAGCAAAGACTGACACATTTATTTTCCAGATTCAGTCAAGATATATTAAAATGTCACTCATTTTGCTGCTTTAATGTGAAAATTAGTTATTTAATATTAAACATATTGGTGCTCTGGTTTTGTTAAGGTATATCAGCATGCTGTGCCAAGACTACAATTGCGCCCCTGGACAGAGTCAAGATCCTACTTCAAGCTCAGAACCCCCATTACAGACATCTCGGTAAAAACTCAGCAGCTGAGATGGCCAGTCCCCCCCCCCCCCCCCCCCCCCCCCAAATCTCTGAAAATGTCTCATGTTTCTTTGCAGGAGTGTTTTCCACTCTGTGTGCTGTGCCAAAGAAAGAAGGGTTCCTTGGCTTGTACAAGGGTAACGGGGCGATGATGGTTCGGATTTTTCCTTATGGAGCGATTCAGTTCATGGCCTTTGAGAGATATTCAAAGGTAAGCTATAGGGGTGTACATCTCTCCCTTATATAACAATGAATATTTGGGGAAATGGGCTGCTATATGATTCCTGAATGATATTTTTTCCTGTGGAAAGATTGAAATCAGTGTGATTTGATGCAATCAATCAATCAATTTTATTTATATAGCGCCAAATCACAACAAACAGTTGCCCCAAGGTGCTTTATATTGTAAGGCAAGGCCATACAATAATTATGTAAAACCCCAACGGTCAAAACGACCCCCTGTGAGCAAGCACTTGGCTACAGTGGGAAGGAAAAACTCCCTTTTAACAGGAAGAAACCTCCAGCAGAACCAGGCTCAGGGAGGGGCAGTCTTCTGCTGGGACTGGTTGGGGCTGAGGGAGAGAACCAGGAAAAAGACATGCTGTGGAGGGGAGCAGAGATTGATCACTAATGATTAAATGCAGAGTGGTGCATACAGAGCAAAAAGAGAAAGAAACGGTGCATCATGGGAACCCCCCAGCAGTCTACGTCTATAGCAGCATAACTAAGGGATGGTTCAGGGTCACCTGATCCAGCCCTAACTATAAGCTTTAGCAAAAAGGAAAGTTTTAAGCCTAATCTTAAAAGTAGAGAGGGTGTCTGTCTCCCTGATCTGAATTGGGAGCTGGTTCCACAGGAGAGGAGCCTGAAAGCTGAAGGCTCTGCCTCCCATTCTACTCTTACAAACCCTAGGAACTACAAGTAAGCCTGCAGTCTGAGAGCGAAGCGCTCTATTGGGGTGATATGGTACTACGAGGTCCCTAAGATAAGATGGGACCTGATTATTCAAAACCTTATAAGTAAGAAGAAGAATTTTAAATTCTATTCTAGAATTAACAGGAAGCCAATGAAGAGAGGCCAATATGGGTGAGATATGCTCTCTCCTTCTAGTCCCCGTCAGTACAATCTGATACAGTTCTTTGTTTAATATAGACATTTATTTTCATGATAAATTATAATAAGCCAAAAGGCTTCTTTTTTTTTTTTTCCTTCTGTGTTGTAGTATGTTGGTGCTGCCTCTCTTTGCCTTTTGTTTGCCACTGGTGGCAACACAACAACACTTAATAGTAGCAGAATGTGGAGCATTGAGCTAGCCCAGAAGGAGCCAACTGTTGTTAGCATAACATAAATTGCGCAACATAACTTTCTGAACTGTTATGAAAATATTAACAAATTGTGAATGAAACTTAGCATCCAAAAGGTGTACCCTTTTATCCATTATATCACGGATGCGTTGATTTAGATTCATCTTTGTAAAGGCAAATGTTCCTGTGACCAGTCGTGTGAATGCTTCGTTCTGATCTTTGAAATTTTATCAGAGATGAAGATGCATAAGAAACAGCATAACAGCTTAGCTCAGTCAATTTATAACATTAAAATCAAGTGATTGACAGGTTTGTAATGCATTCAAGGGGTCCCTGTATTTGCTGTTGTCATATCTATAACTTTAAAATTGATTTTTGATTTGTACTGATGAGTTGCTACACTCCTAGTAAGCTACATTCTTTATTATGAAATAAGTCTATAATAAACAATAGGTTCTCATTAAAACCCACCAGCAAAAAGAACTACATTTGCTTGTTTGCAACATGTCTTTAATCACATGACACATTGTTAGAGGGGGTTCACTTTATCACCTTTGCTCTTCTTTGTTTGAGTAAACTCTGCTGACCTTTTGATTTCTTTCTCTGCTGATGCTGTTATAAACTCATTTCACAGCTTCTGCGCAAACGTCTTGGGATTTCTGGACATGTCCACCGTCTTATGGCGGGATCTATGGCAGGTGATTTGTCTCTGTCACTTGTCTTTTTGTTGGGGCCATTGAGATGCCATGTAGTTATGAGACATTGAACATTACACTCTGTACAGACAAAGTGGGAAGTTTAATCATACTGATAGTGTTTATGATTGTTTCGTCAGGGATGAGTGCAGTAATATGCACCTACCCTCTGGACATGATCCGAGTAAAGCTGGCTTTCCAGGTGACTGGAGAGCATCGCTACACTGGCATTGCCAATGCCTTCTACACTATCTACCATAAGGCAAGCATGAACAGCAGTCTTTCTTTAAAGCTGCATTTAAACAAATATTCATGGCTCTCTTTTTTAATCTGATATATATTTGTATGTATGTATGCATGTGTGTGTAAATACATTTTTTTTTTCCTTGAACAGGAGGGGGGCATTTTGGGTTTCTACAGGGGGCTGACTCCGACACTTATTGGAATGGCTCCTTATGCAGGTGAGGATTAATGCTAGTCCTCAAAGGCAGGGAAGATAAACACAACCACCTTCTTACAATGATCATGCATCAAGTGGAGGTGATGGTCTAGTGGTTAAGCGTTGGACTTCAGACTAGAGGATCCTCAGTTCAAATCCCAGCCTGACTGGAAAATCACTAAGGGCCCTTGGGCAAGGTCCTTAATCCCCTAGTTAGTCCTAGTGTGTAGTGGGCGCCTTGCATAGCAGCAGCCTGACATCGGGGTGAATGTGCGGCCTTGATGTGTAAAGCGCTTTGAGCGTCTGATGCAGATGGAAAAGCGCTATATAAATGCAGTCCATTTACCATTAATGCATTATTGTTAAAGCTAATTTGAAACCCAGAATCTTTTGTCATACACTTGCTACTTTGTCCACGTGGCCAGGGGTGATAATGATTTGGTTTAACCAGCATTCTTCAAAGCTTGTTGATCTGATTGACTTGAAAATGTTAACCATTGACACATTTCTTCTTAAATATCAGCCTGGGCTGATTTATTTCTGTGGTTGTATAAGAAGGTCCAGCCTTCAAAAACCTGCACCAAGTATCATACAGGTCCATACTGGATCTGCTGTCGAGACCTCAAGTGAACGGGAGAAGCCAAAAGAATTCCATATGTATTTCTGGTGGTTGATGTGCATGATTTTAAGTCTTTGCGTTAACCAACAGAGGTCTCATCTATAAAACGGTGCATAGGATTAAAATTTAAAAGTATACGTACGAATAAGGCATACAAAAAAAAATCAGAGTAATAAAAGTGTTCATAGACACATCTGCAAGCAAAGCTCTCTTTGTAAAGCACACAAAGCATGCACTTCTGTGCATGTGGAATATGTACTGCCCGCTACATGCCCATATTCAACCACAAATGCTAAATGCAAAACATGCATCCATCCATCCATGTTCTTCCGCTTTATCCGGAGTCGGGTCACGGGGGCAGCAGTTCAAGCAAAGCCGCCCAGACCTCCCGATCCACACACACCTCCCCCAGCTCCTCCGGGGGAACCCCAAGGCGTTCCCAAGCCACCCGAGAGACGTAGTCCCTCCAGCATGTCCTGGGTCTTCCCCGGGGCATCCTCCCGATGGGACGTGCCTAGAACACCTCTCCAGCGAGGCATCCAGGGGGCATCCGGAAAAGAGCCACCTCAGCTGGCTCCTTTAGACGTGGAAGAGCAGCGGCTCGACTCCGAGCTCCTCCAGAGTGACCGAGCTCCTCACCCTATCTCTAATGGCCCAGTCACACGGCACACGACGATTCCTGAATGAAGGGAAAGCGTAAAAAAAAATCACATTTCGTTGAGAAAAGGTGGACAAAAGAGCTTTATCACCGTTCAGCCTGCGAAGCAAGCGTGCAAAAGGGGCGAAAGAGGAAGGTAACAAAACCGAAGCTCACGATCTGGACGCTTTAATGAAACGCACCTGGAGCCACAGCTGGAGCAGTGTGTGTCTGCATCTCTGAGTTCGAGGACTCGGCGCTGGGATGGAGCTCATAGCGCCTGAGTCCTGGAGAAACTGCAAACAGAAGCTGTGGAGATCTGTGTGCACATCGGTGGACCACCTGCTCTGGTTCCTCATCCAGAATAAAAAAGGGATCATCTCCTTCATCATCCACCGACCTGAAGAGGGCAAGGCACCTTTCTCCGGTCAAGAACCATGGCCTCGGATTTGGAGGTGCGGATTTTCATCCCAGATGCTTCACACTCGGCTACAAACCGCCCCAGTGCACGCTGAAGGTCCTGATTTGACGAAGCCAACAGAACCACATCGTCCACAAACAGCACAGATGAGATTTTGTGGTTCCCAAACTGGACCCCCTCTACACCCTGGCTGCGTCTAGAAATTCTGTCCATAAAGGTAATGAACAGAACCGGTGACAAAGGCCAGCGTGCACTGGAAACAGGTTTGACTTACTACCGGCAATGCGAACAAAGCTCCTGCTGCGGTTGTACAGGGAACGGATAGCCCTTAGCAAAGGGCCCTGTACTCCCGGAGCACCCCCCACAGGGTGCCCCGAAGGACACGGTCAAACACCTTCTCCAGATCCACAAAGCACATGTGGACTGGTTGGGCGAACTCTCATGAACCCTCAAGTACCCGATGGAGGGTGTAGAGCTGGTCCAGTGTGCAGCGGTCAGGACGAAAACCACACTGCTCCTCCTGAATCCGAGGTTAGACTATGGGTTGAATTTTCCTCTCCAGTACTCTGGAATAGACCTTACCTGGGAGGCTGAGGAGTGTGACAACCCCCCTCCCTCCAATAGTTGGAACACACCCTCTGGTCCCCCTTTTTAAACAGAGGGACCACCACCCCGGTCTGCCAATCCAGAGGCACTGTTCCCGACCGCCACGCGATGTTGAAAGAGGCGTGTCAACCAAGACAGTCCCACAACATCCAGAGACTTAAGGTACTCAGGACAGATTTCATCCACTCCAGGAGCCTTGCCACCAAGGAGCTTTCTGACCACCTCGTTGACTTCGGCGTGGGTGATCAATCAATCAATTTTTATATAGCGCCAAATCACAACAAACAGTTGCCCCAAGGCGCTTTATATAGTAAGGCAAGGCCATACAATAATTATGTAAAACCCCAACGGTCAAAACGACCCCCTGTGAGCAAGCACTTGGCTACAGTGGGAAGGAAAAACTCCCTTTTAACAGGAAGAAACCTCCAGCAGAACCAGGCTCAGGGAGGGGCAGTCTTCTGCTGGGACTGGTTGGGGCTGAGGGAGAGAACCAGGAAAAAGACATGCTGTGGAGGGGAGCAGAGATCGATCACTAATGATTAAATGCAGAGTGGTGCATACAGAGCAAAAAGAGAAAGAAACACTCAGTGCATCATGGGAACCCCCCAGCAGTCTACGTCTATAGCAGCATAACTAAGGGATGGTTCAGGGTCACCTGATCCAGCCCTAACTATAAGCTTTAGCAAAAAGGAAAGTTTTAAGCCTAATCTTAAAAGTAGAGAGGGTGGCTGTCTCCCTGATCTGAATTGGGAGGATGAGTCATCTTCATTGATGGATGAGTCCGCTTCTGAGACAAGCATAGACACAACCGTTTTAAATGAGACACCCAGGTTTGTCTTTCCTTATGTTTGGCACCTTGAAGACTGGTCCCAATGTAAAAGTTGTGCCAAATTAACATATGGTTCCATTCCAGGTCTGCTGTGAAGACCCGAGTGAACGGGAGAATCCAAAACAATCATGCCTGCAGGTGTTACTGATGGTCTGTGTTCATGATAAAGCTTTCTGTTAACCTCCAGGTTTTGCTTTCTTCACGTTTGGCACCTTGAAGACTCTGGGTCTGAAACATTTCCCAGAGCAACTTGGACATCCATCCTCAGACAACCCAGAGGTCCTCATTCTGAAAACCCACATTAGCTTGTTCTGCGGAGGGCTTGCCGGTGCTATCTCTCAGACAATATCGTAAGTGCTGTGAGCAGCTCCTGAGTGACATAATGATCTGACCAGTAGATGTTTGTTTATTTATTTATTTATTTATTATTATCACCTGGTTTTACATCATTATTGTATGGCCTTGCCTTACAATATAAAGCGCCTTGGGGCAACTGTTTGTTGTGATTTGGCGCTATATAAAAAAAAAATTGATTGATTGATTGATTGACCTGGATGAGATGCTTTTAGGTTATATAGTTATGTCATATTGTTGCATCGTGCTGATACTATCTGTGTCTCACCTCACTAGGTACCCTTTGGATGTAGCAAGGAGGAGAATGCAGTTGGGAGTCTTGCTAGCTGATTCTGAGAAGTGTCTGTGAGTGGAATCATTGTGTCGTATGACAGTGTTCTGCTGATGGTCATTCTTATTTCTAAAACCTGCATTTACATTTGTTTGCAAAAGTTTGGGCACCCCTGATAATTTTCATGATATTCCTTTATAAATCATTGGTTGTCTGGATCAGAAATTTCAGTTAAATATATCATATAGCAGCCGAACACACTGATATTTGAGAAGTGAAATGAAGTTTCTAGTATTTACAGAAAGTGTGCAATAATTATTTAAACAAAATTAGGCAGATGCATAAATTTGGGCACCCGTGTCATTTTATTGATTTGAATACATTTAGCACTAATTATTGGAACACAAAATTGGTTTGGTAAGCTCATTGACCCTTGCCCTCCTTATAGAGGTGAATCCAATCACGAGAAAGTGTATTTAAGGTGGCCATTTACAAATGTTTCTCCTCTTTGCATCTCTTCTAATGAGTGGCAACATGGGAGCCTCTAAACAACTCTCAAATGGCCTGAAAACAAAGATTGTTCAACATCATGATTTAGGGGAAGGATACAAAATGCTATCTCAGATATTTCAGCTGTCAGTTTCCACTGTGAGGAACATAGTGAGGAAATGGCGACTTCAGGCACAGTACTAGTCAAGGCAGGCCAAGAAAAATCTCAGATAAGATGAAGTGAAGGATGGAGAGAACAATCATAGTCAACCCACAGACCTGCTCCAAAGACCTACAACATGATCTTGCTGCAGACAGTGTCTCTGTGCATCGTTCAACTATACAATGCACTTTGCACAAGGAGATGCTGGATGAGAGAGTAATGCAGAGGAAGTCTGTTCTGTGTACACGCCACAAACAGAGTTGCTTGAGGTATGCTAAAGCACATTTGGACAAGCCAGCTTCATTTTGGAATAAGGTGCTGTGGACTGATGAAACTAAAATTGAGTTATTTGGACATAACAAGGGGCGATATGCATGGCAGAAAAAGAATACAGCATTCCAAGAAAAACACTTGCTACCTACAGTAAAATTTGGAGGTGGTTCCATCATGCTGTGGGCTGTGTGGCCAGTGCAGGCACTGGGAATCTTGTTAAAGTTGAGGGTCACATGGATTCCAGTCAATATCAGCAGATTCTTGAGAACAGTGTTCAAGAATCGGTGACAAAGTTGAAGTTGCGCCAGGGCTGGATCATTCAACAAGACGACAACCCTAAACACTGCTCAAAATCTACAATGGCATTCATGCAGAGGAACAAGTATAGCGTTCTGGAATGGCCCAGACCTGAATGTTATTGAAAATCTGTGGTGTGATTTAAGCGGGCTGTCCATGCTCGGAAACCAACAAACCTGAGATGTTTTGTAAAGAAGAATGGTCCAAAATACCTTCAACCAGAATCCAGGCTCTTACTGGAAGCTGTAGGAAGCATTTAGAGGCTGTTATTTCTGCAAAAGGAGGAAATAAATAATACTAAATATTAATGTATTTTTTCTGTTGGGGTACCCAAATTTATGCACCTGCCTAATTTTGTTTAAAGAATTATTGCACACTTTCTGTAAATCCTATGAACTTCATTTCACTTCTCAAATATCACTGTTTGTCACTGCTAAATGATATATTTAAGTGAAATTGCTGATCCAAACAACCAATGATTTACAAAGGAAAATCATGGAAATCATCAGGGGTGTCCAAACTTTTACATACCACTGTATTCTTTCACTGAAGGCTGCTGATTTTTTTTTCATGTGGTCTGATTTGGTATGAAAGTTAACCCTTAGAGCCCAAGAGTATACCTTCAAGGCCAGGTGCATTAAAATCATAAAACTGACTCAAACTACTGTGAATCAGTGCATTTTGTACTGATTTGGAATGTCCATGTTCAATAAAAATCGTAAATGGCTATGAGTGGCCACTTAAAGCATTTAAATTTACCGTGTGCTCGCCGCTTTTGGGCAGGCATGTGCAAAGTAGGCCAGCAAGTGCATGACGTCATGGCAGGGGGTGGCCTGGATGGCGTAACAGTCTGCTATATGAGCAAACTCAGGAGATTGTTTGTGTTTCCATAATTTTCTTCTGCTATTTGGCTCATGTGGCTGATATAGAAATAAGTGTTTGGTTGTGGCAGTGTGCCTAAAACTGTAGTTGCCCTTCACGAATTTCCCACAGAGAAGAAGCAACAAGACATATGGGAAGTGTCAAGAGGACGCGAAAAAAACCTGGATGATCACACAAATTAAGCCAACCATGTGAAGTTTCACTGAGGACACCTGCATAAACAAGATGCAGTACACCATGGGGCAAGCCAAGTTCCTGAAGCTGAAGAAGTACTACAAACCCAGCATTTACCCTGACGATACATGCACCACACTGTCTAATCTAATATATCTGTCTATTAATCTATTTTGTCTAATCTATCCTGTCAGAATAGATACTGTGGCGCATGTATCTTTGGGAAGGGCAATATGTATGTTCCTCAAGCTTGGGTCCTCAGAGGCCTGGGAGTTTGAGGGCTTGACACAGTATTTTAGCTGTTCTAAGGACTGCACTCTTCTGGACAGACACCTCTGATGTTGTGCTAGGAATCTGCTGGAACCACACTTTGGGGGTTACAGCTCCTTGTGCTCCTATTACCACTGGGGTCACTTTGGACTTTTCCTTCCACATCTGCTCCAGTTGCTCCTTCAGCCCATATACATTGAGGAAAATAAGTATTTGAACACCCTGCAATTTTGCAAGTTCTCCAACTTAGAAATCATGAAGGGGTCTGAAATTTTCATCTTAGGTGTATGTCCACTGTGAGAGACATAATCTAAAAAAAAAATTCTGGAAATCACAATGTATGATTTTTTTTTTTTTTTTTTTTTTTTTTTTTTTTTTTTTATAATTTATTTGTATGTTACTGCTGCAAATAAGTATTTCAACACCTGTGAAAATCAATGATAATATTTGGTACAGTAGCCTTTTTTTGCAATTACAGAGGTCAAAGGTTTCCTGTAGTTTTTCATCAGGTTTGCACACACTGCAGCAGGGATTTTGGCCCATTCCTCCACACAGATCTTCTTTAGATCAGCCAGGTTACTGGGCTGTCGCTGAGAAACACGGAGTTTGAGCTCCCTCCAAAGATTTTTTATTGGGTTTAGGTCTGGAGACTGAGTAGGCCACTCCAGAACCTTGATATGCTTCTCACGGAGCCACTCCTTGGTTATTCTGGCTGTGTGTTTCGGGTCATTGTCATGTTGGAAGACCCATCCTGACCCATCTTCAGTGCTCTCACTGAGGGAAGGAGGTTGTTCCCCAAAATCTCGCAATACATGGCCCCGGTCTTCCTCTCCTTAATACAGTGCGGTCGTCCTGTCCCATGTGCAGAAAAACACCCCCAAAGCATGATGCTTCCACCCCCATGCTTCACAGTAGGGACGGTGTTTTTGGGATGGTACTCATCATTCTTCTTCCTCCAAACACGGCAAGTGGAATTAAGACCAAAAAGTTCTATTTTGGTCTCATCTGACCACATAACTTTCTCCCATGACTCCTCTAGATCATCCAAATGGTCATGGGCAAACTTAAGACGGGCCTGGACATGTGCTGATTTAAGCAGGGGAACCTTCCGTTCCATGCATTATTTTAACCCATGACATCTTAGTGTATTACCCACAGTAACCTTGGAGACAGTGGTGCCAGCTCTCTTCAGGTCATTGACCAGGTCCTCCCATGCAGTTCTGGGCTGATTCCTCACCTTTCTTAGGATCATTGATACGCCACGAGGTGGGCTCTTGCATGGAGCCCCAGTCTGAGGGAGATTGATAGTCATGTTTAGCTTCTTCCATTTTATAATAATTGCTCCAACAGTTGATCTTTTTATCACCAAGCTGCTTGGCAATTGCTCTGTAGCCCTTTCCAGCCTTGTGGAGATCTACAGTTTTGTCTCTGGTGTCTTTGGACAGCTCTTTGGTCTTAGCCATGTTAGTAATTGGAGTCTTACTGATTGTGTGGGGTGGACAGGTGTCTTTATGCTGCTTGACCTCATATAGGTGCTTCTAATTTGGAATAATAAGTGGAGTGGAGGTGAACTTTTTAGAGGCGGACTAACAGGTCTTTGAGGGCCAGAATTTCTGCTGATTGGCAGGTGTTGAAATACTTATTTGCAGCAGTAACATGCAAATAAATTATTAAAAAAAATCATACATTGTGATTTCTGGATTTTTTTTTTTTTTTTTTTTTTTTTTTTTTTGGGACTATGTCTCTCACAGTAGACATACACCTAAGATTAAAATTTCAGACCCCTCCATGATTTCTAAGTGGGAGAACTTGCAAAATCGCAGGGTGTTCAAATACTTATTTTCCTCACTGTATGTAGTTCATCCGGAAAGTATTCACGGCTTTGCACCCTTTCCAAGTTTTTTTTTATTTTTTTTTTTTATGTGAGCCTTATTCCAAAATGGAAGAAATGTATTTTTTACTCAAAATTCTACATACAATACCCCATAATACCCCAAAAAGTTTTGTGAGATTTTTGCTAATTTATTAAAAATAAAAAAAACTAAGAAATCACATGTACATAAGTATTCACAGCCTTTGCTCTGAATTGAGCTCAGGTGCATCCTGTTTCCACTGATCATCCTTGAGATGTTTCTACAGCTTAATTGGAGTCCACCTGGGGTAAATTCAGTTGACTGGACATGATTTGGAAAGACACACACCTGTCTACATATAAGGTCCCACAGTTGACAGTGCATGTCAGAGCACAAACCAAGCATGAAGTTCCTGCAACTTACAGTTTCTCTCAACAACAGTCGATTAATCAGGGCATTAGTGTTTTGACAAAATCTCATTTTATTGTATTGTGTTTTTGTTTAACCCAAACAGAACACTAAGAAAGACACTGAAGTACGTGTATAAGCAGTATGGAATCAAGAAGGGATTGTACCGAGGCCTTTCTCTCAACTACATCCGCTGTATCCCCTCCCAGGCTGTCGCGTTCACCACCTACGAGTTCATGAGGCAGGTCTTCCACCTGAACTAGCTGCCCGATTTCCCCCTTTCCCTTCCAGGTCCACACCCAGGCTTGTAAATTCTGAGTCTTTTTTTTTTTTTTATGTGTGCTTCCTTCAGAGCAACTTGAGGCTCACTCATAAGGTTTAAGTGTGTGTGTGTGTGTGTGTGTGTGTGTGTGTGTGTGTGTGTGTGTGTGTGTGTGTGTGTGTGTGAGATGGGATTCTAATCAGAAAACACAGCAAACAGTGTGGCATACTGCCTGTGGCGAAGCCTTTAATGCCTGTTCAATCATCCTTGCTTTTTTTTTTTGCATGAGTCTGTGTGCGTGCATATGACCTGTTACCTCATCAGATATGATTTACTGAACCACACTTGGTTGGTTTTCTCTGTGAATACAGTGGTAGCAGTACCTGTGGTCTGGTTAGGCTTTATGGCTTGAGGCAGAGCAGTGCTCATTAACAGTCTGTCTCTCCATGATTCTTGACTTGAGAATTTGATTTAAAAAAAACAAAAAAAAACAAATTCTCTCACTAAATGTGATCTTAGACTTTACGGAAGAGGCCTGATTGATGTTCATTCCTAGATGCACATTTTTGCAAACATTTTCTTTTCTGCATTAAGAAAAGTTTTTTGATAAGTTTCCTTTCAGACTTTGACTGACTACCTGAGCAAGGGGGCATCGTAAAGCAGTGATTCACAATGGATTTAATCATTCATGTGTCTTGTAACAATGTTATCTTTCAGAACTCACTGCTAATGTAATGCGTTTGTGCTAATATTAACATGAGGTTTGTGTGTATACATGCCCACAGAGCGCTGCCGCGATGTGAGATGCAGAAAAAGCAGAGGTGCTATTTTTCATGCAAGAAAAACTACAGCTGCTCTTTATGATGATGATGACAATGATTATGATGATTAATCATAATATGATCATAATAATAAAAGGCTCAAGTTGTTTAACCACTGCTATCATCTTAAATGATAAAGTTCATGCTAAGGATTAAATGTAATATTTTGTGGAGCACTGACTGTCAAGGTGATGTTTGCAGCGAACAGTAACACATCATTTCTAATTTTATTGTTGCCATTTTACTAAAAATGAAATGTGGTGCCAGCATATAATTTAGATGTCATCAGAGTTTAAATATTTGCCAAGTTCATCCCGAGTAAATTTGGCAATGTTTGTCCTGTTATGTTAAATGTATCATTTAGGGTAGAATCATGTTGTCATATTTTGGTTAAATCTACACATGGGCCATCCCAATCTCAGTTTACACACTGTTAAAAAACAAACAAAAAATAACAACTGGCAGAAAAGGCTGACAAACAAAAACATTAACATTAAAGTAAAATATCTTAATTTAAAAGAAATAAAATGTTATTTATTTTAATATAGTTTTACATAGAAACAGTGTTATTATACAGATTTGTTTTTCTCTAAATTATTCTAACCAAACATTCAATAAAGCTGTCGCACTAAAAGTTAAGTAACCTAAATTGCAGTTGGTGGGGGGTTTGGAATATGTTAAATTGTTAATATGGTCACAAGTCTTTATAATGAAATATAATTGCTCATTATTTTACAGATATTCATATGTACATTAACAAAGTGTTGAACATACTATAATAATTAATGCAATAATCATTTTTTAAAAGATAGTCATTTGTCAAAGGCAGAACAGTTAAAATATCTGTTGAATTATTAATTTTCAGGGTTTTGTATCCAATTTTTTTAAAATGAAATTCTAGTACAAGAGAGACTTGGTGTTCTTTATTAAAAATAAAGAAAAAAAAAAACATCGTTTCTTTAATTAAAATTAGTTTGAAATATTGAATATTGGCAAAAATTCAATATTGCAGTGTGACGTTCTCGTTCTGAACTGGTATGATGGTATTAACAAATTGTGAACAGAAAATAAGTGATAATTTATACTGCCTACCACTATCTGGTATATTAATTTTGTTTTTATCTCACAGGCAAAGTTTACTTTTCTGTTAGCAGTCTTGCAAGAGCCTCGCCCCCTGACCTTTTGTGAGCATTTGAAAGTACAGAAGTCGCTGCCTAATGGCTTAACTGATTTTTACCTTTATAGTCAACCCATTTATGGTACATTTGAACCCATCTTTTGTATTTTTTATTTTAAAGTTTATCTATGGAAAGTCATGGGGTCACAGATGGGTCAACCCTGGAATACTAACCAAGCGACACAGTTTTATTTCTTTTAGCAGTGGGAGGTCAGGTGTTATTGGCTGTAATGTGAACTGTGTGCTCTGTGAGTGCTCTTTATTATCTGCCTTTGTACAGACAATCTAAGATTTATTTGCCAGTCATGAATCAAGCACTTAGTGCAACTGTTTTTCATTGCTGAAATTTTTTTTTTTAAGTGTTTTTGGGCATTTAGATAATTGTCTAGTTTTAATACTGTACTGTGTTCGCCCGTTCTCAGCTGTGATCCAAAAGACTTTGTGATGAAGTTATCACTGAGAAGAGATTCAGGAAAATCTTGCACTTGATAACATTAGCGTTTTTCTTATTGAGTTTTAACTGAATGTGGCCACTGGGTGGTGCCATTGCATATGCGCACACACACACACACACAAATATATATATTATATTATACATAAATCGCCTGAAAATATTTTTCTTTCTCACGTTTGCTCAATCAATGCATGCAGTGTTATTAAACAGTTTATCAAATGTCTTTGTTTATTGGAATGACAGCCTCTTCCTCTGCATTTGTTGGGTCGTGATTAACGTCTTCACACTCTTCAGCTGTTTACTCTCCATTTGAAGTCTTGAGAGGAAACGGCTGAGGTTGTACGTGTTCATATGTAATGGACTGCATTTATATAGCGCTTTTCCATCTGCATCAGAAGCTTAAAGCACTTTTACAGTGATGCCTCACATTCACCCATTCACAGACACTCACTACACACCGAGAGCAACTGGGGGATAAAGGACCTATGAAGACGCCATCTGTTTTCAACATGTTCCTGTTAAGAATGTCATGAATTCATACATACTGCTGAATGCTTTGAAAGAATTGAAAAGTTAATGTTATTGTCTTTGACAGCTGCCGTCCATCAACTCCTACACTAAAACTATGCATTGTTTGGGCAGCAGTGATATACTGTAGATGGCAGATACAAGTTTCTGATAATGTTCCATAAATACTCCCTGTTGTCGATTCTTTTTCCCAGGTTTTGGCAGAAAGCCTAGACATGTAGCCTGTAAAATGCAGTAAGTGAATAAATGCATAGAAAAATGAGTCCATCCCCTCCACTTTATTAAAACAATAACTTGATAACAACAAATACAGTCATCTTGTTCGTCTTTAAATTGACTTTAACGCTTCATATCAATACACCAACCAAGTTTGCTTTGCTTATATGACACACTACGTCTGCCACCTGCTGGACAAACAGGCTTGTTGCATGCAAATGATTGAAATCAGGAGCAGGTGCGGTTAAAGATACATGTTGCTTGAAATGAGCTTGTTTGTTAGTTTCTATCATAAACACCACTCCTGTTTGTCTTTTGATACTTTGGCTCACCAGGCCTTCCAACAGTTTGACAAGTGTGAGCTTACTGCTGATCATACGTATAAATAATGCTCCCATGTCAACTTCATTCCTGAAAGTGCAAGTATTTGTAAGGTGAAACTTGTCTTTATTTCCACCACTGCTTAAGCAATGTAATAGAGATTAATAAGCAGATCATTCAGTTGTTCATCAACTCTTTGAGAGTATAATCATTGTCCTTGATGCTTGATGCTGGCTGAAAAATCTAACAAAATTGGGTTTTCAGCCACTCCAGGTCACATTTTGTACACTGCTGTATTGATTTCCTCCTATTATTTTCACTGGCACTGCTGTCACATTTTTTAAAAGCCCCCCCCCCCCAAAAAAAATTAAGAGGTTCTTTGTCGCATTGTTAGTTTATAGACTAAGAATAGCTTGATCTTCTTAAAGGTGTCCTCAGTGATATTTTGCAAATTAAAGCCACAGTGTGTAGATTGTCATCTAGTGGTGAGGTTGCAGATTGCGTTATGCCGTTTAACTGTCATGATTGTTTACTTTCATATTTTCTCTTCATTCTTCCCTGCTTTCTCTTCTTAAGCAGTATATACACTATGCAAAATGATTTCCTCCAAAAGGGGAGACCGCACCATGTAGTCAAGAAATGCTCATTCTGACCTTGATTCATTGCTGCAGCTAATTACACAGCAGTGAACACCTAGTTATGGATGCTAAATTACATTTCTGCTAAACACCCAGCAGTGCTACACACTGCAGCTTTTAATATAACAGCCAACAACTATTTTCCATGTGAAAATTTAGTGGGTTTATGGAGCTGTGCAGAGAATGAAGCAGCTCTCCTTATGTGCTTTGAGTGTATCTGTTCCCTGTTTACATTCCAAATCTCACACCGTATGTGTATGAGCTTTCTACGTGTGCATGTTTAGTGCATTGAAGTCTTGCCCTGTGAAAGTGTTGTACCTTCCTATATTTATAGACTGCCACAATCACTACCACAACATAGCTGTTTAGTTTGATTTATTTATTTTTTTGAGATGGTAGACAGCAGTATCTTGACAGAGACATGTCCCTAAATGATATTTAGAGGCTAAAAATGCTTCTGACCCAGACAGTGGTCTCACTGCAGTCGACATACATCTGCCCATTTCCACATGGAGCTCTTAGACCTGTTAAAAGGCTCCAGCTGCTGTTCCTTCTGCTTGACAGAGAGAGTGGCTGAGAAGCAAAGTTCTGATCCTGAAATGTAGATGTTGTGCGACATCTAGCGGGAGAAAAATAATTTATGGCACCTTTTTAAAGATAATTTTAGGAAACTAGTCTGAGTTCTGTTGCTCATGCTCTTTTGGGCTACTGATCACAAATATAACCTCAAAATTTCATATTATTCCCGGGTTTGTGGATGTAATCCACTTTTGCTCCCCCCAGTCCCCAAACATTATTAAGTCTCCTAACAGTTTACCCAGAAAGCAAGGTGTTATGGACAGGGTAGGTGCTATGCAAATGCTGTAGGCATTCCTGAGCATGTTTAGTCTGGATGGATTCCAGCACATAGGTTGTAAATCTGCTCACATTTATAGATGCTCTTTGGATGTATGTTGACACGTTCTACAGGTAATAGCATTGTGAGTATGCATAATAGGATTTTTTTTTTTATTCAGTTGAACTGCCACAATATATCTGCAACATAATGCAGTTATTTAAAATGTGATTTAATGCCATTTTAAAATCCTAAAAAGGATTTTAAAGTTCCTCTGAAGGCCTGTGTGGTACAGTAAATCTGAATTTATTTATTTTTGTGTGTGTGTGTGTGTGTGTGTGTGTGTGTGTGTGTGTGTGTGTGTGTGTGTGTGTGTGTGTGTGTGTGTGTGTGTGTGTGTGTGTGTGTGTGTGTGTGTGTGTGTGTGGTATGCTTAAAATTGTGTATCACAATACTTATATTTATTCTTTTTTTTTTTCTCAGAAAGGAAATTTTTATGAAAAAATAATACAACCCCTGGCAAAAATTATGGAATCACCGGCCTCGGAGGATGTTCATTCAGTTGTTTAATTTTGTAGAAAAAAAGCAGATCACGGACATGACACAAAACTAAAGTCATTTCAAATGACAACTTTCTGGCTTTAAGAAACACTATAAGAAATCAAGAAAAAAAAGATTGTGGCAGTCAGTAACGGTTACTTTTTTAGACCAAGCAGAGGAAAAAATATGGAATCACTCAATTCTGAGGAAAAAATTATGGAATCACCCTGTAAATTTTCATCCCCCAAACTAACACCTGCATCAAATCAGATCTACTCGTTGACATTGACCCTATGCCATGACATTGACCCTATGTGTCTTTTAACAAGGAATGTTTTCGCAGTTTTTGCTCTATGGCAAGATGCATTATCATCTTGAAACATCCCCAAACATCCTTTCAATTGTCCAAAATATCAACGTAAACTTGTGCATTTATTGATGATGTAATGACAGCCATCTCCCCAGTGCCTTTACCGTACATGCAGCCCCATATCATCAATGACTGTGGAAATTTACATGTTCTCTTCAGGCAGTCATCATTATAAATCTCATTGGAACGGCACCAAACAAAAGTTCCAGCATCATCACCTTGCCCAATGCAGATTCGAGATTCATCACTGAATATGACTTTCATCCAGTCATCCACAGTCCACGAATGCTTTTCCTTAGCCCATTGTAAACCTTGTTTTTTTCTGTTTAGGTGTTCAGTCACAGACGTTGACTCCAGTTTCCTCCCATTCGTTCCTCATTTGTTTTGTTGTGCATTTTTCGATTTTTGAGACATATTGTTTTAAGTTTTCTGTCTTGAAGCTTTGACGTCTTCCTTGGTCTACCAGTATGTTTGCCTTTAACAACCTTCCCATGTTGTTTGTATTTGGTTCAGAGTTTAGACACAGCTGACTGTGAATAACCAACATCTTTTGCAACATTGCATGATGATTTACTCTCTTTTAAGAGTTTGATAATCCTCTCCTTTGTTTCAATTGACATCTCTCGTGTTGGAGCCATGATTCATGTCAGTCTACTTGGTGCAACAGCTCTCCAAGGTGTGTTCACTCCTTTTTAGATGCAGACTAACGAGCAGATCTGATATGATGCAGGTGTTAGTTTTGGGGATGAAAATTTACAGGGTGATTCCATAATTTATTCCTCAGAATTGAGTGATTCCATATTTTTTTCCTCTGCTTGGTCTAAAAAAGTAACCGTTACTGACTGCCACAATCTTTTTTTCTTGATTTCTTATAGTGTTTCTTAAAGCCAGAAAGTTGCCATTTGAAATGACTTTAGTTTTGTGTCATGTCTGTGATCTGCTATTTTTCTACAAAATTAAACAACTGAATGAACATCCTCCGAGGCCGGTGATTCCATAATTATTGCCAGGGGTTGTAATACAAATAATGTAGTCTATTTGGGGCACAGCTTATACAAGGGGAGCTGGCTAACTTAAAATTTAATTAATTGTACAGTAGGTGGGGTGTTTTGGGCCTCATCTGTACAGAGTCACTAATGTTGTAGTTAACAAAATACTACACATTTTGCCCATGTAGATGTGACTGAAAGAACCTGCAAAGTTTTGTTAGTGACTGAATGTATTATTTTGTTTTTGTATGATTTGTAGACTTTGATATATTTTCAATTTTCACTGCCATGATTTAGTGACTGAAATACAATAAATACATTATTTTTTAAATCAGTAAACCTTTTGTCTCTCTTTTTGTCCAATTAAAATGATTATTGTTGCAGAATTAAAAGGACTCCACCTTTTCTTCCTCCAGTACATGGTCTGTGATTAATTAGAAATAATGGCTCTCACCTCTGATCAGTGATTGTACGGTTGTGGTGGAGACAGAGAGGGAAATATGTGCATGTGAATGAGCAGTTAAGAACTGCTCTGCCTCTACAACAACGCAAATGTTTCCAAAGATGCGCTTCCACTTGATGACAAGAGAAAGAAAGCCTCTGGAGTGTGTGTGTGTGTGTGTGTTTTCCCCACAGATTTGTTAAACTTCACTTTTGGCAAGATAAAGGTGAAGTGCTCAATATAGATTTGTAACAAATGAGTGAATATTTGATGAAAATAAGTCTTTTGTGTGCCATTATACTCGTATACTACTACCAACTTTTATTTGCTTAATATCTATACATGTGAATAAACTGCATGTTGAATGGAAATCACTGTTTCATTTGTTCATTTAATTATTTATATACATCTTGATCATCTGATCTTGGCATGCTAAACCTTTTTGGGAACATTCATGCTTCCCCTATAACATTAAAATTTCAGCTGTGTAGCCCCCCCCCCCCCCCCCCTCCAAAAAAGAGTAAAAATCATATACAGTAGTGTTCAGAATAATAGTAGTGCTATGTGACTAAAAAGATTAATCCAGGTTTTGAGTATATTTCTTATTGTTACATGGGAAACAAGGTACCAGTAGATTCTCACAAATCCAACAAGACCAAGCATTCATGATATGCACACTCTTAAGGCTATGAAATTGGGCTATTAGTAAAAAAAAAAGTAGAAAAGGGGGTGTTCACAAAAATAGTACTACAAACTGCTACAAACTCAAAACTGTTATGTTCAAACTGCTTTTTTTTTGTTTTGTTTTTTTTTTTTTTAGCAATCCTGTGAATCACTAAACTAGTATTTAGTTGTATAACCACAGTTTTTCATTTCTGCACATCTGCGAGGCATTAATTTTGTTGGTTTGGAACCAAGATTTTGCTCGTTTACTAGTGTGCTTGGGGTCATTGTCTTGTTGAAACACCCATTTCAAGGGCATGTGGTCTTCAGCATAAGGCAACATGACCTCTTCAAGTATTTTGACATATCCAAACTGTTCCATGATACCTGGTATGCGATATATAGGCCCAACACCATAGTAGGAGAAACATGCCCATATCATGATGCTTGCACCACCGTGCTTCACTGTCTTCACTGTGAACTGTGGCTTGAATTCAGAGTTTGGGGGTCATCTCACAAACTGTCCTTGGACTGCCCTTGGACCCAAAAAGAACAATTCTACTCCCATCAGTCCACAAAATATTCCTCCATTTCTCTTTAAGCCAGTTGATGTGTTCTTTGGCAAATTGTAACCTCTTCTGCAGGTCTTTTATTTAACAGAAGGACTTTGCGGAGGATTCTTGCAAATAAATTAGCTTCACACAGGCGTCCTCTAACTGTCACAGCACTTACAGGTAACTCCAGACTGTCTTTGATCATCCTGGAGCTGATCAATGGGTGAGCCTTTGTCATTCTGGTTATTCTTCTATCCATTTTGATGGTTGTTTTCTGTTTTCTTCCACACGTCTCTGGTTTATTTGTCCATTTTAAAGCATTGGAGATGATTGTAGATGAACAGCCTATAATTTTTTGCACCTGTGTATAACTTTTCCCCTCTCCAATCAACTTCTTAAAGTACGCTGTTCTTCTGAACAATGTCTTGAACGTCCCATTTTCCTCAGGCTTTCAAAGAGAAAAGCATGTTCAGTAGGTGCTGGCTTCATCCTTAAATAGGGGACGCCTGATTCACACCTGTTTGTTCCACAAAATTGACGAAGTCACTGACTGAATGTCACACTACTATTACTGTGAACACCCCCTTTTCTACTTTTTTTTTTACTAATAGCCCAATTTCATAGCCTTAAGAGTGTGCATATCATGAATGCTTGGTCTTGTTGGATTTGTGAGAATCTACTGAATCTACTGGTACCTTGTTTCCCATGTAACAATAAGAAATATACTCAAAACCTGGATTTTTAGTCACATAGCACTACTATTATTCTGAACACTACTGTAATAAACATGAGTTTCAGTGAGTGAATTAGTGATGCTGGAGCCAACTTTTATGTTATAATCTTATCTTCAAATGCATGTTGCATTACAGTGGAACCCACTCACTGTTTATTAGTGGTTACCAATATTAACTTGTAGGTTATCTGGTATACAGTATCATAATTGCATCATAATTAGAGACCGTGCTTTTCACACATGCACACTCTGCTTACAGTTTCACGTGTGGCGTGGTACTGTACCATCTATTTACATTTATTTAAATGAAACTAGATAAACATTACTTGCCGTTGTTCGACCTGATTTGAATCGTAAATTTGATGTGTAATCATTTGCATGTTTCTTGATGCTTTCGCTGAGATCATGAGAAAGCTCCATTATGAATATTTTGTTATTCTATTATAATATGTTCCCTTTGTTTGCAGAATAAAGAAAATAAATTTGATACTGAAGCCCATATGGACACACCACAGTAAGTCACACTTGTTTGGTGAACAGTTCCAATAGTGAGAGATCAGACAGAGTGAGGTCAGATTTCAGTATCAGGGTGGAGATCACGGAGTGCAGGCAGCTCAGTTACACCTCTTTGTTTATGGAAGAGAAAAGATTTGGAAAGTAGCACCGCAGTGACAGATTTTAATGCTTGTGCAAGACTGGGACGCTAAAGAAAACTTTTTGTGGGTTGCAGTAAAGTTGCTATACTGCAGATTTCTTCATTTTCTGAGGGTATTTGTGCATTTTTAACATCCTGTTGGAGCTGTGTGGCTGCCATGCCTTCTTACATAGTGACTGTGGCCACGGGGAGCCAGTGGTTTGCAGGGACAGACGACTACATCTACGTAACGCTGGTGGGCTCGGAGAGCTGCAGCGAGAAGACACTGCTGGACAAACCTCTGTACAATGATTTTGAGAGAGGGGCGGTGAGTGACCTCTCACATCTGACAGAGACTCTCTGATAAACAGTTGCATCTTTATTACAGCATGTTGAGCTGAACATCCACAGAACAAAACAACTGCAAGTATTCAGTTTCTAATTTTGAAAAAAAAATCTCATCAGTTATTTATATTCAAAAAAAAATATGTAGAAAGTTGAGAATTTTCAATAATTTGATCAATTTCTGATGCATGTTTATTTTAAATGTCATTGCTTTAAAAATTTGTAAAATGCCTTTTCAAAATGCACAAAAATTCTTAACCATGTTGAGAAATGAAATAAAGCAAAGCTTCTAGATATCTAGTAAATTACAATAAGGAGTTAAAAGGCAAAATAATAAACAAAATAAATATTTGGTATGACTACCCCTTATAAAAGGCTATTTGGTGTCCACCTCTGCCCAAGTGAGAAGAATCTGGATGAAATATCAATAAATATTCTTTCAATGTTAATATATGGAAGAGGAAAGCCAGATAAGGATACAATACCAATAACGGTTTTCATTACATTATCACTGTGACTCAACAGAACAGGCAAAACGAAAGAAGTTAAAAATAAAGCTTTGCAATTAATTGAACTTGTGTAACAAGTGGATTTTTTTTTATTTTTTTATTTGAGCTGTGGCCAGGGGCCCCTGGGCTACATGTCTGTATGGGCCCTTAAAACCCCGTTTTAATCACAGAATGTAGGCGAACGTCACTCGATTAAAATATTACAAAAAGAACTTTCTTTTTCTTTTTTAAAACTATGGTCAATTCCCATTAAATATTGACACTTTTCTCATTATGGTGCAACCATTAATTTTCTGTTGCTGATAAACAGTTTATGGTTTTAATTAATTTTTAGATACACTTGATGGTGGGTATGATATGTTTGGTGTTTAAATTGTTTTTGTGGTTGTTTAAAGTTGTCCTTTTTATTGTTTGTGCTTTAGATGTTCTACCACAGAGAGCCATTTGAAGTCTCACCTGAAAGTGCTATGTTAATGAAATTAATGCTATTACTGTTTTGTTTGTAACTGTTGCATGTTATTAATTGCTAATATTTATAAATTTGTTTTAAATTATGTGTTCTTCCTGTTAGTGTTATCTTTTCTGTTCTTCAGAACATTTTGGTGGGCACTAGTGTGGGCCCCCCTGTGACTTTGTGCCCCTTGTCTTCTGACTGGGCACACCCATGCATTAATTCAGCCCTGATCTGCTCCAAACCTTACATATACTCACAGCTCCGACAGAGATTCAGAGTTGATTAAGATATTATTAATTGTACATTCATAATTATTGTGATTATGATGATCATTCATGAGGACCCTCTAGCAGTTGGTGCCCAATGCACAAGACTTGTGTTGTGGGAGCAGTGGCTCAAGATCTCGCGTTATTTAATATTTTACTTTCTTTAAAACAATTCTATGTAATATTGAAAATTTACTTTGTATAGGAACAGTGAGCACAACTTTGTATGGTTTTGTGACGCTGTAATTTCTGTATACGTCAAACAGAATGAAATGGTCAGTATTTGGGAAAGATGGAAGACTTGGAACTTGGTTTCTTCCAATGACCAAAATGTTGAGGAACGTGTCAAAGAATTAACACTGGCCTTTGGATAAAATGATCAAAGTTACTTTGCTTAATCATCCTCCCAAATTTCGAAGTCCTGGCTCGTACATGGGGCTGCCAGTTTCTTTTTTTTCACCATCATTATCACTGTGTGACCTTTTTTGAATCACATGATAAAATTTATTCTTAAAGGACAGTTTTGTCTTGTTGTGACCTTTGTGCAATTGTATTGAACTTTCAGCCTTCTCATATAAAGTTCTCTCAACGTTTCTTCTTGATAAGCTCAGGTTTTCTCAATGAAGTCACTATTGTAGTGTTTGCGTAATAACTTTTCCAACATGCCCACAGTAATCCTATTGACCTTAATAAAACAGAAACACTTTCATGTTGCTTTATACACTTTCCTCCTGGTGAGTCATGAATACCCAACCCATTAGTGTTTTGATAATGTATATATCGTCACCATGGCTATCGCCTCCCAAGGCTTCATTAACCTTGAGGCACTTGTTCCAGTCAAAAAATTTGTCTTTGCATCCGTGGTTAATGTTTCAAATACTTTGTGAGAAGTGTCATGCTGTCTTGTGACACAGGAATTTCCGTTTTAGTCAACACTTCTAGAAGATTGTAAGAGGTGGTTTCTGTTTCTAAGCCCTTAATGCTATGACCCTTTGCTCATAGACACATTTTAATTTGTTGTTCTTTAAAATCAAGGTTGTACATCAGGGTTTCTTAATAAAATGTCTTGTATCTACAATTGCAATTCCAATGAAGGTGGGAAGTTGTGTAAAATGTAAATAAAAACAGAATATGATTTGCAAATCCTCTTCAACCTATATTCAGTTGAATACACCACAAAGACAAGATATTTAATGTTCAAACTGATAGACTTTGTTGTTTTCGTGCAAATATTTGCTCATTTTGAAATGGATGCCTGCAACACGTTTCAGAAAAGCTGGGACGGAGCAACAAAAGACTGGGAAAGTTGATGAATGCTCAAAGAACACCTGTTTGGAACATTCCACAGGTGAACAGGTTAATTGGAAACAGGTGAGTGTCATGATTGGGTAAAAAAAGAGCATCCCCAAAAGGCTCAGCCGTTCACAAGCAAAGATGGGGTGAGGATCACCACTATGTGAACAACTGCGTGAAAAAATAGTCCAACAGTTTAAGAACAATGTTTCTCAACGTTCAATTGCAAGGAATTTAGGGATTCCATCATCTACTGTCCATAATATAATCAGAAGATTCAGATAACTTTCTACACGTAAGCGGCAAGACCGAAAACCAACAATGAATGCCCGTGACCTTCGATCGATCAGGCGGCACTGCATTAAAAACCGACAGCATTGTGTAAAGGATCTTACCGCGTGGGCTCAGGAACACTTCAGAAAACCATTGTCAGTTAACACAGTTTGTCGCTACATCTACAAGTGCAAGTTAAAACTCTACCATGCAAAGCAAAAGCCATACATCAACAACATCCAAAAATGCCGCCGCCTTCTCTGGGCCCAAGCTCATTTGAAATGGCAGATATGATGTTGTGGATGGTCTTGAATGTTAAGAGAATTTTTAATTTGATGCAGAACCAAACCGGGAGCTAGTGAAGTTGTTGCAAGACCAGGGTTTTGGAGGCGGTTAATGTTACATAGATGGAAGTATGCAGACCGGGTGATGTTATTGATGTGGGATTAGAAAGACAGAGTACTATCGAGGATGACACCCAGACTCTTAACCTGTTGGGATGGGGAAACAGAGAAGTTGTCAATAACTAAAGGAAAACTCTCCATTTTGGATAAAGTTGATTTTATCCCATATATTTGAGAAAATTTGAGAACCATGGGTTTATTTGTGCTAGGTAGTCAGTAAGGGAGGAGGGTGGGAGAGTGGAAGTGGATTTGCTGGAGTGGTAGAGCTAAGGAGTCATCGGCGTAGCAGAGGAAGTTGATGCATTTGTTGGAAATATTGCCAAGGTGGAGGAGGCAAATGATGAAGAGAAGTGACTCCAGGACAGAGCTCTGGGGCACACCTGAAGTGACAGTGGAAGGCTGGGATGTGTAGGTTTTTAACTGGATGAACTGAGTGGGGCCAGAGAGATAAGATTTAAATCAGTCTAATGCAGTGTGGGTAATGCCAGTGGAGGATAATTGAGGAGGGTGATGTGACAAATGATGTCAAAAGCTACACTCAGGTCAAGGAGGATAAGAATAGTAAATAAACCAGAATTAGCTGTCATGAGGAGGTCATTAAGGATTTTTATAAGTGCAGTGTACCACAAAAACTTCTAATCCACCTTAGTAGAAGAAGAAAAATGTTTGCCTCAGATATGAACTGAACATGTTGTTTGAACCATGGACTAATAATGACACCAAAGTTATATTGGTGAGTAAATGACCAGAAATGAAATGCCAAGAATGAGGTCCAGGTTGTTAAAAGCAGCATCTCTCCTTTAATTCAGGTTGCTTTATATATGCGTATATGTGTGTCTCCAGTGATTTTTAAACGAGCAGGCAGCTGTTGATTGAATAACCTCTTAATTTTGCTCTCTGAGTGACACCAGGATGATGCATTCCACTTAAAAATACATGCCACGGAGTGTTTTTCAACTGTACTCAAAAGTATTGGAACACTTGGTATTTCACACATTTTAATTTGTTTATGCCATTTCAAATACAAATAAATAAATCTAAAGTTATCTTCCTTAAACTCAAACTGAAAGCAAATGTCTACAACTAAAATATAAAATACAGCTTCCTGATGAAGTGGTGTAGAGGAGGATTTTCTTAAAAACAACACTTGAACGTTCAGCTACAATTTGACAGAAAGTACATCTGAGATGAAAGCCTAGATTTGATGTTTTGGTGAAAGAAACTTTTGTATTTCTTCATATTTGATGTAAATAAAGTCCTAGACATATTTAGTGACTTGGAAATGTTCATGTTTCCATCCTCTGACTTGTCTGAAGACAGCTTGGCAATAAAACTGATTATTATTTGCAGGCATTATCAAATTTTGGATATTTGCTTACAGTTTGAGTTTAAGGAAGATAATTTTAGAAATTATTTCTTTCTTATATTTGAAACGGTACAAATGTGTGAAATACCAAGTGTTCCATTACTTTTAGGGGGCACTGTATTCTAACTTATGATGAGTGCAAAATGAGTGTGGTATTACTACTGTATTACTATTAAGAATGTTTAATTTTCACTGTTGCTGCACTTTGTGTGAAATCATAGTCATATCATATTGATATGACAATACTGAGATACACTAATTTGGCCATATTGTACAGCCTACTGTCAACTATCTGAAAACTTTGAATATTAACTTACATCTACATTTTAAAAAATACTTAAAATGGCAGGGGGTTAAGAGGGCTGTAAATAGGGTGGTCTGTGGGTAGGAGCTCCCCAGAAGCTAAAAGGTTTTTAGCCATGCTCATGCTCCCAAAAACCATTTCAAATGTTAAATGGACTGGATTTATATAGCACTTTTCCATCTGCATAAGATGCTCAAAGCGCTTTACATTAATGCCTCACATTTACCTTAATGTCATGGTGCTGCCATACAAGGTGCTCACTACACACAGGGAGCAACGAGGTGATTAAGGACCTTGCCCAAGTGCCCTTACTGATTTTCCGGTTGGGATTTGAACCGAGGATCCTCTGGGCTCATGCCCAACACTTAATCACTAGACCATCACCTCCCCTCACCTCCATTTTGCTGAAAAAAGTCTAAAGGACCTAAATGACATGGTGAGATGCTGAAGAGCTTTGCTCATTCATGTCCGCAACATATACATATGATTTCACTTTGGCTTTTGTCATCTAAAACCCTAAAAAACTGACCTAAACAGCTGAAATTTGAATACAGTATAGTATAAACATGGAGGCTCCCAAAAAGCTTTACCATACCCAGATCAGCCCATCAGAACGTGAACAAATGAAATTACATTAGTTGCCATTCAACACAATAAATAATAAGAAATAAAGAAAAAAACATAGAAAATCATTTTAATCAGTGCATTACTCTTACTGGACCCCCGGTCTGCTTGATGCCTTAACACAATGCATCAGTTTTGAATGAATGAATGAATTTATTCGGCACACAGTTCGAAAACAAAAAGCTCTTAACAAAACAACTTTACAAAGATCCCGTGTGGCCGAAAGGTGAGGGCAGAAGCAAAGCTTATAAATGCCCCCTCCCCCCATACTAAAAATAAAATTATATACACACATTTATACAAGCATGCAACCATAAACACAATTTTCAGAATACTACCAGACAAACACTCACACAACACACAATCCCAGAACCAATAACAAAAACAATAAACCCACGTCCTCAATTATAACAAGAAATTTTATAATTCTTGTAATGCCTCCTAAAGCCCACCAAAGTACCAATTACTTTAATGTTGTCAGGACAGTTGTTCCAGGTGTTAACCCCTTTAACAGAGACACAGTGACTCTTTGCAGTAGTTTGGATCTTCAATTTCTCAAAAAACAAAATTCCTCTCAAGTTATAACTGGAGTACCTCAGTTTAAACAGACCCTGGACATGTTGCAGCAGCAGTTTATTTTTAACTTTATACATAATTTGTATTGTAATGTAATCAACCAAGTCCCAGAATTTTAGAATATGTAAACAAGCAAACAATGGATTTGTTGGCTTGCAATATGATTTGTTGCAAATAATTCTTATAGCTTTCTTTTGCAACAAAAATATTGGATTAGTATTAGTTTTATATGTATTTCCCCAAACTTCAATACAGTAGGTCATATATGGAATGGGCAATGGGGCAACTGTTTGTTGTGATTTGGCGCTATATAAATAAAATTGATTTGATTTTGATTTGATTTGATGATATAAAATAGTTAATGAATGTAAAATTGCAATGCTTTTGACATTTTAGATTTAACAAAATTAATATGCGTGTTCCATCACAGTTCATCATCAATAACAACACCAAGAAATTTTGTATCAGTTACAGTTTCAATTTCAATACCATTTAATGATACATTTCTGCAGGAATTCCTGGACTTGTTTCCAAATATGATACACTTTGTTTTACCACCACTGGAGAAGCACTGCATTTTTTTGTATTGAATTAGTGTATGAACTCCAGCAGTAACAAAATTATGCTTTTAGGGTTTACCAACATTTTTGACCATTAAACTTTATTTTAAAAATGTTAGGTGACTTAAAACTAGCAAAACCAGGTTTAGTAGAAGGTAATTGGTGCTCTAATGGTTTTCAAAGTTAGCCAAAAAAGATAAATCTGCAAATGAAAATGTAGCTTTGCTACTTCGCTGATTTGCTAAGCACACTGCTGATAATAACTAAGTTTAATAGTTAACCAGGTATGTGATGTAATATGTGATTTTTCCAGTGGGACTGTTGCCTCGTTTGTAGACAGGGGGGGTGAAAATTGATTTGATTAATAACTTTTTAAAGAACAAAGGAGCTATTAGCACTTAGTGATTATAAAATTTAAAAAAGAGCCATGTTTTGACTCTAACTTGCAGGTGGACTCCTACGATGTGAATGTGAGTGAGAACCTGGGTGAGATTGTGTTGGTGAAGATAGAGAAGAGAAAGTACTGGATGCACGATGACTGGTTCTGCAGGTACATCACGATTAAGACTCCGACCGGAGACTACATAGAGTTCCCCTGTTTCCGCTGGCTGGTGGACGACAAAGAAGTGGTGCTGAGGGATGGACAAGGTAAAGCCGGGATTGCCTTTAGTTTGTCTCTTCTCTTTTGTCAGTCAGACTCTGCCGTGCACAAACATGAGTCAGCTTCACAACAAGTGCCATCAATTACTTTGTCTGTTGGTAGCATGTCTGCCTCAGGATGAGAAGAGCAGCCTGGCCAAGCAGCACAGAAAAAAGGAGCTGGAAATGAAACGGAGAATGTACAGGTGAGTTCAAACTGCATGCACAGCAGATGACACGTTTGCTTGATTTACATCCATATTAACAATTCCAAGTGATACCAAGATAATAATGCACGTGTGGCATATCAAGATGCTGATTATATAGCATGATTATTGCACAGATGTGCTGTGAATCTTTATTAGGCGCTAAACTAAAGTACGGTTGCATTTTTTGGTTGGGGGTGGGAGAGGGTTGCAGAAACCAGTCGGTATTGGTCGTGATCACCATTTGCTCCAAGCAATGCGGCAAATTTCCTTTTGCATGGAGTTAAGTTATTGATTGTGGCTTGTGGAATGTTGGTTCACTCTTCCTCAATGGCTGTGCAAAGTTGATGAAGCATGCAGGTGATATCTGCTGTGTTTTTGGGTCATGCAAGAATGGAAAGTTCTCAATTACCGGGTAATGTGTACACAAACTTGGGATACTACATGATCGTGCTACAAGATAAGGCCATGGCAGAGCATGAATGGCACGACAGTGAGCCTCAGGTGCTTATACGGTTTTGCTTTACATTTGAAGTACCATCACTAAAATGTACCTGTGTTTTATGTCCATCACTTATGCCCGTCTATACAATAAGACCACCATCAAGGACAATTAGTGGCGACATCAGCAAACCGCTCACCCACACGATGCCATACATGCTGTCTGCCATTAGCCTGGTACAGAGTTAACTTTGATTCATCTGTGAAGACAACGCCGATCCAAAGTGCCGCAAGCCATCAAGGGTGAACATTTACCTAATTAATTCAGTTATGATGATGAACTGCAGCCAGATCAAGATCCCGGTGAGGACAACAAGCACTCAGCTGAGCTTCCCTGAGAGGTTGTTTGGCTGACTGGCTGACAGAGATGGGTGGAGAAGAGTCATGTGTAGCTAGCTACACAGTTGTGCCAGATTCAAAGGAAAAATAAATAAACAACTTTGCAAGCATCACCACCACTAGAGAAGCGCTGTATAATTTCAAATAAAACAAATAAAACGAACAGCCATGCCAGCCAGTTTGGCTGTACTGAAGTTTTCCCCTTAAGTGTGTGTTAACACCAGTCATGTGCTCCACTCCAGCAGGAGCTGATTCATGTATAGAGGGTTTTCATGTGACGTATCGGTCACGTCATTTTGTGTCCCGCGGCCATTCTGGATTACGACGCGGTGGCCGCTGTGATACGGTACGTGCATTTGGCAAACAATTCCAGAAGCTTCAACGTCGGTGTGAAGAAGTCTCACGGCACCGTGGCGCTGAGAGAGATCCGTCGCTACCAGAAATCCGCTCCCAGAATTTTATTTTATTTTATTCGGCAATAAAATTATATACGAATAAATAAAAATACTGCAGAGGACAACACAAGAACGCTTCCAATACGGATGCTTATTTACATTGTGGTCCTCGAGCACCGAGTTGCTGATCTGCAAGCTGCCCTTCTAGCGCCTGGTGAGAGAAATCGCTCAGGACTTCAAGACCGACCTCCACTTTCAGAGCTCCGCTGTGATGCTCCGCAGGAGGCCGGAGAGGCTGACCTGGTCGGCAGCTTCCTAGTTCACAATATCACAGTGTGACACTGTCGACCAGTTCGTTACATCAACACTAAATTCACTATCTGGTACAAGATACGGATCCACTGAACCAACACATCTACACATCTATCACGATAAATAACTTTTTCTCAAGGATTCAAAGCATCGTAATAACCGTACATTCTCTCCATTTTTCTATCACGCGCCAGCCTCCTTGTAATCCAGAATGGAGACGGCACCTGTCCTGCAGCAAATCGGTCATGTGATTGAAAATCCTCTATATGTGTGTGTGTGCATCAGCTTGTGCATGTTTGGAGTCCAGAGTGCAGATGGCCACCTTTTCACCCTCCACAGTCTTCTTCAGTGGGGGCACAGATTCAACCTGTCATTTTTTTTTTTTTTTTTGTCTTTTAAACTTGTTTTATGTCACAGTCAAACATGGCACGTGATGCTCAGCGCCACAGTGACAGCCTGGTCAGCCAGCTCTGAGATGCACTGACTCACTGCGCAGCTCACCTGACCAGGCTGTTTCAGATACATGGCCATGGCCTTTCATGGGTTACATAACATATATGAAGTATTAGCATCATCTTAACTGTAACATCATGTGCAGCTGCATGGCGAGTCAAAGGCTCTGCCAGGTGCCATAGTGTGAATGATATTACAGATTCATTGTCAGTCCATCTCAAGAAGGATGCACTGCACATCAGCGCATCATGTGCTGATGTGCAGTGCCTGTGATCACAGTGTAACATCCAGAATGAGCATGTAATCACAGATCCATTGTCAGGCCACCTCATGTGTGTTGTGTACCACTCAGTTTGTGTTCATAAGCTTGAAGAAACAATGAAGCTGCACTGGAACTATCTGACATTTATTTACAGGAATTTCAAAAGCACAACGAATTGCAATGAATTGAGGTCCTTTATCTGTTACCACCTCTTTAGGTAACCGATAAGCAGAAAACAAGTTCCTCAAAACATCGCTTGTTTTACACGTGGTAGTAGTTTGCATAGGTATGATTTCTGGCCATCAGGCGTATGCATCCATCACTACAAGAAACATTTCAAAATCAAAGTGTATTCTTTCCCATGGACCTGATGCCCACTTCCATGTGTGTATTGGTGCTGTAGCAGGAACACTGCGCTGATGTTTGCAGATGTCACACTGGTTCACTTCTGTTTCAATATCCAGATCTAATGAAGGCCAAAACATTAAGCTTCTAGTCAAAGACTTCATTTTAATCATGCCCTAGTGGCTGTCATGTAACTCTGAAAGTAACCTGTTTTGAAGACTTTCTGGAATGAGGACTCCGAATCCCCAAAGTAGACAATCATCTTCCACACTCACTCATCTCACTCATCTTCAACTGCTTATCCAGGATTGGGTCACGGGGGCAACAGCTCCAGCAGGGGACCCCAAACTTCCCTTTCCTGGGACACATTGACCACCTCTGACTGGGGGATCCCGAGGTATTCCCAGGCCAGTGTGGAGATATAATCTCTTCACCTAGTCCTGGGTCTTCCCCAGGGTCTCCTCCCAGAAGGATGTGCCTGGAAGGCATCCTTACCAGATGCCCAAGCCACCTCAGCTGGCTCCTTTCAGTGCAAAGGAGCAGGGGCTCTACTCCAAGCTCCTCACAGATGACTAAGCTTCTCACCATATTTCACCAGCCACCCTCATAAGGCAGTCCATTTCAGCCGCTTTTACCCACAGTCTAGTCAGTCATGACCCAACCCTCGTGACCATAGGTGAGAGTAGGAACGAAGATTGACCAGTAGATCGAGAGCTTCACCTTTTGGCTCAGCTCCCATTTCGTCACAACAGTATGGTAGAGTGACTGTAATGCCGCCCCTGCTACGCTGATTCTCCGGCCAATCTCATGCTCCATTTTCCCCTCACTCGTGAACAAGACCCCGAGATACTTGAACTCCTTCACTTGGGGCAAGATCACATTCCCTACCTGGAGTAGGCAATCCATCGGTTTCCTGCTGAGAACCATGGCCTCAGAATTAGAGCTGCTGATCCTCATCCCAGCCACTTCACACTCAGCTGTGAACTGATCCAGTGAGTGTTAGAGGTTACAGTCTGATCTTCCACAGTCAAATCAAATTTTCCTCTCGCATATGGCTGAAAAGCCTCATCTGACACATGTTTTGGCCATCCTGACAAAACATATGGTTTCACCTTTGCCAATGTGGAATTCCTGTCAGTTTCACATGCATTCTGCTTAGCGGTGATAGCCAGATTGTTGAGGTAAGAGACTCGAATCACTGGGTTTGACCGTGGAAAATCTTCATCTGCTATTAGTAGTCTGGATAATGCATCTGCATTTCCATGTTGTTCTGAAGGTTTGTACTTGATTTCATAGGAGTATGCAGCTAACATTAAGGACCATCTCTGCATCTGAGCTGCTGCTAGTGGCAGTACTCCTGTCTTTGGACCTTGTGATCAGTGATCAGAGTAAACGTACATCTAAACAAGTGCTCATTAACTTTCATCACTCCAAAAACTAAGTCTAATGCTTCTTTTTCAATTTGTGAGTAGTTCTTCTGCTGCAACCTGTTACCACACGTTGCGATTAATGGCACGTGTTGCTGGAGAATTATCAGGAACCTTTACGCACAGTCAAGAATAGTGTTCCGCGTTGTTGAGCACTATTGCGCGTAACAGCGCATCGTTAAGTTCTGTCACGTTGTGAACAAGGTGAATTGTCTCCAGACATACCCCCATATTCATCCAACCAAATTCAGATCCTCCAGTTTTTCAGAAGAACTTTGTGACTGCATGTGTAGTTGGGCTCTGTGCCATGGAGTGGTGCAGAGAGGAGGACAGAGCCAGATGTGTGGCTTCATGCGGGTCTCGTCTCGCGCATTTTCCCAAACATCAGGCACATGCAGCAGGTGGAACACCTGCAGGAGCACGCTGAAGAGTACTGAAATTAGACTTTTAGCCGACTTGGTGTCAGCAATCAAACTGAATGCGGTGCAGCAGGGTTTAATTGTGCGCACGCTTCTTCCTCCGCTGGACTGGAGGAGGTGCAGAGATGTCTGGCTGCATGTGAGTCTCGCTCCTCTGGTTCCTCTGGCTCAGACTCGTTCTCCCGCTCATCGGTTACAACAGCAGATGGAACACCTGCATGAGCATCCTGAGGAGCTTCAGCAGGAACCGTGGAACGACATTTGGAGCCGAGTTTAATTGTGCGCACGTGACAGAAAACGGATTTGTCGTGGCGCGCAGTGAAATGTGATGCTGCGTTACAAGTCGTGTCAAAACTTGACAGTTTCTGTGTCACTTCGTAATAATGCGTGACAGTTTGGGCTCCAAGAACCATCACAGGAACCACTACGAACATTGTCACGTTCTATTAAGGATCACTACTCATCAAGACGGATCAATACAATCAGTTGCGACCTCCACGACATGAGACGAAATGAGGGTGGTGTGTGACATTCGTAAAAGATTTTTTGACAGGCAAAATATCAAGAATATCACGCACCAACACGCACTATTAAGAAACCTATTCAGATGCATTAAGTCACATTAAGAATGTCAGGAATGTGTCACGAATGACAGAAAAATGACATTCGTAACGTGTCTTGGTTATGTGTAAACTCACCTTAAACCTGCTTTGCATTTTGCTTTGAAACTTTGTGTGCCCAGCCCATTTCATAAGCTTCCGCCAGCATCAAGCCCTTTGTGTGTGCGGCGTTTAACCTGCGGTCCCACACCACATTACTGTAAACAACACAAATAAAATTGTCTCTTATTGTATCATCCAAAAATACAACCCCTGGCAAAAATTATGGAATCACCGGCCTTGGAGGATGTTCAGTCAGTTGTTTAATTTTGTAGAAAAAAAGCAGATCACAGACATGACACAATACTAAAGTAATTTCAAATGGCAACTTTCTGGCTTTAAGAAACACTATAAGAAATCAAGAAAAAAAGATTGTGGCAGTCAGTAACGGTTACTTTTTTAGACCAAGCAGAGGAAAAAAAATATGGAATCACTCAATTCTGAGGAATAAATTATGGAATCACCCTGTAAATTTTCATCCCCAAAACTAACACCTGCATCATATCAGATCTGCTCGTTAGTCTGCATCTAAAAAGGAGTGATCACACCTTGGAGAGCTGTTGCACCAAGTGGACTGACATGAATCATGGCTCCAACACGAGAGATGTCAATTGAAACAAAGGAGAGGATTATCAAACTCTTAAAAGAGAGTAAATCATCAAGCGATGTTGCAAAAGATGTTGGTTGCTCACAGTCAGCTGTGTCTAAACTCTGGACCAAATACAAACAACATGGGAAGGTTGTTAAAGGCAAACATACTGGTAGACCAAGGAAGACATCAAAGCGTCAAGACAGAAAACTTAAAGCAATATGTCTCAAAAATCGAAAAATGCACAACAAAACAAATGAGGAACGAATGGGAGGAAACTGGAGTCAACGTCTGTGACTGAACTGTAAGAAACCGCCTAAAGGAAATGGGATTTACATACAGAAAAGCTAAACAAAAGCCATCATTAACACCTAAACAGAAAAAAACAAGGTTACAATGGGCTAAGGAAAAGCAATCATGGACTGTGGATGACTGGATGAAAGTCATATTCAGTGATGAATCTCGAATCTGCATTGGGCAAGGTGATGATGCTGGAACTTTTGTTTGGTGCCTTTCCAATGAGATTTATAAAGATGACTGCCTGAAGAGAACATGTAAATTTCCACAGTCATTGATGATATGGGGCTGCATGTCAGGTAAAGGCACTGGGGAGATGGCTGTCATTACATCATCAATAAATGCACAAGTTTACATTGATATTTTGGACAATTGAAAGGATGTTTGGGGATGATTAAATCATTTTTCAAGATGATAATGCATCTTGCCATAGAGCAAAAACTGCAAAAACATTCCTTGCAAAAAGACACATAGGGTCAATGTCATGGCATAGGGTCAATGTCAACAAGCAGATCTGATTTGATGCAGGTGTTAGTTTGGGGGATGAAAATTTACAGGGTGATTCCATAATTTATTCCTCAGAATTGAGTGATTCCATATTTTTTTCCTCTGCTTGGTCTAAAAAAGTAACCGTTACTGACTGTCACAATCTTTTTTTCTTGATTTCTTATAGTGTTTCTTAAAGCCAGAAAGTTGCCATTTGAAATGACTTTAGTTTTGTGTCATGTCTGTGATCTGCTTTTTTTTCTACAAAATTAAACAACTGAATGAACAGCATCCGAGGCCGGTGATTCCATAATTTTTGCCAGGGGTTGTACTTCAAATTTGCACGTTGAAGCCAGCTTTCTGAGGCTTGCTATGAACTCAGCAATACACTTGTTTTCTCTTTGTCTTTGTGTGTTAAACTTACATCTTTAAGTGATAAAGTTCATTTTTGGCTTAAAGAGACTTATTAAATCAGTCACCTTACATTCAGAAGGTTTGAGTGGTGAACATAAGCCCATTAACAGGGTGTGGTTTCGTTTTTCGACCACCATCAAAAACACTACTTTCAGCTTTTCATCACCATATTTCAGTCCATTTGCCACAAAGAATTGTTCTAGCTATTCCATATAGGCATCAAATTATTCCTCCACTTTGTCAAATCAAAGGTCTTCTCCTTGTCCATGTCCATTGTCCATGTGCGTACTTCGTCTCAAAGGAGTTCAGTCGCCGACATGAAACTCAACTTCTTCAAAGCTTAAATTCATTTTCCTCATAGCCGCTTTCTGTCGTGTACCACTCAGGGAGAAGATCATACAACTTGCGCTGCGAAACACCCTCCTCATCAGCCGCCAACCGGGGATGATTGCACAGTTTCGGTGGCTACTGGCGGTACTGCCGTCCCCGGCGCCACCAGCAGCATGAAGCCACCAGAGGGTGTTTGTAGAGTTCATCAGCTGCGAAATTGCAGGGATATGATTTTCCAGTCCAGGTGGTGGGAGTAGGGAAATTATTTGGTGACAGTTCGAGATTTAGACCATATCCAGCTTGAGGCTCGTTCAGCGGCTATCTGTAGGCGTTTAGTTGCGGCTCGCATTTTTTGGTTGACGAGGCCTAGTTGAGAAAGGAGGGACATTGTGGATCATCCTATGAAGCCGCGGCAGCCAATTTCAATTGGTAGGATGCGACATACCCAGCCTCTATCTTCACAGTCCGCCCACAGTGATTCGTAGTAGGCTTTTTTCTGTTCGTACGCATCCTCCATGTTCTCCTCCCATGGGACGGTAAATTCTACAAGGTGCACTCCGACCACATTACGAGGTCGGGTCGCTCGTTGGTGTTAGCGATGTGAATTGGAAATTTCAGTGCTACACTGAGGTCAGCAGAGACGTTCCAGTCATGTGCACCGCTGAGGAGCTTTGAGCGCATTGCTTTTTGCGATTGCTGTGACGGGCATATGCCCTCCTTGCAGAAGGCAATGTAGAGTTTAGGATCTTTGATCGGTTCCCTGTTGATGGTGTCATATTGGGTCCTGATAATATCTGCCACTTCCTCCAGAACCTGGTTGTGGCACAAGATGTACATCTCCAAAGATTGGGTGCAGGCTGACAGCACATGGCGTAGTGTACCGCGTTCCTTGCGGCAGGTAGCGCAAGTGTCAGAGTCAATGTATCCCCAAAGTTTCAGGTTTGTTGCCATTGGTAGCAGGTCATAGACTGAACAGAGCAGAAAAGAGATCACCAGGGGTTCCATTTCCATCAATGTTGATCATGTGAGCTTTCTGGGTTCTACGTTGTCCCAGGTGGTCCAGGTACATTGCTTGGCTTGGCCGATTGCAATGGCGATGCGCTTCTCCTCTTCGAAGGATCGTATCTCTTTGATTGTCATTTCGCGTTGGCCTCTAGGTCCTTGGTCGGAAAGCCATCTGTGCAATATCTTGCCCAAACCTGCCCATCCTAATTGTTTGGCTCCGATGATCTCCTTGGTGTGGAGGCTAGCTTCGGCTTCCTCAACTATGGACTTGGCAGACCATTTGGAGCCGGTCCAGACGTCTGGCTGGACTTCTCGGATCACTTGATCGGATGAGTCCCTCAGCATCATATGTAGGCGGGCTTTACCTGCTTTAAACTCTTCAATGAGAGATGAGATTGGTAGCTGGAGATTGCCGGTGGAGCTGTACAGGCCAACTGTCGAGAAGCAGGCTGGTACTCCCAACCATTTTCGTAGATGCTTGCTGATGCATTGCTGAATGGTCTCAACCCTTGACAGGGAGATCTCGTAGACCTGTAGTGGCCAGAGTAGACGTGGGAGTAGGCTATGCTCAAAGCGCCACACCTTGAGTTTTCCAGGAAGGTTGCTTCTGTCAGTTGCTCCAAGTCTCTCCTTGGCTTTTTTGTGGACTTCAATGCCTATGTGGCGGTCTGTGAGTGGGATGGCATACAGACATCCCAGGCTTTTGACTGGTTCTTCTTTGACTGTTGGGATCCTATTAGGTTCGTAAGCTTGAAGAAACGATGAAGCTGCACTGGAACTATTTGACATTTATTTACAGGACTTTCAAAAGAACAACCATCTTGTCTCTATCATTCCATTATTTTTCTGCCCTGCCTGACTTACAGTCACATATATGCCTAGTGCCTCTGCAGGAAACCTTCGTTACTGCAGTCATAGAAAGTTCCAGATACTACAATGTGTCAGAGGATTTATCTGTATTATCATGTTATCATGGCTGTTCGACCCCGTCCAGACAGCTGCAGTGTGCGTCAGTTTGACTGCGCAATGTTCACATCTAGGACACATGATGATTGTGTGTCAAAGACTTTGCACATTACAATATTTCTTTGCGCACCCCGAATAGGATGCAGGGGGAGGAGGGGTCCAGCTCATCGGGGGCACAATCAGGATGTGCCGATGCAATCAGACTGCTCTGAATGCTGGTGGGTTGCCATTTTGGATGCCACTTCATATGCCAGTTCAAATGCCATTCGAGCTAGCAGTCACACAGCAGTAAGACCGTCGTACCAATATTCCCCAGTTCGAATGCAGTATGACAGTAGTGTGCCTGTTCTCTACATTCATGCTGGCTGTGTCAATTTGGCATATTTCACTAAGTGCCATACGAATGCTGTCCGAGGAATTTGAATGCAGTTCAACTGCAGGTCGAATTGCACGAATGACTGTTGAATGTTGATTACTACAGCAGTAAGAATGTGGTACGACTGCAACTCCACCGCCTTTCAGATGCTTTCCAGCACGAGCGACACATGAATGTGCTGACTGCTGTAGGACTGCTGTACGAGGTGTTCAAGTGCAGTTTGAATGCAGCATCTATTGCACAAATGTCTTTCAAATGTCATTTTGTACAGCATTTGTGCAATTCGTGCTCTAGTGTACTGAGTGTATAAGACTGAATAACTCAGGGACTTGAGTATTTGAAAGCCTATATCATGTTTTGTTTACATGCCTGATACTTTGGAATGTGGGTCTAGTGTTGTGCTCTCTAAGCACTGTTGATGCATTTTGTCATCTCAAGTGTTGCTTTGGCAAATAATCACCTGAACTGAGTGTACTGTGGGTGTCTGTTCCACCTGTTGTCCCTTACAGGTGGAAGGAGTGGCAGCCAGGCTTTCCCATGAGTATAGATGCAACGAGACACAGAGATTTGCCACGAGACATCCAGTTTGACAGCGAGAAAGGAGTGGACTTCATTTTGAACTACAGTAAGGCGTACGTGCTCCCTCTGTCACATGACTGCAGTGTGAGTTTGTGGGAGTTTGTCTGCACTAAGCCTCCATCAGGATCAGATCCTGAGGTCTGACTTATAACCAGGATTAGCTGGAATACAAAGGCGAGTTTGTGTGTTTATCATAGTGGACATTTGCATGTGCTTGAAGCTGGCACATGCACTTTTACAGTTGCACAAATAAAATTGGTCAACCTTGATCTTTTACACATTGTCATTTTTTAATGACCTTAAATGTTAAAAAATGCAGACTTTTTAATTACTATGTTTTTATACTACCGCTGTATTATTATTATTATTATTATTATTAATAATAATAATAATAATAATATTAAAGTGGGCTAGAAAAATATATGTGCACCCTGGAGATAATACACATCTGAATGTTGGTATGACCATACTGCAGACAGTACTGTTTGTATTTTTTAATAATTGATGTAAATGAAGTGTGAGAACTATTCAGTGATTTCGAAATGTATGTAATGTATCCATCCTCTGACTTGCCTGAAGACAACTGGCTGTAAAAGTGATGATTTAGTTGTGTTACATTAAAGGGTGCCATTATTTATGCAGCAATCATTTTGACTTTGATGTTTTTATTTAAGGGCATTGTTTTATAACTTTTTCATATACAGAAAACTCTTGGATTCATGCATGTGGTCTTATTTTTGTGAGCTCATTTATAATTTACAGTGCACAGATGCATTTGCTTCTTTTAGTTTGCCTTGACCTCTGATGTAAGAATTATGATACTTGTTCTCCTTTCCAGAATTGAGAATCTGTTTGTGAACCAGTTTATGTACAAGTTCCAGTCCTCGTGGAGTGACTTCGCTGACTTTGAGAAAATCTTTGTGAGAATCAAAAACACAATCTCAGGTCAGCCTAAGCTATTATTTTCTATACAGTATATAAGCAGTATCATATTATATTATTTTTGTAACATTATGGTATATAAAATTGTTTTATCACATTTATGTTTTGAATGTGGAAGTCTTATAAGCAGCTACGTACACTTTGACCTGTTTGTGTTGTGGCAAACTAATTTGTGAAAATATGTTTTGGAGTGTGTGTGTGTGTGTGTGTGTGTGTGTGTGTGTGTGTGTGTGTGTGTGTGTGTGTGTGTGTGTGTGTGTGTGTGCCTGCACTGGCTTTTGGGAAAATTCTATTGTACCTGTAAATGGCCACCAGGTGGCGATATTGCTCCATTTCACTGATACATCACCTAGATTTACCAAATTTGATATAATTTCACTGGGTGTGCTGATGAAAATGATCATCTGCTGGCAGTCGATTCACGGTTCTGTTACTGTTAGATAGTAGAGAAGCTTGAATCTTCGACTGGACTGGGTTGCTTGATGCAAAGACGTTTCGCTTCAAATCGCAGAAGCTTCCTCAGCTAAAATTCTTGCTCTGGTAGTCTGACTTCTGTCTTGACTCTTGTAGAGAAGAATAACAGAAGGCAGCAAAAGCTGGAGTTTTAAACCTAACCAGACCCCTCCTACCGAGAGGCAGACTGCTATTGGCTAGTGACTAACAATTGCGCTAATTAGCACCTATTGTGCTCTAGTTAGCACCCTCCTAATGACAGGGCAGCTGTCCCTCCTAACGATGGGACTGACGCCTCTCCTGACGACGTGAATGACTCATTACCATGAACAAAAGACTGAGACTGCTTTGACCTGTGTACCCCATTGCAAACAGGGGACAAAGCGTGTCTCAGATCCCCTCCCCGGTTAAGGCTGGGTTTCAACTTTTTCACATTCAATGCTTCCTTCACTCCCCTCTCAAACCATTTCTTTTCTCTGGCTAAGATTTTAACTTCCTTGTCCTCAAACGTGTGGTTAGTGTCTTTAAGGTGGAGATGAACTGCAGACAAAGGTCCACCGGCACCCTCTGTGGTGCTGGTATAGCCTTTGGTCCAACGGCTGCTTAGTCTCACCTATGTAGTGTTCGTTACAGGTTTTTTGACATCTGATAGAATACACTACATTGCTCTGTTTGTAACTAGGGATCCTGTCCTTAGGGTGAACTAATTTCTGTCTCAAGGTGTTAACAGGTTTAAAGTAAACTGGGATTTTGTGCTGTCTGAAGATCCTCTGTAGTTTTTCCCCTACGCCTGCTAAATAAGGGAGAGACACTCTTCTTCTTGGCTCCATCTCCTGTCTGTCTGGTCTCTTTGTTCTTTGGGACTTCTGCACTTTATCCAGGGACCATCGTGGGTACCCAAATACTGTGAGGGCTTTCCGTACATGTTGTTGTTCTTTAGCCCTTCCCTCTGTAGTTGTGGGCACTGTAGGGCTCTGTGTTGAAGAGTCCTGATCACCCCGAGCTTATGTTCAAGGGGTGGTTTGAGCCAAAGAGCAGATATTGGTCAGTGTGAGTGGGTTTTCTGTAAACCCCTGTCTGGAGCTGCCTGTTCTCTCCAATCATAACATCACAGTCCAAGAAGGCTAAATGGTTGTTTTTGGCATCCTCATGTGTGAACTTGATATTGGAGTCCACCGAAGTTGATGTGCTCTGTAAAGGCCTCCACTTCCTGTTGCTTGATTTTAACCCATGTGTCATCGACATATCTGAACCAGTGACTGGGAGAGATGCCCGTGAACGACGCCAAGGTTCTCTTCTCCACTAGCTCCATGTACATATTGGCCACAATGGGGGATGCCGGAGACCCCATCGCACAACGATTGGATCTGCCTGTAGTAATTCCCCCTAAACAGGAAATACGTGGTGTTAAGACAGATCTCCAAGAGTTGGCAGATGAGGATTGCCTTGCATCAGTCAAAAGATGGATATCCAGTAATTTCCTGAAATGATGGTCCTTGATCCAGTAACACATCAAGATCAGTTTGACCAGCTAACGCTCTAGGTTTGTGTGTCATACATCACACTGACAACATGAGCAACCTTCGGGTGAGGACTGCTTTCTTCCACCTTTGGAAACACAGCAAAGATTCATCCCATCCTGTCTATGGCTGATGCACAGACCCTGATTCATCCATTTGTTTCTTCTACAACCCCTGCCAAAAATTATGGAATCACCGGCCTCGGAGAATGTTCATTCAGTTGTTTAATTTTGTAGAAAAAAAGCAGATCACAGACATGACACAAAACTAAAGTCATTTCAAATGGCAACTTTCTGGCTTTAAGAAACACTATAAGAAATCAAGAAAAAAAGATTGTGGCAGTCAGTAACGGTTACTTTTTTAGACCAAGCAGAGGAAAAAAATATGGAATCACTCAATTCTGAGGAAAAAATTATGGAATCACCCTGTAAATTTTCATCCCCAAAACTAACTGGTTACGCAAAACCGATTGTTTCAGCAGCTGTCGAGTGGCTGGTCTCAGACGATCTTGGAGGTGAACATGCTGGATGTGGAGGTCCTGGGCTGGTGTGGTTACACGTGGTCTGCGGTTGTGAGGCTGGTTGGATGTACTGCCAAATTCTCTGAAACGCCTTTGGAGACGGCTTATGGTAGAGAAATGAACATTCAATACACGAGCAACAGCTCTGGTTGACATTCCTGCTGTCAGCATGCCAATTGCACGCTCCCTCAAATCTTGCGACATCTGTGGCATGTGCTGTGTGATAAAACTGCACCTTTCAGAGTGGCCTTTTATTGTGGGCAGTCTAAGGCACACCTGTGCACTAATCATGGTGTCTAATCAGCATCTTGATATGGCACACCTGTGAGGTGGGATGGATTATCTCAGCAAAGGAGAAGTGCTCACTATCACATATTTAGACTGGTTTGTGAACAATATTTGAGGGAAATGGTGATATTGTGTATGTGGAAAAAGTTTTAGATCTTTGAGTTCATCTCATACAAGATGGGAGCAAAACAAAAAGTGTTGCGTTTATATTTTTGTTGAGTGTATTATGTAAAATCTAGCAAGAAATAAACACTTCTAAAACTGAAAACGCTGTGTTTGGAACATGATAACACCTCTGAAGTGATTTACAAGATACTTCACAGAATTTAGCTTGGTGACATCACAGGCTGGCCTAGCTAGCTGCAAAGTCAGTTTTGTTTGTGTGTAAATATAACCTCTTTGTCATATATTATGTAAAAGCTCACAAGAAATAAACACTTCTAAAACTGAAAACACTGTTTTTGTAAACTGATAACACCCCTGGAGTGAATTACAAGACATTTCACGGACGTTAGCATGCACGCTAACTTCTGCTAACTCAAAGCTAACATCCATTCTTGTCAAAAGCTTATATGTATGTATGTATGCGTACATGCACGCCCTCCTGCTTTAAAATGTAAATATTGTTTATGATTGATTAATTGATTGATTGATAGAGGGGCTTTATTGAACATGTACAAATTGTACATAAGACAATAGGATCTTGATAATTTATGTAAATAACAATAAATGTAGAACGCACTATTTTTGTATATATAAATACACACATAGACACACACTGGGATACCAATTAAACAACTGAAAATTATAAAGAAGACAATACTCATACAGCTGAGGGTATTTTAGTATTGCATTATTTTTTTTATTCTATTTAGAGTTTTGGAGATGTGTTGTGTTCCAGTACATTTACTCTTCTGTTAAAGAAAGAAACCACTTCACCACAGATGCAACCCCTGGCAAAAATTATGGAATCACCGGCCTCAGAGGACGTTCATTCAGTTGTTTAATTTTGTAGAAAAAAAGCAGATCACAGACATGACACAAACTAAAGTCATTTCAAATGGCAACTTTCTGGCTTTAAGAAACACTATAAGAAATCAAGAAAAAAAATTGTGGCAGTCAGTAACAGTTACTTTTTTAGACCAAGCAGAGGAAAAAAATATGGAATCACTCAATTCTGAGGAAAAAATTATGGAATCACCCTGTAAATTTTCATCCCCCAAATTAACACCTGCATCAAATCAGATCTGCTCATTGACATTGACCCTATGTGTCTTTTTGCAAGGAATGTTTTTGCAGTTTTTGCTCTATGGCAAGATGCATTATCATCTTGAAAAATGATTTCATCATCCCCAAACATCCTTTCAATTGTCCAAAATATCAACATAAACTTGTGCATTTATTGATGATGTAATGACAGCCATCTCCCCAGTGCCTTTACCTGACATGCAGCCCCATATCATCAATGACTGTGGAAATTTACATGTTCTCTTCAGGCAGTCATCTTTATAAATCTCATTGGAAAGGCACCAAACAAAAGTTCCAGCATCATCACCTTGACCAATGCAGATTCGAGATTCATCACTGAATATGACTTTCATCCAGTCATCCACAGTCCACAATTGCTTTTCCTTAGCCCATTGTAACCTTGTTTTTTTCTGTTTAGGTGTTAATGATGCCTTTCGTTTAGCTTTTCTGTATGTAAATCCCATTTCCTTTAGGCGGTTTCTTACAGTTCGGTCACAGACGTTGACTCCAGTTTCCTCCCATTCGTTCCTCATTTGTTTTGTTGTACATTTTTCGATTTTTGAGACATATTGCTTTAAGTTTTCTGTCTTGACGCTTTGATGTCTTCCTTGGTCTACCAGTATGTTAGTATGTTTGCCTTTAACAACCTTCCCATGTTGTTTGTATTTGGTCCAGAGTTTAGACACAGCTGACTGTGAACAACCAACATCTTTTGCAACATTGCGTGATGATTTACTCTCTTTTAAGAGTTTGATAATCCTCTCCTTTGTTTCAATTGACATCTCTCATGTTGGAGCCATGATTCATGTCAGTCCACTTGGTGCAACAGCTCTCCAAGGTGTGTTCACTCCTTTTTAGATGCAGACTAACGAGCAGATCTGATATGATGCAGGTGTTAATTTGGGGGATGAAAATTTACAGGGTGATTCCATAATTTTTTCCTCAGAATTGAGTGATTCCATATTTTTTTCCTCTGCTTGGTCTAAAAAAGTAACCGTTACTGACTGCCACAATCTTTTTTTCTTGATTTCTTATAGTGTTTCTTAAAGCCAGAAAGTTGCCATTTGAAATGACTAGTTTTGTGTCATGTCTGTGATCTGCTTTTTTTCTACAAAATTAAACAACTGAATGAACATCCTCTGAGGCCGGTGATTCCATAATTTTTGCCAGGGGTTGTAGACTGGACTACTGCAATGTTCTATTTTCTGGTGTAGCGGAAATATGTGTTTTAGGATACTTTGAAATTATCACTTGTGGATAATTTTACCTCGAATAATGGGGGCACCACCTATGACTGAATGATATTATAATAAGGTTATAATATCAGTGATTTTAGGGTCAGTCAATAGGAAATTTTAAATGTCTTTAATCATCCAGTCGTAAGTTCTACAGGTCGTGTCTGATTCCTCTGTAAAACCATACAAACCACAGACCACTTCATATGTTTAAAATTTATTTAACTCAGTCAGGAGTTAAATAACAGGACATATCACAGTAAGCAATTTGATGATGATGAAGTTCAATGAGCAATTATTATATGACATTTATGTCATTTGGTTCAGTTGCGGGAGTTTAAGAATGAATTCTGTCCTAATCAGCTGGGGATAAAGCCACTCTGTTTATCTCTCACACCACACCCCGGTCTTACTTGGATGGGCTGTGCAGATGGTCTCCGTGAGGTCAGATGCTGGGAGCCGTCTTGTTCCAGTCAATGAATCGTCCGTCTGCACAGCTGCTTCAGGGACCTTAGCAAAGGGACTCTGCCGGTCACCGCGCTCGGTTTCGTTGGTTACCAGGGGCGCTTCGAATTGTTGGCGCAGTCCAGCTGACCTGGATGTTTTTATCTCTGCAGCGCTTGTCGTCTGGGATCATCAGAATAAAGGTTTGAGTGTCTTTATTCTCTATTCACCAAAACAAAAATTCGTCTTTCATCATCGTCTTTGGAATCCAGGTCAAATCAACAACCCGATACAAAATAGTTGACTTTGTAAGAAAAATGTTCACGAGATGAATTTGAGTTCAAGAAGAAAAAGGTTTGAATTTGAAAAATCATCAAAGGAAGTTAACTGCGCCTGCGCATTTAACTTGACAAAAATAGAGAAAATGTTATCTGTAGAAAAAGTGAAAAATAATTTCTTGTTTTGCGCGCACAAACAAGAAATAAGTTTACGTAGCACGTGGTTGCGAGAACAAAGGGTCATAAAAAATTGGATGGCTAAGGCAGCGTCTCGAGACCCAAGAGAAAGATGCAGGAGGAAGAGTCGGTGGAGGAGAAGAGAAGAGCAGAAGAGAGGCGGAGTTCCCCGGGGCGCATGCTTTTAAAGGTTTACAAGCTCCACCCCCAAGAATTCTAGGTATATATATATATATATATATATATATATATATATATATATATATATATATATATATATATATATATATATATATATATATATATATATATATTAAACCCTACGTACCGACCCAGGCTCTGCGTTCTCAGGTTGCAGGACTACTTTGTGTCCCTAGGGTGAATAAAAACGCTGTGGGCCACAGGGCTTTCTTTTATCATGCCCCTGTTTTGTGGAATGATATCCCTGTGGAGATAGATTCTGTAGAGAGAGAGAGACATTCAAGTCCAGACTGAAGACACATCTCTTCTCCCTCTTGTATGGCTAGCATACTGGCATAGTATGGAACTATGCTTCCTCTTCCTTTAACTCATCTTATTTGCAAAGGAACAGGTCTTGGCCTCACTTCATCTATATTCTGGGTCTGTTAGTGAAGCTCAGGGCTAGCAGCCGGTGATTACCTTCATATTCTCTCTGCTTCCCTGTCGATGTACTGCTCGTGAACCCATGCCTTAGGTGCAGTTATTTCCGGCCAAATGGTTCTGCTGTTTTTCTCTCTGTCTGAGGCACTGATGACATCATGCAAGGCTGACGGCTGTGCACCACAGGGTGCTGGACTGACCACAAGATGCCCTGCCTGAAGCTGACAGAGCACACTACAGTCTGCTTTTGGAATGTACTCCTACATGATTACAGCTTGTGCTGTGGACCACTGATGATGTGATGGATGGACACTGGCCCTGCACCCCAGGATGCAGAATTCATTTCATGATGCCCTCCCTGTGGTGCCAGTGCCTGCATGCTCATCTCAATAATTCCCTTTGCTATTCTGGCTTTTCTGTTTCCTGTTTCTTCAGCTTGGTAAAAACTTTGTAAAAACCTTGTAACTGTCAGAATTGCCTAAGCAGTGGGTCACCCCTCTGAGTCTGGTCTGCTTGAGCTTTCTTCCTCAACATTATCAGAGGGTGTTTTTCTTTACCTCTGTCACCTGTGTGCTTGCTCTAGGGGTTGGTAAGGTTAGACCTTACGTGTGTGAAGCACCTTGAGGCAGCTTTGTTATGATTTGGTGCTCTACAAATAATATAAATTGAAATTCAAGAACCTTGGGATACGATGATGACCACCTTGTTGCTTATAGTAGCAGATTATGCCATGTTATTGTGACTGCAATATTTATTCATTCATATGACATGATAGCTTCTATTATCGTCTGTTCTATTCCACTGTATGCTATTATATAAGAAATCATAGTATCATATGATATATTGTAATATCATCCATCCATCCATCCATTTTCTTCCGCTTTATCCGGAGTCGGGTCGCGGGGGCAGCAGCTCAAGCAAAGCCGCCCAGACCTCCCGATCCACACACACCTCCCCCAGCTCCTCCGGGGGAACCCCAAGGCGTTCCCAAGCCAGCCGAGAGATGTAGTCCCTCCAGCGTGTCCTGGGTCTTCCCCGGGGCCTCCTCCCAGTGGGACGTGCCCGGAACACCTCTCCAGCAAGGCGTCCAGGGGGCATCCGGTAAAGATGCCAGAGCCACCTCAACTGACTCCTTTCGATGTGGAGGAGCAGCAGCTCGACTCCGAGCTCCTCCCGAGTGACCGAGCTCCTCACCCTATCTCTAAGGGAGCGCCCAGCCACCCTGCGGAGGAAACTCATCTCGGCCGCTTGTACTCATGATCTCGTTCTTTCGGTCATGAGCCAAATCTCATGACCACAGGTGAGGATTGGAACGTAGATTGATCGGTAAATCGAGAGCTTTGCCCCCCTACTCAGCTCTCTCTTCACCACGACGGTCCTATACAGCGACCGCATCACTGCAGACGCTGCACCGATCCGTCTATCGACCTCACGCTCCATCCGTCCATATACATTACATCCATTACATATATTTCTAATATATGTATATATTAGATTATTGTATGTTTGTTTTGTATATGGTAGGCTTAAAATAAGATAGACTTTGGCCTATTCCTGTTTCAGTTTGTAGAATTTTTCCTTGCATTTGCATTTATAAATGCAATCATGTGAAACTTTAAGATCAAAATATGTTATCATTTATTATATTATTCAGAGTATGTGATGCAGCATTGGAAAGAGGACTTCATGTTTGGTTATCAGTTGCTGAATGGCTGCAACCCCGTTGTCATCCAAAAGTGCCTTAGACTTCCTGACAAATTTCCTGTCACACATGAGATGGTTGCGGTCAGTCTAGAGAGAGAACTGACTCTGGATCAGGAAATCGAGGTAGACATACAACACAACACTTCTCCGACTCCTTTTTGTTGTTCTCAGATACTTTAATGTGATTAAGTAAATAAGCCTCCTCCTCAAACAAACCGCTGTCCTGTGTCCAGGCAGGTAACATCTACATCTTGGACTATGAGGTGTTAGATGGCATCACTCCTAACTGTACAGACCCGTGCACGCTGCAGTACCTGGCAGCTCCCATCTGTCTTCTCTATAAGAACATACGGAACAAAATCCTACCCGTGGCCATACAGGTAGAGTGAGGACATGCGTCACATTCTCACTGCACTTCCATGTTGATATTTTAGCTCACGTCCTCTGGCTCTTCTCATCCAGCTGGGGCAAAAACCAGGTGAGGACAATCCCATCTTCCTGCCCACTGACACAGAGCACGACTGGCTGCTGGCAAAGATCTGGGTTCGCTCGGCTGACTTTCAGTACCACCAGACCATCACACATCTGCTGAGGACACATCTGATGACTGAGGTGTTCGCCATCGCCATGTACAGGCATCTCCCAGCTGTCCACCCTTTATTTAAGGTAAAACATCTGACTGACTGATCAGTTGATTGAATCAGTGATTGATTGACTGATAAATGCCTCTTTTCACAGCTACTTATTCCACATGTTCGCTTTACCATCGCGATCAATACCAAAGCGAGAGAACAACTCATCTGTGAGTTTGGAATCTTTGACAAGGTGAGTGTGTTTGTGCAAGTGAAAAGACATTTTTTAAGAAACTGCAAATGAGGAAGAAACTTCAAATTAGTAACTCTGACTGCAATTGTTGGAAAAATTAATTTGTCAAACCTGGTATTTTGGTCAAACATCACTTTTGATGCTATATTTTGAGGCATTAGTTTCTGCATAATCCTTTTATTCCTATTCAACAAAATAAGCAAAGCTAATTGAATCTAATGTTTGCAAATAATAAACCAAACTGTGATTGAAATGAAGAAATAGGTGATCAATAAACACTGGATAGCATCCACCCAGGTAGACAGCTGGTCACACACCTCTTGCAAAGTAACTTTCTTTACTACTTTCCACAGCCAGGTGACATGTAGTCTGACAACCGTCCCGGCTATTAATTGGGCCAGATACTGACCTTCATTTTGGTGTGAGAGTTCCCACTCCTAAACAACCAATAGGAGAGCAGCACTGGAATTCCCTGTCCTAAATGACCAATAGGAGAGCAGCGTGCCACATCAACGTGAGGCTGACGCATGGGCTGACATCAGTGTCTCGGCCGCCATCCAATCACAGGCTAGGAGAGACCAGGCCAGTATCTGGCCCAATTCAGGGCCGGTTGTTGTGCTAGGTGACATGTGGGCGTGTCCTTGGCTTTTTCCATTTGGCACCTAAGGCACCTGCGTTTCACTCATTTCAGTTGTACCCAAGGATCCTCCTAAGAGACCAAGTACCAAAAACATCCACTTGTTGCCTTATGTCAGCGGTTAGCGCCAAAGTCTCACAACCGTACAGTAAGGCAGAAGTTGGACCAGAACCTGAAAGAGTTGGACCATTTGTTCTTCTGCAAAGGCATCAGCATTGGCAAACACCTCTGTCCAGTGACTTTATGATGCCATAAACTCTTCCTAGGTGTCTTTCCATTTCAAAGGCTGAGGACCCAGAGACATGAATGTCTCTGTTGAGATGAATGAATGTCTCTACAAGTTCAACACTTTCACCAAATCCAGATGTACTTCTGATTGGCCAAGTTCAGGAAGTCATCGAAAGTCTGGATCTTTGTCTTGATTTAGGACAACAGCAAAAATCAGACAGCCTGATTCCTCACTCAGCTTCTCATGTGCTGTAGTCAAGGACTCCATTGATTCTGCAAAGACCACAGGATCATCAGCAGAGTCATTGAAAGCTTCCTTGCTGACAGGCACCTAAGCTGCTGGTTTTCACAATCTTCCCCAACACCCAGTCCCCAGTGTAGGTGCCAGAACATGTCCCAAACACCAGCATTCCAGATAAAGAAGTGAAAAAAAAAAAACTCTGCCTCCGCTCTGTACAGCACTCGTAGTACCTGTGGACAGGCCAGCTAAGACAAAGATTGGTGTGGTCAGAAAATTTAGCAAAACTTTTTGCTGTGTGTGTTGTTATTTTCAAATACCCTTGCAGGATGCTGTATTTTGGCCCTCAGTGGAAATGGTTCCAGGTGTTTTCTTCTTGGTGGGTCTATTGCTTCATGGTGGCAGGATACACAGAACCTACAACAAATATGCATTTTAAAGAAATTTTAAGTGACAACTGCATGCATGTTTATTCCCATATACAGTGCACAGCAGATAGAAGTAATATGAGTGAAGCAAAGCGCACTCATAGTACACTGAGTCCCAAACAGGAAGTGCCAAATTTTGAGTCCACAGTGAAGCAGGAAATGTCACACATTGATCTCTTCCTGATTCGACACTTCCTGGATTGACAGTAGACGAGATCTCATGGGATCTCGCGGGAATTCAGTGGCAAGTTGAGACTGAAACAGGAAGTGCCAAATTTTGAGCACACAGTGAAATGGGAAATGTCAAATGTTGAACACTTCCTGGATTGACAATAGACGAGATCTCATGGGATCTCGTGAGAATTCAGTGGCAAGTTGAGACTGAAACAGGAAGTGCCAAATTTTGAGTCCACAGTGAAATGGGAAATGTCAAATGTTGAACTCTTCCTGTTTCAACACTTCCTAGATTGACAGTAGACGAGATCTCTTGGAACCTAGCAGGAATTCAGTGGCAAGTTCACACTGAAACAGGAAGTGCCAAATTTTGAGTCCACAGTGAAGTGGGAAATGTCAAATGTTGAACTCTTCCTGTTTCAACACTTCCTAGATTGACAGTAGACGAGATCTCTTGGAATCTAGCAGGAATTCAGTGGCAAGTTCACACTGAAACAGGAAGTGTCAAATTTTGAGCCCACAGTGAAACAGGAAATGTCAAATGTTGAACACTTCCTGGATTGACAATACAGGAGATCTCATGGGATCTCGTGGGAATTCAGTGGCAAGTTGAGACTGAAACAGGAAGTACCAAATTTTGAGCCCACAGTGAAATAGGAAATGTCAAATGTTGAACACATCCTGACATGGATGTAGCTGGGTTGCACTGGACTTCCCTGAAATTTGATTGGACACCCCAGGTGCCACTCAGATGACTGCCATGCCACGGCACCGCATGTCTGGTTGAAAAGAGACATTTTGAAATTGGTGACACATATTGACTGCTAGGTCCTTCCTGTACGGTGGTTGATGCTGTGTTCCACAAAAAGTTCTAATCCACCTTAGTAGAAGAAGAAAACTCTTGAGCCAGATTTGAACCTGAACACATCGGCTGAACTGTGGACTCCTAATGATACCAAAGTTACATTGGTGAGTAAACTGCCGTATTTTATGCCAGAAATGAGGCCCAGTTTGTTAAAAGTGGCATTTCTCCTTTAACCCTCTGGTTCCACTAGTTTGCATATGAATGTTTCTGGATAACTCTGTTGCTTTCACTGCGTAAAGCACTGTTTACCATATCAATGGAGCGAGGGGGAGGGCCGCTCCTCAGATTGTAAGGAGCCAAAGTGGGCCAAAGTGTGAATGAAAGCTGCTTTAGGAGCAGCACAGAACAGTCCAAAACACAGTAGAAGTAGAAGTTTGTGATGTAACCTTTGTGTAATAGCAGACAGAAATTGCTTTGAGATGAGACAAACAAAACGCATAGACCATTTTGTATATATTGTTCAAAATGTGCATTTGTGTTTATTGTTTGAACCTTTTTGTTGTACAGTCTTTCACACAATACCTCAAATTACCTTTATAAAGTGTCAAAACAGTTGTTTATTATAGTTTGCTGTGTGTTTTGAATAAGTGTGTTTGAAAAATTATTTTTCGCTTTATTTTTTCCTTTATTTCTGAGTGTAAACTTTTATTACACTTATAAAACACAACAAAACATATATATTCTGAAAGCACAGGTTGTCCTGAAAAAAGAGACATAAAACTTGATTGTGGGATGCAGGGAGAGCTGTTAACAGCAATAATAAAACATTTATCCCAGCCGAGTGAACTGTCCAAAAAATGCCCTTGGACCCCAGAGGGTTAATTTGGGTTGCCTTGTATACACATTTCTCTGGTGATTTTAGATTAATAAAACGAACAGGCAGCAGCTGAGTCATGCTGTGTTTGCTTATTTGAGATGTAAGATGCTGCCCAAGTGTTTCTCAATTGCCCTCAACAGTCTTGGAACACTTGGTATTTCACACATTTTAATTTTTTTGATGCCGTTTCCAATACCAAAAAAAAAAAAAAGGAATCTAAACTTGTCTTCCTTAAACTCAAACTGAAAGCAAATCTCTACAACTAGATAGAAATTTAATTAAAAATATAAAATACAGCTTCCTGATGGAGTGGTGTAGTTGAGGATTTTTAAAAAAAGAAGACCCTAAATTTCAGCTCATTTGGCCATATTGTGCAACCCTACTGCCAACTAGCTGGAAAGAATTTCTATCTACATTTAAAGAAATGCTTAAAGTGGTAGGGTGTTAAGAGGACTGTAGTTAGGAGAGCCTGGGGGTCAAAGCCCCTCAGAACCTGAAACCTTTTAGCCATGCTTATGCTCCCCAGAAGCATTTACTGAAAGTAAAGTGTGATGGACATAAATGAGATGGTGAGGACTTTATTCCAGACATGTAAGACGCAAATAAAGAAAATGCTTAAAATGACGGTGTGCCCCCCCCCCCCCCCACACACACACACTCCCCAAGAAGCTGAATTAATAGCTTAAAAGAAATTGTTTATAAATATAAAAATTTGTGACATGATACAAATGCAAATTTGGAAGATTTTGGAAAACATTTACAGGAAGAACAGGTAGAATATATACAGCTAACAAGAAGTGACTTTGTCATTCTGGCATCCCTAAGCAAATTTAGCTGAATTGTGTGAGTGGTGTGAAATTGACTAGATTCCAATACACTGCATAACCAGTATCTCATGGGTGCTATGGAAACTGGGGGCACTGTAGACCACACTGGTCAGAGAATGGTGAAAAGCTGAGGCTGAAAACACATAAATTTTAATGACAACTCACAATTTTCTAGGAGAGATAAGTTGGTGGTGAAGGAGGCCCCCTAAGCTTGACCCTAGAGCTGCCCTACTCTTGACTCAAAATTAATCTTTCCACTGACCAGTGTTTGTTTTGTTTGTGTAATTTTGTTTTTATAATGACAAACAAACAAAGTTAGGTCCATATATATTTGGACACCGAGTGAGTGACAATCGTCCTATGTGTTGTCTCTGCTATAGGCTAATGCTACCGGTGGCGGGGGTCATGTCGAGCTTGTTCAGAAGGCCATGAAGTCTCTGACTTTCAGATCCCTGTGTTTTCCTGATGCTGTTAAGGCCCGCGGTGTGGACAGCAAGGAGGAATTGCCCACCTACTTCTACAGAGATGACGGATATCTGGTGTGGGAGGCCACTATGAGGTTTGGATCTCAGATCAGGGAGTATTAGCGGGGTAGATATGTGAAACGATTGTGCATTTTATGGTGAAAGCAGAAATTTTGCAAAGGTACTGTGATATATATATATATATATATATATATATATATATATATATATACACACACACACACGCACACACCCACATCCACAAATATTTGTGGTTGTTTCCATTTTTAGTATGAAGTCATCATTTTCAGCAATTGATTTTGAGATAATCCAAAAATATTCAGATTATAAGTAATTTAAAGTATTCCAAATGTATTGTATTTTAAATTCAGTAACTGATTACATTTCTAAATATTCCTACCCAACTATGTTCAAAAGTGATAGCGGATGGAAGGTGGACATCAGTATTTAGATGAGGATTTTGCACATTAATGGCCATAAGAACAAACTTAAACAGCCACTTGCAGGTATGCGACTTGTGCTTCATTATGAATGAACTCTGCCACATAACTGAGCAGGTTTATGCATTGGCCTAGTTCAGACATTTAATTATTGCTTCATCCAGTCTTTAAGCAAACTTGTTATTAGTTATGCTGCGTTCTGCGCACACAGACAACTGTGTATTCCACCCTTGCTCACCGCTGTCTGTGTGTTTATTTCTGACAGTGTGGTTTTTATTCTATGTATGAGAAGGCGGTGGTCCCTCTGCCCATGGAACAGCAGTCTGTCAAGCACAAAAGTTAATGTCAAGGTATCAAACGTACAAAATACAGACACTATCAGCACCCATTTAATTTTCTTATAACCTTGTTGGAAAGCGGCAAATCTAAAGTGCTCTAAAATACAAGTTTAATCAACCCATGAGCCACACACCTGCAAATGACCTCAAATTAAAGCTAAATATACATTATATATTGTGGCTGCCACAGGTGGTGCCTTTTGAATGAAATTTGGCCATAAATGTGGTAAGCAGTAAAAATAAATTGTGTCAAAATCTTTAATTTGGAGTATATTTTGGCATTTTCTCACAGCTTACTTCCATTTGCTTAGCTAATGGTGTTTTCAGTGATGTAAGTAGAACGATAACTCTGTATACTTTCTGGCAATATGTGAAACTGATGGAATATTAATTTATTTTATGGTACCTTAAATGTATACACTCCAACAATAATACAAGTTCTTTGCAAAGGTGGTGATCTGACGCACTTTTGGAAAATCTTTCCTGATACTTCCTTTTGCAAGTTCATAACCCTTTTTCAGTGAGATACATTGAACACTTAATCTAGGCACGTCAAATGCACTTCGGAATTGTCAAGCAAGTTTTGTACAATATAGGAATATTGGCAGGCAAAGATAAGGACCAACTCATGTTGCTCATCATGATTTTGGCATGCCACTGGATCATAGATGGAAACATGAAGGTGATTCATTGGTTCACGCACTCTTCGCTCTGTTAATAAGGTGTTTGCATACATTTTAACACACAAAAACCTTTAGTAAATTTGGCCCTTCAGAATAAAGACAACATTTTGTTGATATTTAGGAAAGGCGTGGTGGCCACCTTGGATATTGCATTTTATTATCCCCAGGAGAAAAATGGAGCTTGGCATATGTACTTTTACAAACAAAATTATATATCAAATAATATCTGTGCAAAATTTGGTGCATTGACCATAAAAATGCACAAATGTTTCATATATCTGCCTTGCTATGTAGACAGAATAGATGAATAGTGACTGAGATCCATTTAAGGGTGCATGTGTGCAAGACAAAATCACAACGGTGCTTTCTTCTTGGCAGCTTTGTGTCTGATGTGGTTGCTATTTACTACACCAGCGATGAGTCAGTTCAGGAAGATGAAGAAGTCCAGGCCTTCGTTAAAGATGTGTGCAGCTTTGGCATGCAGGACTTCGATAGCTGTGGTGGGTACATCTTCCATTTGTAGTCTATTCATTTAAACAGTTGGCACAGGGTACAGACAGTGTGACAAGTTCTAATGTGTCATCGCTGAATGGACTGCAGCCAAAGACAAGAAACCTGATGGCACCACTCACACAGCCAAGTGTAGAAATGAGCTTCCTGTTTTTCTGCATCACCTGTCTGAACGCACTGTTGCAAGGATCCGTTGCATATAAAGCCTTGCACAAGGGGGAAAACCGCTGTCTTTCTGCAATTTGTCTGTGCACAGAGTTTCCCAAGTCACTGAAAACACGTGAAGAGTTGACAGAATACCTGACAGTCATTGTGTTCACTGCTTCAGCCCAGCATGCAGCTGTCAACTTTGGACAGGTAATAATTAAGAACCACCCACCATTCAGACATAACTTGTCCTGGTCAGCAATAACAGTTAACCTGGTATTTTAAAGACAGATTTTAAAATATATTCAGAAATAAATGCAAATGAACCAGTTTTGTATAATCAGACTGCCTAATATGGGCGAAGTGTCACACAGTGGCACTAAGCTCACTATTGTAATCTAAACAAGAAGTGCCAAATTTTGACTCCACAGTGAAACAGGAAATTCTAAATGTTGAACACTTCCTGGACTGACATTTAACAAGCGATGTGACGCGCAGCGGCACAAAGCTCGCCCATTGTACACAGTGTCCCAAACAGGAAGTGCCAAATTTTGAGTCCACAGTGAAACAGGAAGTGTCAAATGTTGAACACTTCCTGGATTGACTTTCCTGGATTGACAATAGATGAGATCTTGTGGAATCTCACAAGAATTCAGTGGCAAGTTCACACTGAAAGAGGAAGTGCCAAATTTTGAGCCCACAGTGAAACAGGAAATGACAAATGAATGCTTCTTGGATTGAAAATAGAGGAGATCTTGTGGGATCTAATGGGAGTACAGTGACAAGTTGAGACTGAAACAGGATGTGCTAAATTTTACAGTGAAACAGGAAATGTCAAATGTTGAACATTTCCTGGAATGGGTGGAGCTAGGTGGCACTGGATTCCTCTGAAATATGATTGGACACCCCAGACGATTGACATGTCACTGCACCGCATGTCTGGTTGAAAAGAGCCATTTTGAAATTGTTCACATATATTGACTGCTAGGTCCCGCCCGGTACAGTAGCTGGTGCTGTATTACACAAAAAGTTCTAATCCACCTTATTAGAAGAAGAAAAATCTTTGAGCCAGATTTGAACCTGAACACATCCTCTGAACCACAGACTCCTAATGATACCAAAGTATATTGGTGAGTAAACGGCCATATTTTATGCCAGAAATGAGGTCCAGGTTGTTAAAGGTGGCATTTCTCCTTTAATTTGGGTTGGCTTATATATATACGTGTTTCTCCAGTGATTTTAGATTAATGAAACAAGCAGGCAGCAGCTATTCATGCTCTGATGGCTTATTGGATATGCAAGATGCTGCCCCTGAGTGTTTCTCAATTGCACTGAAATGTATTGGAACACTTGGTATTTCACACATTTTAATTTGTTGATGCCATTTCAAATACATAAATAAATAAATTGAAAATTATCTTCCTTAAACTGATGGCAAATCTCTACAATGGAGATTTAAATTGAATTAAAAATGTAAAATACAGCTTCCTGATGAAGTGGTGTAAAGCATGATTTTCTTAAAAAGACCTGAAAGTTCAGCTAATTTGGCCACATTGTGCAGCCCTACTGTCAACTAGCTGAAACTAACTGAAAAGATTGAATATGAATTTACATCTACATGAAAAAAAAATGCTAAATGAGATAGTGTGGACTTTTTCCAGGCATGTGACATGCAAATAAAGAAAATGCTTAAAATGGTGTGGGGTTAAGAGTTGGGGGAGCTGAAGGTTTTTAGCCATGCTAATGCTCCCCAGAAACAATTGCTGAAAATAATGTCTGCTATTTTTAAGCTCCATTTCGGGCAATATTGATTTCATAGTGTGACATCAAATGTAACTACTTTGTTGGCAGCTCTGGTTACCTCCGCCAATGAAGGTGGAGGTTATGCTTTTGCCTGTTTGTGAACAGCCTGTAACACATAATTTTTTATAATATCGTTATGAAATTTTTACTGAAGATTCATAACCTGGTAGGCAAGAACTGATTCAATTTCAAAGGTCATAAATCAAAGGTCATTGTCAAGTAAAATCCTGCAATATTGGAAAAATCCCTGTCTTTATCACTGAACGAATTTTCAAAAATTCCTAATTGTCAAAAAAGATAAACTTTCTTTCATACTTTGAAAGTGTTGTATAGGATGGTATTCTTTATCGACTGATCCAGATCTGATCCAGATTACAGACTTTGTGGCCATTTAAATTTAACATTGAAAACCCTATTTAATATATATTTTACATTATATCTTAATCAAATGTGCCCCAATCACTCTCTTATTTGAAGGTGAGGTGCAGACTGGCATTCACTATCACCTGGCAAAGTTTGATCTGGATTTGATCCGGATTGTTGATTTTGTGGACACTTGAGTTTAATATTGAAAAGCCCATTTGGTGTACATTTTGCATTATATCTCAATCAAAAGTGCCTCAATCACTCATTTATTTCTGTTGCGAATTTACCTATACCACCAAAATTGGATGAAGGTTCATATTTTATGCCTGTTTGTCTTCCAGTTATCAGTCAGAAAGCAAGTGCCAAAAATTAATGACAAATTGTTCATAGCAGAAATAACCAATGTTCTGCGAAAATGATCTGGAAAAGAATTCAGAAACTGAAAAAGTCGAAAAAACACAGCAACCTGACATCACCACAAAAAAGCTTTGATTCAAGTGCATGAACTAAATACATACTCCTGACATTTGATCACATCTAATTTAGCTTATGAAAAGCCACTTCTAACAGGACTTTCAAAATTTTTTCCAAGATAAAATTTTGTGTAATTGGAAACTAGTGTTGGTGGAACTTTGCATTGTACGAGCGCGGCGCTTACTAATGTATTTGCTTTAGTACGACTGGTGCTCCTGGATCCCTAATGCCCCATCCACGATGCGGAGGCCTCCTCCCAAAGAGAAGGGCTTGGCTAATGTAGACTTGATCATCGAGAGCCTTCCTGATCGCGGACGTTCCAGCTGGCACCTGGGAGCCGTGTGGGCACTTAGTCAGTTTCAGCAAAACGAGGTACAGAAACCTTTCACACACGCACGTCTGCCATTACAGAAAGCTGTCCCCAACTTGGACAGGCGGCTTTCTCCTCGCGGCGTTCCTTCAGGCTGAGTGACACGTGTCCTTCCTCCCTGCAGCTCTACCTGGGGATGTATCCAGATGAGCACTTCATAGAGAAGCCGGTGAAGGATGCCATGGGAAGGTTCAGGAGGCAGCTGGCAGAGATTACCAGCACCGTAAAGAAAAGGAACGAAGGGAAGAGGCTGCCGTACCACTACCTGTCCCCTGACAGGATCCCCAATAGCGTTGCAGTTTGAAGAGCAGAACTCCACAGATGTCTCATTTCAGCATTTTAATAATGTTAGTGATGTAGTAAAGTGTTGCATTACTGAAAGATTTTGACAGTTTGGCATCAAAGACATCTGTGACCACAACAGAAAATAATTTGACTCTGTTTTGCCGCTTGGTTCACATGGGAAGAATATTACAAACCTGTTTTGGGACGTCCTGACGGATGATAACCAAACTGCAAAACGCTGTGCTTCAGTGTACGCATCATCAACACAACCAATCACGCCGTTCATTTAGTATTTCCTGCACGATACTTGATCTTTACTTTTGCTTCTCACCAATAAAATGTGAAGCTGCTACACATCTGCGACTACCACATGTATGTTTTTCGAGAGAAGCCATAACACTTCAAAAATAAGACATATTTTGCAAATGCAGGAAACGTCAATTCTCTTATAGGTGCTTAGATTTTAAAAAAGAAATCTTGCAAATAACATGCAGGACATACAATATAATTTGATAATAAATCGCTAGATAATAGTAAAGTCCTCTTAAAAAGAACCTTTTTGTGTTGCATTGTGGCTATTCACAATTTCTGTTTTTGCATGCATTATGCGAATATGCAGCAAACACATTAAATTAAGTTGTTGCATGTGCTGTGGGTTATTTGCTTACAAGCATTTTCTCATTTTGATCTTTTTAATGCAGCTACTTGCAAGATGTTCTCTACATCTGCAAGTGTCTTAATGTGGAAGTATAGTGGCCCCTCTTTCTTGGCCACTGCAGTTACAGCCTGTTGTATTCAGGACTCACTTCTCCAAACAATGAAACATTCACTGCACATTTAAAAGAAACTTAATTTTTATTTGGTTTCTTTTTAACTCTACATACTTTGCTCAAACATGGAAAATTTTCAAATGAAAACACATTGATATTTCTTTTTAAAAATGTAAGTACTTTTACCAAATTCTTTACAGTTACTATTCCAAAGTAAATTCACCAACAAACTCGTGGAATGATATAAGACAGGGCAACAGTCATAATATATGTTCAAGTCCAGTCAGTAGTAAATCACTGCAGCTTTATGCAAGTTACACTTTCCCCAGATGTGGTGAAATTATGCAAAGACAGATAATTCAGCTTAAAACATTGGGGCAGTCCCAGTATGTCCTGCATAATATGATTATTAAAAAAAAAGAAAGAAAAAAATAATCAGCTCGGGGTGATCAAGAAAAAGAAATTAAAAATATCCTAATGTGATGAACATTTTGATAATATCACTACATCCCAAACTTGATGAAAGGAGCCAGCTCCTGTTGTACAAAATAAAATGTAAATGCACAATCCAGCCGAAGGAATTTTATCATTATATTTCACATTACATATTAAAAACTCAAGACAACTCAAATATCAGAATCTAACAATATATTTGGAAATACATTTGACGTGTAGATGTTGGTATTACATGTTGGACAACAAAACAACAAACTGCTTTTTTCTCGGAAGTAGAACTTTTTGTGCCTGGGAGGAACTAAGCCTAAATTGCATAAACTTACCAATGAAAGGAACTTAAATGAATGTACTGTCTTCTGCACTGTTTCAAAATAAATACCACAAAATGAAGAAATAATTCATGCCCAGAGGACATCCTGGACATGAAACACCAGTACATAACTACACATCAACAACAACGACAACAACAAAAAGGGTAATTGCACTTTATCTGTCTAGTTGCACAGAGTCGCACTGAAGTTTCAAAGACGCTCTCATTACCAGATCTTAATCTAAGTCGATGCAACTCCTCATTGGCTCTTATTTTGTATTAAAATGACCTCAGACACTAGATGTCACTGTGGGCACAAAAACAGGTACTATTTCTGCAAATCAAATCACTGATTTAATTTATTGCTGATGAGCAGTAATTATCAGAGGTGTTGCTGCTCACAGACGGTGCACTTATGATGCTCAGAGACGCTAAAAAAAAGTGCTGCTGGAATGACTGAAGCTCAGGCATAGACAAAAGCACTTACAGTAAGCCTGGAGAAAAAAAAGAAGTTCAGAGAAACCAACTGCTGCTTATTTCATACTGCACCGCAGATGTAAACCAGCAGGGGGCGCTCCGGCCACTCAGTGCGTTATTCAGAGAGGAGTCAGCTCCTCTCTGAATAATGCACTGTTGTCATTGCTTTGATTAAATATTTTATTGAAGTATTCAAATTTAAATGACTTAGTTAAGATTAAATGCTTCAGGAATGTGCCAATATTTAAGTTTTGTTTTTTGTTTTAAAAGGCATTTTTTTCAGACAGTGCATCGAGAAAGTATTCATAGTGCTGCATCTTCCTCACATTTTTTAATGTTACAGCCTTATTCCAAAATGGATGAAATTCATTTTTTTCCTCAAAATGCTACACAAAATTTGACACACAATACACCATAAAGACAATGTGAAAAAAAAATTTATGAGATTTTTGCAAACTTATTGACATTCTGAAAACTTTTGAAAACTTACTGACGTGTCAATAAGTTTTCACAGCCTTTGCCATGAAGCTCAAGATTGAGCTCAGGTGCATCCTGTTTCCACTCATCCTTGAGTTGCCTTTACAGCTCAATTGGAGTCCCCTTGGGGTAAATTCAGTTGATTGGACATGATTTGGAAAGGCACACACCTGTCTACATATAAAGTCCCACAGTTGACAGTGCATGTCAGAGCACAAACCAAGCATGAAATCAAAAAGGAATTTTCTGTAGACCTCTAAGACAGGATTGTCTGGAGTCACAAATCTGGGGAAGGGTACAGAAACATTTCTGTGGCTTTGAAGATCCCAATGAGCACAGTGCTCTCCATCATCCGTAAATGGAAGAAGCTTGGATCAACCAGGACTCTACCCAGAGCTGGCCGCCTGTCTAAACTGAGCCATTGTGGGAGAAGGGCCTTAGTCGGAGAGGTGACGACAAACCCGATGGTCACTCTGTCACAGCTTCAGCATTCCTATGCGGAGAGAGGAGAACCTTCCAGAAGGACAATCATCTCTGCTGCAATCCACCCAATCATGCCTGTATGGTAGAGTGGCCAGACAGAAGCCACTCCTCAGTAAAACACACACGGCAGTCGGCCTGGAGTTTGCCAAAAGGTACCAGAAGGATTCTCAGACCATGAGAAACAAAATTCTCTGGTCTGGTGAGACCAAGATTGAACTCTTTGGTGTGAATGCCAGGCTTCATGTTTGGAGGAAACCAAGCACCATCCCTACAGTGTAGCATGGTGGTGGCATCATCATGCTGTGGGGATGTTTTTCAGCAGCAGGAACTGGGAGTCAGGATGGAAGGAAAGATGAATGCAGAAATGTACAGAGACATCCTGGATGAAAACCTGCTCCAGAGCGCTCTTGACCTCAGACTGGGTCACAGATGAAAGATGAACACACAGTTCATCTTTCAGAAGTACAATGTCTCTATGCACACAGCCAAGATATCAAAGGAGTGGCCACCTTTTTACACATATCAGGCCTGTTTTGGATGTATATGACCCGACTGTAAGCCTTCAGTCTCCTTGAGTGGCCCAGCAAGAGCCCAGACCTGAATCTAATTGAACATCTCTGTAGAGATCTGAAAATGTCTGTGCATCGATGCTCCCCATCCAACCTGATGCCACTTGAGAGGTGCTACAAAGAGGAATGGGCAAAACTGCACAAAGATAGGCGCACCAAGCTTGTGGCATCATATTTAGGAAGACTTGAGACTGTAATTGCTGCCAAAGATGCATCAACAAAGTACTGAGCAAAAGATGTGAATACTTATGTACATGTGATTTTTTTTTAATACATTTGCAAATATTTCAAAATAGCTTTTTTCAAGTTGTCATTATGGGGTGTTGCAAGTGGAGGAGGAAAAAAAATGTACTCTATTTTGGAATAAGGCTGTAACATAAAATGTGGAAAAGGTAAAGCGCTGCAAATACTTCATGGATTCACTGTACATAACTCGAATTAATCTTTTTTTTATTATACATGTTCTATCTCACAAAATCTAAGATCTGCTCTTTTAATCTGACCCACTCCAAAAATTAATAGTTTCTTCCTTGGCTCATATTTTTTACACAAGTTTCAAGAAAACTGGTTCAGTAGTTTTTGTGTAATCCTGCTAAAAGACAAACAGCACTGGAAACATAATGCCTTAGTAATTTTTTGAAGTGTATGTACAGTGCTAATATCTGGGAACAGGTGTGATTTGGTTTGGCGGCAGAAGGCATTGGCTCAGTCACTGTTCTAGTTTCTTCTGAACCAGGGCAGACATGAAATGAGCAGAGTGGGTTTCTCCAGGCAAACAAATCAACGGCAAAAACAGCACACGGAATGTCACACTGTAAACACCGCATCATTGGCATTGGTAAGAAAAAAAACGCAGTGGTGCAGTTTAACAGCTGGAAACTGCCTGAATTTCTTGTGTCCACCAGAAAACAAACAAAACATTTTTAAAATATATATTTTTATTCTTATTTAAAAAGTTTACATTCTCAGAGCCTTCAGAAAGTTCACTTTGGGGTAGAGGGGTCATGTGGCCGGACTTTTCCGCCATCTGAAAGCATCGTTGGAGCTACGAGCCTGCGCCAAAACAGAATTTAGCAATCACATGTCATGTTTAGAACCAACTTCCCTGTTTGACTAAAACAAACAAACAAACCAAAAAAAAAAAAAAAAAACCCTCCAAGTTCCATCTGGGAAGAATTACATTTCCTTCCCTTATTTCTGTTTTGTCATCCAGAGGGCACACAGTACACGTGTGTGTGCATGTATGTATAAGGAAGTGCAAAGTCAAATCAAGAAACATTTGGAGTTATTGTGCTCTCCTCTTGCATGACAGAAGAATGTATATTAAAGAAATAAGAAGAGGAAAGGGGGAATTTGTGGGCAGAAAACAAAGTGCTCTGATGCATGTAAGAACAGACACCCGCTGGCCTCCAAACCGGCAGGGGTCCAACCGATCTGTCCGATGGTGGATGTGCACAGACTCAGAAAGCTGTGACACTGGTGGCAGTAGCTGGAATGTTTCAGAGATCCACAGTAAAGCCCTAGATCAGGGGATCCATGGCAGCTTTAGCCCCCCACACACAGGAGGTACAAACAAATAAATCAAACAAACAAACCCACAAGCAAACAAACCACGCATCAGACATTTAGACCTTCCAGAGCTGTTTGAGAGTCTCAATCGTGCTCTCCTAGAGGTGCACATGCATGTGTGAGCAGAGTAGAGTGGAATGGTCCAGACCTCCGCTGACATTTATAATAAGAACAGAACCTGAAGGAGGTGACGGGTGCCGGTGTAGGGGTGAACAAAGGAATGGTGACACGTGCACAGGTGTCCTCACGCAATCCTGACAGGTTGTCTCAGTCTGACCCCGCCTTTGGATGGAGTTCACACAATTTCAGATGTACCAGAGCGGGATGGTGGCTCGCTCCTCCTCCTGTTCGGCCTGTTTGTGTAATATATGGGGAGGGGCCTGTAACGTGCACCGTTTGGGACTGGCCGTCACACGTGGAGCACATCCATACTGTAGTCCTCTGTCTCTGTGTACTGGGAGGAGTTAGTGTCTGACTGGGTGGGGGCTAGGGCCTCCTTGCTCTCCAGACTTGGCTCCAGCAGAGGTGGCTTCTCCAGCGCCAGCTTTTTACAAGTATCAGGCCTGTTTTGGACGTATATGACCCGGTTGTAAGCCTTCAGTCTCCTCCATAGATGAATGTAGACTTTGCACTGAACGTACATGAACACCAGTCCGCCTGTAAAGCCAATGGCCACCACCACCAGCTTTGTCCAGAAAGGCCATTCCAGGATCCCTGAGTGGGGGGAAACAAAACAGAAGAACAAGAGAACATGTGCACGTGTCATCAAAACAACAAAAACAATTACCACTACATCTATGCTCATAAACAAGAGGAAACGAGATCACAGGCACAGAAACAGAAAAGAGAAGAAAAAAGGTTCAGTGGGCTGCAGCAAATCATTCGATCAGTCAATACTTGAGCTACAAATGTGCTTTGATTTGAAATGATTTAGGGTTGAGTTTAGAGAACATGTCAGTATTAATGTCATATTGATGAGAGATTGAAAGGTTAACAATGACTGCAGCAATGCATTTTTATAAGAAGCAGGTAAATGTCATAAAAACAACAACAACAACAAAAAACAAAACAAAACACATTTATTTAACAATACATGCTGCAGCTTTGTCCCAAACCCTCTGCTCAAAATCAGTTTAAAACATGCAGGAGATAAGTCATTTTTTTTTTTTTACTTTGGCATGAATCAATCTGTTATGGGAAATGTATAACAATAGCTGTGAAACAGCTTCAAATTCCAAGATTCTGCAAACATATTTTAATACCATAGTGTAACAAATGTGGGGTAGAAAAAAAAAAGCCTCTCTGGCAGGTCGGAATAACATAACTGCAGGCTGGAAAAACTGGTCTGCAAAAATGTTCAGTGTTTGTGTTTATGTGAAAAAATATCAGCATGGTCTCCTCAAGCTAGTGCAAGATATATCTAAAAATTCCAAAAAAAAAAAAAACACTAGCAGAGTCATAATTTTGGTTAGAAAAAAATGTATTTGAAAGTATGCATTACCACCTGCAGGAAAAGACTGAAAAACAGCGATCCAAATCTGTTCAATAAGATATTAACTACGTCGGACAGTTTTATATCCAAACTTAGGAGAAGCAGAGGTTACCATGATGTGGGAGAATCTGTCAGCGTAGTTGGTTTGAAACAAAACACAGTCACAGAGCAAAAGCAAAGAAATCACTGAATGTTCGTCTAATGTGTTCATTTGGTTTGGTGAAATGAATACAACCAGCCTTAAGGGGTTATAAAGAGTCATATTCATCAGGAAATCAAAGCACAGGCAGGAACAACAGAGGTGGGAACACAACTGGATACAGCTTACAGAAAGGCTGAGAGGAGAAAACAATTTAAAGGTGCAAAGGTGAAATGTTTACCTGGGATTCTTCCGGCTGCATGAGTAAAGAAAGTGTAAGTATCATGTATTACCAAAAAAAAAAAGAAGCACAAACTGCTTCATAATAAAGCAACAGTACAAAGTTTACAGATTTACACTTAAATCAAGCATGCATTGAAAAACACTTCCAAAGTGCAGGTTAAACAGTAAAACACAGCTAATTGTGGCTAAAACAAACAAACAAACAACAACAAAAAAAACTATACAACCGTGAATCTGTGCAACTTGGGACAGCACAGACACGACTGGTGACAAGTGTTTGGCATCGACACGGCGGTTGAACCTGACAGTCCTCAGAGACTCCAACGAGTGTGAATCATCAGGTTGGGCTAAACAGGCACAGCCTGCTGCTCCATCTGCACGACCCATGACGTGCCAGAAAGCAACGGGTGGATGTTGCAACGACTCATCCATCAGTTCCTGACATCAACATGCACAAAACCCAAACTGCTCCCAAATACTTCTGCCAAATGGCTGCTGAACTAAACTAGTGCGGTTTCTTCAACAGTTGGTCAAACAGAATATCTAATTCAAAATTGTCAAACATCCCTACACCCATAAGCTGCAGGTCTGAAACTCCAAGAACACAAAGATAAAACCTTGGTTTGGGGGGTTTCAACAAATAACCAATATGAATCGAGAACTGATTTTAAAGAAATAGATCAGATCTAAATATAGTTTGATTGATGACATTAGTGTTATAAATCAGTTAAGTTGTTACATTGTTACTTCCATGTCTTCAAACTTTCAGAAAAATTCAAAGGTCAGTACAAGGCTCTCATAAGACGACATAGGAATGTTAACTCTGCGAGACTTTGTGAAAAACAAAATCAACATGTCTGAGTAGGCAATATAATGGATAAATGCACCCATGTGTACTTTTCATTTGATTCACAATTTCTTAATACTGTCATACCAGTTTAGAACAAGAAAGTTATGCTGTGCTATTTATGCTAACAAAGTCTGACTTCATCCAGACTCTCACGAGCACCACTAGCTTAGCTTATGACAAGCTAAAAGTGGACACTCATTTTGGCCGAACTTCTAGCCAGTTTCTGGGTATTCCGTGTTAGTACGCACCCGCGGCCAACGTGCTTGATGAATTCCTGCTCAAAAAGTAGTTCCCAGATATTGTGATAATGAGTATATCTCACCTAAATTAATTCTAAAATTTACCTGTAATAAAATTGTAAAGATAACTGAAGAGTGGCCATAATAAATATTTCAGAAACTTAAAGTTTATGAGCAACTTCACCGTTTATTGCTCAAGCACACTGTAAACACTGACAAGATGGAAGTTGACGCGGAAGAGTTCAGAAAGATACGATTGGAATGTTTTGATTTACAGCTAGAGATGAAAGACTTGGGTGTTAACTTCTTGTTAAAGTCAGAACAAGAAGCTGCACTGAAAGAGATCTATCTGGGAAGAGACACATTCTGTATGTTGTCGCTCTAACGAGAGCGACACGCTGAGCAGGATGGAGAAAGTAGTCCGGCGAGCTCAATCTGTGGGTGTGAGCTATCCCACAATGCCCAAACACAGAGAGATGTCGGTCCAACGAGAGCGGCAAGATGAGCAGGGCGGACTTCATCTTCTAGCCTTTGGCTACTGTATGTTTTGCTGCCCCTAGTGGTGAACAAAAGGTGAGCAGATGCTGCAGCAGCACTTTGGCACTGCCTCTGCCAAACCTCCTTCAGTGAAAACCTGAAGAAGCTCCCTGTTTTTTTAAATTATCTTTGTCTCACCGTATTTTCCGGAGTACATCTTGGCATGTTTTTTTTTTTTATATAGTTTAAAAGGCCCTGCAACTTGTACTCCACTGTGACCCACATATGGGGGGGATAAAAAAGTGCCTTATTAAAGATAATAATAATTATAATGGCAATTTATATAGGATTTCCCAGGAATCAAAGCAATAAACAAAGCAAACTAATAATAAAAGAACAAATGCCGATAATACAGTCCACTACAATATGCCCACAACTCCCAAATTAAAGAGATAATACAGAAAAAAAGGGTATATATGGACATTAACTCTTCAAGAGGCATTTTTAAGTTGGTGCATTATACTCCAGTGCATCTTACACTCCAAAAAATACTGTATTTTAATTTATCATGGAAAATGAATGTCTAAATTTAACAAAGAATTCTATCAGAGTGCAATGTATCACACTGAAAAAAAAAATCTTTCCATAATGAAAGTGTTTCTGAATCATATCTTGGCGCATGAATCTAGATGCATATCGTGTCACTTCATAAGGGAGAAATGTGCCCCCCCCCCCCCCCCCCAACCCCCACCAAACAGAGTGCTGAATATTAGTTTTTCCTCCAACAAACTGTCACATAATTGTTGGCTCTTACTTTGATGCTCACTGAGCTACAGCAAGAATGAGTCCAAGTAAATTGCATCCACTTATATTCCAATCTGAGAGAAACCGTCACACTGCTCGCACGCAATAGTCTGTCTCTCACACACACACACACACACACACACACACACACACACACACACACACACACACACACACACACACACACACACACACACACACACACACACACACACACACACACACACACACACACACACACACACACACACACACACACACACACACACACACACACACACTTACTTAACACTTGTTCAGACTATAATTAAATTCTGGGCAAGAATAACGTGAAGATCACAGGAAAACCATGATGATGCAACAAGCAGGAACATAAAACACATACCATATGAGCATGCAGGCTTGTGTGTGTGTGTGTGTGTGCGTGCGCCCTGATCCCATGCTGACCTATTTTGATTTCCTCTGCTGTCCTGTCAATGAGAACGTAGAGTGACCACACGACGCAGGTGATGGCGATGACGTGGAAGGTGACCGAACACATGATCTTCCTTCTCTCACCTGACGTCATCTGTAGCTTCTCCCACTGAGGTAGAGAAAGAAACACTGATGTCTGATGAGGTCAAAGGGTACGCAGAAGGCATTCACATACAGAGAAAGAACAGAATCACACTCACATGCAAAGCCCGTGCTGTTTAGTCAGAATAGGCAAAGATTATTTGATGGCACACTTTTAGTTCAATGCATGACAGCAGAATGAAAATAAGCCAAAGTTCATTTCAGAAGTCAAAACATGTTCCTCATGAGTCAGTTATCTTGTTTATGGAGTGGATGCAGAAATTCTATCACTGACTGTGTAAAAGTGACTTTGGTTGTCACAAATTTATTAAATTGGGAACCATTTGGACAGATTTTGATGTGGTTATACATATTGTACAATTGCACAATGAACATGTACACAATTAGAGAGAAAACTGTTAAATATTGTCTTCGTCTTTTTGTTATTTATCCCCCGGTTCTTTCTGTAATACTGCCCCTCAGAAAGCACAAACTTGAACTATTCCACACTTTTAAATTTATTCAAAGTCAGTTAAAATATCAGGCCTGGATTCTGTAGAACTTCTCTCACAGACGAGATCCGCCCTTAGAGAGTCCCGAACAATGGACACCAACAGTTTTTATAAAACATTTCATAGGCGTGACAAAGGCAGACCTTATTTCGCAAAATCCTTTCCTTATTGGCCCCCGTGGGCATTCAAGGGAGGTCCAACCCCCTGCCCAGGACCCACACAGTAACAGAACATGTGACATGGTTCGAGTACTGAGTTACATTTTACTGACATAGAAGCCAAAAAATAAACTTTCTTATAACACAATAAAAATACAGTTTCTAGCTGAACAAAATACTTATCAATTTATAATCAAAAGAATTAACACACAATCTTTATCCAAAAAAAAAAAAAAAAAAGTTATGTGAACTTAACCAAAGCTATATCTAACCGTGGCAGTAACTAAGTTTTACAGACCTATGAGACAGCGGTCTCACGATAGGTTGCTTAAACTAAACTCATTAAAATATATAAACTTATTTTCTTGAAATTCTACAATATTCTTAATATTTTAGTCTTGTCTTAGCTCAGACAGTGCCATATGGTAGAGGTGCAATGTATTTTCATTGCGAGAAGCCCTGCTTGCATCAACTGTATTCTCAGCTAGGAGATCAACATTTGAAGACCTAATTCTGCTGAAGGTTCCATTTCCATACCACTGCACAATGACAGTATTACTGGTTGACCTGAGCAGTGTGCTTTTTCTGTAGTGAGCAGGAACATCATTCCGGGTGATAGATATATCTGTTTCAGAAATAGATCTAAACTCTCATGACATACACCATGTTTTCAAAAATACCTCTACAGCACCACGGTGAAGGTCTTTGTAAAAAATAATAATCGCAAAAGGAGATGCAGAAATCTAAATACAATCTCATTATATCTGGCAATAGAAAGATATGTTTTTCATTGAGCTAGGATGAAAATCTTTTGAGGTGATTTTTTTTTTTTTTTCACGCATTCAACTTCTGATATGGCTGGCTGTCTACTTTGTGACATAAGCACGCTGTATTTACCAATAGATAAAACTGGATTATTTTGTGTATTAACATATTATGTTCACAATGTTTGTGTGAAATATCAAAACTTTACCATGAATAATTTGGAGTAGACAAGTATTAGAAGTTCCGCTTTTGGCTCCAATGTCTAAATTTTGTTGTGATTTTCAACTTTGCTTGTTTGTCATTTGGCAATGATTTTCTTAGACAAATTGTAAAGGAATACCTAAAAACTGGAGTTTTGAAATTTAAAATATGGCTTGAGTTCCATGCAAACTTTTTGGGTGCCTATATAAAAAGAAAATGTATAACAGGGCAAAATAGGTGGCACTGTCCGAAATTTTCAACTCAAAAAAACAGCAATTTCATGCGATTTTCACCATATATCAGTACTTTTTTAAAAACAACAACATATTTTCATGACTACAGAAAGGTTATAGATCGAAAGCCAACTATTTTCTGCTAATAATGCCACAAAAATGAAACATATCTTAAAAAAAATTGGTTTCCTGAGATTTTTTTCACACCCATGTCAATAAAATGTAACTCAATGCTTGAAGCTTGTCATATATGATTTACTAGCTGGGGTACCCGGCGCTGCCCGGGTTAACCTGTTTTAGACATAAGTCAAATGGTAATCATTTTAATCAAAATAATTGCCCAACATTTGTTTTTGTAATGCTGATGTCTTATAAATATAATAGTTAATGGGCTAAAGTTTGTCCAGCAGAACTATGAGGGCTGTCAATCAAGTTACGGTCCTTTTTATTTTTTTCAAAAACTATATGGATTTCATTCATATGTTTTTACGTCAGACATGCTTGAACCCTCGTGCGCATGCGTGAGTTTTTCCACGCCTGTCGGTGACGTCATTCGCCTGTGAGCACTCCTTGTGGGAGGAGTCGTCCAGCCCCTCGTCGGAATTCCTTTGTCTGAGAAGTTGCTGAGAGACTGGCGCGTTGTTTGATCAAAATTTTTTCTAAACCTGTGAGACACATCGAAGTGGACACGGTTCGAAAAATTAAGCTGGTTTTCAGTGAAAATTTTAACGGCTGATGAGAGATTTTGAGGTGATTCTGTCGCTTTAAGGACTTTTCACGGTGTGAGACGTCGCGCAGCGGTCTCAGGCGGCGTCGTCAGCCTGTTCAAGCTGAAAACCTCCACATTTCAGGCTCTATTGATCCACGACGTCGTGAGAGAACAGAGAAGTTTCAGAAGAAGTCGGTTTCAGCATTTTATCCGGATATTCCACTGTTAAAGGAGATTTTTTTAATGAAAGACGTGCGGACGGGTCCGCGCGTCGGGACGCAGCCGCCGCGACGCTCCGCCACAGGAAAAAACACCTCTGTTGAAAGCCTTAAGGACAAGTTGGAACATGTCCTGCCTGTTAAACAATTTCTCATATACTCACTCCACTGAAAGCCATCAAAAGCCGCCTGGATTTTACAAATGGTTATCAACACGGAGGTGTTTTTCCTGTGCCGCCGCACCGCGTCGGCTGCGACGCGCGGATCCGTCCGCACGTCTTTCATTAAAAAAATCTCCTTTAACAGTGGAGATTTTTGTTATGCTTCAGTAAATGATTATTTACTGAAGCATAACATCATTTGTGAAGAACAATATGGATTCAGAAGGTCTCGAACTACATCACATGCTTTGATGGACTTTGTGGAAAGTATTGCAACTGCAATTGATAATAAACAATACACAATAGGTGTTTTTTTTTATTTACAGAAAGCGTTTGACACAATTAACCATGGAATACTATTAAGTAAACTGCAGAAATATGGAATCAGAGGTCTGGCATATGAATGGATAGCTAGTTATTTACAAGGCAGATTTCAGTATGTTCAATTCAATAATACAAATTCTGAACTCAGGGATGTCACATGTGGGGTGCCGCAGGGCTCAGTGCTGGGTCCTTTGTTGTTTATAATCTATATAAATGATATAAGTTGGGTGTCGAGTTCACTGAGATGTGTCCTTTTTGCGGATGATACAACTGTGTTCTGTAGCGGTGAAAATCTTGAACAGCTTCTGGACATAGTGGAGAAAGAACTGGAAAAATTTAAGGTTTGGTTTGACGCTAATAAGTTGTCACTCAACCTTGGGAAAACTAAATGTATTATATTTGGAAATAAACAGGCACCCAAATGTAAAAATTTAACTATAAACAATAAGGAAATTGAGTTAGTAACAGAGAATAAATTTTTAGGTGTTATAATTGATAATAAACTTAGCTGGAAACCACATATAAATTATGTGAAATCAAAATTGTCAAAAACTATAGCCATTTTGTATAAAGCCAAAGACCTACTGCCGCAAGAAGGGTTACTTACTTTATATCATTCTCTGATGGTACCATATATGACATATTGTGTTGAGTCATGGGGAAACACTTACAAATCAAATACCAATCCAATATTCCTTTTGCAAAAACGAGCCATACGAATCATCTGCAATAAACAATATCGTGAACCAACTCATTCTCTATTTGTGTCTTTACATTTATTAAAATTCATTGATTTGGTCGATTACATTACAATTCAAACTTTATTTCGAGCGAAAAACCAAGCCTTACCGAGACATGTCCAGAGTCTGTTCCGATTGAGGGAATCCAGATATAGTTTAAGAGGTTGTGCAATTTTTATGAAACCACCAGTAAGAACAAATGTAAAGGGTTTTTGTGTGTCTGTGGTTGGGGTGAGGAAATGGAACAAATGTTCAACAGAGGTTAGAATGAGTAGTACCTTAGTGAGATTTAAGAAACTACTCAAAAAGAACATTATGTCTAAGTATCATAAAGAAGCAAATATAATTTGATTTATATGGAATGTTCAATTTATAAGTGGGACTTATTGTATATTTGACTGTGTGGGTATGTATATGCGTATGTAGATATATAGATATGGGTAGGTGTATATGTATATAAGTGACTGTGTATATGTATGTATATATTTATGTTTGTAAAGTATATACGTATGTATATAGGTATATGTGGCACAGCCCAAGCAGAGGGTCACCCCCAAGAGCCTGGTCTGCTTGAGGTTTCTTCCTTATAGGGAGTTTTTCCTCACCACAGTTGCCTAGTGCTTGCTCTGGGGGTTGGTATGGTTGGTAAGGTTAGTCCTTACTGGCGTAAAGTGCCTTGATTTGACTTTCTTATGATCTGGTACTATATAAATATAATTATAAGTGAATAGTATATTGATGTGTATGTCTGTGTGTCGACATGTAGTAGTGAATTTATATTTATGTAAATATGACTGATTAGAATTGTTGGACTTGTACTAGCAGGGGTGGGCGCTAATAAGCTTTGCTTCAGCCCACACCCTTTCGGACTCACTAGTTTTGTCTGTGTTTGTGGAATTGTTCATTTTTTTCTATTTGAATATTTTGTGTGCCGAATTAAAAAACTTTGTCAAAAAAAAAAACTTTGTCAAAAGAATATCCGGATAAAATGCTGAAACCGACTTCTTCTGAAACTTCTCTGTTCTCTCACGACGTCCTGGATCAATAGAGCCTGAATTGTGGAGGTTTTCAGCTTGAACAGGCTGATGACGCCGCCTGAGAGCGCTGCACGACGTCTCGCACCGTGAAAAGTCCTTAAAGCGACAGAATCACCTCAAAATCTCTCATCAGCTGTTAAAATTTTCACTGAAAACCATCTTAATTTTTCGAACCGTGTCCACTTCGATGTGTCTCACAGGTTTAGAAAAAATTTTGATCAAACAACGCGCCAGTCTCTCAGCAACTTCTCAGACAAAGGAATTCCGACGAGGGGCTGGACGACTCCTCCCACAAGGAGTGCTCACAGGCGAATGACGTCACCGACAGGCGTGGAAAAACTCACGCATGCGCACGAGGGTTCAAGCATGTCTGACGTAAAAACATATGAATGAAATCCATATAGTTTTTGAAAAAAATAAAAAGGACCGTTACTTTATTGACAGCCCTCGTATAAGAGGTGGACTCCCCAAACTAAGTGGAAATACTTGGTTAAAAGACAAACACATTTGAAGTCCTTCATGCACTTTGTTTTGCAATCAAATTTATAACAAAACTACACACACAAGGTAGTTAACAGTAAATGTAAATATCAATTAATCAAAATTGAGGTAGTGGAGTATTTCACTGTTTTTACATTGCAATTTTACAAACATAAAATGACTGTATTCAGACAGGAAGGCAAACTGGGTTGTACAGGACAGTCAGGTGCTTAACATTTGAGAACATAAAGTAGCTGAAGAAAGGGATTAAATAAACAGAGATAGCCAACACATATACAGGGTTGGAAATTTGAATCTGCCTGGTCATACCCACAGCCGGCTATTTTGGGGGTAATTTTCAGTTCAACTTCTAAAAAAATGGTACCAGTTTGTTCCCCATGTCATGAGGATTCAGAATATATATAGTTTTTAGGGCCACATATTATAGTTTGGGAGTTTATCCCGGACAGACAGAAAGACAGACAGAAGTGGCAGCATGAAAAGCACATGGTATAACACTGTATGGTCTTACATAAATGGCTGTTTTGGGGGTAATTTTCAGTTCAACTTTTTAAAAAATGGTACCAGTTTGTTCCCCATGTCATGAGGATTCAGAATATATATAGTTTTTAGGTTTCTCCCCCTCGAACTGCCACCTTATTATGGTGGGGGAGTTTGTGTACCCGGATGATCCTAGGAGCTATGTTGTCGGGGGCTCTGTGCCCCTCGTAGGGTCTCCCAAGGCAAACAGCTCCTAGGTGACGGGTCAGACTAAGGGCAGTTCAGAAGCACCCATGACCAGTACAAAATCAAGGACCAAGACGTCGCCCGGTATGGCAGACCCGGGGCCCCACCCTTCAGCCAGGTCTGGAGTTGGGGCTCACGTGCGAGCGCCTGGTGGTCAGGCCTTAGCCCACAGGGCCCGGCCAGGCTCAGCCCAAAAGAGCGACATGGGCCCGCCCTCCTGAGGGTTCACCACCTGCAGAGGGGGCCATGGGTACGACCGTAGCAGGAGCTTGTTTCGCATTGCCGGTAGTAAGTCAAACCTGTTTCAGTGCACGTTGGCCTCCGCCAGGGCTGCCCTTTGTCATCAGTTCTCTTCATTATCTTTATGGACAGAATTTCTAGGCCCAGCCAGTGTGTAGAGGGGGTCTGGTTTGGGAACCACAGAATCTCATCTCTGCTGTTTGTAGACGATGCAGTTCTGTTGGCTTCATCAAATCAGGACCTTCAGCGTGCACTGGGGCGGTTTGCAGCCAAGTGTGAAGTGTCCGGGATGAAAATCAGCACCTCCAAGTCCGAGGCCATGGTTCTCGACTGGAAAAAGGTGCCTTGCCTTCTTCAGGTCGGTGGAGTGTCCTTGCCTCAAATGGAGGAGTTTAAGTATCTCGGGGTCCTGTTCACGAGCGAGGGACGGATGGAGCGTGAGATCGATAGACGGATCGGTGCAGCGTCTGCCGCTGTATCGGACCATTGTGGTGAAGAGAGAGCTGAGTAGTGGGCAAAGCTCTTGATTTACCGATCAGTCTACGTTCCGACCCTCACCTATGGTCATGAGATTTGGCTCATGACTGAAAGAACGAGATCGCGAGTACAAGCGGCCGAGATGAGTTTCCTCCGCAGGGTGGGTGGGCACTCGCTAAGAGATAGGGTGAGGAGCTCGGTCACTCGGGAGGAACTCGGAGTCGAGCCGCTGCTCCTCCACGTCGAAAGGATCCAGCTGAGGTGGCTCGGGCATCTTTTCCGGATGCCCCCTGGACGCCTCGCTGTAGAGGTGTTCCGGGCACGTCCCATAGGGAGCAGGCCCCGGGGAAGACCCAGGACACGCTGGAGGGACTACGTCTCTCGGCTGGCTTGGGAACGCCTCGGGGTTCCCCCGGAGGCGCTGGGGGAGGTGTGTGTGGATCGGGAGGTCTGGGCAGCTTTGCTGGAGCTGCTGCCCCTGCGACCCAACTCCGGATAAAGTGGAAGAAAACGGATGGATGGATATAGTTTTTAGGGCTACATATTATAGTTTGGGAGTTTATTGCACATGGTACAACACTGTATGGTCTTACATAAATGGCTACGTTGGGGTAATTTTCAGTTCAACTTAAAAAAATGGTACCAGTTTGTTCCCAATGTCATGAGGATTCAGAATATATATATATATATATATATATATATATATATAGTTTTTAGGGCTACATATTATAGCCCTTTATAGATAATGTAACGTAACTCTCTTTGTCATAAATGGCAAAGAACTGGTTAAATCCAGTTTGACATGCACATAGCAACAAAAAGCACAAAGGAAAGTAAGAATAAGAGTGAAAACTAAGAATACAATCCTAAGTAAGATAACTACTTTAATACCAAAATGAGTACAGAAAACAAATAAAGAAAACCATAATTGAACACTGTTCTTATGATTGTGTGACACTGATGTGTAGGGTCAATGCACCCCAGCGTCTTTCCAAAAGATACAAAAGACCCAAATCCATTGATCCTTTGGTTAGTTGTCAAATTCTAGCATCATAAATGGGTTAGTTTGCTGATGGTTTCTGAATTACATCACTGGAAAATAAACTGTCAACATGTGCTGAACTATTGGTCACCATTGGGCAGCACAGTCTCATTTGAGGGCGGGCGCTAATTGGTCCTTTGATCAAGGAAGACTTGTCCCCCTCAAAATTGGTTAGTTTATTTCTTGATCATTCTTCAATTTCCACTGTGGTGTTCACAACAAATTCACATGAAATTCCTCCCACACATAAAAGATGGAAGAAAAGGGTCAGAATTTTCATTTGACCATTATTGGCCTGCCTTCTACTACAGTTTAGCATTTTAAAGACCAAACAAGCAGGCATTAGAAAAAAGTAATTTCTTGCAGCTCCACTCCCAAAGTTACAAAAACCATGGGCTCTGTGTTCCACAAGTGATGAAAGTGAGGAGCATCTCTTTGTTCAGATTTTGAATGAAGTAGGATCAGTTTTAATACATTATTAAATGACATAATGCAGATTGTGGAGATATATTTAATTTAGCCAGTTTTTTTTTTTTGGTAATTACAGAAAACTTGATGGCGTTTTGTCTCTGTGTGTGATCAGGCTACATAAAGTCAGTTTTGTACTTCAATGTTCCTGTGAGCAGCTGCATCCAAAAACTGATCTGAGACTGTTGCATTGTAGAAGTGCTCTTACATAAACCTCCTACATAAACAGGAGGATGAAAATTGCCATGCTTTACTGTGCAAGCATGCCCACTTATTATTGAATGATCTGTAGTTAAAGCCATAGACTATATATACACTGGACAAACTCTCCATGACGTCACACACAGGTTTTCTGAAGAGCGGGTCTGAAGATCAAACTGAATGGTTCCAAATGCTGCAGTACCCATGTCCACCTAACCCCTGGCTAACCATGATTGAGTAAAGAGGTGGAGTGTGGACAAGACTGGTGTGGCCACAAATGAACCCCACACGCATTGGAGATGCTAAACAAGTCAAGAGCCTTGGGCAGGTGTTTTATTCATGCATATTTTTTGGAGGCTAGGCTGTTTTCATAACAGGTGGCATTATTTTTATTTTTTATTAATTTATTTCTTTGTAGCAGGCTGTAAGCTTATTTCTGTTTTAACTGTGGAGATTTTAACATGGACTTCTGTGGGGATTGACTCACTGAAGCCAGCCTGGAAACTGGCCATTCAAGGAACTGAAATATTTGGTATTTGTATGTTTGTTTTAATTTTCAGCATTGAAGGTTGCCACATGGTTAAAGCCTCATTTTATGTTTACAAGATGCCCTTCTGCACAGAAAGCCAGCGCTCAAACCACTGATGGGGGTGTGATGGCTCAGTGGTTTGAGCGCTGGCTTTCTGTGCAGAAGGTCACCTGTTTGAGTCCTATCTGAGACTAGCACCTGATGCCACCCTGCTACCGGTCCAGCAGTTAAAGGGGGAACCTGACTAAATGTTGGGGAAGGTATACGGTGGAGAAAAAAGGATTTGGATACCCTCCCTCATCGTGATGTGGCCCAACATATGTGCAAATAGAACAAGCACATACCTGAAGCTCAGTAAAAAGAGTATGTAAGTCACCCTTTATCTTAACGTTACACAGTGAAAGTCTCAATTACTTACTTTTTTTTTTTTTTTTTGGAAAAAAAGGAAAGCTTTTTGAAGACCCTTTCCACCATTTGCATCTGCCAATATACTGAGTTGAAATGCTGGAATCTGCATTGTGAACTATACAATTAACTGGTGGATGCTAAGTTACATACAGTCTGCACAGAAAAATACATAATTTTCACAGTAATTAATATCAAATGTTCAGTAGCTGTGACCTCAATCCAATGCTGCATTTTGCACATACACATGATAAGTATGTTAACCGGGGCAGGGGGATGGCAAGAAAAAAAAAAAAAAAAGGCATCACATGTGCCTGACACAGAGGCCAGGTACCCTGCAGACAGCCAGCTGTGACGGCCGTGAAGCATCATATCTCAGGATGTGCAATATAAACACACCATGAAACAGTCAGCATCATCAGCTCAGTCACCACAAATAAACCACACAGGCTCTAAAATCATTACAGTCAGAGAAATGACAGATGATGAATGATGCTGGTGTTTTCCAGTGAGATACAAAAGCGACTGCCGATGAACCATTTGTTTAAGGTCTTTTATGCTGCTAATGAAGGGTGGAGGAACTTTAATTAGAGTATCCTGCTATCTGCAGGCCACAACAGTTGATAAGCACTTATAATGGAATTGTACAGACTCTAAAACGTCTGAAACTATTCACGGCGCTTCCACAAGCTCCACTTATTAAAAAAGGTTTCAAAGCCACATGTCACACACACATTATCTGAATGACAGTTTGGAAACAGCTTCTGACACTTGAAAACAAAGAACTGACGTGTGCGGAGCCAGGATACTCTGAGGACTGAACTCCCGCAGCATCCATCAGAATGTTCCCTGCGCTCTGCTGCACATGGATTAATTATGCGCACCAACACGTACACACTGTGCTTTACCTTGCGCAGTGGTTTTAGCTTGGTCTCCATGATGAATTCATACTTGCAGAGCTCGCAGCAGCGAGTGTCTGAGCTCTTGATCCATTGCTGCAGACAGGCCTGATGGACGAAGCGCAGGCTTCCCGTGCAGTGACACGGTGTGATCAGAGGGCTCTCTTCATCCCCCTCACAGTGACAAATCCTGCAAGAGCCAAAGAATACACTCAGAGGCCAGACAGCAGGAAAAAAGCAGGAAAAAAAGATCAAAAAGAGAAAGGGTGACAGGCAAAGCTGATAAATGTCTCCTAAAACTACAGCAAGTGTAGCTGTGGAAGATATGAGTTTTATTTTTGCTGATGCATTTAAGATTTTTCAACCGCAATTTTTAAAAAAGAGACATGAATTTCGCAGACTTGAAAACAGTGAAAATATAAGGCAAGGTTCTTCCTGTAAATGGCACAAATCAAAACAACATTTATGCCAAATAATATATGTTCCTGCAAAAGGAAAGCAAAAATTAAACTGAAAAGTATATTACGCTGACAAAAGGCACAGATGAAACAATACAACTGTCTGCAGAAGGCAAATGTTTTTAAATCTACTTTTACAATTCTGTTAATGTTCAGTGTCAAACTGCCCCTCTAAAACCAACAGTCTGTTTTTGACTTCTGATCATCATGTCACTGAAGTCCACATCTGAACGTCTGGTTGCTGTGTGAGATATGCTCACTCAGCCCACCTGTGCTCTGTGATGCGCCCACACAACCCAAGGGAGAAAAGCCTAAGGGCTCATTTACACCCCAAGTAAGTACATGTATATTTCAAACAGTGCAACTTTCACACAACGCTGGCACAAACATCAAGTAAAATATTCACTAGAGGGCACTGCAGACTGCTTTGACAACATCAAACATACAACCCCTGGCAAAAATTATGGAATCACTGGCCTCGGAGGATGTTCATTCAGTTGTTTAATTTTGTAGAAAAAAAGCAGATCACAGACATGACACAAAACTAGTAATTTCAAATGGCAACTTTCTGGCTTTAAGAAACTATAAGAAATCAGGAAAAAAATTGTGGCAGTCAGTAACGGTTACTTTTTTAGACCAAGCAGAGGGAAAAAAAAAATATGGAATCACTCAATTCTGAGGAAAAAATTATGGAATCATGAAAAACAAAAGAACGCCCCAACACATCACTAGTATTTTGTTGCACCACCTCTGGCTTTTATAACAGCCTGCAGTCTCTGAGGCATGGACTTAATGAGTGACAAACAGTACTCTTCATCAGTCTGGCTCCAACTTTCTCTGATTGCTGTTGCCAGATCAGCTTTGCAGGTTGGAGCCTTGTCATGGACCATTTTCTTCAACTTCCACCAAAGATTTTCAATTGGATTAAGATCCGGACTATTTTTTGACCCTATGTGTCTTTTTGCAAGGAATGTTTTCACAGTTTTTGCTCTATGGCAAGATGCATTATCATCTTGAAAAATGATTTCATCATCCCCAAACATCCTTTCAATTGATGGGATAAGAAAAGTGTCCAAAAATATCAACGTAAACTTGTGCATTTATTGATGATGTAATGACAGCCATCTCCCCAGTGCCTTTACCTGACATGCAGCCCCATATCATCAATGACTGTGGAAATTTACATGTTCTCTTCAGGCAGTCATCTTTATAAATCTCATTGGAATGGCACCAAACAAAAGTTCCAGCATCATCACCTTGCCCAATGCAGATTCGAGATTCATCACTGAATATGACTTTCATCCAGTCATCCACAGTCCACGATTGCTTTTCCTTAGCCCATTGTAACCTTGTTTTTTTCTGTTTAGGTGTTAATGATGGCTTCCGTTTAGCTTTTCTGTATGTAAATCCCATGTCCTTTAGGCGGTTTCTTACAGTTCGGTCACAGACGTTGACTCCAGTTTCCTCCCATTCGTTCCTCATTTGTTTGATTGTGCATTTTCGATTTTTGAGACATATTGCTTTAAGTTTTCTGTCTTGACGCTTTGATGTCATCCTTGGTCTACCAGTATGTTTGCCTTTAACAACCTTCCCATGTTGTTTGTATTTGGTCCAGAGTTTAGACACAGCTGACTGTGAACAACCAACATCTTTTGCAACATTGCGTGATGATTTACCCTCTTTTAAGAGTTTGATAATCCTCTCCTTTGTTTCAATTGACATCTCTCGTGTTGGAGCCATGATTCATGTCAGTCCACTTGGTGCAACAGCTCTCCAAGGTGTGATCACTCCTTTTTAGATGCAGACTAACGAGCAGGTCTGATTTGATGCAGGTGTTAGTTTTCCATAATTTTTTTCCTCAGAATTGAGTGATTCCATATTTTTTTCCTCTGCTTGGTCTAAAAAAGTAACCGTTACTGACTGCCACAATTTTTTTTTCCTGATTTCTTATAGTGTTTCTTAAAGCCAGAAAGTTGCCATTTGGAATGACTTTAGTTTTGTGTCATGTTTGTGATCTGTTTTTTTTCTACAAAATTAAACAACTGAATGAACAGCCTCCGAGGCCAGTGATTCCATAATTTTTGCCAGGGGTTGTAGCAATGCTTGAAGAAGTTGCAATAAAATTTCTACCACAAAAAACAGCAGCAGCAGCCTCTGTGGCTGTTAAATACTTTACGACCAGATTTAATTTCATCAAAACATTCTACCATTGTTAAAAACCTTCTTAGTGTTCTTTTGCTTTGAGGATGCATCTCGCTTTAACTTTGGTTACACTGCTCCTAAGATTACTGCCAGCATTCCTCAGTTTCATCTGTATCTATAGCCTAAGCTTTCACAAAATGGAAGCAAATATGGATGAAATATATGTACAGTGTCGACACAAACCTCCATCCAAATCCGTGTTTAACGATGAGCATAAGAGTCTTAAAGCTACAGTGTGCCAGATTTAGCGTGATCTAGTGGTGAGGTTGTAGACTGCAATATAACGCTGCCTGTCACAATTTTGTTTGCCTTCACGTTTTCAGGTCTTTGGCAACATGGCTTTACGCTCCCTTGTCTTCTCGTGACAAACAATATGTATCAGCCAACAGCCGTAGGAAGTGGGGGTGCTGGGGATACTGCCACATTACAAAAACAATTACCAAAACAAACATATGAAAACATTTAAAATGGTTTGCCTGTGGTTATGTAGACAAAAATTAATGTGGGATGACATTTATGAGAAAAGTAACCAATTCTGAATAAGTATCCTATAATGCCATAGCCTATAACGGAATCTGATAACGTTATTTGTAACACTTAACCTTTTTTCTAGTATCTATGGGTTTACTGATGCTGATAATGGTTTAAATGTAATATAATAAATTTTGTGCCATTTAAATATTGTGTGTAGCTTTTCTAGCCGTGCCCTTTTCAGCTTATAGCACCCCCAATCAGAATCCTCTTCCCATGGTCACGATATGTATTATCCTCCATTTGACAAAAATGAGGGTGGTCTTCTTTTTTTTTTTCTTCAGAATTACAGCCGTGCCACAAAATTGGAAAGGCAGTGCAAATATGCCCGTTTTGAGCTACTGTTTCAACATGGTGGATTCCATGAGGGGGCTCACTCCCATGTAGATATTAAGGGCTCATTCTGAGTTCATGAAAACATACTAATGAACAGATGGTTATGAATGTTATATTCCACTTCTGTTAATAAGTACTTCTAATTCTTACATTGTAGATTTAAGATTCCCTATGATGGCAAAGGGGGCGTGGCAAGGAGCAGTTTCTTTCAAATTAAAGTGGCAGGCACAGAAATAGGTGTCATCTTCAAGACCTGAAAAAGCGTTTTTCTGTGTCTGCGGCAAACATTCTAAACATATAAGCTATAAACTTTAATATCTGTTTTTAAGACATCCAGTGCCTTGAACTGTATTAGTTTGCTGAAAAAGTGGGAAAAGCTTTTAAGATGGTCTGGAGCAACATTCTTACAGGTTTTGTAATATTGCGTTTGGTCCCAGTAGGTGTTTATTTAGTGTTCAGAACACTGAACACAAATAACTGGAACATTTGATTTGGTGTGGACAGGTTTTTCCTCAGCGCTTCAAACCAATCAGACGTTTAGTGTCGAAACTAAGTGGTCCCCATCTCCTCCTGAAGCTCACACATCCCACTCACTCTGCTAGATTGGAGGACAGCAACTATTAGTCTGCCACGTTAAAGACGAGTGAGCTTCAAACCTGAACTGTCTGAGTTCTGAGGCGTTCCAGAAGGTTATCAGAACAACACAGCATCTCTGTACCAAAAACAAAAACAGACACAGAAACTAAGAACACTGTCAGTTCAGTGTGTTGCACCGTCACAGTCCTCAAGGAATTGGAAATAACCCCCACAATGGGCTGCAGCTTGGATGCGAAAGGGATGAAAAATATACTATAGAATAAACTTTACATAATTTAACTGCAGTGTTCACACTTAAAAGGGTGCAGGATACACAGAGTACTGTAAATCCCTTTTTATACTGATGGTTTGAACAACAGACGAATAAAAATTGTCCCCTGAGTGAGTTGCAGAGAGCTGAAGCATTTCTAATACATTCGGAGGAAGGTGAAACATGAAAACAAAGGCAGAGGGAGAGAAGGAGTGAAGAGGGAGAGAGCAGGGTCTTCACATGGGATCGTCTTTATCCTGGTTCAGGTGAGGATAAGGATGCAAAGACTATCTGTGATCACGCCTACATGTTTGAAAGTGAGCGAGCTGGATGATGATTAAAAAGTGGGGGCAAAAATAGGCCATTTTAATGGGTTTGAAAAAAAGAGGAGGGGGTGGAGAACACGACGACGACTGTGGGATCATGGGACTGAGAAGGCACAGATCTAGAAGTAGGTTTTTTTTTAACCCTGTTGATTATGATTTGGCTCCTTTGTTTGTTTACACATCTTCTAAGACCTGCACATACTGTATTGTTCTTTCAACAAAAACCAGCCCGAGGACTTGAATTCTCTTGGAGCTCACATCAAATGGTTGGTGCCTGCTGAAATTGACACACTCAAAAACATATGATAATGCTGATGTAGCATTCAAAGACACACACACAAAAAAATACTTACACCTCCACAAGCAGCCACAGTATGAATAAAGTGATCAGTGCACAACATAAGTAGGCGAGACACAAACCTCATTTTGCTGTAGAATTCAGCTTTTCACATAATTTCACTGCAATTTCACCAGCAACAGGCAATAAGGATTTTATATAAAACGTGCAAACATCTTCAGAAGGTCCCAAAAGGGAAATATCCCACAAGTAATGTGCAATAGGTTCAACAGCATCATTCATGGCAACTTGTACATCCCGTTCATTAAACAAGTCAACACTGTTGCAAAAGAAAAAAAAACTCCATATGTGCAAGGGCGCACACAGAGTGCACAGATTGATGTCTTAATTTGGATACTGATTTGGTCCAAGTTTTATGCTGGATGACCTTCCTGACATAACTCCACATTCCATGGAGAAATATGGCAGGGGCGGGGACCTTCCGCACTAAAACCAAGCCCACTAACCACTTGGTCAGCACCCCTGCCCGCTGACTAACATCTTTAAAAATTAAATTGATATTTTTTGACATGGATGCATATATATGAACTTTCCAGCAGGTGTCAGCACACCACATGATGTCTTGCATTTGATACAGACTATGGAACAATGTTCCAAAATGCTGCAGAACAGTGATTTGAAATTTCCATCAGTAATTCAAAGTGCTGACGAAAAGATTAGGTGTCATCACTAGCCGCACATTCTATCTATTCTTTAATTCTGTCTCTGTCCTGCCCCTCACCACCAAGGTTATGTTGTATGTTTTGTTACATATTTGGCCACACAGTGGTTCCCGTGGTTGCTAACTTAGGAGCTGAAGGCGGGTGTGTCACCCAGCAGGTGGCAAACATCAATTAGGTGTATTATGTAGAGGGGCTAGAGGGTTGGAACGGAAATGGTGTAGTTCCAAACTAGAGGTGTTTCACCTTGCGTGGCGTGAAGCTATTTTAGATTATAAGCATGCTTTATTGGCTACGAAGCAGGCGTATTATTCTGAATTGATCAACAAAAACAAGCATAACTCAAAGTTCTTGTTTGATACGGTGGCATTTCTTATTCATGGACAGCCACCTGTTGGTCGTTCTCCTTTTTCAGCACAGGACTTTCTGGACTATTTTGAAAAGAAAATAGAAGATATTAGGTTGAGCACATCTCAGCATACTTTGGTTGAATCATTGTATCCAGCTACTGAGCTGGGGACTACTACTGAGGTGCTACCTAGATTCACGGAATTTAACAGTATCTCACAAGGTGTGCTGACGAAACTCGTGATGTCTACTAGAAGCACAACTTGTTTATTTGATCCTATACCAACAAAATTGTTTAAGGATCTTTGGCCCATTCTTGGGTTGACTGTGCTGGAAATTGTTAACCTTTCTTTAAACTCTGGATCTGTTCCAAATTGTTTTAAATCTGCAGTGGTTAAACCACTACTCAAGAAATCTAATCTTGATCCTGGTGAATTGAAAAATTATAGGCCGATATCAAATCTATCATTCTGCTCTAAAATTCTGGAAAAGGTGGTTTCACGGCAGCTTGTGGACTATCTTACTGAGAATGACCTTTTTGAGCCACTGCAGTCTGCTTTTAGACGACATCACTCCACAGAAACAGCACTTATTAAAGTAGTTAATGATCTTCTGCGAGCAATGGACTCGGATACTACTACAGCATTGGTGTTGTTGGATCTCAGTGCTGCGTTTGACACAGTTGATCATCATATTCTACTTGATAGGCTAGAAAACTGTTTCGGGATTACTGGAACTGCTCTTGTGTGGCTGACGTCTTATCTGTCTGGTCGTTCCCATTGTGTTTTGTGCAATGACACTACCTCTGACTTTAAGGGCATGAAGTTCGGGGTTCCGCAGGGATCCGTTCTGGGTCCCTTGCTTTTTTCCCTGTATAAGGCACCCCTTGGGAACATTTTGCGGCATTTCGGGGTTGCTTTTCATTGTTATGCTGATGATACTCAGTTGTATATGCTGATAGCTGCTGGAAATCCTGTCCACATAAAATCTTTACAGGACTGTCTTGCAGCAGTGAGAAGTTGGATGTCTAGCAACTTTCTACTTTTGAACTCTGATAAGACTGAAATTATGGTTCTTGGCCCAGCAAGACATCGGCACCAATTTGATCAGCTGGCGCTTAGCCTAGGTTCATGTGTTATACATCATACTGACAAAGTGAGGAACCTTGGGGTAATCTTTGATCCTACGTTGTCCTTTGACCTCCACATTAGGGACATTACGAGGACTGCTTTCTTTCATCTGAGAAATATAGCAAAGATTTGCCCCATCCTGTCTATGGCTGATGCTGAGATTGATTCACGCATTTGTCTCTTCTAGATTGGATTATTGTAATGCTTTATTTTCTGGTCTGCCGCAGTCTAGCATTCGAGGACTTCAGTTGGTGCAGAATGCTGCTGCCAGAATTTTGACACAAAGTAGAAGGTTTGACCACATTACTCCCATTCTGGCATCCCTTCATTGGCTAACGGTTTCTGCCAGATTGGATTTTAAAGTTTTATTGTTGGTTTATAAAATTGTTCATGGACTGGCGCCTTCCTACTTGGCGGACTTGGTTAAGCCCTACGTACCTGCGAGGCCTTTGCGTTCGCAGGGCGCAGGGCTTCTGTGTGTTCCGAGGATGAACAAAAAGTCTGTGGGGTATAGAGCCTTTTCCTACCGTGGTCCGGCTCTTTGGAATGATCTACCTGCTGTTATTCGGCAGTCTGACACGGTGGAGATTTTTAAATCAAGACTGAAGACCCACTTTTTTAGACTGTCTTATCATTAATTTTTTAATCTGTTTGTGTTTGCTTTGTAATTTCTTTTTATTCTACTGTGTTTTATCTTTTAACTGTGCTTTTCTTGCTTTTAATTTTGAATTTAGATTAATTTGTGTTGTTGTGAATTATGTGAAGCGCCTTGGTGCGACTTTGTCGTGATTTGGTGCTATATAAATTAATAAATTAAATTAAATTATGTACCAGCTGCACGATTAATCATTAAAATCACAAGCTCAATTCATATCTGTTTTCATGACAATAATTCTGATGCATTTTTCTTCAAAGCATCAGCTGCAACAACACAAGCACTTCTACTTTCTATCTTAAACGTCAAAGCTGCATTAGAGCACGTGATACAAAGCAGAGAAAACTCAAAGTAAATTCAGTGAAAGCGAGCGAGAGAGACAAAAGCTCTTATCAAAACTTTAGCTTGATTAGACTTCAAACGGGCAACATGGGTGTCTTTCCTCTGGTGTGTGTGTGTGTGTGTGTGTGTGTATGCATATCTCAAGGACGGATGCTCACGGAACAGAACAGGTGTGCAGCTGCTGAGAGTTTATGTCTGCTTTGGTGTCTCGAAATGGATTCAACTTTACCAAAGCCACAAAGAATACATCAGGTCGCCTTGAACAATCTTAAAGTTTCATGACTACGTTGATCAAATTATTATGTTTCACAGTGTTTTACGAACCATGATGGAAATCTTTGTTGTCGATGGCGCCAGACATTTAGTACACTATGTCACTGTAATGCCAACTCCCCACAGACTTTTGGGACACTTTTTATAAATGAATGCAATAAATGTTTATGGTGTGTGTGTGTGTGTGTGTGTGTGGAGGGTGGGGGTGGGGACTTTAGAGAGAATGGTAATCTCATGTCCAAATAAGAAAAATGCGAATAATTTTATCCACAATCATGCATCACGACTGGATTATAGCGGCAAAACAAAGATGTTTTTTTGCTCAATTGATTGGTTTCATCAAAGTTAACCACAGACTAATCTGGTCTTTGTCATTCAAGGGGCTTACAAATTTAGGATGACAGCATTTATTGTTTGAGTTACTGTTTGCAGAAAACTGGGTTGGACCATCCCACTCACCCAACAATCCATCCATCATCTACATTTTTGCCAAGTGCAGGGAATATCCATGCAGCAGTACTAATCTCCTTCAGGCATAAATTCAAGATTTAATTTGGATCGTTTGAGCAGCCAAACATACTCTGCTTAATGCAAATTTTAAGATGGCAACAACGCTGTTGGAGTATGTCAACATTAAAATGGGGTGGGGTGACCATAAACTCCACAAACTGCGAAGGGAAACAAATTCAGCGACATTACAGCTCTCCTTTCTTCCTGTTCTTCCTTCCTGATCTCCATCAGTGTGTCGTCCACAGATCACTTCCCTCCAGCTAGTCTTTGGTATATGGCCTCATGTTTTTTGTATTTATTTTCTAATGAATTTTTTAGTGCAGATACCTTTTGTTTTCCTCTGCAGATATTCACAGGGGTGATATGAGGCAGAGTGCAATAGAAGGCATTTTCCTCTCTCCTCTTTTCAGTTGGAACAGTTTAAGCTTTGCCTTCTGCCAGAGTCACACGGATCAGCGGAAAAGCACAATTCAATTAGCAGTAACACCCCTAGAAGCAGTCTTCCTTTTCTTATTTCTGCAGAGGGGATTAATCGCCTTTTTGTTCTTGTTCTTGCCTTAAGGGAGAACAATACATTTTTAAACAAAGTCATATTTTTGAATAAAGGTTATAGAATTACACAGATACTCAGGAAAAATATCAAAGAACATTTGGATGTGATGTTTATAGACATGTTTCTCTTCGATTATTTAGTCAAACTTAACACAATTAATTGCAAAGCCAAATCCACTGAAAACAAAATGCATTGCTGCACAGATCATTTATGAACAAAAACTGAAAGTGCCCTTCTGGATCAGCAAAACCCACCAATTTCACAAGTGGATTAGTTCACAATCCCGGGGTTGGGCTTGGGCTGTAGAGTTGCTGTAGAGTTATCATATCACAGCGGATCCAAAGTGGGTCTGCATGTTGATTTGGCACAAGTTTTACGCCGGATGCCCTTCCTGACGCAACTCCACATTGCATGGAGAAATGTGGCAGGGGTGGGGTCTGAACAGGGAACCTTCCGCACTGAAGCCAAGCACACTAACCACTTGGCCACTACCGCTGCTACGCTTTTATATATAGACAATTCTTAAAACTTTATTTATGCAGAAAAGTTAAATTACATAAAGATATTTTTATATGGCTCATCAATTAATCTTAGTGCCGAATTATCCTGATTAAACATTTTAGTTGTTAAAAATCCACAGAGAGACAACACAAACTGTTTTTTCAACTCTGAGCTGCTGCATAAAACGACAAACACAGCTCACCACATCCAGCACTGATATATCGAAAATACAGGGACAGGATTACCGGTACACATACAGAACGTCTTATACTGGTACTTTGATAATGCTGTAATCTGGCATAGACCCCTAGGCTGTACCATAAATCGTATGAGCAGCATCATCGCAATGTACGAATATGCAACGGTATCACAACAGGATGTGAAAACATTAAGTAAGACTAATTAATTCAAACATGTTACTCGCCAACCCTTTTTAATGATAAAACAAAAGAAGAAGAAGAAAAAAAAAACTTGCATTGTTCTCATCCTGTATGACTGATATACAAGAGCAGCCTCTCTGATATAATTAACTTTGTTTAAGGTTTTTTTGGATGCACAAAGTTTGTTTCAAGTGACTGCATGTCACTTTTCAAACTTTTTCACAAGTCGCCACAAACGTGCTCACAACGTGCTCACCAGTAGTAAACTGTAGGAATGGAGGTTCCTGGAAATGGGAAACTTATGTGCCAACCACCACACAAAACTGACCTCAAAAGTATGACACTGTAAACTTACCAAGTGCTCCGAGTGTTTGTAATGCAGTGTGTGTTTAGGACTTTTATTATGAAAGAAACCTTGCAAAAAGGAAATCAATTTCAACTGCGTGTAATTATTTCAGGAATTATTTGGATGGAGCGGTTGTCTATCTGGGTAGTTGCCATCCAGGACCCAAAGTGGTTCCATGGTGTCATGGATGCAGCAAAGCGTGCTCCCAGACTTGGACTGTGAAGAGTCCTCCAAACAGGCACACCACTCGGCAACTCTCAGGACTTTTTTTTTTGTTTGCAGCACCAGACCAATTCTGGTCCACCACACCACTAGTGCCCCGTCTTTCACTTGGATGTAACAGTTGGCTCGGTGGTTTGTCGTGATGATGCAAAGTGGTATTTGCTGTGGACCCAAATTTTACTGTGAACCCAAGTCATTTTGAAATGATCAAATTTCAAAATGACTGGCCAACAAACAATGCGCAGTCATGAGCAAACTAATAAAATCGTACACATTCCAAAATCTCATTTTCTTGTTTTGAGGGGCATTTTGGACAGAAGAGAGTCTTTGCTCAGAGATGGGGGAGAGAATCACAAATAAAGGTCTCCCAGCTTGGGTTCAAAGGAGACACGTTTCAAACTCTAAACTGAACCATAACCACTTGACCACCACTGCATCTCTCACACTGCAAAACCTTTCAGAAAGACTACTTTGTTGACACAGTAAAAAAAGCTCTTAAGAGTTCAATACACATTGAGAGGACCATTATTCACAAATCAATACATCATGATATTTTTACTGCAGCGTTACAAGCGTGCAAGTCAAAAGGTGACATGGCCAATAAGAAACATGGCATAACCTCTGAGCTGACTGCCAGATATAATGTATACTTTTTGAAATAGTGTAAACAGAAGAGTTGGATAATAATTTACAAGGCACTCCTCTGTGAAAAACAACCACACGCTCAGCTACAGTTAACCCTTGCTCTCGCCTTACATTTCAATCACCTGACAGACAGAGCTGGCACGACATGTTTGTTTGTGTGTGAGGTTATTTCAAGCCAGTAATCTACCTCTTGGTCTCTGGCCTTCACCTCACCAATTCTAAGCTTGTGTTTCTCTGGTTTGCCATCAGCACACAGCTGACGTACAGACTGTAGCGCAGGGGGGAAAACGACAGACACATATAAGTGACATTCCTTCGTTTTGAAAACTTAAAGTCACCTTGATAATTGCATGCAATATGGCGTGCCAGTGCGTAAACTCGCTGTAAACTGTGCACAAAGAAAATTTTGAAATGTTCAATACTTCTGGCAGGCATAAATTTTGTGAACTAGTCGTGAACATTGCACAACCTATTTTAAAACACTGTATGTCAATGCGTGTCACTGCGCATCTGAACGATTATGACAAGATGTTACATCTATAATAAACTTAACTTTATAGATACATTATCAAACTCATAAAAAGAAATGAAAATGCAACTGTTTTACCAAGCCACTACAATATATATAAGTAATTACCTTTGAGACAAGATTCCAAATGCGTTCGCCACTGCACGATGTGCATGAGACGACCTGCAGCTATAGATACAATTTCTCTGATTCTGGAAGCGATGAAAGAATGGTTTCATCAGCTAAGTTCTGAGTGCAAATGTGTCATCTGCTATGAAATTGTTATTTATCTAGCGTGGTGTAAAGTGGCACAAAGCGCGGCATCCAGCATGACAAAGCGGGTAACACTGGCACAACAAATTGCGTAGCAGTGCAGGGATCAAGTTCATGCAAGTTTCAAGGTGCAATAACACTAATGAATTCTCAAGTGGAATACTGACAGCAAGGGACTCTAACCGAGATGCAAAACAGGCTCAGCAGTTTCTTTATGAGTTCCAATTTCAAATCTTACCTGCAGGGGTTGGAGAGCCACAAGTGTAATAGAGAGACAGGTCTGTAATCAAATATTACTACCATACAGCCTGGATCCACCAATCAAACATTAGAGCCACTGCCTTGTCTGAGTGTCTTGTTGACGCACTCAGACAGACTTCATCACTCCAACTCTGTTTGATGTTACCAGTTACCAGTCTGCCTCTGTTCTGCAATTTTTTCTGAGAGACATACTTCACCACAATTCTATTAAACATTCTACCCCAACATCTGTCATCCCTCTTTTTCTTAACACCTTTGTTAACACTTTTCCCTTCCATTCCTGCATCAAAATGTCTACCTGGTGTTTATACGACAAGCACTAACTTATGAGAGAAATCAATCACAGATCTCACAGCCCAAGTGCCACCCCTTAACACCCCATCGATCTAATAACAATGAAAAATTGCAGAAACCCATCTTTACAAGAAGGATGGAACACAGGGTGCTGCCGAACTACGAAAAGCTGAAATTATACGGCATCAAATAGTGTCACGTTTAAGCTGCAGACAAACAAAAGAGGGTGATTAAGGACAAACTCCAAGCAGTTTGTAAAAACAGTTAAAGCTGTTGAATTTCAAGATATTTCTAGTTACACTATGCAGCTCTTTACTACTCGACAGGGCTCTTGCATTCACCACTACATCACAGCACTTGGTCACTAACATGTTACAGGAAGGGTGGGTATGGACTACACCATCCAGACAGTCACCCACCTGCAGCAGTCCCCAAATATTGAACATGGTGACAGTGGCCCAGTTTTCTCTACCAAAGGGGATGAGACACTGTCCAGATCACTGTCCTCATCCATGATGCACAGCGGGGCTTGTGGAATCCCTGATGCGGCGACGGTGGAGGTATCCTGGGATGCCGACTGGCCTATCCCCTTGGAGTTGCAATAGGTGAGTCCTGGTCATCCTCAAACACATTATCATCACCCATGAGGTTCTCAGCTGCAATCTCTGACTCACTACCTTCCAGTAGGGTGCTAGACGACTTGCTGGTGTGGAGGTGAGTGGCATAGCTGTCCAATTCCGAGCACTGCAAGCTGGATGAGGTTGAGGATCGAGAGAAGGGGAGAAAGAGACGGAGGATATGGGAGCTGGGGGAGTGGTGATGGCGGATGTTGTTATTAGGGTGGAAGAGTCAGATGGGAAGCAATGGATGGGAGGGATGCTCACCACATATTTGTAGTTGTTGGAAAAGGAAGTGGCAAGGTGGGAGTGGGCACATGTTGAGGTTAGATTTGGGTTAGGTTGGTGTGCGGATGCTGTTGCCAGCTTGTCGTTGATTGTGTGCGGTCTTTGATTAATGCTGAGCGGCTGAGCTGGTTCTGGCTTCAGTTCGAGCTCTCCCTCTGAGCAGGTGCGGTCAATAAAGTGCAGACTCCGGCAGAGACTGTCCACGCGCTGACCCATATCATTCAGCGATGCAGAAAACCTGAGAGAGCTGTTGGTATGGATGTTGACAGAGGACGGGCAAAGCAAACAGAGCCAATCTCGCTGCTTGGAGGCCTGGAGGGCATCTACGCAGAACGTGGCCACTGAAATACCTGCTGAGCCGTGACTGGTTTTACCATTAGAATTCAGCAGAACCACAGCTGTCTGCTTTCCATGGCCCTGATCCTGACTGCTGGTGTGAATTTGTTTGTAAATACATGGTCAAGGTACAGGACAACAGGAGAGGAACGACAAAGAACAAAGAGCGGAGTAAAATGAGAGAAAACATGCAGTTGAATACTGTGGGAATTTGAAAGGAAAAAAAAAAAAACAACCCCGCCAACACACAGAAGGGAACTTTTTCCAGCTGGAATACATACAATAAAAACCATTTTATAGCAGCTTATGTGCATTCCAAGCAATACCAAAGTGAACGTGTAGTGCACACTACACTAATGAATAAAAATATCTTTTCTTTTGACAGGTCAATACATCAGCTAAAAAATAAACCAGAGCAGAAAACATTACTGCTCTAGAAAAGGTTGGAGACTGAAGGCTGCAAGTGGTGTGTGTGCACGTGTGTACCTGCAGATGTCTTGGCTGGAAGGAGAAACTGACGTCCTTGAGAAGCTGCATGGAGCATTGACAGAAGTCGGACTCCCCGCCTAGTAAACAGACAACAAAAATAGAGTTTAGAGGCCAGCTACACAAAAATGAAATACACCCCACCACAAACCAGAAGTCATGCAACACCTGTGTTATTTCATAAATTGAAGAAACCATATTTTATGTTATGTTGCTAAAGATGTCAAGAAAATAAAGCAAAAACACGCTGCCGCTGGGTTCGAGCTGTGTAGAAGTGAACATGTGCCATGCACTGATGTGCAGGATGACAGAAAGGAAAAACTCAAGACAGGCAGTTAATCTATGTGATTAAAGCAGTGGCAGGCAAAAGATGTCTGCATCAAGAGACAAAGCAGCACTGCAATGAAATACAGCGAGGAGACAAAGTCCCAGAAAGGCTGGCAAATGCAAGGTTACAAAATTTTTCAGCATTTACAGACAGGTCAGATGGATGTGCCTGTCGGGACAGAGCTGATAATAAAAAGCAGCATGAGCTGTTGAAGCCTTCAACAACATCTAGTCAAGTGTCCAGTATTACTTTGTTATACGCAAGATGAAACTATTCCAAGGTCTTTAGGTTGCTAAAATAAAGACACAGAAGGCATGTAGGCCCATTAAGAAACTACAGTAATTACCAATCGATTCTAACAGTTACTAACTAAAGTGGAATTATAGCTTGTGGCCTGATACAAATCAATCCACAAGTCAATATTGGCGCTGCAGCCAGTTTCTGTCTGTCCCTGAATAGTTCAGATTCTCTTTAGTCAGTCAGTCATTATTAATCACACAAAGACAAATGTATAAGAACAAGAATAATCGGCTGCTTTTTTAATGTATTTTCTCTATTGTGTTCATCTTGCGCAATAACTTCTGTGCACAGCACTAGAACCAAGCTTATTCGAGGTCTGAAGAGCCCCCCCTTATGCAGGTTTTCACCAAGCTAAAATAGGTCATCAGTGGTCTTCTAAACTGTGATTGTGCAGCCAAAACTACTCCACAGCCACTACAGTGATAGAAACTTAACAGCTTACACTTTAAGTATGTAAGAAATGCCATTTCTGTGCATGAGGAAAAGAGCTGCTGCAACTGTAAAAGCTACGTAAAAACCCACCATCAATGCATGTTTTTAATAACATGCTGGGGGGAGCCAGATTTGAGCAGGATTCACACAGGTGTGAAAGCAAATGTGGCTATAAACCAGCTTCTCGCAGGGATCATGATGTCATGCTTCCTCACTAAGTTTGTGTGGTGAAAGAGCATTCTCACTGTGCCGGTGCTCAGTGGGGCTGAGCAAGGACAGTAAACAACCTCTCCCCTTGTGCTAAATTCACACCCTGCCCTGGAGATTTGGAAAAAATCAGAAGCCCAGTCTGAAGCATCGGAAAGCCACAAGCAAGCAACAAGTAACAAGCAAGTAGAGGACAAACGATAAACATGTAACCACAGGGGAGGAAGACCATCTGCCTGATGTCTGCTCAAAGTTTTGAGCATACATAAAACTTTCCGGTGTACATCAGCTGAAAAGGAACATTTAAGGAATGAGAAAAGGAGTTTTACAGAACAAAAACAAACACAAACTGATATCCAAAATTCATATCAGTTCATGTTTCCTTGATCAGTCATAGTGTGATAAGCGCTTCAGTGAGACTGCAAAGGTGGTGAAACAGCTGAGGATGAAGAATGCTCCACGGAACAGTGCTATCATGACCCGAGCATCTTCAAATGCGTGGAGATGCCACTTTAAATCATATTGCAAAAAAAAAAAAAAAATGTCCTTCCTTTTGGAAAACATCACCTGGACCATTAAAATTTCAACAACTATAGGGGGGTTGGTCTGCCCAATGTGCTGGGCAAGGTACTTGCAAGGATCAATCCTAACAGGATTTAATGCCTGCTGTTTGTGGCTGAGCTACCACGACAGTCTGGTTTCATGCTCAAGAAGTCAACCATTGACTACATCCTAGCTCTGCAAGCATGAATACTGTTAAGGCTTCTTTTGTTGATTTTCACAAAGTGCATGGCTCAGATGATCAGACTGCTCTGTGGGAATTCCTGAAAATTCACAGGATCCCCAACAAGTTGCTCGAAATCATAGTCAACTTGTATAATGGCACTCTCAGTGCTGTATAGTGTGGGGGCAGAGTGTCTGACTTCTTCATAGCACATTCTGAGATTCACCAGAGATGTGTTCTGGCTCTTACTCTGGTCAGAGCCTCCACAGACTGGGTTTTGGGCAGGGCCATGGAGTTCAGCAACTTCCATGCATTTGCCAGAGAGAAAATGTTCACTGATCCTGACTTTGTGGACAATACTAAAATATTTGTGGACTCCATGGTTGCCCTGATTGCAGCATATATAATCTGAGAGTAGTCACAGTGTCTGGGTTTGTGACTGTCTTGGAAAAAGACTAAGACACTGTCTTTTAATGATGTCTTGGGCTCAGCCTTCTGCTTGGGGTCAAAGTGTTGAATGTATTGAAGCATTTACTTTTAACAACAGTGACATTCATGTTTCAGAGCTCAGCTAATGAGGTGAAGAGAATTCATGCTGCAGAAGGAAGCTCCCAGCTGTCAGGGTTCTGGTGCTTCAAGTCTTGATGTATGAGTGTGACATTTGGATTCCAGAAACAACCTAAGGTGATGATTGGATGTTTCTGGTACTAGATCTCTCTTGAGAATCCTTGGATACCACTGGAATGACTGCATCAAAGGACTGGTTACTTAAAGAGACCCAGGTGAGGCATAATGCTTGCACTGTGAGGGAACATCAGCTACCACACTACAGCTATGTAGTGTGCTTCACTGGGCCCAATCCAGCACTCAGATGCCTCAACTACTGCAACTACTGGAAAAAGGTTGAGGGGATACCAGTGTAAGAACTGCGTGGGAGACAGAAGGCTACTTTTAGAAGGTGGGGATGGATCAGTGGTCTGCTAAGTGGTTGTCTATAAAGATCCAGGGCAGTTCTGTCATGAATGTGGTGATGTGCAGCACTGGTGTATGCTCCCTAAACTCACTAGAGTGCTGCCGCATAGAACACTGAACAAATAAAATTAATCACATTTTACCTCACATCTATGCAGGCTCATTGTATTTGAGGTTTTTAAGACGAATAACCTCTCTGGTACTTAACCTGTCCTATTTATTCAGGGTCAAAGGCAGCACCAAGCTGGACGGCACTGACAACAACCTGACCGTCAACATGTTCCTCAGTGACACCATGGCAAAAGATTGAATACAGCTCCATGGTGACACTTTATAATAATATAAAACCTAAATGTTTCCCTCGTTTCCACAGCAAAAATAATGGTAATAGAATATGCTTAGTTACACCAACATGTGACCAAAAACTGAAGACTTTTTTTTTTTAAAGAGAGGCACATCGTACATTCCACTGATTGCAGAGAACAATAACTCATTCACTATTTTAACTCAGCTGTGTAGACATATGGTTGAAGGCTATCTATTAAAACTAAGGTAACTAACAATGCTGCCCTGTCTCCTTCTGAATTGAGCTAAATAACAGAGCGACAGGCGCAGCTGAAGAATAATCACTAGCTTCGTAATACACTGTACAAGTTTCTCCTTCATTCACCGACACATTAACAATCTGCTCTCACATAATGTTTGTCTTAGGACCTTCAGCAATAACCGAAACAGGTTTCAATATTCTACACAACTGCTTAGAAAATACATGAGGCAGCACTGGTACTGCCACATGTATTGTTGTTAAGCTGTAAAGTGAGAAAAGTAGTTTATACTTTAATTTGTGCATTCACTTGTGGCGCTCTGGCTCTGGTGTGCAAACTGTATCTAAACACTCACAACACATTTAGTATTTAATTAACATCTGTTTATTGTGCTTGATGACACAAACAAATACTCTGATCATAAATCCTTGTTTAACCTCTCACCCGCTCCATGTAGTGCTGCTTCTGTACATAAATGATCCTCTTCCTCCCCCACTTGTTTTTACTTCAGTCGCACAGTCCTTGAGAAAGACTGCTGCCTTGGATGTGATTATTTAATTATTCTTCTCAGTGCTGCCATATTTTATTGTTTGGTTTTGCAAAACGAATGCGTCATGACATCAGACGGCATGTCATAACACCAAACTCTATTTAGCAAAAAGGTAAAGAGGGGTAGATCTACATTTTACACACAGAATGTTTCTCAGGAAACTAATTTAAATCAGAATCAATAAATAAAAACTGGAAAAGGCCAAGGGGATGTTCATGCATCACCTGGCTGCAACAGATAAATGTCCACATTTGTGAGGTGGGGATGGACCAGCGGTCTGCCTGAGTGGTTGTTAAGGGTGATTCCATAGTGTGGTGGATATGGTGCCGTGCAGTACCAGCTTATGTTGCCAGACCTGACCTGAAATAACTGATAAAACCAGAAGAGGTTTGCTCTCAACACTGAACTTTAGGATCTTTCTGCACACATGCACGCACACATGTACGCTCACACAAAGGAGGGAACAGAAGAAAATTAAAGGCGTGGTAACTTTTCTTGTGACGTGTCACTGTTGCAGCCTTTGCAGAGGTTCTCCATCTCAAAATGTTCTTTTAAACTCAGATTTGAGTCTGATATGAGGATTTGTTTTCTGCACAGAAGTTACACTATTGTTATAGAGGAAAAAATATTACCACCTCTGCTACAGAAGAAGTCAAAAGTTATGTGATTTTTTTTAACATCTCCAAAAATTTGTTGCTAAAATGGTCCTCATTGTTGGGAAGGTGTCGTGACACGGACCCACAACAGGGGGTGTTAATGAACGGACAATGGATAAGCCAAAAGTAACAATTTAATGTTGTGAATCGCACAACGAAATACAGACAATAACAATAATGTGGGTTGTCAAATATACACAAGGTGACGTGTGGGCAGGCTCAAAGATAGAAGACGTCTGGCGAGAGAAGAGCCGGATCCCACACAGCTTCCACCACCAACGGATCTGAAGAACACCAGAGCCGCCAAGCCCTGTGCCCCAGGTGGCCACTGTCTTCAGCAGTCAGACCCGGTACTGCTGGCAGAAACAGAAACAGTTAATGGTGGGTGTGTGAATACACACCCAGCAATCGTGTAAAGCTTAGTTCCTCCGGGAGGGAGAACCTCCACCTCCAGACACAGAATCACCCATGCAGCTCCTGTCAGTCACTCTCCCTGGAAGGAGTGTGAGGCGAAGACATCGCAAGTCACACTATCCGCCAATCCAGTTACAGACTGAGTCCACAGGATACACGGCTGCACACAGAACAATGTTCAACCACTCAGAAAATCACAGCAGAGAAAGATTACCTGGAACGGTAGCTGATTTCTCGGCGAGGAGGTGGAGTTGCAGTCCGGCTTATATGGTGATGAGTTGAACGAGTGACAGCTGGTGCTGATAAGTGACAGCTGTCACTCCCAGCGGCTCCGACGCCCTCTCGTGCTTGAAGCCCGCACTCCAAGCAGGGCGCCATCTGGTGGTAGTGGGCCAGCAGTACCTCCTCTTCAGCGGCCCACACAACACTCATTTTATTTCTGCACAGTATTTCTGTTGATCTGAATCTGAAAATTTCTTTTTATGCTTCTTCAATTTCCTTGACATGGTGATATATGATAGAGTTTTTCTTTATTATTTAATTCAGTAGCAATATCCACCCTTTTCAGGTTTCAAATCCTGCAAAACCTCGGAGAGGTCGCCACGCTGCGAGATCTCAGTAACATTGAGAACTGCATTGAGACGCTCTGATCCGGCTGCACTTTAACCGCTGCACACGGACAACACCATTAACATCGCAACATAAAACTATTTTTATATTGTGCCTAAAACTCTCGTGAATATATTCTCTGGGTTTTTTAGACGTTATTACATTTGTTTCATGTAAACACATGAGAATCACAGGCTGTCTCTCCGTTATGTTCAATGGGAGCTGCTGTGAGCGCCGCTCGCTTCCTGATCATGTCGTCTGGGGGAAAGTGAAGTTTGCTCTTTAACGTCTTGATTATTGTTCTTTACAACACTGTCCTCTTTGTTCCAGACTAATATCTATATATGTCTGAAATTCGGTTTCCGTTTATTAAATTCCACACAGATTAAACATAGCAGACACATTATTTGTTATAACTGTTTTAGCAAGATTATTAACGTGATGAAAAGCATAAAAAATTACATTTTTGTAGTATAATATTCATTTACAACTGTCATCATGTGGATTCTCTATGTTGTTTTGACTGCAGTGACTCTCTGGCGTGAAAGGGATTATGGGATACATGAAAACCCTGGATGTTCTTATGACATCGCAAATGTCAAAACTGGATAAAAGTAAAACTTTGCTGCCATTGTCAGATGGCAAAGTATGCAGCCAGCTAGTTGTTATGGCAAAATATGGCACGTTAAAAATGTAGACAAAGGTCATGAATGCCCTTGTGATGCTAAGATTTCAACAGTATGACGCATCATGACGCAAAAGGGATAAGGAAGGATTAGACTGTTGGAGGAAAAGCCTAGGTACTGCAATTAAACACTGACACAGTAACCAAATTTGAGTCACAACCACAAGCACTTCTACCAAGACCAAACACAGAAATCAAACAACAGTGAACATGTTTTTATGAGAAATGTAAGCCGCGCAATAATAGAACATTTCTTTTGTTGATGCACATTAGAGATTTAATCAGGGTGATTTTTCTAGTAGCAGTTATGCAGAAGGCTGAACAAATGGCCAGTCTTTTTTTTTTTGGCGTTTAAGATGACCTTAAATCACGTCCATCCATCTTCAGCTCATGGAGACGCTTCACGCTGACAGCAGCTTTAGAGAACACAAGGAAATCTTTGTCCTTCATCTCTTTAATTAAGGAACTTCATGAACCTTCGTGAACCTTGAAGCAAACTAAAAAACCACTTCAGCAGGCTGGGCGGTGACTTCTGATATTGATCTCTTGACATGTTAAACAAAAGATTTTTGACGAGTGCACAGCAGTTTGACCACAGATGACAGCCTTTTCTGGAACTGTGTTCACAAACATTTTTTGTTTTAAGCTTTATCCCTGAGAAATTATACTAAACGCTGCAGCAAATGAAATTCTAAGAATTGTTTTTGCCTTAAGTCCTTTTCAATTAGTTTATTTCCACACACCTCAGAATGCACCATCGTACATGTAGCGACTATAAAATGTGTTGTGATTCTGACTCCTCCCAGTTACTCCCCTTGAGACCCAACTCGCAATCTCTGACATGGGAGAAAACACGCTGAACAGTCGGCTCAACACCCGGCTCTGTAGTCACATGGCCAGAGTATCCCTTCAGATTTCGGGGGAGTGAGGCCCATTGACTGCTATTGCACAGAGACTCTGCTGGCCCTCAGTCACATACACATTTGGTAACCTGGGTTTGTGAAACTGCACAACAGCAGAAGACTTTATAGTGAGGCTTTTTTTGTTGCGATATTCTCCAAAACGGAGGTGGCAGTGGTGAGCAACTCCTGACTGAAAGCAACGGGCAGTAGACAAACACTTAACCAGTAGAAGCCACTTAACCCTGCTGTCATTACAATACAGTCTAAAAAGAAATCTCATGTAAAATAAGCAAAATTTTTAACCTCAGAACCTTCACAGCAACAATGGTGAGGGACAATAATTTCACCAAATCTGAGGGCCTGTCCACACGTCCATGGTTACTTTGTAAAATGAGGATTTTAATATGTATTTTGGCCTTTGTCAACATGCCAACTGTGTTTTACATCACTGAAAATGATGCGTTTAAAAAACTTCTCAAGGTGAAGCTTATCAGAACCTCAAGTGTTATGTATAGACAAGGAAAAGAGTTTTTGTCTTCTCTGATTGGCCAACATGGCTAAAGAAGTTAGAATTATGTCGCCACATGTTGCTTTTGCACGTTAGTGACAGTACAATGTGTTTTGCATCTTCATGTAGACAGATTTTATTTTTGTTTATTTTTAAATAACAGTGCTTAGGTGGTCGCCACACCAGATCAATGGTTTCCATCTCAGCCTGTCCTCTGTAACTTCCTCTGTCACACCAACCACCTGCATGTCCTCCCTCAGCACATCCATAAACCTCCTCTTTGACCCTCCCTCTCCTCCTGCTGCTTGGTGGCTCCATCCTCAGCATCCATCTCACTATATACCCTGGGTCCCTCCTCTGCACATGTCCAAACCATCTCAATTTCACTTCTCTGACTGTCTCCAAACTGTCCCACCTGAGCTGTCCCTCTGATATGTTAATTCCTAATCATGTCCATTTCGTCACTCCCAAAGAGAATTCAACATCTTCAGCTCTGCCACCTCCTGTCTTTTTGTTAGTGCCACTGTCTCTAAGCCGTACAACATAGCTGGTCTCACTACTGTCTTGTAAACTTTCCCCTTCACTCTTGCTGATATTCTTCAGTCAGAAATCACTCCTGCCACCTTTCTCCACCCACTTCACCCTGCCTGCATGCTCTTCCTCACCTCTCTACCACACACTCATATATATAAAATTAAATTATACGAAGGCAGAAAATACCAGTTGTCAAAAATATCTATTTTCTGTTATATGTATGGGCAGGGGTGATGGCCAAGTGGTTACTAGGAACATTCCACACTGAAACCAAGTGTGGAAGATTCGGGTTCACACCCTCCATGAGATGAATTTTCCCCATGTCATTATGTATTTCATTCATTCACCATTTCTTCTTTAGTTAAGGTGTAGTAAGTTGCATTGCATTGTGTGTATGTTGCAATCATTCCATTTTCATAGAGCAATTTGTGACATTTATGAGACTCAAGTGAATGATGATAAAAGGTGATAGCATGTCATATCACTTGCAATGCTCTGGCATCCCATACACAGCAGGTACATTTAATTGGGGGAAAACAAAAAAAAACACACCCTTTAACTGCCACACAGCAAGCTCTGGCACATTTTGGATTGTAATTAAAGTACACCCTAGCCAGCCAATACTATGTAGTAGGTAAAGTGTTAGCTTGCTACCTGACTGAGTACCACATGAACTGCAAAAATAAGGGCTACAGTGAGTGGGCCATGACTGTAATTAAAGTGCACGTACGCATGCGCGCTTAAACTAGCACGCTGTACGCGTTGGCCGTTTGGAATTGTAATTAAAGTGCACCCTGGCCAGCCGCTAATACATAGTAAGTAAAGGTGATGCTTGCTACCTGGGTCGTGATCTAATATATAAGGCTGACCATGTGTGTGGGTGTTCATGCATGTACACTTTCAACCTAAGGGCCCCACTGCCCTCCCCCTTGGTGCCCCCAGTCACCATAGCAAGTTTGGTGTCAATTGCTTAATTACTATGGCTGTGCATAGTGAACACACACACAACACACACACCACACACACACAACACACAACACACACACACACACACACACACATCACACACAACACACCCACACACACACACACACACATCACACACACACACACACAGAGTTAGCTTTAATATTAGATACATACAAAATAAACAATACTGCTGAGAATTAGTACAAAGGCAAAATGATCCAATCGTCAAATGATCAATTTCATCAATTGAACTCAGTGATTTAGGTCAACCATTAGAGAAATTCTCAGAATTCATCATAATTGCATGCCAGGACTCGCCATTGCTACTGATAGGAGCCAAGTACTGAAACAAGAGTATGGAATTGTTACAGCAAACAACAGAGTACCACAGTTCAACAAGGTTTTATGCAACAGTGCCGTTATCTGTTCCAATATACGTTCCTAATGTGACATATGGCGCAACAGATAATGGTTTGTGGAAAGCCAGGTAATAAATAGCGTCAGCCTGAACTGGTCCTGTAGAGTGCTAAAGTACAGACTTACAATGTGTACAAAAAAACAAAACCTAAACACGTCAAACCACAGCAGCTCCACTGTTGCAGCACCAGCTACAACTGTGCAACTTTTAAAAACAAACCACTGAGCAGTAAAATCAATAATACATAATCTTTCCAAAACTACCACTGCGTTCAAAAGAAATAGCTACAGTTAAGCTTTTATGACATTGCCTTGTAGAAACAGACATCTGTTGCTATAATAAGCATTTAAGAGCTGTTTGGTCTATTCTGTAATGACCATTTGAATATTTGGAAAACTCATTATTATGTAACCTCAAAGACACAACTTACAATTTCAGAAAAAAGCAGAAAGCTTTCTTTCTGTGACAGACACAAATATGACTTTTTATATTTGCATCTCAGGCTGAACACCTCATCACTCCCTAAGTGATGAGCTCTGCCATGGAGGCAGCATTGTCTTTATGGTGCAATTTACTTCCTGGCTAAACATTTTTTTCCTGCCAACAGAGCTATCAGTTTCTGTGCATCTCTCCCTCTAAGCCCCATTCAGACTGAGGTTGGCAATCGGGCTCAAGCCGGATAGGTTTTTTCTGAATCTGAGCGGTGCAAATCTGATTTAAGCCGGATCCTTGTCGCTCTGGTAAGCGGCAAAAGTTGAAAATTTTTAACTTTTGACAGCAAGTGCCATCGCAGTGCAGTGGCTGCCGTAGTCCCAGCCAGAAGTGGCAACTGGCAGTGTTTTGTTATTTAAGGGCAGAGAGGTCACCTGGGTTTAAACAGGTAGGGCCTGAATAATGTGTGATATTTCAAAAAGGAATTAATTAAAAACCTAAAAAAAGGTTAATTTTTTTAAAGCTGCCATCAGAGCCATGGTTTCCAGTTGTAATATAATGCTGTGGTAAAAAGCTAAAAACTCTATCTTTCAATGAAGTAAGTTATTGTCAAGTGTCATCACTGAACAATGGTGTCACATGTAAACTGTCTCTGCAGACAACAGAAATAATGACTGCTGTGATGGGTTTTTCTGATACTGACACCTGAATGCAGCATGGTCTAGACCACACACACACACACACACACACACACACACACACACACACACCACACACACCACACACACACACACACACACACACACACACACACACACACTCCCAGTGCCTTTACCTGACATGCAGCCCCATATCATCAATGACTGTGGAAATTTACATGTTCTCTTCAGGCAGTCATCTTTATAAATCTCATTGGAATGGCACCAAACAAAAGTTCCAGCATCATCACCTTGCCCAATGCAGATTCGAGATTCATCACTGAATATGACTTTCATCCAGTCATCCACAGTCCACGATTGCTTTTCCTTAGCCCATTGTAACCTTGTTTTTTTCTGTTTAGGTGTTAATGATGGCTTCCGTTTAGCTTTTCTGTATGTAAATCCCATGTCCTTTAGGCGGTTTCTTACAGTTCGGTCACAGACGTTGACCTCCAGTTTCCTCCCATTCGTTCCCTCATTTGTTTGATTGTGCATTTCGATTTTTGAGACATATTGCTTTAAGTTTTCTGTCTTGACGCTTTGATGTCATCCTTGGTCTACCAGTATGTTTGCCTTTAACAACCTTCCCATGTTGTTTGTATTTGGTCCAGAGTTTAGACACAGCTGACTGTGAACAACCAACATCTTTTGCAACATTGCGTGATGAGTTACCCTCTTTTAAGAGTTTGATAATCCTCTCCTTTGTTTCAATTGACATCTCTCGTGTTGGAGCCATGATTCATGTCAGTCCACTTGGTGCAAACAGCTCTCCAAGGTGTGATCACTCCTTTTTAGATGCAGACTAACGAGCAGGTCTGATTTGATGCAGGTGTTAGTTTTCCATAATTTTTTTCCTCAGAATTGAGTGATTCCATATTTTTTTCCTCTGCTTGGTCTAAAAAAGTAACCGTTACTGACTGCCACAATTTTTTTTTCCTGATTTCTTATAGTGTTTCTTAAAGCCAGAAAGTTGCCATTTGAATGACTTTAGTTTTGTGTCATGTTTGTGATCTGTTTTTTTTCTACAAAATTAAACAACTGAATGAACAGCCTCCGAGGCCAGTGATTCCATAATTTTTGCCAGGGGTTGTAGCAATGCTTGAAGAAGTTGCAATAAAATTTCTACCACAAAAACAGCAGCAGCAGCCTCTGTGGCTGTTAAATACTTTACGACCAATTTATTTCATCAAAACATTCTACCATTGTTAAAAACCTTCTTAGTGTTCTTTTGCTTTGAGGATGCATCTCGCTTTAACTTTGGTTCACTGCTCCTAAGATTACTGCCAGCATTCCTCAGTTTCATCTGTATCTATAGCCTAAGCTTTCACAAAATGGAAGCAATATGGATGAAATATATGTACAGTGTCGACACAAACCTCCATCCAAATCCGTGTTTAACGATGAGCATAAGAGTCTTAAAGCTACAGTGTGCCAGATTTAGCGTGATCTAGTGTGAGGTTGTAGACTGCAATATAACGCTGCCTGTCACAATTTTGTTTGCCTTCACGTTTTCAGGTCTTTGGCACATGGCTTTACGCTCCCTTGTCTTCTCGTGACAAACAATATGTATCAGCCAACAGCCGTAGGAAGTGGGGGTGCTGGGGATACTGCCACATTACAAAAACAATTACCAAAACAAACATATGAAAACATTTAAAATGGTTTGCCTGTGGTTATGTAGACAAAATTAATGTGGGATGACATTTATGAGAAAGTAACCAATTCTGAATAAGTATCCTATAATGCCATAGCCTATAACGGAATCTGATAACGTTATTTGTAACACTTAACCTTTTTTCTAGTATCTATGGGGTTACTGATGCTGATAATGGTTTAAATGTAATATAATAAATTTGTGCCATTTAAATATTGTGTGTAGCTTTTCTAGCCGTGCCCTTTTCAGCTTATAGCACCCCCAATCAGAATCCTCTTCCCATGGTCACGATATGTATTATCCTCCATTTGACAAAAATGAGGGTGGTCTTCTTTTTTTTTTCTTCAGAATTACAGCCGTGCCACAAAATTGGAAAGGCAGTGCAAATATGCCCGTTTGAGCTACTGTTTCACATGGTGGATTCCATGAGGGGGCTCACTCCCATGTAGATATTAAGGGCTCATTCTGAGTTCATGAAAACATACTAATGAACAGATGGTTATGAATGTTATATTCCACTTCTGTTAATAAGTACTTCTAATTCTTACATTGTAGATTTAAGATTCCCTATGATGGCAAAGGGGGCGTGGCAAGGAGCAGTTTCTTTCAAATTAAAGTGGCAGGCACAGAAATAGGTGTCATCTTCAAGACCTGAAAAAGCGTTTTTCTGTGTCTGCGGCAAACATTCTAACATATAAGCTATAAACTTTAATATCTGTTTTTAAGACATCCAGTGCCTTGAACTGTATTAGTTTGCTGAAAAAGTGGGAAAAGCTTTTAAGATGGTCTGGAGCAACATTCTTACAGGTTTTGTAATATTGCGTTTGGTCCCAGTAGGTGTTTATTTAGTGTTCAGAACACTGAACACAAATAACTGGAACATTTGATTTGGTGTGGACAGGTTTTTCCTCAGCGCTTCAAACCAATCAGACGTTTAGTGTCGAAACTAAGTGGTCCCCATCTCCTCCTGAAGCTCACACATCCCACTCACTCTGCTAGATTGGAGGACAGCAACTATTAGTCTGCCACGTTAAAGACGAGTGAGCTTCAAACCTGAACTGTCTGAGTTCTGAGGCGTTCCAGAAGGTTATCAGAACAACACAGCATCTCTGTACCAAAAACAAAAACAGACACAGAAACTAAGAACACTGTCAGTTCAGTGTGTTGCACCGTCACAGTCCTCAAGGAATTGGAAATAACCCCCACAATGGGCTGCAGCTTGGATGCGAAAGGGATGAAAAATATACTATAGAATAAACTTTACATAATTTAACTGCAGTGTTCACACTTAAAAGGGTGCAGGATACACAGAGTACTGTAAATCCCTTTTTATACTGATGGTTTGAACAACAGACGAATAAAAATTGTCCCCTGAGTGAGTTGCAGAGAGCTGAAGCATTTCTAATACATTCGGAGGAAGGTGAAACATGAAAACAAAGGCAGAGGGAGAGAAGGAGTGAAGAGGGAGAGAGCAGGGTCTTCACATGGGATCGTCTTTATCCTGGTTCAGGTGAGGATAAGGATGCAAAGACTATCTGTGATCACGCCTACATGTTTGAAAGTGAGCGAGCTGGATGATGATTAAAAAGTGGGTGGCAAAAATAGGCCATTTTAATGGGTTTGAAAAAAGAGGAGGGGGTGGAGAACACGACGACGACTGTGGGATCATGGGACTGAGAAGGCACAGATCTAGAAGTAGGTTTTTTTTAACCCTGTTGATTATGATTTGGCTCCTTTGTTTGTTTACACATCTTCTAAGACCTGCACATACTGTATTGTTCTTTCAACAAAAACCAGCCCGAGGACTTGAATTCTCTTGGAGCTCACATCAAATGGTTGGTGCCTGCTGAAATTGACACACTCAAAAACATATGATAATGCTGATGTAGCATTCAAAGACACACACACAAAAAATACTTACACCTCCACAAGCAGCCACAGTATGAATAAGTGATCAGTGCACAACATAAGTAGGCGAGACACAAACCTCATTTTGCTGTAGATTCAGCTTTTCACATAATTTCACTGCAATTTCACCAGCAACAGGCAATAAGGATTTTATATAAAACGTGCAACATCTTCAGAAGGTCCCAAAAGGGAAATATCCCACAAGTAATGTGCAATAGGTTCAACAGCATCATTCATGGCAACTTGTACATCCCGTTCATTAAACAAGTCAACACTGTTGCAAAAGAAAAAAAAAACTCCATATGTGCAAGGGCGCACACAGAGTGCACAGATTGATGTCTTAATTTGGATACTGATTTGGTCCAAGTTTTATGCTGGATGACCTTCCTGACATACTCCACATTCCATGGAGAAATATGGCAGGGGCGGGGACCTTCCGCACTAAAACCAAGCCCACTAACCACTTGGTCAGCACCCCTGCCCGCTGACTAACATCTTTAAAAATTAAATTGATATTTTTTGACATGGATGCATATATATGACTTTCCAGCAGGTGTCAGCACACCACATGATGTCTTGCATTTGATACAGACTATGGAACAATGTTCCAAAATGCTGCAGAACAGTGATTGAAATTTCCATCAGTAATTCAAAGTGCTGACGAAAAGATTAGGTGTCATCACTAGCCGCACATTCTATCTATTCTTTAATTCTGTCTCTGTCCTGCCCCTCACCACCAAGGTTATGTTGTATGTTTTGTTACATATTGGCCACACAGTGGTTCCCGTGGTTGCTAACTTAGGAGCTGAAGGCGGGTGTGTCACCCAGCAGGTGGCAAACATCAATTAGGTGTATTATGTAGAGGGGCTAGAGGGTTGGAACGGAAATGGTGTAGTTCCAAACTAGAGGTGTTTCACCTTGCGTGGCGTGAAGCTATTTTAGATTATAAGCATGCTTTATTGGCTACGAAGCAGGCGTATTATTCTGAATTGATCAACAAAAACAAGCATAACTCAAAGTTCTTGTTTGATACGTGGCATTTCTTATTCATGGACAGCCACCTGTTGGTCGTTCTCCTTTTTCAGCACAGGACTTTCTGACTATTTTGAAAAGAAAATAGAAGATATTAGTTGAGCACATCTCAGCATACTTTGGTTGAATCATTGTATCCAGCTACTGAGCTGGGGACTACTACTGAGGTGCTACCTAGATTCACGGAATTTAACAGTATCTCACAAGGTGTGCTGACGAAAACTCGTGATGTCTACTAGAAGCACAACTTGTTTATTTGATCCTATACCAACAAAATTGTTTAAGGATCTTTGGCCCATTCTTGGTTGACTGTGCTGGAAATTGTTAACCTTTCTTTAAACTCTGGATCTGTTCCAAATTGTTTTAAATCTGCAGTGGTTAAACCACTACTCAAGAAATCTAATCTTGATCCTGGTGAATTGAAAAATTATAGGCCGATATCAAATCTATCATTCTGCTCTAAAATTCTGGAAAAGGTGGTTTCACGGCAGCTTGTGGACTATCTTACTGAGAATGACCTTTTTGAGCCACTGCAGTCTGCTTTTAGACGACATCACTCCACAGAAACAGCACTTATTAAAGTAGTTAATGATCTTCTGCGAGCAATGGACTCGGATACTACTACAGCATTGGTGTTGTTGGATCTCAGTGCTGCGTTTGACACAGTTGATCATCATATTCTACTTGATAGGCTAGAAAACTGTTTCGGGATTACTGGAACTGCTCTTGTGTGGCTGACGTCTTATCTGTCTGGTCGTTCCCATTGTGTTTTGTGCAATGACACTACCTCTGACTTTAAGGGCATGAAGTTCGGGGTTCCGCAGGGATCCGTTCTGGGTCCCTTGCTTTTTCCCTGTATAAGGCACCCCTTGGGAACATTTTGCGGCATTTCGGGGTTGCTTTTCATTGTTATGCTGATGATACTCAGTTGTATATGCTGATAGCTGCTGGAAATCCTGTCCACATAAAATCTTTACAGGACTGTCTTGCAGCAGTGAGAAGTTGGATGTCTAGCAACTTTCTACTTTTGAACTCTGATAAGACTGAAATTATGGTTCTTGGCCCAGCAAGACATCGGCACCAATTTGATCAGCTGGCGCTTAGCCTAGGTTCATGTGTTATACATCATACTGACAAAGTGAGGAACCTTGGGGTAATCTTTGATCCTACGTTGTCCTTTGACCTCCACATTAGGGACATTACGAGGACTGCTTTCTTTCATCTGAGAAATATAGCAAAGATTTGCCCCATCCTGTCTATGGCTGATGCTGAGATTGATTCACGCATTTGTCTCTTCTAGATTGGATTATTGTAATGCTTTATTTTCTGGTCTGCCGCAGTCTAGCATTCGAGGACTTCAGTTGGTGCAGAATGCTGCTGCCAGAATTTTGACACAAGTAGAAGGTTGACCACATTACTCCCATTCTGGCATCCCTTCATTGGCTAACGGTTTCTGCCAGATTGGATTTTAAAGTTTTATTGTTGGTTTATAAAAATTGTTCATGGACTGGCGCCTTCCTACTTGGCGGACTTGGTTAAGCCCTACGTACCTGCGAGTCCTTTGCGTTCGCAGGGCGCAGGGCTTCTGTGTGTTCCGAGGATGAACAAAAAGTCTGTGGGGTATAGAGCCTTTTCCTACCGTGGTCCGGCTCTTTGGAATGATCTACCTGCTGTTATTCGGCAGTCTGACACGGTGGAGATTTTAAATCAAGACTGAAGACCCACTTTTTTAGACTGTCTTATCATTAATTTTTTAATCTGTTTGTGTTTGCTTTGTAATTTCTTTTATTCTACTGTGTTTATCTTTTAACTGTGCTTTTCTTGCTTTTAATTTTGAATTTAGATTAATTTGTGTTGTTGTGAATTATGTGAAGCGCCTTGGTGCGACTTTGTCGTGATTTGGTGCTATATAAATTAATAAATTAAATTAATTATGTACCAGCTGCACGATTAATCATTAAAATCACAAGCTCAATTCATATCTGTTTTCATGACAATAATTCTGATGCATTTTTCTTCAAAGCATCAGCTGCAACAACACAAGCACTTCTACTTTCTATCTTAAACGTCAAAGCTGCATTAGAGCACGTGATACAAAGCAGAGAAAACTCAAAGTAAATTCAGTGAAAGCGAGCGAGAGAGACAAAAGCTCTTATCAAAACTTTAGCTTGATTAGACTTCAAACGGGCAACATGGGTGTCTTTCCTCTGGTGTGTGTGTGTGTGTGTGTGTGTGTATGCATATCTCAAGGACGGATGCTCACGGAACAGAACAGGTGTGCAGCTGCTGAGAGTTTATGTCTGCTTTGGTGTCTCGAAATGGATTCAACTTTACCAAAGCCACAAAGAATACATCAGGTCGCCTTGAACAATCTTAAAGTTTCATGACTACGTTGATCAAATTATTATGTTTCACAGTGTTTTACGAACCATGATGGAAATCTTTGTTGTCGATGGCGCCAGACATTTAGTACACTATGTCACTGTAATGCCAACTCCCCACAGACTTTTGGGACACTTTTTATAAATGAATGCAATAATGTTTATGGTGTGTGTGTGTGTGTGTGTGTGTGGAGGGTGGGGGTGGGGACTTTAGAGAGAATGGTAATCTCATGTCCAAATAAGAAAAATGCGAATAATTTTATCCACAATCATGCATCACGACTGGATTATAGCGGCAAAACAAAGATGTTTTTTTGCTCAATTGATTGGTTTCATCAAAGTTAACCACAGACTAATCTGGTCTTTGTCATTCAAGGGGCTTACAAATTTAGGATGACAGCATTTATTGTTTGAGTTACTGTTTGCAGAAAACTGGGTTGGACCATCCCACTCACCCAACAATCCATCCATCATCTACATTTTTGCCAAGTGCAGGGAATATCCATGCAGCAGTACTAATCTCCTTCAGGCATAAATTCAAGATTTAATTTGGATCGTTTGAGCAGCCAAACATACTCTGCTTAATGCAAATTTTAAGATGGCAACAACGCTGTTGGAGTATGTCAACATTAAAATGGGGTGGGGTGACCATAAACTCCACAAACTGCGAAGGGAAACAAATTCAGCGACATTACAGCTCTCCTTTCTTCCTGTTCTTCCTTCCTGATCTCCATCAGTGTGTCGTCCACAGATCACTTCCCTCCAGCTAGTCTTTGGTATATGGCCTCATGTTTTTTGTATTTATTTTCTAATGAATTTTTTAGTGCAGATACCTTTTGTTTTCCTCTGCAGATATTCACAGGGTGATATGAGGCAGAGTGCAATAGAAGGCATTTTCCTCTCTCCTCTTTTCAGTTGGAACAGTTTAAGCTTTGCCTTCTGCCAGAGTCACACGGATCAGCGGAAAAAGCACAATTCAATTAGCAGTAACACCCCTAGAAGCAGTCTTCCTTTTCTTATTTCTGCAGAGGGGATTAATCGCCTTTTTGTTCTTGTTCTTGCCTTAAGGGAGAACAATACATTTTTAAACAAAGTCATATTTTTGAATAAAGGTTATAGAATTACACAGATACTCAGGAAAAATATCAAAGAACATTTGGATGTGATGTTTATAGACATGTTTCTCTTCGATTATTTAGTCAAACTTAACACAATTAATTGCAAAGCCAAATCCACTGAAAACAAAATGCATTGCTGCACAGATCATTTATGAACAAAAACTGAAAGTGCCCTTCTGGATCAGCAAAACCCACCAATTTCACAAGTGGATTAGTTCACAATCCCGGGGTTGGGCTTGGGCTGTAGAGTTGCTGTAGAGTTATCATATCACAGCGGATCCAAAGTGGGTCTGCATGTTGATTTGGCACAAGTTTTACGCCGGATGCCCTTCCTGACGCAACTCCACATTGCATGGAGAAATGTGGCAGGGGTGGGGTCTGAACAGGGAACCTTCCGCACTGAAGCCAAGCACACTAACCACTTGGCCACTACCGCTGCTACGCTTTTATATATAGACAATTCTTAAAACTTTATTTATGCAGAAAAGTTAAATTACATAAAGATATTTTTATATGGCTCATCAATTAATCTTAGTGCCGAATTATCCTGATTAAACATTTTAGTTGTTAAAAATCCACAGAGAGACAACACAAACTGTTTTTTCAACTCTGAGCTGCTGCATAAAACGACAAACACAGCTCACCACATCCAGCACTGATATATCGAAAATACAGGGACAGGATTACCGGTACACATACAGAACGTCTTATACTGGTACTTTGATAATGCTGTAATCTGGCATAGACCCCTAGGCTGTACCATAAATCGTATGAGCAGCATCATCGCAATGTACGAATATGCAACGGTATCACAACAGGATGTGAAAACATTAAGTAAGACTAATTAATTCAAACATGTTACTCGCCAACCCTTTTTAATGATAAAACAAAAGAAGAAGAAGAAAAAAAAAACTTGCATTGTTCTCATCCTGTATGACTGATATACAAGAGCAGCCTCTCTGATATAATTAACTTTGTTTAAGGTTTTTTTGGATGCACAAAGTTTGTTTCAAGTGACTGCATGTCACTTTTCAAACTTTTTCACAAGTCGCCACAAACGTGCTCACAACGTGCTCACCAGTAGTAAACTGTAGGAATGGAGGTTCCTGGAAATGGGAAACTTATGTGCCAACCACCACACAAAACTGACCTCAAAAGTATGACACTGTAAACTTACCAAGTGCTCCGAGTGTTTGTAATGCAGTGTGTGTTTAGGACTTTTATTATGAAAGAAACCTTGCAAAAAGGAAATCAATTTCAACTGCGTGTAATTATTTCAGGAATTATTTGGATGGAGCGGTTGTCTATCTGGGTAGTTGCCATCCAGGACCCAAAGTGGTTCCATGGTGTCATGGATGCAGCAAAGCGTGCTCCCAGACTTGGACTGTGAAGAGTCCTCCAAACAGGCACACCACTCGGCAACTCTCAGGACTTTTTTTTTTGTTTGCAGCACCAGACCAATTCTGGTCCACCACACCACTAGTGCCCCGTCTTTCACTTGGATGTAACAGTTGGCTCGGTGGTTTGTCGTGATGATGCAAAGTGGTATTTGCTGTGGACCCAAATTTTACTGTGAACCCAAGTCATTTTGAAATGATCAAATTTCAAAATGACTGGCCAACAAACAATGCGCAGTCATGAGCAAACTAATAAAATCGTACACATTCCAAAATCTCATTTTCTTGTTTTGAGGGGCATTTTGGACAGAAGAGAGTCTTTGCTCAGAGATGGGGGAGAGAATCACAATAAAGGTCTCCCAGCTTGGGTTCAAAGGAGACACGTTTCAAACTCTAAACTGAACCATAACCACTTGACCACCACTGCATCTCTCACACTGCAAAACCTTTCAGAAAGACTACTTTGTTGACACAGTAAAAAAAGCTCTTAAGAGTTCAATACACATTGAGAGGACCATTATTCACAAATCAATACATCATGATATTTTTACTGCAGCGTTACAAGCGTGCAAGTCAAAAGGTGACATGGCCAATAAGAAACATGGCATAACCTCTGAGCTGACTGCCAGATTATAATGTATACTTTTTGAAATAGTGTAAACAGAAGAGTTGGATAATAATTTACAAGGCACTCCTCTGTGAAAAACAACCACACGCTCAGCTACAGTTAACCCTTGCTCTCGCCTTACATTTCAATCCACCTGACAGACAGAGCTGGCACGACATGTTTGTTTGTGTGTGAGGTTATTTCAAGCCAGTAATCTACCTCTTGGTCTCTGGCCTTCACCTCACCAATTCTAAGCTTGTGTTTCTCTGGTTTGCCATCAGCACACAGCTGACGTACAGACTGTAGCGCAGGGGGAAAACGACAGACACATATAAGTGACATTCCTTCGTTTTGAAAACTTAAAGTCACCTTGATAATTGCATGCAATATGGCGTGCCAGTGCGTAAACTCGCTGTAAACTGTGCACAAAGAAAATTTTGAAATGTTCAATACTTCTGGCAGGCATAAATTTTGTGAACTAGTCGTGAACATTGCACAACCTATTTTAAAACACTGTATGTCAATGCGTGTCACTGCGCATCTGAACGATTATGACAAGATGTTACATCTATAATAAACTTAACTTTATAGATACATTATCAAACTCATAAAAAGAAATGAAAATGCAACTGTTTTACCAAGCCACTACAATATATATAAGTAATTACCTTTGAGACAAGATTCCAAATGCGTTCGCCACTGCACGATGTGCATGAGACGACCTGCAGCTATAGATACAATTTCTCTGATTCTGGAAGCGATGAAAGAATGGTTTCATCAGCTAAGTTCTGAGTGCAAATGTGTCATCTGCTATGAAATTGTTATTTTATCTAGCGTGGTGTAAAGTGGCACAAAGCGCGGCATCCAGCATGACAAAGCGGGTAACACTGGCACAACAAATTGCGTAGCAGTGCAGGGATCAAGTTCATGCAAGTTTCAAGGTGCAATAACACTAATGAATTCTCAAGTGGAATACTGACAGCAAGGGACTCTAACCGAGATGCAAAACAGGCTCAGCAGTTTCTTTATGAGTTCCAATTTCAAATCTTACCTGCAGGGGTTGGAGAGCCACAAGTGTAATAGAGAGACAGGTCTGTAATCAAATATTACTACCATACAGCCTGGATCCACCAATCAAACATTAGAGCCACTGCCTTGTCTGAGTGTCTTGTTGACGCACTCAGACAGACTTCATCACTCCAACTCTGTTTGATGTTACCAGTTACCAGTCTGCCTCTGTTCTGCAATTTTTTCTGAGAGACATACTTCACCACAATTCTATTAAACATTCTACCCCAACATCTGTCATCCCTCTTTTTCTTAACACCTTTGTTAACACTTTTCCCTTCCATTCCTGCATCAAAATGTCTACCTGGTGTTTATACGACAAGCACTAAACTTATGAGAGAAATCAATCACAGATCTCACAGCCCAAGTGCCACCCCTTAACACCCCATCGATCTAATAACAATGAAAAATTGCAGAAACCCATCTTTACAAGAAGGATGGAACACAGGGTGCTGCCGAACTACGAAAAGCTGAAATTATACGGCATCAAATAGTGTCACGTTTAAGCTGCAGACAAACAAAAGAGGGTGATTAAGGACAAACTCCAAGCAGTTTGTAAAAACAGTTAAAGCTGTTGAATTTCAAGATATTTCTAGTTACACTATGCAGCTCTTTACTACTCGACAGGGCTCTTGCATTCACCACTACATCACAGCACTTGGTCACTAACATGTTACAGGAAGGGTGGGTATGGACTACACCATCCAGACAGTCACCCACCTGCAGCAGTCCCCAAATATTGAACATGGTGACAGTGGCCCAGTTTTCTCTACCAAAGGGGATGAGACACTGTCCAGATCACTGTCCTCATCCATGATGCACAGCGGGGCTTGTGGAATCCCTGATGCGGCGACGGTGGAGGTATCCTGGGATGCCGACTGGCCTATCCCCTTGGGAGTTGCAATAGGTGAGTCCTGGTCATCCTCAAACACATTATCATCACCCATGAGGTTCTCAGCTGCAATCTCTGACTCACTACCTTCCAGTAGGGTGCTAGACGACTTGCTGGTGTGGAGGTGAGTGGCATAGCTGTCCAATTCCGAGCACTGCAAGCTGGATGAGGTTGAGGATCGAGAGAAGGGGAGAAAGAGACGGAGGATATGGGAGCTGGGGGAGTGGTGATGGCGGATGTTGTTATTAGGGGTGGAAGAGTCAGATGGGAAGCAATGGATGGGAGGGATGCTCACCACATATTTGTAGTTGTTGGAAAAGGAAGTGGCAAGGTGGGAGTGGGCACATGTTGAGGTTAGATTTGGGTTAGGTTGGTGTGCGGATGCTGTTGCCAGCTTGTCGTTGATTGTGTGCGGTCTTTGATTAATGCTGAGCGGCTGAGCTGGTTCTGGCTTCAGTTCGAGCTCTCCCTCTGAGCAGGTGCGGTCAATAAAGTGCAGACTCCGGCAGAGACTGTCCACGCGCTGACCCATATCATTCAGCGATGCAGAAAACCTGAGAGAGCTGTTGGTATGGATGTTGACAGAGGACGGGCAAAGCAAACAGAGCCAATCTCGCTGCTTGGAGGCCTGGAGGGCATCTACGCAGAACGTGGCCACTGAAATACCTGCTGAGCCGTGACTGGTTTTACCATTAGAATTCAGCAGAACCACAGCTGTCTGCTTTCCATGGCCCTGATCCTGACTGCTGGTGTGAATTTGTTTGTAAATACATGGTCAAGGTACAGGACAACAGGAGAGGAACGACAAAGAACAAAGAGCGGAGTAAAATGAGAGAAAACATGCAGTTGAATACTGTGGGAATTTGAAAGGAAAAAAAAAAAAACAACCCCGCCAACACACAGAAGGGAACTTTTTCCAGCTGGAATACATACAATAAAAACCATTTTATAGCAGCTTATGTGCATTCCAAGCAATACCAAAGTGAACGTGTAGTGCACACTACACTAATGAATAAAAATATCTTTTCTTTTGACAGGTCAATACATCAGCTAAAAAATAAACCAGAGCAGAAAACATTACTGCTCTAGAAAAGGTTGGAGACTGAAGGCTGCAAGTGGTGTGTGTGCACGTGTGTACCTGCAGATGTCTTGGCTGGAAGGAGAAACTGACGTCCTTGAGAAGCTGCATGGAGCATTGACAGAAGTCGGACTCCCCGCCTAGTAAACAGACAACAAAAATAGAGTTTAGAGGCCAGCTACACAAAAATGAAATACACCCCACCACAAACCAGAAGTCATGCAACACCTGTGTTATTTCATAAATTGAAGAAACCATATTTTATGTTATGTTGCTAAAGATGTCAAGAAAATAAAGCAAAAACACGCTGCCGCTGGGTTCGAGCTGTGTAGAAGTGAACATGTGCCATGCACTGATGTGCAGGATGACAGAAAGGAAAAACTCAAGACAGGCAGTTAATCTATGTGATTAAAGCAGTGGCAGGCAAAAGATGTCTGCATCAAAGAGACAAAGCAGCACTGCAATGAAATACAGCGAGGAGACAAAGTCCCAGAAAGGCTGGCAAATGCAAGGTTACAAAATTTTTCAGCATTTACAGACAGGTCAGATGGATGTGCCTGTCGGGACAGAGCTGATAATAAAAAGCAGCATGAGCTGTTGAAGCCTTCAACAACATCTAGTCAAGTGTCCAGTATTACTTTGTTATACGCAAGATGAAACTATTCCAAGGTCTTTAGGTTGCTAAAATAAAGACACAGAAGGCATGTAGGCCCATTAAGAAACTACAGTAATTACCAATCGATTCTAACAGTTACTAACTAAAGTGGAATTTATAGCTTGTGGCCTGATACAAATCAATCCACAAGTCAATATTGGCGCTGCAGCCAGTTTCTGTCTGTCCCTGAATAGTTCAGATTCTCTTTAGTCAGTCAGTCATTATTAATCACACAAAGACAAATGTATAAGAACAAGAATAATCGGCTGCTTTTTTAATGTATTTTCTCTATTGTGTTCATCTTGCGCAATAACTTCTGTGCACAGCACTAGAACCAAGCTTATTCGAGGTCTGAAGAGCCCCCCCTTATGCAGGTTTTCACCAAGCTAAAATAGGTCATCAGTGGTCTTCTAAACTGTGATTGTGCAGCCAAAACTACTCCACAGCCACTACAGTGATAGAAACTTAACAGCTTACACTTTAAGTATGTAAGAAATGCCATTTCTGTGCATGAGGAAAAGAGCTGCTGCAACTGTAAAAGCTACGTAAAAACCCACCATCAATGCATGTTTTTAATAACATGCTGGGGGGAGCCAGATTTGAGCAGGATTCACACAGGTGTGAAAGCAAATGTGGCTATAAACCAGCTTCTCGCAGGGATCATGATGTCATGCTTCCTCACTAAGTTTGTGTGGTGAAAGAGCATTCTCACTGTGCCGGTGCTCAGTGGGGCTGAGCAAGGACAGTAAACAACCTCTCCCCTTGTGCTAAATTCACACCCTGCCCTGGAGATTTGGAAAAAATCAGAAGCCCAGTCTGAAGCATCGGAAAGCCACAAGCAAGCAACAAGTAACAAGCAAGTAGAGGACAAACGATAAACATGTAACCACAGGGGAGGAAGACCATCTGCCTGATGTCTGCTCAAAGTTTTGAGCATACATAAAACTTTCCGGTGTACATCAGCTGAAAAGGAACATTTAAGGAATGAGAAAAGGAGTTTTACAGAACAAAAACAAACACAAACTGATATCCAAAATTCATATCAGTTCATGTTTCCTTGATCAGTCATAGTGTGATAAGCGCTTCAGTGAGACTGCAAAGGTGGTGAAACAGCTGAGGATGAAGAATGCTCCACGGAACAGTGCTATCATGACCCGAGCATCTTCAAATGCGTGGAGATGCCACTTTAAATCATATTGCAAAAAAAAAAAAAAAAATGTCCTTCCTTTTGGAAAACATCACCTGGACCATTAAAATTTCAACAACTATAGGGGGGTTGGTCTGCCCAATGTGCTGGGCAAGGTACTTGCAAGGATCAATCCTAACAGGATTTAATGCCTGCTGTTTGTGGCTGAGCTACCACGACAGTCTGGTTTCATGCTCAAGAAGTCAACCATTGACTACATCCTAGCTCTGCAAGCATGAATACTGTTAAGGCTTCTTTTGTTGATTTTCACAAAGTGCATGGCTCAGATGATCAGACTGCTCTGTGGGAATTCCTGAAAATTCACAGGATCCCCAACAAGTTGCTCGAAATCATAGTCAACTTGTATAATGGCACTCTCAGTGCTGTATAGTGTGGGGGCAGAGTGTCTGACTTCTTCATAGCACATTCTGAGATTCACCAGAGATGTGTTCTGGCTCTTACTCTGGTCAGAGCCTCCACAGACTGGGTTTTGGGCAGGGCCATGGAGTTCAGCAACTTCCATGCATTTGCCAGAGAGAAAATGTTCACTGATCCTGACTTTGTGGACAATACTAAAATATTTGTGGACTCCATGGTTGCCCTGATTGCAGCATATTATAATCTGAGAGTAGTCACAGTGTCTGGGTTTGTGACTGTCTTGGAAAAAGACTAAGACACTGTCTTTTAATGATGTCTTGGGCTCAGCCTTCTGCTTGGGGTCAAAGTGTTGAATGTATTGAAGCATTTACTTTTAACAACAGTGACATTCATGTTTCAGAGCTCAGCTAATGAGGTGAAGAGAATTCATGCTGCAGAAGGAAGCTCCCAGCTGTCAGGGTTCTGGTGCTTCAAGTCTTGATGTATGAGTGTGACATTTGGATTCCAGAAACAACCTAAGGTGATGATTGGATGTTTCTGGTACTAGATCTCTCTTGAGAATCCTTGGATACCACTGGAATGACTGCATCAAAGGACTGGTTACTTAAAGAGACCCAGGTGAGGCATAATGCTTGCACTGTGAGGGAACATCAGCTACCACACTACAGCTATGTAGTGTGCTTCACTGGGCCCAATCCAGCACTCAGATGCCTCAACTACTGCAACTACTGGAAAAAGGTTGAGGGGATACCAGTGTAAGAACTGCGTGGGAGACAGAAGGCTACTTTTAGAAGGTGGGGATGGATCAGTGGTCTGCTAAGTGGTTGTCTATAAAGATCCAGGGCAGTTCTGTCATGAATGTGGTGATGTGCAGCACTGGTGTATGCTCCCTAAACTCACTAGAGTGCTGCCGCATAGAACACTGAACAAATAAAATTAATCACATTTTACCTCACATCTATGCAGGCTCATTGTATTTGAGGTTTTTAAGACGAATAACCTCTCTGGTACTTAACCTGTCCTATTTATTCAGGGTCAAAGGCAGCACCAAGCTGGACGGCACTGACAACAACCTGACCGTCAACATGTTCCTCAGTGACACCATGGCAAAAGATTGAATACAGCTCCATGGTGACACTTTATAATAATATAAAACCTAAATGTTTCCCTCGTTTCCACAGCAAAAATAATGGTAATAGAATATGCTTAGTTACACCAACATGTGACCAAAAACTGAAGACTTTTTTTTTTTAAAGAGAGGCACATCGTACATTCCACTGATTGCAGAGAACAATAACTCATTCACTATTTTAACTCAGCTGTGTAGACATATGGTTGAAGGCTATCTATTAAAACTAAGGTAACTAACAATGCTGCCCTGTCTCCTTCTGAATTGAGCTAAATAACAGAGCGACAGGCGCAGCTGAAGAATAATCACTAGCTTCGTAATACACTGTACAAGTTTCTCCTTCATTCACCGACACATTAACAATCTGCTCTCACATAATGTTTGTCTTAGGACCTTCAGCAATAACCGAAACAGGTTTCAATATTCTACACAACTGCTTAGAAAATACATGAGGCAGCACTGGTACTGCCACATGTATTGTTGTTAAGCTGTAAAGTGAGAAAAGTAGTTTATACTTTAATTTGTGCATTCACTTGTGGCGCTCTGGCTCTGGTGTGCAAACTGTATCTAAACACTCACAACACATTTAGTATTTAATTAACATCTGTTTATTGTGCTTGATGACACAAACAAATACTCTGATCATAAATCCTTGTTTAACCTCTCACCCGCTCCATGTAGTGCTGCTTCTGTACATAAATGATCCTCTTCCTCCCCCACTTGTTTTTACTTCAGTCGCACAGTCCTTGAGAAAGACTGCTGCCTTGGATGTGATTATTTAATTATTCTTCTCAGTGCTGCCATATTTTATTGTTTGGTTTTGCAAAAACGAATGCGTCATGACATCAGACGGCATGTCATAACACCAAACTCTATTTAGCAAAAAGGTAAAGAGGGGTAGATCTACATTTTACACACAGAATGTTTCTCAGGAAACTAATTTAAATCAGAATCAATAAATAAAAACTGGAAAAGGCCAAGGGGATGTTCATGCATCACCTGGCTGCAACAGATAAATGTCCACATTTGTGAGGTGGGGATGGACCAGCGGTCTGCCTGAGTGGTTGTTAAGGGTGATTCCATAGTGTGGTGGATATGGTGCCGTGCAGTACCAGCTTATGTTGCCAGACCTGACCTGAAATAACTGATAAAACCAGAAGAGGTTTGCTCTCAACACTGAACTTTAGGATCTTTCTGCACACATGCACGCACACATGTACGCTCACACAAAGGAGGGAACAGAAGAAAATTAAAGGCGTGGTAACTTTTCTTGTGACGTGTCACTGTTGCAGCCTTTGCAGAGGTTCTCCATCTCAAAATGTTCTTTTAAACTCAGATTTGAGTCTGATATGAGGATTTGTTTTCTGCACAGAAGTTACACTATTGTTATAGAGGAAAAAATATTACCACCTCTGCTACAGAAGAAGTCAAAAGTTATGTGATTTTTTTTAACATCTCCAAAAATTTGTTGCTAAAATGGTCCTCATTGTTGGGAAGGTGTCGTGACACGGACCCACAACAGGGGGTGTTAATGAACGGACAATGGATAAGCCAAAAGTAACAATTTAATGTTGTGAATCGCACAACGAAATACAGACAATAACAATAATGTGGGTTGTCAAATATACACAAGGTGACGTGTGGGCAGGCTCAAAGATAGAAGACGTCTGGCGAGAGAAGAGCCGGATCCCACACAGCTTCCACCACCAACGGATCTGAAGAACACCAGAGCCGCCAAGCCCTGTGCCCCAGGTGGCCACTGTCTTCAGCAGTCAGACCCGGTACTGCTGGCAGAAAACAGAAACAGTTAATGGTGGGTGTGTGAATACACACCCAGCAATCGTGTAAAGCTTAGTTCCTCCGGGAGGGAGAACCTCCACCTCCAGACACAGAATCACCCATGCAGCTCCTGTCAGTCACTCTCCCTGGAAGGAGTGTGAGGCGAAGACATCGCAAGTCACACTATCCGCCAATCCAGTTACAGACTGAGTCCACAGGATACACGGCTGCACACAGAACAATGTTCAACCACTCAGAAAATCACAGCAGAGAAAGATTACCTGGAACGGTAGCTGATTTCTCGGCGAGGAGGTGGAGTTGCAGTCCGGCTTATATGGTGATGAGTTGAACGAGTGACAGCTGGTGCTGATAAGTGACAGCTGTCACTCCCAGCGGCTCCGACGCCCTCTCGTGCTTGAAGCCCGCACTCCAAGCAGGGCGCCATCTGGTGGTAGTGGGCCAGCAGTACCTCCTCTTCAGCGGCCCACACAACACTCATTTTATTTCTGCACAGTATTTCTGTTGATCTGAATCTGAAAATTTCTTTTTATGCTTCTTCAATTTCCTTGACATGGTGATATATGATAGAGTTTTTCTTTATTATTTAATTCAGTAGCAATATCCACCCTTTTCAGGTTTCAAATCCTGCAAAACCTCGGAGAGGTCGCCACGCTGCGAGATCTCAGTAACATTGAGAACTGCATTGAGACGCTCTGATCCGGCTGCACTTTAACCGCTGCACACGGACAACACCATTAACATCGCAACATAAAACTATTTTTATATTGTGCCTAAAACTCTCGTGAATATATTCTCTGGGTTTTTAGACGTTATTACATTTGTTTCATGTAAACACATGAGAATCACAGGCTGTCTCTCCGTTATGTTCAATGGGAGCTGCTGTGAGCGCCGCTCGCTTCCTGATCATGTCGTTCTGGGGGAAAGTGAAGTTTGCTCTTTAACGTCTTGATTATTGTTCTTTACAACACTGTCCTCTTTGTTCCAGACTAATATCTATAATATGTCTGAAATTCGGTTTCCGTTTATTAAATTCCACACAGATTAAACATAGCAGACACATTATTTGTTATAACTGTTTTAGCAAGATTATTAACGTGATGAAAAGCATAAAAAAATTACATTTTTGTAGTATAATATTCATTTACAACTGTCATCATGTGGATTCTCTATGTTGTTTTGACTGCAGTGACTCTCTGGCGTGAAAGGGATTATGGGATACATGAAAACCCTGGATGTTCTTATGACATCGCAAATGTCAAAACTGGATAAAAGTAAAACTTTGCTGCCATTGTCAGATGGCAAAGTATGCAGCCAGCTAGTTGTTATGGCAAAATATGGCACGTTAAAAATGTAGACAAAGGTCATGAATGCCCTTGTGATGCTAAGATTTCAACAGTATGACGCATCATGACGCAAAAGGGATAAGGAAGGATTAGACTGTTGGAGGAAAAGCCTAGGTACTGCAATTAAACACTGACACAGTAACCAAATTTGAGTCACAACCACAAGCACTTCTACCAAGACCAAACACAGAAAATCAAACAACAGTGAACATGTTTTTATGAGAAATGTAAGCCGCGCAATAAATAGAACATTTCTTTTGTTGATGCACATTAGAGATTTAATCAGGGTGATTTTCTAGTAGCAGTTATGCAGAAGGCTGAACAAATGGCCAGTCTTTTTTTTTTTGGCGTTTAAGATGACCTTAAATCACGTCCATCCATCTTCAGCTCATGGAGACGCTTCACGCTGACAGCAGCTTTAGAGAACACAAGGAAATCTTTGTCCTTCATCTCTTTAATTAAGGAACTTCATGAACCTTCGTGAACCTTGAAGCAAACTAAAAACCACTTCCAGCAGGCTGGGCGGTGACTTCTGATATTGATCTCTTGACATGTTAAACAAAAGATTTTTGACGAGTGCACAGCAGTTTGACCACAGATGACAGCCTTTTCTGGAACTGTGTTCACAAACATTTTTTGTTTTAAGCTTTATCCCTGAGAAATTATACTAAACGCTGCAGCAAATGAAATTCTAAGAATTGTTTTTGCCTTAAGTCCTTTTCAATTAGTTTATTTCCACACACCTCAGAATGCACCATCGTACATGTAGCGACTATAAAATGTGTTGTGATTCTGACTCCTCCCAGTTACTCCCCTTGAGACCCAAACTCGCAATCTCTGACATGGGAGAAAACACGCTGAACAGTCGGCTCAACACCCGGCTCTGTAGTCACCTGGCCAGAGTATCCTTCAGATTTCGGGGAGTGAGGCCCATTGACTGCTATTGCACAGCGACTCCTGCTGGCCTCAGTCACATACACATTTGTTAAACGGGGTGTGAAACTGCACAACAGCAGAAGACTTTTATAGTGAGGCTTTTTTTGTTGCGATATTCTCCAAAACTGGAGGTGGCAGTGGTGAGCAACTCCTGACTGAAAGCAACGGGCAGTAGACAAACACTTAACCAGTAGAAGCCACTTAACCTGCTGTCATTACAATACAGTCTAAAAAGAAATATCATGTAAACATAAGCAAAATTTTAACCTCAGAACCTTCACAGCAACAATGGTGAGGGACAATAATTTCACCAAAATCTGAGGGCCTGTCCACACGTCCATGGTTACTTTGTAAAATGAGGATTTTAATATGTATTTTGGCCTTTTGTCAACATGCCAACTGTGTTTTACATCACTGAAAACTGAGCGTTTAAAAAACTTCTTCAAAGGTGAAGCTTATCAGAAACTCAAGTGTTTATGTATAGACAAGGAAAAGAGTTTTTGTCTTCTCTGATTGGCCAACATGGCTAAAGAAGTTAGAATTATGTCGCCACATGTTGCTTTTGCACGTTAGTGACAGTACAATGTGTTTTGCATCTTCATGTAGACAGATTTTTATTTTTGTTTATTTTTAAATAACAGTGCTTAGGTGGTCGCCACACCAGATCAATGGTTTCCATCTCAGCCTGTCCTCTGTAACTTCCTCTGTCACACCAACCACCTGCATGTCCTCCCTCAGCACATCCATAAACCTCCTCTTTGACCTCCCTCTCCTCCTGCTGCTTGGTGGCTCCATCCTCAGCATCCATCTCACTATATACCCTGGGTCCCTCCTCTGCACATGTCCAAACCATCTCAATTTCACTTCTCTGACTGTCTCCAAACTGTCCCACCTGAGCTGTCCCTCTGATATGTTAATTCCTAATCATGTCCATTTTCGTCACTCCCAAAGAGAATTTCAACATCTTCAGCTCTGCCACCTCCTGTCTTTTTGTTAGTGCCACTGTCTCTAAGCCGTACAACATAGCTGGTCTCACTACTGTCTTGTAAACTTTCCCCTTCACTCTTGCTGATATTCTTCAGTCAGAAATCACTCCTGCCACCTTTCTCCACCCACTTCACCCTGCCTGCATGCTCTTCCTCACCTCTCTACCACACACTCATATATATAAAATTAAATTATACCGAAGGCAGAAAATACCAGTTGTCAAAAATATCTATTTTCTGTTATATGTATGGGGCAGGGGTGATGGCCAAGTGGTTACTAGGAACATTCCACACTGAAACCAAGTGTGGAAGATTCCGGGTTCACACCCTCCATGAGATGAATTTTCCCCATGTCATTATGTATTTCATTCATTCACCATTTCTTCTTTAGTTAAGGTGTAGTAAGTTGCATTGCATTGTGTGTATGTTGCAATCATTAATTTTCATAGAGCAATTTGTGACATTTATGAGACTCAAGTGAATGATGATAAAAGGTGATAGCATGTCATATCACTGCAATGCTCTGGCATCCCATACACAGCAGGTACATTTTAATTGGGGAAAAAAAAAAAAAACACACCCTTTAACTGCCACACAGCAAGCTCTGGCACATTTTGGATTGTAATTAAAGTACACCCTAGCCAGCCAATACTATGTAGTAGGTAAAGTGTTATGCTTGCTACCTGACCTGAGTACCACATGAACTGCAAAAATAAGGGCTACAGTGAGTGGGCCATGACTGTAATTAAAGTGCACGTACGCATGCGCGCTTTAACTAGCACGCGGTACGCGTTGGCCGTTTGGATTGTAATTAAAGTGCACCCTGGCCAGCCGCTAATACATAGTAAGTAAAGTGTGATGCTTGCTACCTGGGTCGTGATCTAATATATAAGGCTGACCATGTGTGTGGGTGTTCATGCATGTACACTTTCAACCTAAGGGCCCCACTGACCTCCCCCTTGGTGCCCCCAGTCACCATAGCAAGTTTGGTGTCAATTGCTTAATTACTATGGCTGTGCATAGTGAACACACACACACACACACACACACACACACACACACACACACACACACACACACACACACACACACACACACACACACACACACACACACACACACACACACACACACACACACACACACACAGAGTTAGCTTTATATATTAGATACATACAAAATAAACAATACTGCTGAGAATTAGTACAAAGGCAAAATGATCAATCGTCAAATGATCAATTTCATCAATTGAAACTCAGTGATTTTAGGTCAACCATTAGAGAAATTCTCAGAATTCATCATAATTGCATGCCAGGACTCGCCATTGCTACTGATAGGAGCCAAGTACTGAACAATGAGTATGGAATTGTTACAGCAAACAACAGAGTACCACAGTTCAACAAGGTTTTATGCAACAGTGCCGTTATCTGTTCCAATATACGTTCCTAATGTGACATATGGCGCAACAGATAATGGTTTTGTGGAAAGCCAGGTATAAATAGCGTCAGCCTGAACTGGTCCTGTAGAGTGCTAAAGTACAGACTTACAATGTGTACAAAAAACAAAACCTAAAACAAGTCAAACCACAGCAGCTCCACTGTTGCAGCACCAGCTACAACTGTGCAACTTTTAAAAACAAACCACTGAGCAGTAAAATCAATAATACATTAATTCTTTCCAAAACTACCACTGCGTTCAAAAGAAATAGCTACAGTTAAGCTTTTATGACATTGCCTTGTAGAAACAGACATCTGTTGCTATAATAAAGCATTTAAGAGCTGTTTGGTATATTCTGTAATGACCATTTGAATATTTTGGAAAACTCATTATTATGTAACCTCAAAGACACAACTTACAATTCTCAGAAAAAAGCAGAAAGCTTTCTTTCTGTGACAGACACAAATATGACTTTTTATATTTGCATCTCAGGCTGAACACCTCATCACTCCCTAAGTGATGAGCTCTGCCATGGAGGCAGCATTGTCTTTATGGTGCAATTTACTTCCTGGCTAAACATTTTTTTCCTGCCAACAGAGCTATCAGTTTCTGTGCATCTCTCCCTCTAAGACCCCATTCAGACTGAGGTTGGCAATCGGGCTCAAGCCGGATAGGTTTTTTCTGAATCTGAGCGGTGCAAATCTGATTTAAGCCGGATCCTTGTCGCTCTGGTAAGCGGCAAAAGTTGAAAATTTTTAACTTTTGACAGCAAGTGCCATCGCAGTGCAGTGGCTGCCGTAGTCCCAGCCAGAAGTGGCAACTGGCAGTGTTTTGTTATTTAAGGGCAGAGAGTCACCTGGGTTTAAACAGGTAGGGCCTGAATAAATGTGTGATATTTCAAAAAGGAATTAATTAAAAACCTAAAAAAAGGTTAATTTTTTTAAAGCTGCCATCAGAGCCATGGTTTCCAGTTGTAATATAATGCTGTGTAAAAAGCTAAAACTCTATCTTTCAATGAAGTAAGTTATTGTCAAGTGTCATCACTGAACAATGGTGTCACATGTAAACTGTCTCTGCAGACAACAGAAATAATGACTGCTGTGATGGGTTTTTCCTGATACTGACACCTGAATGCAGCATTGGTCTAGACACACACACACACACACACACACACACACACACACACACACACACACACACACACACACACACACACACACACACACACACACACACACACACACACACACACACACACACACACACACTTACTTTGGCCTGAGTTTGGACACTTGTGTAGGATGAGTCGGATTTGAAAAACAGGTCTAAATGCTATCCAGTCTGAAAGCAATCCGTATTTTACATGCCATTTATACTGCTTATCTGTACAAGAAGGTCACTCAGAGCGCACGTCTCCATCGGCCTAATAAAGGCCACCACCACCAAGTCCACCAACCAACAAAGGAGGGAGGATAGGACGATTTTTACACACCCATTAGATCTTTCAGATGCCACCATAAGACATCATGAGCTCAAAGTAAGAATAAAGATATAAATTCAGCCACTGCAATGACATTTTATAAAGTCAAAGCACATAATGCAAGAGTAATGTTACATCAAAAAATACATCTCTGCCATTTGCCATATTTTCTTGAGATGTTTTTTTTGTCTGTTATATTGCACATTGCTCCATATACTGTGCATTTACTTTTCACAAATTAATCTGATCTACTTTTTATACATTCAGTGACATTAACATTTGTTTCATAGCTGGAAATATGAAAAATTGCAGCTCCATCTGGCCGGTAAGGCAGCAGAATTATAAACTATATACATGCATAAGACTTGTGTTTTATAGTCTCATAGATCTTATTCTGATTTAAACAGCTTGCCTGAGAAGTGGCTTCATGTAGATTTGTGCTACCACACACAGTTACCGTTTGCGATTTAGTTTAACACAATTTTCTTGTGTTTTCCACAAACAGCAGCCTTTCCTGCCATGACTTGATTTTTTCTTCAAAGCTCCTGTCAGGTGAGTCTCTCCCAGACCCGGCATCATAGGCAGACCTTGCTGGCTGCAAGTCAAGATCAATGTAATTCACAAAGAACAGAAGATGTCATTTTGGTGAGATGCCCCGTGCTCCTCCCTGGAGGAACTTTATTCATCCAGGAACACCTTAGAGGAAAATCCACACTACGTGTTCCATCATGCAAAGCGGATTTTTGATTATGACTCAGGAATTCTCAGGCTTGTCCTTACTGAGGGACTGGAAGCAATCGAACTGCATGAAGACACTTTCTTCGTGGATGTGTGGTATGTGGTTCTGAGCAAAGCAGTGGTCAATGTGGCACCTGTTATAATCATAATCAGGGACAAAGAAGGGCTCACCCCCCAGCTGGGTGCAGGTCAGTCTGTGTGCCTCATGCCCCGCCTCCCAGAGGAAATTTCTTTCATCCAGGAATACCTTTGGGGAAAATCCACACTTTGTGTATGATCACAGTAAACAGTTGGTGGTTACATGTGCAGAGAAGCGTTGCACCACTAGTGCGAAGCTTCTCATTGAAAATGGGTTTTAGAGCGATGCATGACGCATTTGACGCCCTGAACGCATTTGGTGTGAAAGGCAACATACTCGCAGTTGCGAGTGGTAAAGGTCTCAAATTCAGCGGGAGCGGGAGAAGTGGCTACGGGGCGAAGAAAATAGTCCCACGCAGGGGTCCACTTTATACTTCAGGCCTAAAAAAATGTTCCCCTCACAAAGCAATGCAAAGCCCCTCTGAAAAGCTGTGTCTAGTGCTGGGACTGGTCTCTCCACAGTACCCTTAAAGTAGAATTAACATTTTCAGACCAATATTATTACTATTAAAACAAAATTTAAGCCATTATCTCTTATAAGAATAGAGACCTTTTTTGTAAAGGCTACTGTTTTTTTTTCAGCCTTCCAGTTTGAATTCTTACATAACTGTTCCAAGTACTGACCCAGTGGGACAGCACAGCACAGTGGTTTTTCTGAACCATACCATCAACAACCATCACTGTGATGGCATGAGGTGTACATTTAGAGGAACAATTCCTCCAACAAATGCCATGTTGTCTACCAAAGTAGGTTGAGTTAGCTCAAGTGGACTTTAGTACTTGAAGACATTTGACTCTACACAGAAGAAAATAAGAGCAAAACATCTTCAAAATAACTAAACAAGTCCAGTTGACCTGACTCAACCTGCTTGGATACCATGACCTGGATGACTGAGAATCTCCACAGACTCTTTGTCTACCCTCAGTACCATCACAGCCCACTTCCTCAGCTCCCTATACATCCTGAAATTTATAAGTCAGTAAGACCTCCCTTGTGAATTTGGTGTCAGGTGAGAATACAGACGAATGGCCATTCCAAAAAGACCCTTCATGATTGGCACAAAAGTAGAAAGATTCACCTTGCCCAGATTAGGAAAAACAAGACCTCTCTTGGAGCCAGGCATGGGCAGTGAGAGCTTGCAGGTGAGTGTCTGGTGGCCAGTTCTGCAGCCATGTAGCTCAGTTGGGCTCAGGCAGAAGAAAGAACATGGTGTCGCATCCATCTGGGCTCACCACCAACAAGGAGAGAAGAAAGTCTCGTGAACTACTCTATGGGCAAGGTTGGGTAGGATTACTTTGAAAGAATACATGTGGATTACATGTATGTATGTACATACATTTGGATTACTTGTAATCTGATTGCTTTCAGATTACATTTCAAAGTAATCCTACCCAACCATGTCTATGGGTAGTGGACGGGGCAAAAACCCACAAACTGGCACTACATCTCTGAATTACATTCAGAGTGTCCTCAGAGATGAAACACCTGGTAGCATTGGTAGCATCAAGGCAATCCATAGCGGCTTTCAGGGTCTAGCACCAGAGATACTCCTGCACTCCGCTTGGGGTCATCAGTTATGACCATGTTTGCAAGTATTCCTGTTAGACTGCATGCAAACCCCTGTAAATATAAATACATAAAAATGTTTAATTCTAGCAAGACTGACCAAGCAGATCATAGTCTGAACTGAAATCCCAGACCGTTTTGACAGCTACAACAAGTGTGATCCGAGTTCACACACTGGCCCCCTGTGCCTACTCCCAGCATCTTCTCATGACAATATGATAAATCTCCTCAGCTACACAGTCAGCATTAGAATACCATGTCCAGTGGTGCTGCTCTGTTTACTAGACTCATGATCCATCAAGCTGTAGCCCTAGACCTTTTTCAGGCTTGGGCCTAGGAGTGGCTGTGCATTGGATGAACCCTCATCACCTTCAAAAGATAAGAGCTGCTCTCTGGTGGTTTCTTCTTTTCCAGGGATGACGACGCAAACACTCTATCCCCATCTCTTTCACAACACCTGCTGTTCTGCGATGGTAGGCAGCACAGGATTTACTCCCACAGGGTGAAAAAACAAGAAATCTTTTTTGGTGTTGAAATCTGCAAAGGTTTTTATGTTTGAAGTGCCAATGCTGCCACCAGGGAGCCATCATGAGGCTGGAGAACCACTTGCCATTACAGATGCAGTCTAAAAGTCATACCCAGGATGATGCACTCCATATAAAAATGTCATTTATTTCTCGCAGATATCTTTCATTATTATACAAAATCCTAATGATTTATGATAATGTGCTAGGTGTTGTGTACATTAAATATAATATACACAATCTTACCGATGCGTCAATAGATTTATTTTTGTCATCGGTGGTTTTGATCAGTCTGTTTGATCTATGGGTGGGTCACTGAACTCCCAAAACAGAACTGACCCCACCAATGTGGGGAAAATGTGTATAGAAAAAAGCAGTCTAGACATATCTCTGAAATGTTTCAAATACTCGACTGCTCTACAGTACATCTTTTTCACAATGTTCATGCAGGAGTAACATGTGGGGTTATATACATCAATGCTGAGCAGTTTCTGAGAATCAGTGTCTTGATCAAGAACACTGACATAGCACCCATCAGATTGAACCCTCTGACCCTTCGGTTAACGGACAGTGCACTCTACCAAATAAGCTACACTAGTTCTCAGAATTAAGAACAGTACATACTACATATTCATTAAAAATTGTTTTATATTTTTATGAAAAAAAACAAACAAACAAGCCCTAAATATTAAATGTTTTGGATCTTCGTCAGGTGCAATAAAATGATCAAATTCAGACTGGACTACCAATAGAACACCACAAATTATTTGACAATCTTCATCTGATCAGCTCAGACAAAAACCAATCACACTTTCTAAATCCAATTACTTTTGAAAATTAATTAAATCAAACCGGAATACTTGTGGCACCTCTCTCACATCTCTCTAGTTTCCCAACGTGATAGCAAAGTAATTTGTCAAAGTGTTTTAATAAATTAGAAACAATATTAATAAGATTGAAAGTTTACCTTCTCTGCCACTTACTGAGAATCATACACAGTATGTGATTCCCTTCCAGGCCACAACAGTAATGGTGTATTGTAAGCGGTCCTGTGCGTGTATAAGATAACTAAAAAAAGAGCTGGATGGATTTTCACCAAATATGGTGGAAAGATTTTTTGGGCTGGACAAAGGTCAAAGTCAACAAAAACATGATGCTAAAAACATATTTGCTGCTGTATCTGCACACCCCGTAAGACTAGAGAGATAACCTAAGGTTTACATTGATCAAATATACTCAACAAAAATATAAACGCAACACTTTTGGTTTTGCTCCCATTTTGTATGAGATGAACTCAAAGACCTAAAACTTTCTCCACATACACAATATCACCATTTTCCTCAAATATTGTTCACAAACCAGTCTAAATCTGTGATAGTGAGCACTTCTCCTTTGCTGAGATAATCCATCCCACCTCACAGGTGTGCCATACCAAGATGCTGATTAGACACCATGATTAGTGCACAGGTGTGCCTTAGACTGCCCACAATAAAAGGCCGCTCTGAAAGGTGCAGTTTTATCACACAGCACAATGCCACAGATGTCGCAAGATTTGAGGGAGCGTGCAATTGGCATGCTGACAGCAGGAATGTCAACCAGAGCTGTTGCTCGTGTATTGAATGTTCATTTCTCTACCATAAGCCGTCTCCAAAGGCGTTTCAGAGAATTTGGCAGTACATCCAACCAGCCTCACAACCGCAGACCACGTGTAACCACACCAGGTCAGGACCTCCACATCCAGCATGTTCACCTCCAAGATTGTCTGAGACCAGCCACTCGGACAGCTGCTGAAACAATCGGTTTTGCATAACCAAAGAATTTCTGCACAAACTGTCAGAAACCGTCTCAGGGAAGCTCATCTGCATGCTCATCGTCCTCATCGGGGTCTCGACCTGACTCCAGTTCGTCGTCGCAACTTCGCACAGCCATTGAAGAGGAGTGGACCAACATTCCACAGGCCACAATTGACAACTTGATCAACTCTATGCGAAGGAGATGTGTTGCACTGCATGAGGGAGATGGTGGTCACACCAGATACTGACTGGTATCCCCCCCCAATAAAACAAAACTGCACCTTTCAGAGTGGCCTTTTATTGTGGGCAGTCTAAGGCACACCTGTGCACTAATCATGGTGTCTAATCAGCATCTTGATATGGCACACCTGTGAGGTGGGATGGATTATCTCAGCAAAGGAGAAGTGCTCACTATCACAGATTTAGACTGGTTTGTGACCATTTTTTGAGGGAAATGGTGATATTGTGTATGTGGAAAAAGTTTTAGATCTTTGAGTTCATCTCATATAAAATGGGAGCAAAACCAAAAGTGTTGCGTTTATATTTTTGTTGAGTGTATTTGTGATTGACTGGTGACATAAACTGTCAGACATGGATATATCCTAGTGTGCAGAGTGTGCATGGTTTGCATCAGCCCTCTGATGCCTTTCATCTCTGAATAATACTGCTAAAATCCAACCAACAAAGAGAAAAGGACAGAAGTGTGATAGCCTCAGGCACAGTAATTAGTCATACACATTTATTTGGATACAAACGTGATGCATGGCAAGTGTAATTTGAGTTAAACATCTTTAGCTGAAGTGTAATTCTGACTCTCACGGATGCTGAAAAGAGCCACTGGAACAAATATCCCTGCCGGAACAGTTCTGTACTGACAAAATGGCCCCATCATGTATTAGTACACGTAATGGGTTTATTCTTCAAGAACCTCAGGACAACAGGGACTGATACCCCCGAGCCAGATTCTAGACAAGCCACAGCTTTGCCTGAGGGAGAGACAGAGTGGGAGAAGGAGCGAGAGGAGAGATTGAGAGTTGGAGAGCTGTATTGATGCTGCCTGTCTGACAATGAGCCGTGCAGATCTGAGGAGAGGAGCTGTAAAGATGCCTCATTTTTTTTTCCTTGAGGCTGATCAGAGGTGGCTGTGATTGGGGTGATGTGATGCAGGCTCTCCATCAGATGCTCTCAATGCACAGCATGTCTATCTGCTCTGCCAATCTCTACCTTTCTTCACAGCTCAGCTCACCACCACCCTGCTGATGAGATTTCCTCTCTCTGTTACAGCAGAGCAACACTTCATCATACAAAGTACATTATTTATCCACATTTCCATGCGTGCTTACCTTTGATATATTACTGGACCTGCTTGCAGAGTGACCCATCGGCTTCTCATTCTGTAATAAAGGCGAGAAGAACATGTTCAGAAGCAAAAAATAAAGAAAAAAGCCATTAAAATTGCGCGTCAATTACTGAAAATTGGTTTTGCTCATTTTGGTAAGAAAAGCCAATTATGACACAAAGGTTACGTGGTGTGTTTTGCAGAGTGACCCATCGGCTTCTCATTCTGTAATAAAGGCGAGAAGAACATGTTCAGAAGCAAAAAATAGAAAAGAAAAAAGCCATTAAAATTGCGCGTCAATTACTGATAATTGGTTTTGCTCATTTTGGTAAGAAAAGCCAATTATGACACAAAGGTTACGTGGTGTGTTTTCCTGTGAATGGTCCGGCATGCAGCTGTCTCAGTGCTGAGAATCCCAGCAACATGCACAACCCCAAATGAGTGATTATGGGACTTGTGGTCGTCTTTGCTTATGAAGGACAAGCATCACTGGTTTGCTTGGGTGGCTGTTAATTAAAACCCAAACCTGTTCTGTACAGGGAGATGAAAAAGACTACAGCAGACATCAAGCTCATTTCTGCAATATTTTCAGCCGCCATCTTGTATAACAAATTGCAATCACTTTCTCTATGTTTTGGTTTTTGGGTGAAAATCGATGATTATAAATGGGCTCTAGTGGACTTCTCGTTCAATAATTCTAAATTAGGTTCTCCATTCAACATTTCAATAACTGTGTACATTGAAATTTAATATGCATCACTACGATTGCTTCCAACTTTCAGCTGCCTCAGGCAATGGCAGTGGTGATGTAATTATTCTGAATCTGAAGCCTTTAGTGGTCAGCCACTACACTGGATGACTGGCTGTTCCTTTCCCCAAGCATTTGTGATGTAAGCTAGCACACTGCTCGTCTAACTTGATTCAATTCCAAAAATAAGATGGCAGCCCAGCCCAAGCTTCTCATTACTTGCTGGTTCAGCAGGTAATGACGTCTGCGCCAAACTATTTTTTATCTCTATGGTTCCGTATGATGGTGCTCCACAAAAAGCATTATCCAGGAATTGACCTGGATCAACTCAACTAGTTGTAAATCACTTTCAAACTTGGCAAATGTCTGCTTGTGTACATTTGCTTCAAATATCTTGTACTGTCATGATTGCAAAATCTGTTCTGTAAGCTTTTTTTTTTTTTTTTTGCCAGCTTGCACTCGGCCGAGACGGACGCACTTTTCTCTTCTCCCTCCCTCCTTATCTTTCCTGCTTCTGTGGCATGTTGTCTGTGAGGCTGCAGCTTTGTTCTTCTGGAAAACGACAAAAATGGATCTGTTAAAGTGGTCTCTGAACGCAATTGACACTATTTTTTCTACAAGACATTCGGGGGCGGAGGACCTGACCTGTCCTGCCGGGACGCATGTGATGGGTTACGTGACGGACTCGTGGAGGAGATGGCAGGTCATGTGCCTTTACATGCTTTCTGTGGAGGACGTCGAAGATGTGTATATATTCGGCTTGGTGATGACCGGCTTTCTGCTGTGTGGAGCGGGCATGGCGCTGGTTTACCGGAAAATCAAGAAAGTGGAAGCAGCTTTGATTGGGCCTTCCAGGCTGCCCTACATGATTGATTCGATTGGGAAGGCAGTGGCTGCGCAGTCTGCGGGTGTTAACCGCACGCTGGAAAACATCTCGGGTAGGATTGCAGCTCTGGAAACCCGCTTTGACCGTCTGTGAAGACCACATTCTACATTCAGATGCATTGAGAGCCACTCTGTTCTCAGAACTGTGGAATCTTTCAGGCGTCTGCTAATCTGGTTATTCATTTGGCCTCCCCAACACAACTGCACTTCAAGGTCGCTGTGATAAAAAACCTCAAGAAGATCAACACTTAAGCCTCGCTCCCTGGTCATCCCCCCTCCCCTCAGCTTCTCCAGCTCTGACATTGACTGTGGACAGTGGACTGCTCAGGGCTGAGCCCCTCCCCCTCCAGGATTGTCGGACAAGGCCGTTGACGGCACCAAATAGGCTGCCTCCGGAGTGTTCTGATAAACTGGACCTTCAAATCTCGGTTGTCGTCCTGCGTCCTTGTTTTGTCTGTGTGATTATTGTTTTTCTGTGCTAATGGGGTTTTTTTTTCTCCTTTTCCCTCATGTTTTGCTTTTCAATATATGTTTATGTACCGGGCCGGCCTATGTGTGTTGTGTGTTATGTGTGTGTCATTTGTTATGGGTCGGTCTTGGTTTGCTCAGCCCTGCTGTTGACCAAGGCAGGGATGTACATCTGGAGCTGGTCCCCGGGCGCCTAATGGCAACTTCTGCTCCTACTGGCAATTAGGATGGGTTAAATGCAGTAGACACATTTCATTGTGCAGGGAACATGTTCTTCTGTGCATATGACAATAAAATTCCTTTGAATCCTTTAATCAATCATTCAATGTTCATCACCTCCTGCAGTCCCACAACTTGTGCATGGTTTCCTGCAGCAATATTTTCATTTTTGCATCTCATTTATTTTTTCCAAAACAGTTTGTGGTTCTGATGTGCCAGTGTATTTTTGATTGCACATATAGATGCTTTTATTTACAAAATATTGGACAAAATCAATGTAAGTGAAGTGTTTGTGTGTTATTATCCATACAATCATAAGCTTTGATATTTCACCACATTAAAAAAATATCTAAAGTAGAGTTACAAACAAAACTAGGGAGAGAAAGTGAGAACTGCTGTGTTTCATCACAAAGTGCACTACCAGGAGAGGTGCTTAATGACTATAATCAAACAACGTCTGTTCGCTTGCCGATGGATCGCCTATGAACATGAGCTGCAGATTTGTGATAGAGCCACGAAGCGATAGACGCACAATTGGTGTTCATCCAGCATTAGTGACAGAGTAACTGGCCTCTAATCTTCTGCAAGGTTGTATTTGTGAATCCGTAATGATCCCAAATATCCACTTAGTATTTCAGCCTCATAGCAGACCCAGATAAACAGCCCCTGGGGTGTTGTGTTGAATTCAGTGTTCTATTAAAGCCTTGTATGGTTGCTAATGAGTAATCGATCATAGCAACATAAAACAGAGTTCAGAAAGAGTCTGACAGGCCTCTCACGTTTGGACGTGCAGAAGGACGACTGCTCTGAGTGAATAACAACACACGGAAGTAACCAAACAGAGTCTCTCAAATGCACACGCACACACTTCACACAGAATGCGGTTTGACCGAGTAAATAACTTGACCCAAGGGAACGTCACGCTAAGTGGCGTCAGCTAAAGCAGTGATTCTCAACCGGGGTGCCGCGGCACCCTAGGGTGCCGTGATCGATTGTCAGGGGTGCCGTGGGTATTTTTCATATTCGCGATTATTTTTCATATTCACGATTACCGTGCATTATTTATTTTATCCACAAAGCATAAAACGACTCAGAATCTGACGTCAAACGTGCTGCAGCCTCGCTCTCGTCTTAAGACGGGACAATAACAAGGAGGCTGACGGCCGATTAAAACAGTGCCGTCTTCTTCAAAAGCCGTCTAAAATGTGGAGCTGTCGGTGTGTGTGTCTGTGCCTGTGTGTGCGCGCGCGCGGAGTTAACAGGCTGCAGACTGCGAGGGAGGGGGTGGGTGAGGGAGATTCCTGAATGCAGGCGCGACACGTTCAGTGCGCAGCGAGCGCGCAGCAGAGAGAGGATTTTAACCCGAGTGAACGTTAACAAAACGGAAACGTGAAGCTGCTTTTACTTCTCTCTGAATTTTCTCTAAAGGTGTGATTCTGCCGTTACCGTCCTGTTCACACCATGTGCGCGTCGTATGCTGAATTTATGAGATCATGAGATGAAATAAATGGTCAAATATCTTTAAAAACATATTTAAAAAATGAGAATATATGAATGAACTGAGCCACAAAAAAAAAACAATGTTCAGACGCACAGATCACAAAAAGCAGGTGAGAACTCTGAACTTTAACAGCTGTTATTTTCCAAAGGTATTTATTTGTTCAATCTTGAGCTTAATGTAGTGTTTAAGCACAAAACGTGACTGATGAGGAGAAACAATTTCAGAAATGCAACAGAAACAACCACAAATCAGAAAAAGTTGGGACTGTATGTAAAATGAAGATAAAAATAAAAATGTTGCACTATTCCCAGTTTCTCCACTCACAGAAGCCAAACGTTCTTCCAGAGTTGTGTAATTATACTAAAATAGTAGAATATAAAGGGGAAAAAAAAAATAGACAATATATTCGTCAATCGCAATTATTTGTCTGACAATTAATCGTCTCCAGAAATTCCTAATCGTGACAGCCCTACTTGAGATCAGAGCGCAAAATGCTTGAGGATTTTCGAAATGCGGTGTTTTCTGTATCGATTTTCTATTAATAATAATAATAATAATGATATTTGGGTTTTGCGCAAAACCAGAGGTAATAGCATTATAATATTATTTTGGTTGGTGGTGTGCCGCAGGATTTTGTAAATATAAAAAGGGTGCCGCGGCTCAAAAAAGGTTGAAAATCACTGAGCTAAAGCACCGTCCACGTCATCTTTGTGCAAACTTCAAATAAATGAGCCTCGTCACCAGAAGCAAGTGGTGCATGCACATATGGTTCCCGCTATCACTATATGCTGCGCTTTCCATTCTTAATTACTTCAGCACTTCACTTGTGTCCCAGCTGTGACTAGTTACCATGGTGATAGAGGACTGTGTGCCAAGTCTCTCCATCAGTCTCTCCTTCTCCCTGCTTCCATCCCCTTATTTTCTTGCTGCTCCTCCAAAGGCCACACGGTGTATAAACATTCACACGGCATTACGGTCACAATGGTGCATACACACGGACACAAACACGCTCCCTCCGTCGTAAAGATGACATCTTTAAAACGCTGAATAAGATCACAATATTAGGGGTGTAAAAACATATTTTTCAATACATGTGGCATACAAACATTTGCCTATTTTATACACTTACATCACAGTTTTATACAAGTTCAAATCAGAGTCTCATGTGTCAAACGTGCTCCTTTGGCCAGACTGCTTCTGCGTCCAGACTGGTGCAGAAAATTAAACTATTTGCTGAATTGAGCCGTTGCTGTTCTTCATGCAAATATAAGAAAACAATGAGTGCAACTAAAAGCAAGAAGGCAAAGTGATTTGAAATGCACCTCATTTCTTCAACAAGTAATTGTTTAGAAGGTGACCTATGAGCCGGTCGTAGCGTACACTAATAACCGGGAATATGAATGACCAAAGAGCCCAACAACAAAATCTTTTAAGTGGGGAGCTCTTAAGAGAGTCAGCTTTATTTAAAACAAACAAAAACTTCTGTCATTACTTGTTTTCTGGCTGTCAGGGTTATAAATGCAGTAGTCCGCTTTGAGTAACGTGCATCAACCCTTCAGTTTGTGAATAAACTGCTCTCACCACGAACCTTCAGCCTGCTATAATAAAAAAAAATTGTAAAGTGACTAAAGTGCTCTTTGGTCTTGAGCATTTATTTATTTGTATATTTGTAGGATCATTTAGTATGATCTGACACATAGTTGGTCAGCAAAAAATTACATATAGACTGCGAATAAATAAAAAACAAAAAAAATAACATTGCAATGCATGAACAAAGAAGAGCTTTTGGGAAAGATTGCAAACCTCATGTAATGTATTCTCTTCTGCTGTATTTTTGACAATATTCCTCAGTATTTGATTTTAGGGTACAGACAGATTAGTAAAAACAGACTACTGAACTGGTGCTAGACGCTTAGTGCTGGAGATATTGTATTTATCACTGTGAAGATAAATTTACCTAAATAGGCAGACATAACACTATAAGGTTAAACAGTTTAATGACATCACTAACTGGTAACACAATGATCACATATTAGAATGCAGGGGTGGTGACCAAGTGGTTAGTGCACTTGATTTCAGTGCGGAAGGTTCCTAGTTAAAACCCCACCCCCGCCACATGTAATGTGAAGTTGCATCAGGAAGTGCATCCAGTGTAAACTGGATTTGTTGTGACGACCCCAAGTGCAAACAAGGGACAAAGGGACTAGAATGCCGTATTACACACAAAAAAACCAAAACATCTCTGGGCCTACTAGTGTTATTGGCCTCCTTCACACATAACGTAAGTGAAGCCAACTAGCACACGGAGGAGGATTTGCATGCCATTTGTGAGCTGCCTCAAACACCTCGTACACCTGCCGCTACAACCATTCGCACACACAAGCGGCCAAAAGACAGCAAATGCCCTGTGTGTGCTCGTTTGATCCCCTGTTGGCAGGTGTCGGCCAAATTCCAGGTGTCCAGGTGCATTCTGGTGATATCTGGGGCAGAATTGGGGTGAAATTATGGGAGGGAATTTTTGTGTTTTTGAAGTAATATTTTCTGAAATTTAGAAATTTTCTGATGAGCTGAGATGACACCATGCCAACATGCACAGGCAGATTGGCACTGGAGCGAGTTGTTGTGGAAAGCTGACAAACGTCATTAGACGTTCCCAATTCGGGGAGTATCATTATTTGCTGCAGGAACTGTGTCTGGATGACGGCTGCTTTCAGCGGTCCTTCCGCCTCTGCGGGACCCAGTTTGAGGACGTCCTGTCCCGTTCACGCGCGCACATGTAAACAATAAAAAAAAAAAAAAAAACTCTGCTGGCTGCTGCTGGGCTGCTGTCGCTCTTCCCTCAAAAACTCTGTCATAATTGTCTTTAGAAACCAGTCACCATTTGCTTTATTATACATCTGTGTAGTTAATCAATAGAATAATCTTCACGGAATATTCGCTTGTGCACGCACGTAAAGAAATAAAAACAAACTCTCCGCTGGCTGCTGCGGCTTGTCTTCCCTCAAAAACGCTCCATTTGTTTTATTATACATCTGTGTATAATAAAATGCGGCATTACAAACAGAGGAGAAGAACATTTTTTGATGATGTTTTGTGTATGTGTTGGCCTCAGAAAGTCGAATTCTGCGCAAAGTTTGTCGAAATTTGATAGATTTCTGTACAGTTATCTAATAAAAAAGGTGGATTCCAGTCGGGAATGCAAGTCTACAGAGTTGTGTGCCCGCCCCCAAAGTAGGGTGCCACGGGTTCCCAGGTAACCACTGAAATCGAACCCTGTGTGGAGTGTGTGTCGTCGCCCCCCAACACAAATGGCTTGTGGAGTGTGTCATCCCCCACCAACACACACACACACACACACACACACACACACACACACACACACACACACACACACACACACACACACACACACACACACACACACACACACACACACACACACACACACACCATGCGCTTTGCTGTGGACATCACAGAACAAAGCAACAGAGAGTGAGCCTTTTTGTTCTGTAACCTGCCGAGGTCCGCAGACAGAGGTGGACGTGTCCTCCTGCGATGTGCAGCTCTTCAGATATGCGTGCTCGCAAGTCATAGCTCGGGAACAACTGTACTGGCTTGTAGGATATTAAGTTGCATAACTACAGTATGAAGCACAGAAGCTGGCATGCTGTCCTCGTGTCAAAATAAATTAAAACAGATTACTTCAGTTGACCACAACGCTGGTGAATATCGTGCCATGCAGGAAATCACCCCACAGGATGCCCTCGCGAGGCGCGTGTCACTGCGGGATGTCCCCACACTGTAATAATTAAAACATATCACACACGGATCACTGCCGGCTGCATGTGTTCACGACATGAGAGCCGGCTCTTCATGACACGGGAGCCGGCCAGCTCAAGCGCATCAGGTAATTCATGTAAAACATGAAAGAGAGAACAGTAATCCACATCATTTCATTACTTCCTGGTGTATGTCTAGGCGGAGGCTAAATCCACTTTTTATAACAGGAATTAAGTATTATTAATTGTGGTGTTTTATTCGTTTTTCCCTCCACTGCTGTGTGTGTGACTGTCCATGTGCTCGTACTGTGTTCATGCACGCGAACACGAGCATGCACGAAACCGTTGCCGCGATATCGTGCGTGCCTGTTCGACAGTGCGCCCCTCCCCAACAGCAGGGGGAATGTTTTGTGGTTCCCTATTTCGTTTTTGGTTTGCAGATTTTCTTTCAGTTTCTGCGTCTTTCGTGTTATGTCTGAAGGGGCCCTTACATTCATTTCAGAGCAAGCTACTTACTAACTAATCTAGCATTCACCCTTGGCCAAGTATGTGACTCCGCCTCAACAGAGACTGAACCCAACAGACTGCTGGCACACATATCTTTTGATTGTGACCATCAGAGGGTGCTACGGTAACAAGGATAGTTGTGTGACAGAAATGTTAGCAAAAGCTCTAGTATAGCTATATACGAGGTCTGTCCAAAAAGTATCAGACCTTTTTATTTTTTCAAAAACCATATGGATTTGAATCATGTGTGCTTGCATGAGTCAACCTTGAACCTTCATGCGCATGCCTGATTTTTTTCACGCCCGTCGGTTGCATCATTCGCCTGTGAGCAGGCTTTGTGTGAGCACTGGTCCTCCCCCCTCATTGGATTTTCATTGCAAGGAAAATGTCTGAACGTTTTGGAGCTTTGCTGCATCAAATCTTTCCAGAAACTATGAGAGACAGTCAGGTGGAAACCATTCGGAAGATTCAGACGGCTTTCGGTGACGATCCTATGGGCATCACACAGATTAAGGAGTGTTACAACCGGTTTAAAGACGGCGCACAATGGCGGAGGGTGTGCCGCGCTCCGAGCGGCGATCGACAGGCTGAAACGACCAGATCATTTCCGAAGTGAACGCTGTGTTGATCCGGGATGTCGTCTGACTACCAGAGAAATTGCAGAAGAGGTGGACATCAGCATTTTTTCGGCACATTCCACTGTTACAGGAGATTTTGTAATGAAAGACGTGCGGACGTTGGAAGTCTCACAGGACATGTTGTGACATGTCCAGCTCTGACACAATTCCTCGGATACTCACTCGACTGAAAAGCCACCGAAAGCCGTCTGAATCTTCCGAATGGTTTCCACCTGGCTGTCTCTCACAGTTTCTGGAAAAATTTGATTCAGCGCTGCTCCAATCGTTCGGACATTTTCCTCGCAATGAAAATCCAACGAGGGGGGTGGACCAGTGCTCACTCAAAGCCTACTCACAGGCGAATGACGCAACCGACAGGCGTGAAAAAAATCACGCATGCACACGAAGGTTCAAGGTTGGCTCATGCAAGCACACGTGATTCAAATCCATAAGGTTTTTGAAAAAATAAAAAGGTCTGATACTTTTTGGACAGACCTCGTACTCGTATGGTACTGATGGAGTCTTATCAACTCTCAAAGTAATTTTCTTCTCCAACGTCACCCTGCTTGTGTGACACCTCAGTCATAATGAAGAGCTCTCAGCCAAATCAGCACCGCAGTTCATATTCATGATTCAATGCCGCCGTTGCCACTTCAACAATAAACGTGAGTGGATCAAAAGACTCTTTTGAGAGGACACAGACAGCAAAGAGGAAAGGAGCCAAAGAAGTGGGTTAGGGACGGGCTGAGGGAGAACATGCAGGTGGTTGGTGTGACAGCAGAAGGTGCAGAGGACAGAGTGAGATGGAAACGGATTATCTGCTGTGCTGTCCTCTAACGGGATTAGCAGAAAGGAGATACTGAGAAATAAGGGGCCAAATAATCAAAAGTAGAGAACTGCTGGAACGTAGGAGCTGCAGAAGCTAACAACTACTTGACAAATAAAAAATTAAGAATTACATGAAGCAAAGGTAATGTATTTGTACTATCCAGCTTTTTTGTTACAAGTGGCTGCACATTATTTCAAGTTATTTTTGGAAATGTTTACACTTTGGTAGTCTAGCATCCCATAAAAATGATATAATCACGGCTGGCAAATATGATCAGCAGTGCTCAGCCAAGTCAGATTTCAAGAATATCAAATATGTAAGTAACATATTTCGAGCCCTGTAACCACCACTAGCAAAAGCCATTTGCATTTATTTATTTATTTTTTGACTTAACTGGATAATGTGAGCACACCGTCTAATAAAACATCCTTCATCGAACTAATGTAATGCATTCATTTAAATACATCTCGGTGGAAGCACGCTCAGATTTTTGTTCAGTGCAGAGCAACATTAGGCGTGATCTCTCACGCCTCAGTACTAACAGTTGACTGGGCCCAAAGAAACAGCTAACAACTGTTTAAGAAGATTAACAAGGAATACTAGAAAAATATCTAATTTCCTGTCATTTTGCCAAGATGTCGACACCAAGCTTGTGGTCATTAACAGCAACCACAAACTGATCTCATCTTATGTTTTAACCTACTGACACCATACAAAATCCACGCCTTGGACTGATGTGGAACAATATAGAAACATGGAGGTCAAACCCCACCATTTGAATATTTTTCTTAGTACGTTTTACAGATGTAACTGTAGAGGGAAGCAAAATCACATTTCCAAATTATAGGCCAAAGCCGATTTCCTCCTCCAAGCAATTATCTCTTGGATGTCTTAAACACAGGGTTACATCATGATAAATGCATCTTTCAATGTGTGCAATTTGTGCAGCAAATCAATTTTCAGTCTACTGAGAAGAGAGAGAGAATGAGAGAGAGAGAGAGAGAGAGAGAGAGAGAGAGAGAGAGAGAGAGAGAGAGAGAGAGAGAGAGAGAGAGAGAGAGAGAGAAAAGGGAAGTTGGGGTTGAGGGGTAGAATTCTGTGGAAAACAGCCGAGGATAACAGACACAGTATAACAGCACAACAAATTGCTGATTCTTGCCTGTAAAACGTCCTTCTCGTCCAAATACAGAGCAACAAGAATATGCTACAAGGAAGAATTACTGGGAAATAAAATCTCAAACCAATGCGATTTATAAAATAGCAAACAACAGACCACAACGTGACACAGGTGCAAAAAATAGGGAAGTGTTAGTGTTGCTTCCTCATTTTCATTTTGAAACTCCCATTTCTTTAAAAACCTCTCCTCATCCGCATGACCTACAAGGTCTCAGAGTGGCCTTCACTGCCAGCGAAGCAGGAGAGAATGAAAGGCCTTATTCTCAGGTTTTATGCATAATTCTGATAAAGAAGGGCTCAGGCTTCGCCGTGTCCGTCTTTTTCCACCTCTCCTGTGGCATCTGTTAGAAGGCTCAGCCTTTGATAGCACAACCCTAGACTGGACTCTGAAGACTCCAGCTCATAAAAAGAGCACGAAGAGAGTGGCAGAGGTCTTAGAGAGCTTGTATTGTCTTTTAGGACTGTTGCTCTCTCCTCTTCTCTTTTCTGCAGGGAAATTGGCTCAGTTCTCCTTTAAGCAAGAAACTGAAAAGATAAAAATGTATTTAATTCTCCTGCATGCTGCTTTATAAAATTTCTATCCTTAGCATTACCTTTACATGCTGATGGTTCTATAGTCTGTGCAGTCTGTTAAAAATGCATCATTCAGATGACTGGTTTACCCTTATAACTGAGGTGTGCTACCACTTTATGCAATAACAATTAAAATCAGGAATTATGCAATTATACATGCAAACACTCAACTGAACAGCAATGCATGTACACGTGTGATTTGTGCACTGCAGTATCAATAGTGGCACAAAGAGGACACTTACTTTAATGAAGACATACAGTCAACTTTTTTGACAAAAGTGCTACAACACTGAAGAGGGGCAAATATAAATAAATAAAAATTCAGACTTACATTCAGACTTATGGCAGAGTATAAAGAAAGGTTTGTGTTTCAGATCAACAACTTCCAACAAAAACTGAGACACTCAGTGAGACTGTTCAACCATCTGTACTTCCTTAACAACACCAAAATGCAGACATTAAATGAGTCTCAAGTGGGTTTTTATAGATCAGGGCCTGGTTTCATGAAGCAGCCTAATCTTTCAGTCTACTAAACTTTATTAGTGGACTACAGTTAGTCACCCAACATTATCCGTCTAATCACCGTTTCACATTGATGGCTAAACTTGTAGATTAGCTGTCTTAACTTAGTCAACTGGTTTCACAGGCATAACCGCCTCGCGCGTGCAGTTGCTGAGAGATGTCTCCATGCATGACAGTTTTATTTACTTCCCAGTTGGTCATTGTCATGTTGTTGCCTTTGTTTTGTTAACTGGCTTTATTAACATTTACAGACCCATACGAACTGCAGAACAACATGCTTAGCACTTAACCTAACAGTTTCTTCTTCTACACTTTCGTCAACCTTTTTGTGCACACAATGCTGCTCAGCATAACAGTGACACCTGGTGGTTCGTGTGAGAACTGTCACAAACACATCATGACAGTCGTCTGCTGCAAACACGGCCAAAAGCAGAGGAAGCTCTTCTTTTGAAGGAATACGAGCGATGTAGGGGTGCTTTTGAGTGTTCCATCAAGTGGTGGTACATGATAGCTGCCATTTTTTGAGGTAAGGCATTGAAGTTTTATCGACTAAAAAAAGATTAGCCTCCTTTGTAGCACTTTGTGGAACAACTAATGTCAAAAAACTAGTCAACTAAGTGAGTTTAGTCCACGAAACAATGTTAGACTGCTTTATGAAACCGGGCCCTGGTCTGAGTCTCAAATGAGAAAAGACTGCACCATTCAATGTGAATATTCAAAACGACTGCAAAACAAAAGTGTGGGTAGGCAGGATTTGTGACGCAGAGTATGAATCCAACAAAAATCAGCATTTTCAAAAAACAAAAAAATTCCTGCTTGTTGCCCTCTAAGTTACCAGTCTCCTGTGAATTCATAACAGTTTTGATTTTGTGCAAAATGTGCAAAATTGACAGGAAATGATGCACATTCAATGCAGAAATCAGTGGCAGTAAGACAGATTTTAAATAGGCCTAAGTATGCTTTTTTTTTGAGGATCTGGGATCAAGTTTGTCTAACAGACTAAGACAAAAACAAAAATGATGAGCCACTTCATGAGTGTCAATGTTCCTTCCCCCATTTCTATGCTATTTTCAAAGTGACTTGGAACAAGTGTGTAAGCTGTAGTTCTGGTGTTTAACTGCATTCTTTGAACACATAACCTGCAGATTCCAAAGCACATAAAGGTCCATCCCCGAGCCAGCCAAATTCTTATCCATGTGACCTTGAACAGTTACACAAATTTCTATTCTAATTTTCTACTTTACAATTACTACACCGTGCAGGCAGCTATGGGCTTTAGAAAATAAAGACGTCAAACAGCTTCAAGTGACGGCAACAAAATGATTCAGCACAAAATAAATAAAACCACCATCAAGACTGCACTTCAAGGTAAGCCATTTCCAAAGTTTTTTTTAAAACCACAGAGAAAAACCTTTCTGTGCAGTAGACCAGGTACGTTTAGTGGGAGAATAGCAAATCCAGACAGACTCCTCACTCGGCTCCTCATGTACTGCAATCCGGTGTCGCAGATCAAATGGTCCCCCCTAAAAGTCGGTCTGCCCTGCCTTCACTGTGCATGCGTCATCACCCGTGGTTCACCGATGAGTCATCATCTATCTTAGCGACAGATATCTGAAGCTTTTGTACAACAATCATTTCCACATACAACCAGCATCACTTCATCATAAAAGACAGAGGAAGCGATCAGAGCGTGGCGGCTACACAAGCTGCTAGCTGATACGTTCACTGCGCGTCAGTCATTTCAATGAGTCATGGAGTTTCACCTCGTTTCTGCTTAAAACTGACTTTAGAATGATTTAAGAGGTTTTACTGTGTCATCTGATGGTTAATAATCCGGTTAATCCATTTGATTGCTTTGGGTGAAGAGACTCTGTCTTAGACGAGCGGTTGAGCTCCGAAATGACGCATGTGCAGTGGAGGCACGGCGGACCAATTTTTAGGGGCGGACTGTTCGGTCTGCGACAACAGTTATCCGCCGATTCCACAAAGATCACAACATCATCCATAAAGCCAAAGTCAGTGAACTTTTCCTCAACAACAAAAGCACCCAAGTAAATTGAGTTAGTCAACCCCATAACCTGACCCAACATCTAATCCATGCAAGCATTGTTAAGAGCCACACCAATAGTGATCAACACCAGAAATCACTGCTAAGAAGGAACAGACTCTGCCACGACTCCGCACAGTACTCAGTCCCTGTGTGTAACCCAACTATAAACTTGCTTCTGCCACAGAGGGTTGCAGGCTGTGTTAGCTGGTCCGATATCGTTGTGTGTGCCCCCACTGCAGGGACCGCCCCTAAAAGCGATTTTTTTCTAAGCATTTCTCTAGGGCAAAATAACTCACTGTTCTGGGGTATGTACTTCTGAGTGGCCTTGAAATGCCGTCTGGGAGCAGGGCTCAGCGCTGATCAATGAAACACACAAGAGAAGACAACACAAAGTGTCATTTCTAAAAGTGAGCAGAAGAAAATGAAACAAAATGGATAGCAGAGGCCACAGATGGATTGAGGAGGGGCTACAGGTGGCGGATAAGGTCCAGCATGTATTCAAGAAGAAAAGAGAAAATCTGCATCAGCACACCTGAATACCTGCAGAATTAAATATACCAATGAAACTGTCAAAAAAAAAAAGAAAAACGTTGAGGCAGGACGACAAGCATCTGAACATTCACAATGACAAAAGTGGTGGTAAAAATACTGTACCACAGATCGTCATGCACCGGCACAAAGGACTTGCTACTTTTGGGTGACAGCTGACGTTGCAATGGAGAAGACATTGCAATCAAATTTCAATCAAACAATTTTTTTTAAACATTTGTTAAATCATGGAGTAGGTCAAGTTCTTGTGGTGGAAACGGGGCCTAACAATTCTAGCAAGTTATTGGGGACTTCTCAGCATGATCTACAAAGGAGCCCAGTCCACCAAATAAAATGCTTCTTAAAAACCAACACGAGGCTGCAAAAAAAAATTGCTGATATTCACAGTTGAATTCAGCAAGTACATGCAGAATTAGAATGTGGTTGATTGAAAACTTCTTAATTGTGAAGCCAGACTACTCACGTCACTAAATGGCAAATAAGTGGGGTTGAATCCAGTTGAGAATAATCCTTGGAAGCACCTTTCCTGATACAGAGAGCAATGTAAGACGCTGTAGAACAAATCCTTCCTTCTAGCCTGGTGGGATGATACAAGCGTTCTAAATGTAAATATAGACTACTTGTGGCATTAAGACAATAGGGTCTCCATCCGCCTGAAAGGGTTCAGGCCCGATATGATACCATAGATCCCTGCAGCTTTACCCGCCCTCAGCTTTCTAATGTCACTGAAATTTAATGCTTCACCGCTGAGAGATCAGGTACAGCACTCTGGCAGGAGGAACAGACTCATACGATTGCTGATCGGTAGGATATTAGAAAACAGCAAAGGTAAAAAAAAAAGATGACACTTAAAATTCTGTTTTTCAATTTTTTCAATTCTGTTTTTTCATGAAAAATGAATTTAACAGATTGCAAGTCGTTTCAGAGATGGAGGGGGTAGGAGGGTTTAGTTTGTTCAGTTGTTTTTCCCCTACAGCACTTTGAAGGATCTAAGAAAAAACAAGAAAAGTAATTTAATTAATCGCTTTGTATCTCCTGAAGAAAAGCCATAAACCTCATCTCCTGTAACAAACTGAACATCTGAAGACAAAGAGGAAGACACAAAGCAAGGTAGTGTGGGGAAAAGAGATTAAATGAAAACAAAGATGGTTGAATGAAATATAGACATCAGACAGTGGAAATTAAGGGGCAGAAGGATGTGCATGTGCTTTCACTAAAATTTGCTTTTCCTCCCACGTGTTCATTCACTAAAACTAAAGCAGCATTTTTCACAATCTTTGTAGTTCAATGACCAACACTTTCACTCTGCTAAAGTCTCAACGTATATACAAAAAATAAACAAACAAAAAAATCACAATATTGATGACAAATGAAGAAATTATAGGTATCCTCGCACCTGTTTTATGATACAATGTTCACACAGATTAAAAACTGCTTTTCTCTTTGTCATGGTACAACAAAACCAGTCAGTGGAACTGACACAGAGCAACAAAAACTGATTTATTATCATAAACACAGACTGTATTTTGTTACAATGTACTTAAAAAAAGTTAAGTTTGGTGATGATACTTTATCATGCATGAACATAAATTTACAGACATATCAAGACTAATAATGCAAGCCCAATGGGAAACAAGATTCTGTGAGAATGGGGAGAGAGAACGTGCATTCATACTTTAAATGTTAAATGCAGCCTGTGTGGCTGAGACAGCGTTAATGCACAGAAATGTACAGCATCAGAGGAGGAAACCATTATTTTGTGATTGCTACACAGTGGTTATGTTCTACAACTCATATACCATTGTTATACCTTCACAAAAGACAAGAGAAAGGGCTATGAATTTAGCTGCAAATGAAAACGAAAGTGAGGGAGACGTAAAGGTTAGGTACGCAGTGAATGTAGTCTGTGTAGGCGAGAACAGAAATGTACTGGAACAGAGAAACTATTTTGTCAATGTTTAAAAGAGGCAACATTTTAAAATTCCATGAACACTTTCTCAAATCTACAAAAACTCTCTATCTGCCTCTCCCTCTCAAAACCAGGGCTCACCAACGTGGAGCCCATCTGCCACATTTCGTCCTCATGACTAACTGACTAATTCTCTGCAATTTATTAGATTACTGTTAACCTGATTAAACAGGAGTGTATTTATTATTTTTAAATTTTATTTTTGATTTACATCTGATTATTATTTTTTATTTTTAAATTCGCCGCGCCCTTCACCTGGAACAACTTACAAAATGACCTGAAACTTCAGGAGCTGGTCTCTTTAAACACTTTTAAAGCACTACTACAATACTTGGAGGCTGAAACAGTCTGTAGATGCTTGGACAGATGATCACATGATGCTTATTTTTAATAACATGTTTCATGAGTATCAATCTTTGTTTTATCCTGTTTGTCTCTTTTGTTTGTTTTAACTTTGTCTCTTTTGCTGCCTGTCTTGGCCAGGACTCTCTTGGAAAAGAGATTTTCAATCTCCATGAGCTTTTCCTGGTTAAATAAAGGTTGAATTGAATTATGTAATTATGTACACAACCAATCAAACGTTTGGACACGCCTTCCCATTCAATTGAATGGGAAGTACACTCAACAAAAATATAAACGCAACACTTTTGGTTTTGCTCCCATTTTGTATGAGATGAACTCAAAGATCTAAAACTTTTTCCACATACACAATATCACCATTTCCCTCAAATATTGTTCACAAACCAGTCTAAATCTGTGATAGTGAGCACTTCTCCTTTGCTGAGATAATCCATCACACCTCACAGGTGTGCCATATCAAGATGCTGATTAGACACCATGATTAGTGCACAGGTGTGCCTTAGACTGCCCACAATAAAAGGCCACTCTGAAAGGTGCAGTTTTATCACACAGCACAATGCCACAGATGTCGCAAGATTTGAGGGAGCGTGCAATTGGCATGCTGACAGCAGGAATGTCAACCAGAGCTGTTGCTCGTGTATTGAATGTTTATTTCTCTACCATAAGCCGTCTCTAAAGGCGTTTCAGAGAATTTGGCAGTACAACCAGCCTCACAACCGCAGACCACGTGTAACCACACCAGCCCAGGACCTCCACATCCAGCATGTTCACCTCCAAGATCGTCTGAGACCAGCCACTCGGACAGCTGCTGAAACAGTCGGTTTGCATAACCAAAGAATGTCTGCACAAACTGTCAGAAACCATCTCAGGGAAGCTCATCTGCATGCTCGTCGTCCTCATCGGGGTCTCGACCTGACTCCAGTTCGTTGTCGTAACCGACCTGAGTGGGCAAATGCTCACATTCGCTGGCGTTTGGCACGTTGGAGAGGTGTTCTCTTCACGGATGAATCCCGGTTCACACTGTTCAGGGCAGATGGCAGACAGCGTGTGTGGTGTCATGTGGGTGAGCGGTTTTCTGATGTCAATGTTGTGGATCGAGTGGCCCATGGTGGCGGTGGGGTTATGGTATGGGCCGGCATCTGTTATGGACGAAGAACACAGGTGCATTTTATTGATGGCATTTTGAATGCACAGAGATACCGTGACGAGATCCTGAGGCCCATTGTTGTGCCATACATCCAAGAACATCACCTCATGTTGCAGCAGGATAATGCACGGCCCCATGTTGTAAGGATCTGTACACAATTCTTGGAAGCTGAAAATGTCCCAGTTCCTGCATGGCCGGCATACTCACCGGACATGTCAACCATTGAGCATGTTTGGGATGCTCTGGACGGGTGTATACGACAGCGTGTACCAGTTCCTGCCAATATCCAGCAACTTCGCACAGCCATTGAAGAGGAGTGGACCAACATTCCACAGGCCACAATTGACAACCTGATCAACTCTATGTGAAGGAGATGTGTTGCACTGCATGAGGCAAATGGTGGTCACACCAGATACTGACTGGTATCCCCCCCCCCCCCCCCCCAATAAAACAAAACTGCACCTTTCAGAGTGGCCTTTTATTGTGGGCAGTCTAAGGCACACCTGTGCACTAATCACGTGGTCTAATCAGCATCTTGATATGGCACACCTGTGAGGTGGGATGGATTATCTCAGCAAAGGAGAAGTGCTCACTATAACAGATTTAGACTGGTTTTTGAACAATATTTGAGGGAAATGGTGATATTGTGTATGTGGAAAAAGTTTTAGATCTTTGAGTTCATCTCATACAAAATGGGAGCAAAACCAAAAGTGTTGCGTTTATATTTTTGTTGAGTATATATATAGCAGTATGTAAGTATATATATATCAGCTTTCTTTTCAACAATCTTACAGATCAATGCAAGTATACTAAAAGGTCAAAGAGCAAATTTCTGCTGGTATGGAGAAAATAAATAAACAAACAGGCAGAGCCCGATCTGCTTAATGCAACTGCAAAATGAAGCCACTCTCTTATGCCGCGTTCACACCGGGCGCGACGAGACGCCACAAATTCGCATCCGTCACCGACGGACGCGCCACCATCGCCTGGTGTGTCACTCTGCTTTTGCTGCGAAAATTCACCCCAGTGCGTCATCAAATAGGAGGAGCTTCCATTCCGCTCGCCGGCTCCAGCTGTCAGTCAAGTTAACATGACGGACTTTGATCACACGGAGCGAGTTGCCGTGCTCTTAATTGTTGTGGAAAGCTGACAAATGTCACCAGTGGTGCCATCCCTGGGTTCACAACACCCTCATGAGACGTTCCCAATTCGGAGAGTATCATTATTTGCAGCAGGAGCTGTGTCTAGATGACGGCCACTTTCAGCGGTCCATCCACCTCTGCAGGACCCAGTTTGAGGACCTCCAGTAAACAATAATAATAAAAAAAACTGTCCGCTGCCCCTGCTGCAGGGCTGCTGCTCGCTCTTCCCCTAAACTCTGTCATAATTGTGTTTATAAACTAGTCACCATTTGTTTTATTATACATCTGTGTAGTTAATAAATCAAATAATCTTCACGGACGATTCACTCGCACGCGCACGTGAAAAAAAAAACAAACTGTCCGCTGCCTGCTGAGGTGCTGCTGCTTGCTCTTCCCCCAAAAAATCTGTTATAATTGTGAAATAAAGAACAAAAGGGACATAAGACCTGCTCACAGGCTGGCTACCAGAGACAGGACATGTTCACATCCAACTTAGTCAAACTCCAGACATCTCCACATCACTACATATTCAGTCCCTGATTGGTCATCGCCGCAAGACGAAAAAGTTCAGATTTTTCAACTTGGGGAGGAGGGCAACATGACGTGACGCGATATCGCGCCACAAACGCGCCAATTGCACAAAATCGCATCACTCGCGTCACTTCATTCGCGTCCATCGTGTCGCCACAATGCCTCCTTCCATAGGGATTACATGGCAACCTGTCACTGCTGTCGCTTGCGTCACGCCTGGTGTGAACGCGGCTTTAGACAAGGGGCAGCAGACAAGATTTCCTTCCCAGACGGAGAAAACTGACATTCCTTGCCCTAGCCTCACCACACTAATATCTACCAAATCTCATAAAATGCCAGCAATGCCAGATCAGTTTGCAAAACACACGCTTTGCTTGGAAAAATGCTACTGGCATGCACAGGCATGTTGTGAGAATGAGGGATGTTTGTGTCTAGATCACTGTATCTGGCTCCTCTCTCATGTCACAGTCACATCCCTGCAGCACAGGCCATATCAAATGTTTCCTTCAAAGAGGTTCATCAGGAACGCTGGCATTTATGTGGTTTAGTGTCCCTGTCAAAGCACCCACGTACAGAGAAAATACAGCCTAACAGAGTTCTGAGTGGCCAGCTGGGTGAGAGCTGAACCAGATGAGACATCTCAACTATGCACAGCAACAACAGCTTGTGGAGAGGTTGGCTGACCACAGGCTAAATGTGTGAGGATGAAAGAAAATAAAAGAGGGGTACCATGCGGTATCAGAAGACTGTGCACTTAAGAGGGGGGAAAAAAATACATATATTATGTAATATATTTGCTTTATAACTCACTGGGTTTTACCAAGTGTCAATGCTATTGTGGCGTAGAGACTACAGGGGTCTACAGACAACTAGATGCGTCCAAGGAGAAGAGATACTGTCCCTAATTTCACACACATCTGACAGAGCTTCAATGAATAAATAGCTTTGGCTATGTTGGTCTGTTTTGTTGACATGTAGACAAAGTGTGACTGATGCAGAAGGCCAGTGTCAGCACAGGATACCAATGATGTGACCATTTGGTTAACTTCTCATCCCTGAATTTTTTTTACACAAATTCATACAAAACATCAACTTTTGTCACAGGTTGGTGCCATTTTCTGTCGAAGCTCGAAAGCAGGCCGACCTCATACGGGGACACTGACTCAACACAAACGTATATCAGTACACTTTCGCTTTTCGGTTCATCTTTCTGAAGAAAAAGGAAATTAACCAATTTCATTAATGCGTCCAAACTGGCTTCAACTGGCTGTTTTCCTCTGATGTAGACACAGCAGGCTGGGACGTGGTGCCACGCTTCCTGCACTGACGGGGGAGAGAGACCCCGCCTTCTTGCACAGATTTTAAAAATGAAGGGACACAGTCTCTGGACATTAGATGAAATGACAGTGACTTATGGAAACAAATACGCACGTGTCTATAATCATACTGTGCAGCGTTGTACCATGTATTCTGTGTGCAGTTCTGTGCACTGAACGGTCATGTGTGTACCGTACAGCTCAACACAAATACAACCCCAATTCCAATGAAGTTGGGACGTTGTGTAAAATGTAAACAAAAACAGAATACAATCATTTGCAAATCCTCTTCAACCTATATTCAATTGAATACACCACAAAGACAAGATATTTAATGTTCAAACTGATAAACTTTGTTTTGTGCAAATATTTTCTCATTTTGAAATGGATGCCTGCAACACATTCAAAAAAGATTGACAGTGGTATGTTTACCACTGTATTACACCACCTTTCCTTCTAACAACACTCAATAAGCGTTTGGAAACTGAAGACACTAATTGTTGAAGCTTTGTAGGTGGAATTCTTTCCCATTCTTGCTTGATGTATGACTTCAGTTGTTCAACAGTCCGAGTTCTCCATTGTCGTATTTTGCGCTTCATAATGCGCCACACATTTTCAATGGGCAATAGGTCTGGACTGCAGGCAGGCCAGTCTAGTATCCACACTCTTTTACTACGAAGTCACGCTGTTGTAACACATGCAGAATGTGGCTTGACATTGTCTTGCTGAAATGAGCAGGGACGTCCCTGAAAAAGACGTTGCTTGGATGGCAGCATGTGTTGCTCCAAAACCTGGATGTACCTTTTAGCATTGATGGGCCATCACAGGTGTGTAAGGTGACCATGACATGGGCACAAACACACCCACATAACATCACAGATGCTGGCTTTTGAACTTAGCGCTGGTAACAATCTGGATGGTCTTTTTCCTCTTTTGTCTGGAGGACACAACGTCCATGACTTCCCAAAACAATTTGAAATGTGGACTCATCAGACCACAGCACACTTTTCCACTTTGCGTCTGTCCATTTCAAATGAGCTTGGGGTGTTTCTGGATGTTGTTGATGTATGGCTTTCACTTTGCATGGTAGAGTTTTAACTTGCACTTGTAGATGCAGCGACGAACTGTGTTAACTGACAATGTTTTCTGAAGTGTTCCTGTGCCCATGCGGTAAGATCCTTTACACATTCATGTCGGTTTTTAATGCAGTGCTGAGGGATCGAAGGTCGCGGGCATTCAATGTTGGTTTTCGGCCTCGCCACTTACTTGTAGAAAGTTCTCCAGATTCTCTGAATCTTCCGATTATATTATGGACTGTAGATGATGGAATCCTTAAATTCCTTGCAATTGAACATTGAGAAACATTGTTCTTAAACTGTTGGATATTTTTTCACGCAGTTGTTCATAAAGTGGTGATCCTCACCCCAACTTTGCTTGTGAATGGCTGAGCCTTTTGGGGATGCACCTTTTATACCCAATCATGACACTCACCTGTTTCCAATTAACATGTTCACCTGTGGAATGTTCCAAACTGGTGTTCTTTGAGCATTCATCAACTTTCCCAGTCTTTTGTTGCCCTGTCCCAACTTTTTATGCGCTGCGAGGCGGGGCATATAGCATCCGGGTTGTCTGTCCATCCGTCCTTCTGTCTGTCCGTCCGAAATTTGTTTCGCCGCAATGTAGCTCGGCACCTATTGCTCACAGAAACTTCATATTTGGTGGGTACATGCCTTGGAGGAGTACTTCGCATGGGTTTGAAGGCTGATGACCTTGACCTACTTTTCAAGGTCACAACTGTCAAATCCTTCGCCTGAAATTTGTTCGCCGCAATGTGCAATATACCTCGGCATCTACTGCTCGCAGAAACTTCATATTTGGTGGGTCCATGTCTTGGAGGAGTACTTCACACGGGTTCAAAGTCCAATGACTTCTGATGACCGTGACCTACGTCCGCCTGTCCGTCCGAAATTCGTTCGCTGCAATGTAGCTCAGCAACTATTGCTCACATGAACATCATATTTGTTGATACATGCCTTGGAGGAGTACTTCACATGGGTTTGAAGTCCAGTGACCTTGACCTACTTTTAAAAAATTACCAATAGTTGCATTTGTTCAAAGGCTACCAACTTTTTATGGTCACTGTTGGCCACATCCTCTAAATAAATATAATGTCAATCTCCAATTTTTCCACTGTGTATCCCAGTTTACATCAAACACATGAGGGTTCAACCAAATACCTACCCCACACATGTACATATTACTGCACTTTACATGGAAAATAGTACTGCGCGGGGCATTTCATGACGGATGTCTCTAGTTTGAAATGTGTTGCAGGCATCCATTTCAAAATGAGCAAATATTTCCCCAAAGTAATAAAGTTTATCAGTTTGAACATTCAATATCTTGTCTTTGTGGTGTATTCAACTGAATATAGGTTGAAGAGGATTTGCAAATCATTGTATTCTGTTTTTATTTACATTTTACACAACGTCCCAACTTCACTGAAATTGGGGTTGTACATGTAGTGTGATACCGCAGGTTTGTGCATCTGCATACAGCTAAAAGCTAACTGGTCCTTGAATGAGGTATTTGCTCTAACCTCTGTTGCTTGTCAAGATAATACAACTTTTTTATTTTCTCGGAATGGAACTTCAATTTACAGAACTTACACATTCAGAGTCTATGTGAAATATTTTAAACAATACAATGATGAAATAGTAAATGTCCATCGTCATATACAGTACTTTGCAAATGCTGTCAGCACAATTAATGTGCCTATGATATTTAAAAGTCATAAAAAACTGACAAATATCTAATATTCATAAATGAATATAGCTGCATGTGGTATTTTAATACTATGAAATATCAGTGAAAATATTCACTGATGACCAGGTTGCCACAGAACAGATGCGATGATGCTAGATGCTAAGCAGGTGAGGTAGACTACTGGACATTTGTCAAACTAATGGCCATGTCTCAAAGTACCAGCTGTTCCACACCGCCATCATCTGGAGTGCTGGTTGTGTGTTTAAACTACAGGAGCCGTGGTGATATTTTCAAGCAACTGTGAAATTTGTCGCTGCACCTGCAACACCGACATCCTGGCAGATGCTCAAAAGGTGCACGCAGCGTGTGCTCCAGATCAGTAGGAACCAGGGTGCCGTGCTTTTCTGAGAGCTCAGCCAATCTCAGCTAAAACTGGGTAGTTTGAACCAACTTTTACACAAAAGCACAAACCAGATGAAGTCGAAAAATTTAAAGATACCACAACACCATCTGTGTGAGTGTGTGTCATAAAACCACATCAAACTGATGTAGTCTGTAGGACAGGACTGTGGGAGAGGCAGGAAACACCCCAAGAGCCTGTGCTTGTCCAGACGTCTACAGCTTGTGCATGTGTTTGTGTGAGTATGAGCACATCAGTCGGTTCGTGCATCATCAGGATGTGAGCTTGTGACATCCCCCTCTTCCTCTATCTGCATCTCATCTCAGGAATAATTACATCAGCATGTCCAAGCAGGATGTGGTGCTGACCATCATATTCAGGGGTGTGCATCAGTGCAATGGAGTCTCAAACCGAAAAACCTTGAGAGCTGCAGTAACTAGCAGATCTGAGGAATAACCGGGCCGTTCCTGTGGGATGCACGATGAAAGAATAATGAAGTATGACAGATAGAAACAGCAGGGGGTGCTTAGAAAATAGAGCGATAGAGGTGTAATAATAATGTGACATTTTTCAAGACTACAGAGACGATGCAGTGCCTCATTAGCTTCTCTTGGGGTCCTACTCTTCCACGATATGACTCATTATTTATGACCTATGTGATAAAGTCAAGCTACAGATAATTAGTTCAGCACAGTGCTTCCAAATTAACTGTGTTATTACTGCGTGAACCCTCAGCTCCATGTGACAGCATTACTCCCTCACAGGAATACTGTGAAAAAGAAATGCTTAAAGAAAACTGTGAGGCCACATCAACAAAGAACACAGAGGAAAAAGAACAGTAGAAAGTACCCACTCTGTGAAATATTTACTTCAGTCAAAAAGGGACTCGGTATGACTGTAAAAACATGATCTGATAACAGTCGGAGACCAGCAGACGGATCTTTTGTAGGCAGCAGCACTTAGCAGCTGCTTTTAGGGGAGTGTTAGCGTCAGCCCCCCTGCTGTCACTACGAAAACTATGTAAAGAGAAGCAACATTTGAAAGTGTTTGATTTTTTTATTTCCAAGTACAGAACACTCAAGGGGCAGCGCAGTGGCTTGGTGGTTAGCACTGTTGCCTCACAGCAAGAAGGTCATTGGATTGATTCCCACCTGTGGCCTTTCTGTGTGCAGTTTGCATGTTCTCCCCGTGTTTGTGTGGGTTCTCTCCGGGTTCTCCGGCTTCCTCCTACATCCAAAGGAATGTAGCTTAGGTGGATTGAAAACTTTTAATTGTTCGTAGGTGTGTGTGCGGGTGTGAATGTGTTTATCTGTCTATATGTGGCCCTGCAACAGACTGCTGTCCTGTCCAGGGTGTACACCACCTCACACCCTCTGACTGCTGGGATAGGCTCCAGCTCCCCGTGACCCTTAATTGGAGTAAGCTGTTGAAGATGAGTGAGTGAGAAAGCTCCAGCAAAATAAGTGAGTGCAAAGTGTTCAGCACCGATGGAAGTTATAAAACCATACTCGGGGGCTTTGAGAAACAAGAACCAGAGGTATGGTGCATCCGGAATGTGTTCACAGCACTTCACTTTTCCCACATTTTGTTATGTTACAGCCTTATTCCAAAATGGAGTAAATCAATTTTTCCCGCAAAATTGCTGGAGCTCTGACAGTGACCATTGGGTTCTTGGTCATTTCCCTGACTAAGGCCCTTCTCCCCAACTGCTCAGTTTAGACGGGCGGCAAACTCTAGGAAGAGTCCTGGTGGATCCAAACTTCTTCCATATACAGATGATGGAGGCCACTATGCTTATTGGGACCTTCAAAGCAACAGAAATGTTCCTGTGTCCTTCCCCAGATTTGTGCCTCGAGACAATCCTGTCTCAGAGGTCTACAGACAATTCATTTGACTTCATGCTTGGTTTGTGCTCTGACATGCACTGTCAATTATGGGACTGTAGACAGGTGTGTGCCTTTCCAGATCAACTGAATTTACCCCAGATGGAATCCAATTAAGCTGCAGAAACATATCAAGCGATGATCAGTGGAACCAGGCACCTGAACTCAATTTTGAACTTGATGGCAAAAGCTGTGAATACTTATGTACATGTAATTTCTTAGGTGTTTTTTTTATATATATATCTTTAAAAAAAAATTGCTCAACCTTTTGCACATTGTCATTATGGGGTATTGTTTATCGAATTTTTAGGAAAAAATTAATTTCATCCATTTTGGAATAAGGCTGTAACATAAAATGTGGAAAAAGTGAAGTGCTGTGAATACTTTTCAGATGCACCGTAAGAACTGAACAGCTCAGTGGGTAAATAAATAAATGGTAAATGGACTGGAATTCTATAGTGCTTTTGCATTAAATGTAGACGCTCAGAGTGTTTTATAATGATGCCTCCCATTCGCGCTCTCTCTCCCATACACACACACACACACACACACACACACACACACACACACACACACACACACACACACACACACACACACACACACACACACACACACACACAAATGTGCCGTGTCAGTGCCATGCAGGCACTCGACTGTGCATCAGGAGCAACGTGGGAATTAAGTATTCTGCAAAACAGACCTTTGGGCCAAGTCACACTCAGACGAAGACCATGAAGACCGCACTGCATCCTGAAAATTTCAGTGGACACAGGGAGGGATGAAGTCAAAATGAAAAAAATGCGGCATTTTCAAGTCCACACTTCTTCCTGATTACATCCCTGCCACGTTCTCACACTGTGTAACAAATTCCCAGTAACTTTTTACCACGCGTATCATCACTCACAAGCCATGTCCAATTCCTTCTTACAATGTTCCTGGTACAGCCACTCCGTGAGTCCACCATACTTCCCGCATTCTCACTGTACCTGTCATGTCCTGATCAATACTGCAATATGTGCTATGCTTTTTCATTTGTTGCACACGTTTTCTTGTGTCCACATGTAGGTTCAACAATAAACTACAGAAACACAGAAACAGGCTATTCTGCCAAATGTGCCCATCTCTAAAACACAGAGTCAAGTTTGCTCACTGCAGGCGTGCATGTGGGAATTTGTGTAGACAGGCACGTGCTTTGAGGTGAACCTTGATTTGTATGAGGAAGTGGGGGAGAATTTGAGGGGTGGATGTCATGTCCCAAGCAACACATCATGTCCCAATTCTTGCACAATTGGTAGGAGGGGTCTGGTTAGGTTTAAAACTCCAGCTTTTGTGGCTTCTGTTTATTCTTCTCTACAAGAGTCAAGACAGAAGTCAGACTACCAGAGCAAGAATTTTAGCTGAGGAAGCTTCTGTGATTTGAAGCGAAACGTCCTTGCGTCAAGCAACCCAGTCCAGTCGAAGATTCAAGCTTCTCTACTATGGAAACCACCTGGACAACTGAGAGCCTACACAGAAACAAGCAGACTGTTGACTACATGTTGGCTGGAACTGGCAGACTGTAAACTGGATGTTCTGATGTTTTCAATGAGAGGACGATAGAAAATTCCACCGCGGCTGGCCGTGAACGCAGCACATCAACACCAAAACAGCACTTGCTACCAACAAGGACACGCTAGAAGTTCTATCTTTAATGATGGCAGTGAGAGACTGAATTATTTAAATGCAGAGAAAGTCATTTTTATACCAGGTACAGAGGAATAACGTGTGATGTTAGAGAAAGAAACTAAGCTTCCACTAAAAGTTGGCTTTTTAAACAACCATTAGAGCCACAACTGCCCATTTTAATAGAGCAGTGTTCAAAATGCTGAAACTTTGTATCTTTCAGGTAAGAAAATGACTGTTCATCTGTGCCCCACATCAACTATCATCTGCTGCAGACTGCAGTAATTCTGCTGCATTGACCAGTTTTTCTACAAACAAATCTGAATCCAGCACTAAAGTCAAGGTTCATACGTTTACTCCAAAGAAAAACAGACAACAACCTGCACATTGAGGAGATGTCCAGAACAGAAGCCGGCTAAGATAAAGTAGAAAAACCTTCCTTCAACCTGAGTGAAACACAACATCACCTTTTTTGCAACTAATAATGCTGTCCTTGGACTTCCGGTGACGTCATGGATGTAGCGGTAGCAAAGTAACGGAGCTCCGCTGGACATAAAAGAAAATAAAGGTGACAACTATAATAATTTGACGCTGAAACGTTAGAAACAGAATATTAAAACATGAGTTCCTCTGCTGGACAAAGAAGACAGGAGAAACTTGACCCCACGCGAGGAAAAGACAATAACAAGCCGAACCCGCCGAGCCCAACTAGCAAGAATTTGGCTAGTAGCAGCACAAGTCAACCAGATACAATGGGTACTGGAAGAACTGAGAAAACTTCGAAAAGAAAACCAAGACAGACACAGTCAAACTAAACTGTCTCTTAACCGTGTGGAACAATCTATTTCCGACTTAAAAAACCAACTGGCTGAACACGAACAACAAATGGGGAGGTTGGAGGAGAGAATTAGCACGGTGGAGGACACAGAGACGCGTCACCACAGAGCACTGAGGTATTTGCAGCACCGCGATATTGAGCTTACAGCAAAGTGTGATGACCTCCAAAACAGATTGAGAAGAAACAATATCAGGATCTTTCAAATCCCAGAAGATAGTGAAGGAGGGGATGCGGCTGGTTTTGTTAAGGACTTGCTCCTGAAAGAGCTTAAACTACCACCAAACTTAGACATAAAAATCGAAAGGGCACACCACTCCCTGGCAGCCAAATCCAAGGATCCAACAGCCCCACCGAGGTCGATAATAGTGAGATTCCTGGATGCAGCGGTAAAGGACACGATTATAAAGCAGGCATGGAGCCAGGGGAAGGTGGTCTACCAAGGTAAAAGGATTTACTTCGACCAGGACTATTCTCCCGATCTGCAACAGAAACGAATGAGGGTCCATGAAGTTATCAAACAACTTAAAAAGAAGAACATCCAGGCAAAGTGTGTGTACCCGGCACAACTGAAAATTAAGCTGAGCACCGGAGAGAAGACGTTCAGATCACTAATGAGCGCCGCCACATTGCTGAAGGAGCTGGGGGTCGAGGGGCGATACGAGGAGAAGGAACGCATTGAGGAAGAACTGAAGGATGGATGGAGGAGCAAAGAAAGGAGAAGGAGAGGGATGCCTTTGTCTTCAGCTGATCTCAAAACCTTTCTGCAAGGAGAAGACTGAAGGGACCCTACCATTAAGGTGGACAATAAGCATATTTTAACTAACATAGAGATAAGGTTGGTGGACTTATAGTAGATACATCTAACGGACTTAAAGGAACACAATAAGCGTCACTATGTTCTATGATTTGAGTATATTTTGTTGTCACAAAGCAAGGATATATGATAGATGGTCCAAGGCGGATACGCTGACCCTATGAGTGGTATACACTCTGCTGGACCTCTCTTACAGTTTAGTGTAACATTGGTCACATTTGCATTGTATGTACTTTTTTCCACAGAGAAGGTAGGTCACACCTCTCTGCCCCAATACCAACGGGGATCTGACATGGTCATAGCTCAGCTGATATGTCAGATTGATGTAGTGGAAGCGTTTTTTTTCTTTTTCTTATGTTTTTCGTGTTTTGGTTCTCTTGACATACATAATTGATATCACTTGGTTGGGGGTTAACTTCAATATGATGTTTAAGGGTGAACAGGTAGGGAATTATATGGTGAGACTCTATGGGGACTATGACTGAGTTGAATTTCATAAGTTATAATATAAGAGGAATCAACAACCAGATCAAGAGGAAAAAAAATTCTGGGACAATTAAAGAAACTACATTGCTCTGTTGCTCTGATACAGGAAACACACCTGTCAACGGTGGAGCATTTAAAATTGAAGAGAGAATGGGTAGATCAGGTTTATAGCTCATCATGCGAGAGAGCAAAGAAGAGAGGGGTTGCCATATTGTTTAACAAATCTGTGTACTACAATAATGAGACATTCTTTCAAGATGAGGAAGAAAGGTATGTGATGGTGATAGGCACGATTGCAGGAAAGAAAATAACTATAGTTAATGTGTACGCCCCAAACGAAGACTGTCCACATTTTATTAAAAAAATAACTTTATTAGCGGAGAAAAGCGAGGGGATCATACTGATAGGGGGTGATTTTAACTGCACTCTAAACTCAAAGCTAGACAGGTTACCTACAATAAGATTATCTCAATCCAAAATGGCTAAGGGGCTGACGGACATGATGAAAGAACTGGGCCTCGTAGATATTTGGCACCAACTCCACCCTAATGAGAGAGACTTTACGTTTATGTCTCAAGCACACGGAAGCTATTCGAGGATAGACTTCTGCTTATCAAAAACCGAATTCCACAGGGTACAAGAGTGTACAATTGAACCAATAACTATTTTGGATCATGGCCCTGTGACCATGAAAATTAACCTGAGAGCAGAAAACTACTTTAAACACTGGAGACTTAATGTTTCATTATTAATGGACACAAATATTAGACAAGAAATACAAAAAGCTCTGACTGAATACTTTGCTATTAATGATGATGGTAATGTTTCACCCTCAGTTGTATGGGACGCCAGTAAAGCCACAATTAGAGGGAAGATTATATCTATAGGATCTAGAATAAAGAAACAAAGGCTTGTAAAACAACAAGGATTGGAAACAGAAATAAAAAAAATTAACAGGGGAACACAAACAATATCAACTCAATCAATCAATCAACTTTTTTCTTCTACGGCGCCAAATCACAACAAACAGTTGCCCCAAGGCGCTCCATATTGTAAGGCAAGGCCATACAATAATTATGAAAAACCCCAACGGTCAAAACGACCCCCTATGAGCAAGCACTTGGCAACAGTGGGAAGGAAAAACTCCCTTTTAACAGGAAGAAACCTCCAGCAGAACCAGGCTCAGGGAGGGGCAGTCTTCTGCTGAGACTGGTTGGGGCTGAGGGAAAAAAACCAGGAAAAAGACATGCCGTGAAGGGGGGCAGAGATCGATCACTAATGATTAAATGCAGAGTGATGCATACGGAGCAAAAAGAGAAAGAAACAGTGCATCATGGGAACCCCCCCACAATCTACGTCTAAAGCAGCATAACCAAGGGATGGTCCAGGGTCACCCGATCCAGCCCTAACTATAAGCCTTAGCGAAAAGGAAAGTTTTAAGCCTAATCTTAAAAGTAGAGAGGGTATCTGTCTCCCTGATCTGAATTGGGAGCTGGTTCCACAGGAGAGGAGCCTGAAAGCTGAAGGCTCTGCCTCCCATTCTACTCTTACAAACCCTAGGAACTACAAGTAAGCCTGCAGTCTGAGAGCGAAGAGCTCTAATGGGGTAATATGGTACTACGAGGTCCCTAAGATAAGATGGGACCTGATTATTCAAAACCTTATAAGTAAGAAGAAGAATTTTAAATTCTATTCTAGAATTAACAGGAAGCCAATGAAGAGAGGCCAACACGGGTGAGATATGCTCTCTCCTTCTAGTCCCCGTCAGTACTCTAGCTGCAGCATTCTGAACCAACTGAAGGCTTTTTAGGGAACTTTTAGGACAACCTGATAATAATGAATTACAATAGTCCAGCCTAGAGGAAATAAATGCATGAATTAGTTTTTCAGCATCACTCTGAGACAAGACCTTTCTGATTTTAGAGATATTGCGTAAATGCAAAAAGGCAGTCCTACATATTTGTTTAATATGCGCTTTGAATGACATATCCTGATCAAAAATGACTCCAAGATTTCTCACAGTATTACTAGAGATCAGGGAAATGCCATCCAGAGTAACGATCTGGTTAGACACCATGCTTCTAAGATTTGTGGGGCCAAGTACAATAACTTCAGTTTTATCTGAGTTTAAAAGCAGGAAATTAGAGGTCATCCATGTCTTTATGTTTGTAAGACAATCCTGCAGTTTAGCTAATTGGTGTGTATCCTCTGGCTTCATGGATAGATAAAGCTGGGTATCATCTGCGTAACAATGAAAATTTAAGCAATACCGTCTAATAATACTGCCTAAGGGAAGCATGTATAAAGTGAATAAAATTGGTCCTAGCACAGAACCTTGTGGAACTCCATAATTAACTTTAGTCTGTGAAGAAGATTCCCCATTTACATGAACAAACTGTAATCTATTAGACAAATATGATTCAAACCACCGCAGCGCAGTGCCTTTAATACCTATGACATGCTCTAATCTCTGTAATAAAATTTTATGGTCAACAGTATCAAAAGCAGCACTGAGGTCCAACAGAACAAGCACAGAGATAAGTCCACTGTCCGAAGCCATAAGAAGATCATTTGTAACCTTCACTAATGCTGTTTCTGTACTATGATGAATTCTAAAACCTGACTGAAACTCTTCAAATAGACCATTCCTCTGCAGGTGATCAGTTAACTGTTTTACAACTACCCTCTCAAGAATCTTTGAGAGAAAAGGAAGGTTGGAAATTGGCCTATAATTAGCTAAGATAGCTGGGTCAAGTGATGGCTTTTTAAGTAATGGTTTAATTACTGCCACCTTAAAGGCCTGTGGTACATAACCAACTAACAAAGATAGATTGATCATATTTAAGATTGAAGCATTAAATAATGGTAGGACTTCCTTGAGCAGCCTGGCAGGAATGGGGTCCAATAAACATGCCGATGGTTTGGACGAAGCAACCAATGAAAATAACTCAGACAGAACAACCGGAGAGAAAGAGTCTAACCAAATACCGGCATCACTGAAAGCAGCCAAAGATAACGATACATCTTTGGGATGGTTATGAATAATTTTTTCTCTAATAGTCAAAATTTTGTTAGCAAAGAAAGTCATGAAGTCATTACTAGTTAAAGTTAATGGAATACTCAGCTCAATAGAGCTCTGACTCTTTGTCAGCCTAGCTACAGTGCTGAAAAGAAACCTGAGGTTATTCTTATTTTCTTCAATTAGTGATGAGTAGAAAGATGTCCTAGCTTTACGGAGGGCTTTTTTATAGAGCAACAAACTCTTTTTCCAGGCTAAGTGAAGATCTTCTAAGTTAGTGAGACGCCATTTCCTCTCCAACTTACGGGTTATCTGCTTTAAGCTACGAGTTTGTGAGTTATACCACGGAGTCAGACACTTCTGATTTAAAGCTCTCTTTTTCAGAGGAGCTACAGCATCCAAAGTTGTCTTCAAATGTCTGGAAATAAAGACACCCTAAACAAAATAAAAAAGGTTAGACAACAATTAGATGAACTTTTGACATATAAGGCAGAGGGAGCTCTTAGATACATCAACAGAAAATACTATGAAATGGGTAATAAAGCCAGTAGGCTACTGGCCTTCCAACTTAGAAAAACCCAATCTAACCACGCAGTCCCTAAGATAAGGAACCCAGAAACTAACCAGATAGAAACCGACCCAATTAAAATATCAGACTCCTTTGCAACATATTACAAACAACTATATAGGACAGATGAATCAGAATCTAGGAGACAGGAGAGCGCAGAATTCTTAAAGCCCCTTAAATTGAATAAACTAACGTAAACTAACAAGTGAGCTATTAATAAAACCTATTACAGAAAATGAAATTAAAGAATCTATTACTAAACTGAAAAATAATAAATCACCAGGAACAGATGGTTTCTCAGGTGAATACTATAAAATATTTATGAATGAACTCACTCCTGTATTATGTAAAGTATGCAATTACGCACTGAAATCAGGAAATCCCCCAAATTCGTGGTCAGAAGCCATGATAACGGTTATACATAAGGAGGGAAAGGATCCTCTTCAGTGTGCTAGTTACCGCCCAATAAGCCTTTTGTGTGTGGATTATAAAATCCTGACCTCTATATTAGTTACTAGAATTCAAAAAAATATTAAGAAATTAATACACCCAGAACAAACGGGGTTCATACCAGGACGTCATGGAACAAATAACATTAGAAGAGCTCTGAATTTGCAAACAATTGCAGCAAGGGAGAAACAATCGTCGATGCTTCTCGGTTTAGATGCGGAGAAAGCATTTGATTGAGTTGACTGGATATTTTTGAGACAGACATTGTTAGAAATGGGTTTTGGAAAGGAATTTGTGACATGGATTAGTCTTCTATATAAAGAACCTCGTTCCAAAGTAAGAGTCAACGGCCATTGCTCTAGCTCCTTCGGGATTGAGCGAGGTGTGAGACAGGGAGACTCATTATCTCCCATCTTATTTGCCTTAAGTATTGAACCTCTGGCAGAGGCAATACGCCAAAACACGCAGATTCAAGGGATAGCAGATGAAGGAGGGACAATCCACAAAATAGCCCTATTCGCGGATGATATTTTGCTCTTTATAAAAAACCCTGTCCTTTCCATTCCCACACTTATAAAATGCTTGCATAAATACGGGTCAGTATCGGGATACAAAATTAATGAGACTAAATCAGAAGCTATGATGATCTCGGGTACTTGGCCTACACAATTGAATGATAGCGTCTCCTTTCACTGGTCCAAACAAGGATTCAGATATCTAGGAGTTATTCTTACACCCAACTCCACTCAATTGTTTGAGGCCAATTATAACAAATTAATTAGACAATTAAAGAAAGATGTGACACGTTGGGAGGTGCTTCCCCTGTCTTTATTTGGTAGAGTAGAGACAATAAAAATGAACTTACTTCCCAGACTTCTTTTTTTGTTCCAATCCCTCCCAATAAGAGTACCTGCTTCCACCTTAAAAATGTTAGATAAACTAATATCAACATTTATTTGGCAAAGGAAGAGGCCGAGGATAAAACTGAAATGCCTCCATCTGCCTAAGGATAGAGGAGGACTGAGTTTACCAAATTTTAAAAACTATTGGGCAGCACAAATAAATGCAATTGTGGCATGGCTTAGAAATGATAAGGAAACAATATGGACTCAGATAGAGCAAAACTCAACTGAGGGTGTTCCTTTATCAATACTACCCTTTATGGACACAAAGTCAGTCAAAAAGATTAAATTAAAGAATGAATGGATAAAATACACCTTAAAAATTTGGACAACAGTTAAAAAAGCGCTTGGGGGGCCTCAGTCAATCTCAAGGGCTGTGCCTATAGTAGGAAATATTGATTTTCCCCCTTCGGTGTGGGACAATGGGTTAAGAAGATGGGCAGAAAAAGGCCTCCATATAATTAACCAACTCTTTGTAGAAACAGAACTCAAATCCTTCTCCCAACTTCGAGAACAATTTGATCTTCCGTCGAATGACTTCTATAGATATCTTCAGATTAGGCATTATATTACAAGCCATAAAGAAAAGGAAATGATTAGTGAAGCCCCAAATGAGATGGAGGAGTACTTTATCAGCATTGTGGAAAAACACTTTCCAACAAAAAGACACATATCTAATATATACAAAAGGTTGAAAACAGACACTCTACAAAACACAAATTATATAAAAGAAAAATGGGAGATGGAAATGAACATAATAATTGAAGATTCTACATGGAACGATATATGTATAGGTTGCCATAAGGGAATTAACAGCCAATTGTGGAAGGAATTCGACTGGAAAGCGAAAACTAGATATTTTTATACCCCTCTTATCACCTCTTCATTTGCAAAGAAACCTACTACAGCACTCTGTTGGAGGAACTGTGGAAATATAGGAGATACAACACATATTTTTTGGGAATGTCCGGTAATAAAGGAACATTGGGACAACATTAAAAAAGAGATAGACACTATTCTAGGAATAAATATTACCCCAGAACCTATGTTGTTCCTACTGGGAGTTATTCCTAGAGATCTATATAATACTAATCAGCGATACATATTGAGGATCCTCTTTCTGATAGCAAAGAAAATGATTACGGTAAATTGGAAAGAGGTAAAACCGCCAACTATAGAACAATGGAAACAGAAACTGAAAAATGTTTACATAATGGAGCGGCTGACTGCAAATCTCCAGCTATCTATGGACATCTTTGAACAAAAATGGACATGCATCTCGAGATACGTGGAGGTTTGACGAGAAATGTTAACAAAATATTATCCCCCCATTAGATTGTGAAAAGTTTACCCTAGTCACCATGTATAGACTCTAACCACCATACCCCTAAATCATATATGTATGGAGTGTACCCTCTTACTTTAAGGGAAATTAGATGTCAAGAAATGTTCTGTTCAATGTTTTAAATGGCTAAATAAAAAGTTCAAAAAAAAAAATAATGCTGTCCTTCCATTCCTCTGCAGAAAATTAAGGACACACCACACATCCATCAAGGGAAATACAGCTCTCTTTGGGGACTCTCCATGGTAACCTTACATAATTTCTGTAATACTGTCTCACTGGATTTTCATCTTTCATGCTCACTTGCGTTCATTCATCATCAACCTCATTCAGAATCCATTCCATCTTTCTCAGCGGGTCCTTATTACTTCAGCTGGACCAGGATCAGCCAGCTTTTTCAGGCTGAATCCTTGTCTCTCCAGTAGGACCTGGATGCTTTCTTATCGTATTGTTTTTGTGCAAATATTTGCTCATTTTGAAATAGGTGCCTGCAACATGTTTCAAAAAAGCTGGGACAGTGGTATGGCTTCATAATGCGCCACACATTTTCAACGGGCAACAGGTCTGGACTGCAGGCAGGCCAGTCTAATACCTGCACTCTTTTACTACAAAGCCACACTGTTGTAAACACGTGCAGAATGTGACTTGACACTGTCTTGCTGAAATAAGCAGGGACGTCCCTGAAAAAGGCGTTGCTTGGATGGCAGCATGTGTTGGTACAAAACCTGGATGTACCTTTCAGCATTGATGGTACCATCACAGATGTGTAAGTTGCCCATGCCATGGGTACTAACATACCCCCATACCATCACAGATGCTGGCTTTTGAACTTTGCTCTGGTAACAATCTGGATGGCCTTTTTCCTCTTTTGTCCAGAGGACACGATGTCCATGATTTCCAAAAACAATTTGAAATGGGAACTCATCAGATCACAGCACACTTTTCCACTTTGTGTCTGTCCATTTCAAATGAGCTTGGGCCCAGAGAAGATGGCGGCATTTCTGGATGTTGCTGATGTATGGCTTTCACTTTGCACGGCAGAATTTTAACTTGCACTTGTAGATGTAGCAACGAACTGTGTTAACTGACAATGGTTTTCTTAAGTGTTCCTGAGCCCACGCGGTAAGATCCTTTACACAATGATGTCGGTTTTTAATGCAGTGCCACCTGAGAGATCGAGGGTCACGGGCATTCAATGTTGGTTTTCGGCCTTGCCGCTTACGTGTAGAAAGTTCTCCAGATTTTCTGAATCTTCTGATAATATTATGGACTGTAGATGATGGAATCCCTAAATTCCTTGCAACTGAACGTTGAGAAACATTGCTCTTAAACTTTTGGACTATTTTTTCATGCAGTTGCTCACAAAGTGGTGATCCTCACCCCATCTTTGCTTGTGAATGGCTGAGCCTTTTGGGGATGCTCCTTTTATACCCAATCATGACACTCACCTGTTTCCAATTAGGTGTTCTTTGAGCATTCATCAACTTTCCCAGTCTTTTGTTGCCCCGTCCCAACTTTTTTGAAACGTGTTGCAGGCATCCATTTTCAAAATGAGCAAATATTTGCACAAAACAATGTTTATCAGTTTGAACATTAAATATCTTGTCTTTGTGGTGGATTCAATTGAATATTGATTGAAGAGGATTTGCAAATCATTGTATTCTGTTTTTATTTACATTTCACATAACGTCCCAACTTCACTGGAATTGGGGTTGTGTGTGTGTGTGTATATATATATACACACACACACACACACATATACACACACACACACACTCAACAAAAATATAAACGCAACACTTTTGGTTTTGCTCCCATTTTGTATGAGATGAACTCAAAGATCTAAAACTTTTTCCACATACACAATATCACCATTTCCCTCAAATATTGTTCACAAACCAGTCTAAATCTGTGATAGTGAGCACTTCTCCTTTGCTGAGATAATCCATCTCACCTCACAGGTGTGCCATATCAAGATGCTGATTAGACACCATGATTAGTGCACAGGTGTGCCTTAGACTGCCCACAATAAAAGGCCACTCTGAAAGGTGCAGTTTTATCACACAGCACAATGCCACAGATGTCGCAAGATTTGAGGGAGCGTGCAATTGGCATGCTGACAGCAGGAATGTCAACCAGAGCTGTTGCTCGTGTATTGAATGTTCATTTCTCTACCATAAGCCGTCTCCAAAGGCGTTTCAGAGAATTTGGCAGTACATCCAACCAGCCTCACAACCGCAGACCACGTGTAACCACACCAGCCCAGGACCTCCACATCCAGCATGTTCACCTACAAGATCGTCTGAGACCAGCCACTCGGACAGCTGCTGAAACAATCGGTTTGCATAACCAAAGAATTTCTGCACAAACTGTCAGAAACCGTCTCAGGGAAGCTCATCTGCATGCTCGTTGTCCTCATCGGGGTCTCAACCTGACTCCAGTTCGTCGTCGTAACCGACTTGAGTGGGCAAATGCTCACATTCGCTGGTGTTTGGCATGTTGGAGAGGTGTTCTCTTCACGGATGAATCCCGGTTCACACTGTTCAGGGCAGATGGCAGACAGCGTGTGTGGCGTCGTGTGGGTGAGCGGTTTTCTGATGTCAATGTTGTGGATCGAGTGGCCCATGGTGGCGCTGGGGTTATGGTATGGGCAGGCATCTGTTATGGATGAAGAACACAGGTGCATTTTATTGATGGCATTTTGAATGCACAGAGACACCGTGACGAGATCCTGAGGCCCATTGTTGTGCCATACATCCAAGAACATCACCTCATGTTGCAGCAGGATAATGCACGGCCCCATGTTGCAAGGATCTGTACACAATTCTTGGAAGCTGAAAATGTCCCAGTTCTTGCATGACCGGCATACTCACCGGACATGTCACCCATTGAGCATGTTTGGGATGCTCTGGACCGGCGTATACGACAGCGTGTACCAGTTCCTGCCAATATCGAGCAACTTCGCACAGCCATTGAAGAGGAGTGGACCAACCTTCCACAGGCCACAATTGACAACCTGATCAACTCTATGCGAAGGAGATGTGTTGCACTGCATGAGGCAAATGGTGGTCACACCAGATACTGACTGGTATCCCCCCCCAATAAAACAAAACTGCACCTTTCAGAGTGGCCTTTTATTGTGGACAGTCTAAGGCACATCTGTGCACTAATCATGGTGTCTAATCAGCATCTTGATATGGCACACCTGTGAGGTGGGATGGATTATCTCAGCAAAGGAGAAGTGCTCACTATCACAGATTTAGACTGGTTTGTGAACAATATTTGAGGGAAATGGTGATATTGTGTATGTGGAAAAAGTTTTAGATCTTTGAGTTCATCTCATACAAAATGGGAGCAAAACCAAAAGTGTTGCGTTTATATTTTTGTTGAGTATATATTAAAAAAAATGTGCAGTACAGAGAGATCTTTAATGGGAAATCCTGTCAACAAAAACATGTGATACTTGTCAAATATAAACTTTGATCTCATGTCACCCAAGAATTTTTGTGGTTTCTGTTGTAGGTAATTCCAGAAACTTTCTGGAAACCAGAGGGTTCAAGACTACAAAATGCCTCCAATAATACAATTTTCTTGTCTGAAAAGGGCTATTCCTTCTGCCACAGATCTCCTCCCCCAACAGGTTTTAAGCTTTTTCATGACACGTGACCGTGTTAATCTCTCCTCCCTCCCCCCGTCTGCAGATCTGAAATAAAACCTTATGATTTAGAGCATCAGTCAATGAAGTGATATTCTAAGCTGTGGACTGAGGGGAAAAACAAACAATAAATTCCCTTTTTGTTTGTTGGAGCAATGGCCAGCAATCAGTATGCAGTGACAACACCCTGAAGGATGTGCTGACCTTTTGCCTTTGAGCCACTTTGAAGGGAATGAGAGCACATGATGAGAGAGACAGAAAACCCTAGATGATAACCGTGTAGAGGGGTTTATGAGTTCATGTATACTCAGTTGCACAAATGGTGGTGTTTTATAGTGTCCTGCATTATTTCAATCAAGCCAATTGTGACAGCAAATGAAACAGCTAGGGGAATCATCAGCGATTAACATTTCCATTCAGCTTTCATTCTCCAATCATCACAGCAATCTGCAGCTTACCCAGCAGTTAACAGTTTTGTTTTTATTTTTTTACCGAAACACCCACATTGCTGGAGGCCTCCAAAAATACAACTGCTTTTGGATTCAAGTTCACATTTGCTAGTCGCATATAGTATACTATGAAGGCCTACTCAACCAGAACAAAGGGCACAAGCGAAAGTGGGTCAACCTTTCACTGTGAAAAGGTGGCAGATGCTCCTTTGAACCACACAAACACTTAAGACTATTTTCATCTTGTGCATTGCAGAAACAAGGAAACCCTCCTAAGTCACAACCCTATTTTCAGGTTTCCTGGTCACTAACTGCAGCCATAAATGTTTAATGTTTGCGATGCAGTTTGAGGTCGACTTAGGGTATGGATTTTGATTATACTACTCAGACCAGCAGCAGACAGTTCGCTGTCATCTGCCTGGATCAGTAAATTGTTTAGAAACCTGAGTAGTGTGTGGTGGTTTCAAAGACTCACCTCCAGTCTGTGACACCTCCACCACTGAAGAACATTTCACTGCATGCTCTAAATTCATGCCATTTTTCTTTACATGACACAGTGGCACCAACTCAGTTATAAAAGATAGCTTGTCAGCGAGGGAGACAGAGCGAGAAGGCATTGATAGTTGAGAGAGCCAGAGTGTGACTAGAGAGATGGACAGGCTTTAGTTCAAGCGATGAATCAACATTGGTGGCAAAAATGGTTTATATACTTGCTTTCAAAAGAGAAGGCTCCCAACTCACAACCATGCATGCCCATTCACAAAAATTATGCCATCATGAAAAAAACCTGCAGGTTTTCTTTCAGATATTTCAGTGAGTGAAAGCTTTATATATTCTAGACTTATTGCATATAAAATAAGATGTCAAGCATCTGTTATTTTAATTCGATAATTACAGCCCTTAGCTCAAAAAAAGAAGAAAACACATCTCAAAATATTAGAATATTTTAAGTCATTACACACACACACACACACACACACACACACACACACACACACACACACACACACACACACACACACACACACACACACACACACACACACACACACACACAAAATCTCTCAGTCTGGTTCAGTACACACAACTAGGACTGGGCGATATGACCTAAAATTTATATTGTGGTATAAATCGAATCCCTTCATGGAAATGGTATATATCACAATATAAACTTATGAGATGGGTTATACAGTCCCTTAGCAAAGCTGAACTGACAAAAAATAAATTACAAACAGCAACAACAAAAACAAAATCAGATATAATGCAATTTATATAATATTTATAGTGCAGATCTCAAAACTACAGCTACAATTTGCCAGAAGTTACATCTAAGATGCAAGCCTAGAGTTGATGTTTTGGTGAAAGAATTTGTACATGTATTTATTTATTGTTGGGTCAATGGCTGAAGTTTCATCTCTTGAACACCATATGGTACACCCACTCCGAATATACTAACCATTTTCAGGACGGAGGCATTTCCAAAAAGCAATAAGATCCCCCTCCCAAAAAGTACTTAATTTACTCATATTTGAAGTCAGTCTGGGTAAATAGTTGTTCCCTGGTTGATTTTGACTTTCTGCTCCCCATTAAAAAAATTCTTGTGTTATTTAATGTGGTGCTTTCTTAAATGTTTGAGTCACAACGGAGCCTCTGCCCAGAGCATCCGCTGAAATAAACAATGGCTTTGCAAACATTGCACATTGCTGTCTTGGTTTTGCGGTGTTCAGTGGACATGTCAGCGACAGAACTCCTCACTGCTTACCTAATAGCTGGCTAACTGCGGAAGAGACTGCTCGAACAGAGGCATCTCACATTACAAGCCCTCCGTAAAGCTAGGACATCTTTCTACTCATCACTAATTGAAGAAAATAAGAACAACCCCAGGTTTCTTTTCAGCACTGTAGCCAGGCTGACAAAGAGTCAGAGCTCTATTGAGCTGAGTATTCCATTAACTTTAACTAGTAATGACTTCATGACTTTCTTTGCTAACAGAATTTTAACTATTAGAGAAAAAATTACTCATAACCATCCCAAAGACGTATCGTTATCTTTGGCTGCTTTCAGTGATGCCGGTATTTGGTTAGACTCTTTCTCTCCGATTGTTCTGTCTGAGTTATTTTCATTAGTTACTTCATCCAAACCATCAACATGTTTATTAGACCCCATTCCTACCAGGCTGCTCAAGGAAGCCCTACCATTATTTAATGCTTCGATCTTAAATATGATCAATCTATCTTTGTTAGTTGGCTATGTACCACAGGCTTTTAAGGTGGCAGTAATTAAACCATTACTTAAAAAGCCATCACTTGACCCAGCTATCTTAGCTAATTATAGGCCAATCTCCAACCTTCCTTTTCTCTCAAAAATTCTTGAAAGGGTAGTTGTAAAACAGCTAACTGATCATCTGCAGAGGAATGGTCTATTTGAAGAGTTTCAGTCAGGTTTTAGAATTCATCATAGTACAGAAACAGCATTAGTGAAGGTTACAAATGATCTTCTTATGGCCTCGGACAGTGGACTCATCTCTGTGCTTGTTCTGTTAGACCTCAGTGCTGCTTTTGATACTGTTGACCATAAAATTTTATTACAGAGATTAGAGCATGCCATAGGTATTAAAGGCACTGCATTGCGGTGGTTTGAATCATATTTGTCTAATAGATTACAATTTGTTCATGTAAATGGGGAATCTTCTTCACAGACTCAAGTTAATTATGGAGTTCCACAAGGTTCTGTGCTAGGACCAATTTTATTCACTTTATACATGCTTCCCTTAGGTAGTATTATTAGACGGTATTGCTTAAATCTTCATTGTTACGCAGATGATACCCAGCTTTATCTATCCATGAAGCCAGAGGACACACACCAATTAGCTAAACTGCAGGATTGTCTTACAGACATAAAGACATGGATGACCTCTAATTTCCTGCTTTTAAACTCAGATAAAACTGAAGTTATTGTACTTGGCCCCACAAATCTTAGAAACATGGTGTCTAACCAGATCCTTACTCTGGATGGCATTACCCTGACCTCTAGTAATACTGTGAGAAATCTTGGAGTCATTTTTGATCAGGATATGTCATTCAAAGCGCATATTAAACAAATATGTAGGACTGCTTTTTTGCATTTACGCAATATCTCTAAAATCAGAAAGGTCTTGTCTCAGAGTGATGCTGAAAAACTAATTCATGCATTTATTTCCTCTAGGCTGGACTATTGTAATTCATTATTATCAGGTTGTCCTAAAAGTTCCCTAAAAAGCCTTCAGTTAATTCAAAATGCTGCAGCTAGAGTACTGACGGGGACTAAAAGGAGAGAGCATATCTCACCCATATTGGCCTCTCTTCATTGGCTTCCTGTTAATTCTAGAATAGAATTTAAAATTATTCTTCTTACTTATAAGGTTTTGAATAATCAGGTCCCATCTTATCTTAGGGACCTCGTAGTACCATATCACCCCAATAGAGCGCTTCGCTCTCAGACTGCAGGCTTACTTGTAGTTCCTAGGGTTTGTAAGAGTAGAATGGGAGGCAGAGCCTTCAGCTTTCAGGCTCCTCTCCTGTGGAACCAGCTCCCAATTCAGATCAGGGAGACAGACACCCTCTCTACTTTTAAGATTAGGCTTAAAACTTTCCTTTTTGCTAAAGCTTATAGTTAGGGCTGGATCAGGTGACCCTGAACCATCCCTTAGTTATGCTGCTATAGACGTAGACTGCTGGGGGGTTCCCATGATGCACTGTTTTTCTCTTTTTGCTCTGTATGCACCACTCTGCATTTAATCATTAGTGATCGATCTCTGCTCCCCTCCACAGCATGTCTTTTTCCTGGTTCTCTCCCTCAGCCCCAACCAGTCCCAGCAGAAGACTGCCCCTCCCTGAGCCTGGTTCTGCTGGAGGTTTCTTCCTGTTAAAAGGGAGTTTTTCCTTCCCACTGTAGCCAAGTGCTTGCTCACAGGGGGTCGTTTTGACCGTTGGGGTTTTACATAATTATTGTATGGCCTTGCCTTACAATATAAAGCGCCTTGGGGCAACTGTTTGTTGTGATTTGGCGCTATATAAAAAAAATTGATTGATTGATTGATTGATTGATCTCCATGCAGAACACCCCCGTCCCCTCCCCTCTCCTCTGCAGGAAATAGGCGTTTCACAGAGTTTTCCTGGATTGGAAAACTGCAGGTTGTATTAGAAATTTCCGATCCATGAATTACATTGGTATTGGAAGTTGTTACAGATATTGAGTCGGGTCGGCCCATGACGTCATCAACAAGCATTATCACAGTTGGTCGGTGGAGTCCAAATCTCGACCATAGGCCAAATTTATATCACTGATACCATCTACTGTATATACCGCGCACCCCTACACACAACCACAGTCACAGGAAGACTGCCGACTTGACAGCTGTCCAGAAGACACTCACTGAGACCCTCCACAAGGAGGATAAGTCACAGAAGGTCATTGCTGAAAGGGTTGGCTGTTTGCAGAGCGCTGTATCAAAGCATATTCATAAAAAGGTGACTGGAAGGGAAAAGTGTGGTAGGAAAAGATGCACAAGCAACAAGGATGTCTGCCGCCTTGAGAAGATTGTCAAGCAAAGCCAATTCAAGAACTTGGGGTAAGTTCAAAAGGACTGAGGCTCGAGTCTGTGTATCACAAACCACCACACACAGATGTGTCCAATAAATGTGTCACAATCCTAGTGTCAAACCACTTCTGAGCCAGAGACCATGTCAAACGCATCTTATCTGGGCTAAAGAGGAATATAACTGGACTACTGCTCAGTGGTCTGAAGTCCTCTTTTCAGATGAAAGTAAATTTTGCATTTTATTTTGAAATCAAGGTCACCGAGTCTGAAGGAAGAAGAAAAGTACGGAATCCAAGGTGCTTAAAGTCCAGTGTGATGTTTCCACAATCAGTAATGATTTGGGGTCCATGTCATCTGCTGGTGCTGATATAGTGTGTTAATGAACTCCAATGTCATCACAGCTGACAACCAGGAGATTTTAGAGCACCTCATGCTTCCATCTCCTAACAAGCTTTATGAAAATGCTGATTTTCTTCTCCAGCAGGACATGGCACCTACCCACAGTGCCAAATCTATTAACTGGCTTGCAGATCATGATATTATTGTATCTGATTGGTCCTATGGGGTATAGTCTATGTCCAACACTGCACCAAAGACTTAAATGACTTGTGGACTTTCAGTACATGAGAGGAGGAAGGTTTTTGTCCCCCGTTGCCCCAACGGAGTGACACAGAAATGCTGTCCGTCCATCAGTCTAAAGGCCCAGTCACACAGCACTTAATGAAGGGTGACGAAGCCCTGATGAAACAAGAAATCTGGACTTTCGTTGACTGTCGTTGACATCGTTTCACCTTCGCGCAGCCTCGTTCCTGCAGCTGGCGCTACATCAGGATTTTTATACTGTTGAAAAATTTGAATGAAGGGCAACGAAAACCTCAATTCGTCTGCGTCTCGTTTTGCTGTCGTTCTTGACGTTTTTTTAATTGTTTGTGTAGTTTTTGTAACGTTATTGTTTAATTTGACTTCGTTGGAGCAGCTGAATGTTTTCACACAGTGCAGAAGCCGGCTTGTGAGCGCTGAGACTGCTGCTGCTTCATGTACCATCGGAAATTACAGGGCAAACTCAGTTTGACTACTTGGATTTTTTTTTTATCTGTGTGTGTGGGGGGGGGGGGGGGGCAGTTTCAATGGGCTCAGGCACCTTATATAGGCCAGAATTAATCTTTTGTGTGGATATAATCAATTATTTTGCCACAAGAAACTGTTGAATTTGAAACAACAAAAAAGTTGTGTAATTTCCAACTGTACTTGAATGCAGCATCAGCGGCAGCAGAAGCTGCTGCGTGCGCTTTTGTATTAAATATAATAATATGAGTGCAGGAATGACAATCCAGTCCTTCTGTATATGTGGCAACAGGTAGATGAATCAAAATTGATTATACGAGGTCTGTCAATAAAGTAACGGTCCTTTTTATTTTTTTCAAAAACTATATGGATTTCATTCATGTTTTTACATCAGACATGCTTGAACCCTCGTGCGCATGTGTGAGTTTTTCCACGCCTGTCGGTGACGTCATTCGCCTGTGAGCACTCCTTGGGAAGGAGTGGTCCCGCCCCCTCGTCAGATTTTCATTGTCTGGAAATGGCGGAATGAAAAGGACTTTTTTCCCATCAGAATTTTTTCAGAAGCTGTTAGAGACTGGCACCTGGAAACCATTCGAAAAATTTATCTGGCTTTCGGTGAAAATTTATGGGCTTCACAGAGAATAAGGTCTGATACTACAGCTTTAAGGACCCCTTTAAGGACGCTCGGCGTGCCGCACTCCGAGCTGCGACGACGCGGCACAAGCCACCGGACCATTTCTAAACGGGTGGCTCTGTGGATACGAGACCGTCGTGTGCTCTTTCTCTGGTTATCACAAGAGCTGGACATCAGCCATTTTCCAGCAGATTTCACTTTTAACAAGAGATTTTGTCATGGAAAGCCGCACGGAGGCTTCGCGCGTCACGACCGATTCGCTGATGAAGCGAGACAAAGGAACACCTCCGTTTCAGAGTGATGAAGGACAAGTTGGGACATGTCCAGCTCTCCACAATTTCACTGATTCTTACTGGACTGGTAAGCATTGAAAGCCGAGATAGACATGTCCAAACTTGTCCTCTGACACGCCGAAACGGAGGTGCTCCTTTGTCTCGCTTCCAAACCGAATCGGTCTTTACACGCGAAGCCTCCGCGCGGCTTTCCATGACAAAATCTCTTGTTAAAAGTGAAATCTGCTGGAAAATGGCTGATGTCCAGCTCTTGTGATAACCAGAGAAAGAGCACATGACGGTCTCATATCCACAGAGCCATCCGTTTAGAAATGGTCCGGTGTCTTGTGCCACGTCATCGCAGCTCGGAGCGCAGTGCGCCGAGCGTCCTTAAAGGGGTCCTTAAAGCTGTAGTAACAGACCTTATTCTCTGTGAAGCCCGTAAAATTTTCACCGAAAGCCACATAAATGTTTCGAATGGTTTCCAGGTGCCAGTCTCTAACAGCTTCTGAAAAAATTCTGATGGAAAAAAAAGTCCTTTTCATTCCGCCATTTCCAGACAATGAAAATCCGACGAGGGGGCAGGACCACTCCTTCCCAAGGCGTGCTCACAGGCGAATGACATCACCGACAGGCGTGGAAAAACTCACGCATGCGCACGAGGGTTCAAGCATGTCTGACGTAAAAACATATGAATGAAATCCATATAGTTTTTGAAAAAAATAAAAAGGACCGTTACTTTATTGACAGACCTCATATAAAGAGCTGTTCTGGAAGGAAGAACTCACGTTGTGGATCAGTGATCAGCTGGTGGAAATAACCGCACATGTGAGTCAATGCGTGCATTCACACGCACTAATTAATTTACTTCTCTGATATATTCAATCATCCTTACACTTATATTTATTCTCCATTTTGACAGTTTTCTGTCATAAATCAATATATATGGCTTAGAACATAATACTGTGATACAGCAGTGACCACAGCACACTTTTTTTTTCTTTTTTTTTTTCTTTTTTTAATTGGAGGAAGACGGAGCGCGCAGCATGTGGACAGACAGTGTGCATTCTGATAATGATGGAGATGATCCCTCTTTTGTTCTGGATGAGGAACCAGAGCAGGTGGTCCACCGACGTGCACACAGATCTCCACAGCTTCTGTTTGCCGTTTCTCCAGGACTCAGGCGCTATGAGCTCCGTCCTAGCGCCGAGTCCTGGAACTCAGAGATGCAGACACACACTGCTCCAGCTGTGGCTCCAGGCGCGTTTCGTCGAGATCGTGAGCTTCGGTTTTGTTAATTTCCTCTTTCATCCCTTTTGTGCTCTTGCTTCGCAGACTGTTCGGTGATAAAGCTCTTTCGTCCACCTTTTCTCAACGAATTGTGACTTTTTTACTTTTTCCCTTCATTCAGGAATCGTCGTGTGCCGTGTGACTGGGCCATAAAATTCGGTACTCCGTCAATTTGAGACAGGTTTACCAAATTTTTAGCAAAGATGTATCCCTTGAACGTCTAGGTGAGATTCGATGAGTGACCTTGACCAAATATTGAAGGTCACAGAGCCAAAGTTAGTGACTGCGTGTGTTGAAGACTGAATTCTCAATTTTCCAAGGATTTCAGACAGGTTCAAATCTGCAGCAGATATCTATTTCTTGTCTTGTCATTGTCTAGACCAACTTTAATGATGACAGTCCTTCACATAAATTTCAAGCTCACAGGGCTCACATCTGCAACATTGTACTCCCAAAACCATTTCAAAGAAACAAAAGAAGAAGAAGAAGAGCCTTCATTGGCATTGTACATACATACAACAAAATTTGATCTCTACATTTAACCCATCTCAATCCACCTACTAGGAGAAGTGGCCAGCCACAGTCCGCCACCCGAGGGCCAACTCCAGATGTAGAGACGCTGCCTTGGTCAGGGGCAGAGAAAGAAAAAGACTCTAAATAAACATGATTTGATTGTGAGAGGACACCGGCATGCCCAGAGGAAACCCATACAGACATGGGGAGAACACACAAACTCCACACAGAAAGGGCAGGAAGCGATCCCACAACCTTCTTGCTGTGAAGCAACAGTGCTAACTAACCACTAACCACTGTGCTGCATTTTATAAATAACACAGGTTTACCAATTTGGGAGCAAGGATACATCTCTTGATAGTCGAGGTCAAGTTCAACAATGAATGGCCTTCACCTAGTTTTGTAGGTCACAGAGTCCATGTACAATGAACACTGACTTCTATAAATTTCCAGGGATTTCATTTGCAGCAAGGATGCATCCCTTGACCATCTAGGTCAATTTCATACTCCAACACTGTAGCCTTCATACCCTTTTCACTCAAACTTCCACATCTTTCCCACACCTTTTTCAAATAAAACCATGACTTCTACACAACTTGTTCCTGGTTGTCTTTTTTTCTCTGAACTCTCCCCAATAAAAACTGGGAATGTAGCCTCCACAGTGATTATTACAATGCAGGGTAACTATGCCAGTCTTCTCTTCGTGGGTTATAGCATTCAACATCATCCTCTCCCATGGCCTTTGGATTAAGGACTTTGTCAGATTGCTCACAGAGAGTCAAGATTGGCCCCCACATATCCACAGCTCTCACACTTAGCACCAGTTTCCCTCAAGGCTGTGTGTTGAGCCCGCTGCTCTTCACCCTCTACACCTCTCACTGCACCCCTATCCAAATCAGCAACACCTTCATTAAGTATGCAGATGACACCACATTGGTAGGCTGTATCACTGGAGGAGATGAGTTCACCTACGGGGATGAGATGGAACAGCTGACAGTATGGTGTAGCGAAAATAACCTGCTCCCGCTTGTAAAAACCAAGATGCTAGTCATAGGCTTTGGGAGAAACAAAACAGACATTCAACCCACTATCATTGGGAGGACCTGTGTGAAAAGGGTCAGGGACATCAGTTTACTGGGAGCCCACATAAAGGAGAAACTGACCTGGGACAGGAACACCACACATTTGGTAAAGAAGGCACCGCAAAGACTCAACTTTCTTAGAATCCTCAGGGGAAAAAAAAAAAAACATAAACCAAAGATTGCTTGTGTCTTTTTATCGCTCTACCATGGAGAGCATCCTCACGTACCTGTACATTCCTCTATACGTGGTTTGCCAGCTGGACGGTGGCAAACAGGAAAGAGCTCCAGAGGGTTACCAAAATGGCAGAGAAGATCATTCGGTGCCCTCTACCCACACTAAGGGACCTTCATGGCTCTTACTGTCTCAGGAGAACCAACACCATCCTAAAGGACTCATCCCACCTGGGCCACTCTCTGTTTAAACTACTGCCTTCAGGCAGACGGTACAGGGCCATTAAAGCAAGTACAAATAGATTGAAAAGCAGTTTCTACCCAACTGTTGTGAGACCTATAAATGCCACATACCACACTTGAAATGAGTGCAATATTTGTTTATGTGCAATATCCACGGCCACTGAAATATCCACAGTTTTGTACACTGTTTTCTCTTTTTTATATGCAATCTTTTTTTTGCTAAGTACATATTTTTTTATTTGCCTTTTGTACACACCATTTTCATTCTGTTAAATTTTATGTTTATTTTCTTTTCTTCCCCACACCTTTTAAATGTGTGCATGGTTTACTCAAGTTTATATTTGCACTAAAAGGCTTGCACCTTGCCTTTCACTGTACTTGTTACAATGACAATCAAGAATCTGAATCTCAGATTGAAGTTGCCTTGTTACATTGTTATTATTATGACACGGCTGCGTGAAAATATTGCTCATTCACAAATAGGTGTGGGACTACACACAATTCTGTGACTGGGACACAAAATCTTCAGGCCAGTATTGCTTACTGTATATATAATTCAGGTTTTGAATGCTTTTAAGCACTCTGCCATTGTTTTTTTTTTCCTGTTATTTTTGCACATCTCCGGCCCATCATAGCTTCACTCTCATTGGATTTAAAGCACTTACTAAATTTTTGACTTGAAGATTTCTTCTAGTGCTTTCTCCCCCGCCTCTTCGTATAAATAATTATGTGTGTTGGCTTTGGCATATCCACTGACTGCAATGTGGATGGTTCAGAATGTAGCCACACATCAAAACGTCTAAATCCGACATCAATACTGCCACTACTGGCAGTACGACCAATGAAAGGAAAGAGTGATGAGCCCCCTTTTCCTTTTATCATCATCATCATCATCTTTCTTCTGTCCTTTCTCACCACATACACACCATATGTATGAATCACACTGTGTGTACAAATGATGTACAACTTAAGCTTTTATTAAGACGTAGGACATAAATCTGTGTCTGGTGGGAGCATCACTAAAAAATAACGACAACAATGACAAATTAAGAGTGCCATCAATTAAAAAACACAAGAGCAAGACAATCAAGAGTCTGTACCTGAATCTGCATTTTCCAACAGGAATTCATGTCTGGATCCTAAAGCCACGCTCACGCTCTCTCTCACGCACACACACACACACACGTTCTCACGCAGACAATGGCTCCTCAGGGTGGTTACATGCCCTCTCTGTAAATCCTCGAGGTGAGACAGAGAGAGCAAAATACGGAAGTGCAGCCGCAGCAACTATGTCAGCTGTCGCCGTGGAGACTGCAGCTACAGCGGCACACAATAGAAACCAAAGACAAGAGGAAAGAATAGAGAGATAGCAGAGAGAGAGAGAATAAGTGGCTGCCCTACATTTTTCTTCACAGCCCACGTACAACCGGAGGTAGAGATTTGAGTCCAGACTTATTCTCCCTTACAGCCGCGCCGACACACGGACAATCCAGCACTGTAATCCTGTTGGTCAAAGGACCATTTCCTCCAGCTGATCTTGATGGAGAGTGGGGGACGGGCAAAGAGTTGAATTATTCATGAGGGACGTGGAGTCTTTTAAACAGACTCACTCCTCTTTGCCCAATTAGTGTTCCTCCCACTTAAAGAGCTCTTTGTCCAACGTCAGATTGCATTTATTATTTACACTAACATAAAGCTGTGCTTTCATTTTTAATAACCACAAAAACACAACTAGGGATGCACGATATAGGATTTTTGACGATATTCAATACAGTAATATTTTCAAACTCGTTTTGGCAGATACGATGGAGATCTTTTCTCTAATTTCACTTTAGAGTACCAAGTCTCTTCTGTACTGAATTGGCCTATTATATTTATTGTGATGGCCGAGTAGTTATAGATACTAAGGCTACAAGCAACAATGACTTTCATAATCAATTAATTGAGAAAATAATCAACAGACTAAATGATTAGTTGTTAGGTCCATAAAATGTTTTTTAAAAAATGATCAGTGTTTCCCAGAGCCTAAGATGATGCCTTCAAATGTTTTGTCCACCACCTACTGATAACAGTTTACTGCCAGAGAGTAAAGAAAGAAGGCTTTTATCAGCCGATACCAATATTTTCCCAGATATAATCATTCATCCCTATCACACCATTACATGCTTCTGAAGGTAGAATTTTTCTTGCTGTAAGCACAATATAGGTATAAAATGGCATACATAAGTGAAACAAGGCCAGGAGCAGCTTCATTCAATTTATAGCAACAGCCTCATAAAGGTTTTTTGTTTTGTTTTTTTGCCGGAGTCCTTGAATTTGGACACAGCCGCTGTCAGATGTCTGCAAAGCTGGAGTTATTGAATGATAATGTGCACACACAGTAAACTAGATGTCGCCAATCCTAACCTTATGACTACAATAAACAAAACGAAGGGAGATAGAGGCGTAAAGTCCGAGCCCATGTTGCTAGCTGCACAAAGCTCATTGGCTCCACTGGAGAGGGAAAGGCACTCAAAACTGCACAAACATAAATCTTATGTAAACATATAGATTTTCCCTCAAAATCCAAACTGCATCCTTTTTGAGAACAACTACAGGGTATTATCTTGCAATCTGAATCCTTTCTACTAGACAGGATGGAAAACTGTCATGTTGCTTTAACATATGTTTTGTTTTTTTAAAACAGTGACATATTAGTTTGCCGAAAGAGCATTTAAAACAATAACTAACCCTACCCTCCAAACACCACTTCACATACACACTGGCTGCTCCTATGACCATGAACTGCTCACTTGTCAAACCCCACTATAATCATCTACCAATAAGGGAGGCTGGTGGTGCTGGCCACACCAATCCCCAACAACTGCTAAAGGAAGCCAGTTAAAGCAGAGGTGACAATAATTTATGACACACAAACTTCACAGATGTATTCAAGGACAAACCTCAAGTCATCACACGCTGTGCCAATAGGCCGAGGTCAACAAACATGTTTTAATGAGCTCCATTTGGTATGAGCAGAAAGCTGCTTGTAACATACGAGAGGAACAGCCGTCTCCTCACCATAAATGTAAAAGTGTTCTCTACCGTCAGTGTCAGACCAGTTTTAGGGCGATTTTAATCAGTTGGATACAGATGTTGAAAGATGCCATCCAAACTTCTATGTGCTACTTCTATATCTGTGACTTAAGCATCACTTTCTAGTCTTATCTGATAAAAAGCCAAACACGAAACATCTTGTATTCAGGAAAGTAAGTTGGTAATAGGGGTGTAATAATTAACCAAGGCAAATCAAACACCATTTTGTAAGTATTGTAATAGATACAAAGATATAGACCCCTAAATTTATCTACACTAGTTGATAGCTCTCGTTTCACATTATGAATAGGTTGAGGTAATTTGTTTTGCTGCTACTTCCGTGTCTTCAAACTCTTGAAAAAGTTATTAGTTCAATGTGAGGCTCTCACAAGCCTGGTCACAGGAATCCGAACTTTGTGATGTAAAATCAAAAATCAACATGTCCGACACTAGTAGCCACTGTAACGGATAATTTAATACGGTCATATTTGTCCAGAAAAAACGATTTATGCTGTGTTAACAACAGCTGGCTCTGGCTTCCAGGCTTCTTCTATGCCCTGACTTCTGCTTCTGTGTGTTGTGCTGCCCCTAGTGGTGAACAAAAGGTGAGCAGAGGCAATCCCAAGTGCTGCAGCACAGGAGTTCAATCATGAAGAAGATCCTTGGTCTTTCCCAAAATATGTATGCGAAGCTAAGCAATGCCACTTTTAGCCTATTCTGCTGTATTGTGCAAAACATATGTCAACATTAAGCAAAGAATTGTATTAGACTGCAATATACTGGACCAAATAAAACTGCACTGAACTGTACCATAATGAAAATTATCAGTTGCCACTCGTTTTATAGCCCATGTACCTAGATATGTATTGCATCGTTTTAAAAGTAAGAGTTGCACAATCCTGAAAGTACACCAGAAAAGACATTTACTTATTCTGAATTGAACATGTTAGTCTGCTGATATTACAGTGTTTGGTAAAATCCAAGATAGGCTTTGGCCTAAGGCCTCAGCAAGATAAGAGTCAAACATCTGAATTTGATGTGGAGAATGTCAGTGTACAGTTTGGATATGATATGGCAACCCAGCAGTTTTTCATCTTAAGGTGGCATCAAAGACAGACACATAGACAGAGAGACCACAATAACTTTGGCTTACAAATGACCAGTTCTGGAGATGATAGCAGAGAAGCTTGAATCTTCGACTGGACTGGGTTGCTTGACGCGAGGACGTTTCGCTTCAAATCACAGAAGTTTCCTCTGCTAAATTCTTGCTCTGGTGGTCTGACTTCTGTCTTGACTCTTGTAGAGAAGAATAATCAAGAAGTCACAAAAGCTGGAGTTTTAAACCTAACCAGACCCCTCCTACCGAGAGGCAGACTGCTATAGGCTAGTGACTAAACAATAGCTCTAATTAGCATCTATTGTGGTCTAGTTAGCACCCTCCTAATGACAGGGCAGCTGTCCCTCTCCTGATGGCTCCCTTGACGACTCTGCTGATGATGTGAATGACTCATTACCATGAACAAAAGACTGAAACTGCTTTGACCTGAGTACCCCATTGGTAACAGGGGATAAAGCGTGTCTCAGACCCCCTCCCCAGTTAAGGCTGGGTTTCAAATGTTTCACAAAGAATGCCTCCTTGACCCCTCTCTCAAACCATTTCTTCTCTCTGGCTAATATTTTAACTTCCTTGTCCTCAAACGTGTGGTTAGTGTCTTTAAGGTGGAGATGAACTGCAGACTGAGGTCCACTGGCACCCTCTCTGCGGTGCTGGTATAGCCTTTTGTGTAAAGGTTGCTTAGTCTCACCTATGTAGTGTTCATTACAGTTTTCCTGACATCTGATAGAATACACTACATTGCTCTGTTTGTAACTAGGGATCCTGTCCTTAGGGTGAACTAATTTCTGTCTCAAGGTATTAACCGGTTTAAAGTAAACTGGGATTTTGTGCTGTCTGAAGATCCTCTGTAGTTTTCCCCTAGTCCTGCTAAATAAGGGAGAGACACTCCTCTTCTTCTTGTCTCTGTCTCCTGTCTATCTGGTCTCTTTGTTCTCTGGGACGTCTGCACTTTGTGGAGGACAAAGTGCAGGGAATATATTAGCCAGAGAGAAGAAATGGTTTGAGAGAGGGGTTAAGGAGGCATTCTTTGTGAAACGTTTGAAACCCAGCCCTAACCGGGGAGGGGGTCTGAGACACGCCTTATCCCCTGTTTACAATGGGGTACTCAGGTCAAAGCAGTTTCAGTCTTTTGTTCATGGTAATGTGTCATTCACGTCATCAGCAGAGTCGTCAAGGGAGCCATCAGGAGAGGGACAGCTGCCCTGTCATTAGGAGGGTGCTAACTAGAGCACAATAGGTGCTAATTAGAGCTATTGTTTAGTCACTAGCCTATAGCAGTCTGCCTCTCGGTAGGAGGGGTCTGGTTAGGTTTAAAACTCCAGCTTTTGTGACTTCTTGATTATTCTTCTCTACAAGAGTCAAGACAGAAGTCAGACCACCAGAGCAAGAATTTAGCTGAGGAAGCTTCTGCGATTTGAAGCGAAATGTCCTCGCGTCAAGCAACCCAGTCCAGTCGAAGATTCAAGCTTCTCTACTATGGAAACCACCTGGACAACTGAGAGCCTACACAGAAACTTCTGGAGATGATCAAAGTCCATCATGTAAGAGCTGCACTCAATCAAATCATTGCTTTTCTGATTGTGAATTTGTCCGACACAATAAACATGAATGCAGGTTAATGGCAACAGCTTAAAGTAACAGCAGTAAAAATGACAACATATTGTCCACGGTCACATTTTATTTCTGTAATTAATAACAGTTTTGAGTTTTGTTGGTAAAACTAATGGTGGCACCATGACAACTAAAATAGTTCTGCTTTCTTGTAGGTCCATGAAAAGCGCTAACCATTAGACAAGGATGAACAAAGTCCCTGATGTATCATTATTTTGACCCTGGCCTCTGCAGTGAGTACATACCTGGTGCCTGTTTAGATAACCTATTAGCTTGTTAGTACAGTACTAGTCACCCTGAGGTGGAAAAGCACCCGCTGACTATGCAAACTGCACACCAGGCATATAAGAGAAAAAAATCCCCTCAGACTAAACTGTGGCTCAGTTTTATTACACTATCATATAACATCAGACTGTGTACAAGCGCTCCTCTTTAACGCAGACTCGTGAAGCTGATGGACACGGGCAGAGACCTCTACAGCTGAAGGAGTTGTAGATTAGTGTTCAATGGCTCCAGGCTATGTGCAGATCAGAGCCCATTAGATAATCAGCTGTGCTTCCTTTTCACGGAGTAACACTGCTTAACATGGCTTTGGGTCCTAAATAGTCTGAGAAGAGCTTTCCTGCCACTTTGCATGGACTGCACTCAACGCAATAAAAATGCTCTGCTGCAGCTGTTCAAGGTTTTTGATCACGTAATCATGGCACTAATGTAACAGAGAAAAAATATCTCTAGAACTAGGGGGATTAGGGGGAATTTTCCGCACATATATTTGTGTGTGTACATTCAATTTTTAAGAAATAAGAGGTTAGTCTGCTTATTGCCAGAGCAGAAGGTTCCCGGCTCAAGACCACTGCTGCCCTTTCTCCATGTTATGTGCAGAAGTGTCAGGGAAGGTCATCCAGCAAAAAAAGCAAGTCAACTAGATCCATATCAGATCTGCTGCAGCGACTATGAGTGAAAAACGGAGAAGCTGAAAGAACTGAATATACTCACTGATAACATCCAAATGTGTGCTTTACATAATTAGATATATCATGCAAAACCATTCTTCAATTAAATCTGTCCATATTACTTGTGTTTAGGAGAGCATTTTTTAATTTTAAGGTGTATATGTCATCACTATATAACCGCAGAAGGAAAGCTCGAATTTTCCTGCAGATAAAGAACAGAAATAACAGAAAAGTCATTAACTGAGAGGAATATAATCATGTCTGGCTTTAGTGGAAAGCGTCATATTGCTGATATTACAGTAAATCACATAAAGACAGTGCGTCTTTGTTCAAGGATCGTCTGAAGGATCATCTGTTATCAGCGCAATGGACTCGAAAACCGCAGACAACAAGGGCGAATTTAAGAATAGCATCATGTGTAGCTGCTGCTTCAAGGATAGCGGTTTTGAGTGCAGACTACGAACTATGGCAAAGTTTAGATTGCAGTAAACAAAGTAAGTGCTGAAGCCAGCCTCTGTCCAGACCAACCTTCACAAACTGCACGAGCATCTGCTGACAGCCGAGTAACATCTGCTGATAGCCAAAAGCTGCCAGTCCACTGAGTGTTTTCAAAGAGGAAGGAAAATAAAGGGCGAGTATGACTCCGTATTCAATAATAAACACGTTTAGCTGGCTAAATAGCAGATGCTACTATTACTGTGAACACCCCCTTTGCTACTTTTTTTTTACTAATAGTCCAATTTCATAGCCTTAAGAGTGTGCATATCATGAATGCTTGGTCTTGTTGGATTTGTGAGAATCTACTGCATCTACTGGTACCTTGTTTCCCATGTAACAATAAGAAATATACTCAAAACCTGGATTAATCTTTTTAGTCACATAGCACTACTGTTATTCTGAACACTACTGTACATACATACATACATACAGTACATGTGTGTCTTCTGCATAGTTTGCAAATTAGGGCTAAGTGGGGAATTTTTATTTTACTTCTGAATCCAACTACAATGTCTGAATTCTGGCTCACACAGACCTGTTCATTTTTCTTTAAGAAGCCCTCTTACTCTCCACTCTTTACCTGTATTAATTGCACAGGTTTGAACTCCTTACCTGTATAAAAGACACCTGTTCCAGAATAGAGCTTTTTGGAATCAACTCCACTTACCATGTTTAGAGGATGAGAACAACCCCAAGAGAACCATCCCAACCGTGAAGCATGGGGGTGGAAACATCATACTCTGGGGGTGCGCTTCTGCAAAGGGGACAGGACGACTGCACCGTATTGAAGGAAGGATGAATGGAGTCATGTATTGCGAGATTTTGGCAAACAACCTCCTTCCCTCAGTAAGAGCATTGAAGATGGGTCGTGGCTGGGTCTTCCAGCATCACAATGACCCCAAACACACAGTCAGGGCAACTAAGGAGGGGCTCCGTAAGAAGCATTTCAAGGTCCTGGAGTGGCCTGGCCAGTCTCCAGACCTGAACTCAATAGAAAATCTTTGGAGGGAGCTGAAACTCCAAACCTGAAAGATTTGGAGAAGATCTGTATAGAGGAGTGGACCAAAATCCCTGCTGCAGTGTGTGAAAACCTGGTGAAAAACTACAGGAAACGTTTGACTTCTGTAATTGCAAACAAAGGCTACTGTACCAAATATTAACATTGATTTTCACAGGTGTTCAAATACTTATTTGCAGCAGTAACATACAAATAAATTATAAAAAAAAATAAAAAAAAATCATACATTGTGATTTCCAGAATTTTTTTTTTTTAGATTATGTCTCTCACAGTGGACATGCACCTAAGATGAAAATTTTAGACCCCGCCATGATTTGTAAGTGTGAGAATTTGCAAAATCGCAGGGTGTTCAAATACTTATATTCCTCACTGTACAACATTATTTCAAACTGAAAAACAACATATACAGGAACTGCATACCAAGTGAGGAACTGAAAGTATCAGCTTTTTAAAATAAATCTCATTTCCATGTTGAATACAGTCAGTGTACTGCATGCTAGTTGTGTGATAAACATGTATACTGTGTCTGAGTGAGATGGAGCAACTGACTGTGTGGTTGTCAGTGACAACAAGTTGCAAGTTCCAGGCCCGGCTTGGTAAATTACAGCTGTCGCCAACCAAAGCATACTTGCCACCTAGCGAACGTACCAGTTCTTACACCAGCTGTACCGCTGTCAATGAAATCTGCCAAAATAATAATAAAAAAATTGATGTGGACCAATTTCGGCATGCGGGTGGGGATGATAAACTTTTTTTTTTTTTTTTTAAATGGGGCCTAATTTCTTCCGTGCTGCTGCCATGACACTGCTTCACACTGAGCAAAAAGAGAGATGGTACAACTTCTTAAATGAAGATCAGTTTGCTGTCTGGATCAACAGTGAGTGGGGGGGTTGTTTATGGTGGGCATTTCATGCTAAATATATTTAGCTGTGAATCTTACTTGCCTGTACACACACGGATGCTTTTATTACTTTCTGCATACATGAGCAGAATTTTTAAATTGTTACTTTTTGGTTATGTTTTTCTTTTTACCGCTTATACTGACGATTATTTTGCGACATTTTTTTTCCCTGCCCATAATTTTATATTCTAAATGCTCTAAACAGACCAAGTCAAATCAAATGTAACACATTTAAGACAGTTTGAAGCACAAAAGGGGCCACATCACAGGCTTATTGAGACAATCTTTGAGGAAACGATGAGGTGGCCGCGTCAAAGTGGATGTGGGCAACAGTTAATTTATGCAGCAACAGCAGGCAAGAACAGCACGCTAAGTGAGGTGTGTGTAAAGCCTCGGTCCCACCGAATAATGAAGGCTGAAGAAGGAGCCACGCATGGGTGTGGGGTGATTATTTGAAGAATGACCCACGTTTCCACTATGAAGGTGCCACTATGTGCCTCTCTGTACCCCGCATGTGCCGCGTAGCAGCCTCTAGTGAGCCACGACCGACCTGTCATTACAGCCTTGAATGGCTCGCGTCAGCCACACTAACCAACGTAGTGCCATGATAACGCCATGTTGGCGCACGTTTAGGCATGAGTTTGGTCCAAACCTCCAGCCCTCCCACACCTGGTCCATTTAAAGTGTGGGTTTTCAATTCACAGATTCACAACAGCATTTAAAGATGTCCCTTCTTTTTTTTTTTTTTAAACGCAGTCCAAAAATAGACACTCCATCACAGTTCCGCAGTTGCGGGCTGTGCGCCAGGCTGCAGTCCACCTGTAATGCACCAGAACAGCTAGACCCGAACCACAGGTTCCTGGAGAGCCGCCTCTGTGCTCCTCGCTGGCTCCGCGGCTCTCTGGCTTTTTTTTTTGTTTGTTTTTTGTTTTTTTGCGGCTTTAAACACACAAAACCTTATGTTTGTCCGTTTATTTCTGCAAAATCGCTCTTTTGCGCGCGCACTGCTGTTGTCCTTTCATGGACAGCCGCCTCTCTGCTCTTTCTGGCTTCCGTTCCATCCATGGCTTGCTGGCTTTATTTTTTCCCTGGCTTTAAGCACAATCATTTTTACAACGTGATTCCACTTTTGAGTTTGTGTTCGTCTGTTTATTTCTACAAAAGCGCTCTTTGCGCGCGGTGCCGTTCTGTATTACAGAATGAGGTGGCCGTTTTATTATATACACCTGTGGATCATTTTCAATATACGTATATATATTTCTTTATTTCTTCTGCAGCTTACAAGTCACCATGATACAACTTTTAACTGTGTTATGTCTTCAAAGTCGGTCTTTTGCGCGCTCTCCACCTGTGTTGCTGCACAGCTCCTGCTCTTAGCTGCTCCACTGGAGTTATTATCTTCCATGGCTTTAAACACACATCCACTTTCACGCAGTCACCCAAATTTTAACTTTGTGTTCATCCAATATTGACTGAAATATCACTCTTTTGTGAGCTGGCGTTCTGCCTAAATGCTCGTTTGAAGCGTGATGAGGCACACACAGCGGAGCTCATGTGATACATTAATTCCAGAAGTGATTACAGGTATTTTCGGCATCCAAGGTTTGACAGAAAATGATTAATCCGCTACAAAATAATTGTTTTATATAGAGTCCAGCGCACAGAGCAGGTGGAATTGGGTGCGCAAAGAGGAGACCCGCTCCAAAAATAGCCTCTCAGGTCTTGCCTCAGTGCGCACACACAGTGATCCATTAACAAGATATTAAATCAACATACATCAACATACAGACATACTTTTATAGCAAGGAACTGTTTTATCAAGCTATAAAAAACATTAAAAATAATTACCTTAAGCTGCTCAAAATACATCCCACATGGAGCAGGAAAGAGAGGGGAAAAAAAAGTGTCCAGATGAAACAGTCCTCTGTGATGCCAGAAGTGATTAGAAGTGTTTTCAACATCCAAGGTTTGGCAGAAAATGATTAATCCACAACAAAATATATAGAGTCCAGCGGACAGAGCAGGTGCAATTGTGTGCGCAAGAGGAGGAGCCGCTCCAAAAATAACCTCTCAGGTCCTGTGAAGGTGCCAGGCGCACTGATAATGGACTTTTTGCAGACTCGTAAGCACCACGCAAATGCCTCTAAGCCGTCGCAGTAACTCGAACACAAACTGCGCCACACTGTTGTCGCTAAATTTTGAACATCTTGAAATTAGCGCCACACTCAGAGAGGAGCCTCGTTAACTGAAGATAATGCCTCTAAGAGCCACTCTGAGCCACTATAATGCCACGATAGCTCACGAAACAAAAAAAAACAGGGTGTGTGGCTCCTTCTTCACTCCTTCACTCGGTGGGACCGAGGCTTAAGGAACTCGTGACTTCCTGCAAAATGAGATGTTTTTGACGGTAAGGAAGTACCTTCACAGCAAGCCAGTCAGTGGTCATTTAGATTTAAATACACGTTATGCATGAAGCCTGTTGCAAGGAAAAGGGACAAACAACAGATCATTCAGAATATGTTTGTACCCTCGAGGTTGTTTTTTATTTGTTCAAACAGCCGACAGCCTGAAACTTACGAATCAAGCTGATGAACGTTTAGCACCGTGAGGCATTTTCAAGTAAAGCAAAAACACTAAGCAAAAGGTGTTCATGAGATGTTGAGTCTAGTTTGAACATCACACAGCATCAGTAAGAGCTAACAGCAGCCACACCACAACCATTTCACAACAAGAGGAAATAAATACTGTTACTGCAAATCAGCAGGGAACACTGGACAGATGGATAAAGGGACAAAGGCAGAAATTTTAGTTAAAAAGAGATGGGACAGAAACCCAGAAACCCTCATCCCCAAAATTCAGAGCGTCTGGTTTTTGCTGAGGGATAAGCATGTTCGATGTCTCACCGTGTGTGAAATTATGCTGTAATCGCCTTTTCAGTTCACAGTCAAAGACAGCTGAGCATACTGATAAAAATAACAACAGGTAGTCTGCCTGCTGCAGGTTTCCATCAAACTACCTTAAAAAAACAAGACAACAGGAGACAGACAATAATTCTACAAGGTGAGGATTTAAAAAAGACAAAAAAGTGTGAAAGTTGGAATGTAGAAACTATATGCATGCTTATTCGATGGACTGATAGAAAGTGTGGGACTGGAGAAAGAATGCCAATTCAGTTCCAGGTGGGTGCTCCAGCCTACCCCGTCTGTCCTTAGACGAGACACTTCACCCCATTGAGTCTTTCCACCCAGCTGTAAATGGATACTGACCTAAGTTTGGGAAGTCCTTGTGATGGACAAGCGTCTCCTCAAGGGGGAAATCGTAAACTGTGATCTACTACATGCTACAGTATCTGGAGACAAGCACCAACTCAATGGGTCTCAGGGACGTAAACACACACACCAAATAATTACACAAATATGACTCTGAACAACACAGATGATTTTAGTCAGATATTCTCTGTAAGACATGTGTTTTTATGACTGTCATCAGTCATTATTTTGGTCAGAAATGTCTGCATCACAGAGACAGCAGGAAACACACATTTTGGTTAATTAATCACACATTTTATTTTTTAAACAAAGCCAAGCAGCCTCATTAAGTCAATGTTTGTTGAACGAGCTAATTTTCGCTCCACCTCTTGGCAATTTTGCAGACTAAAGATTGCAATCTCTTGATTTTGTTGTCTTTATTTGCTTAATTCTGGCTAAAATGCATTCACTGCCAGTGTGCCCAAATACAGATCAGCTGCAGTGTGTAAGCAGATCCCCAGACAGCTGGTTCTACAAATTGATTAACTGCAATCAGCATGGGCCTTTTTGTAACTTTGCAGGATAAATATAGAACCAATGAATTTTTAAGTGGTTTTCACAGACTATCAATGGTGTATTTGCTCATGGCTTACTTTTTAGAAATTCAACATAATCCTCTATTTTATAGCTTGCTTTTCCCAAAAACTGAATTATAAAAATTCCTGGTAAATGCTATCAGGGTTAATGAGTGACTGCCACAAGGACGACTGAATGACTTACCAACTAGTCATTCCTGGGGAAACTATGACTACATCTATTTGCTAACAGAACTGGCATACATCCCAAGCCCGGCGCCAGAAAAAAAATATTAAGGGGGCGATGAGTTTATCACAGGGGGCGGGGTCGCCCCCCCCAAAAAAAGAATGTGCACCGGAGGAGACGTGCCTCTAAGCGTGCGTAATGAATTGGGTGTGAATTGGGCTATTGCGCGTAACAGCGCATCGTTAAGTTCTGTCACGTTGTGAACGAGGTGAATTGTCTCCAGACACACACCCATATTCATCCAACCGAATTCAGATCGCTCCAGTTTTTCAGAAGAACTTTGTGACTGCATGCATAGTTGGGCTCTGTGCCATGGAGTGGTGCAGAGAGGAGGAGGAGGACAGAGCCAGATGTGTGGCTTCATGCAGGTCTCGTTTAGCGCATTTTCCCAAACATCAGGCACATGCAGCAGGTGGAACACCTTCAGGAGTACGCTGAACAGCACTGAAATTAGACTTTTAGCCGACTTGGTGTCAGCAATCAAATTGAATGCGGTGCAGCAGGGTTTAATTGTGCGTGCGCTTCGTCCTCCGCCGGACTGCTTTAGTTCGTCCACCTTGCCATAATCGCTGGACTCAGGATCCTTGCCCTCTGCCGCACTGACTAGCGCAATCCTCAACCTATCAAATCGCTTGAACACAACACGCCAAATCCGTTTGTTTTAAAATGAATTACTTTAGTTAATTAATTTGGTTTATTTGTTAAATACGTGATATTATTGAATAACTAATATTTTGCTATATTTTCCAGTATTTCTTTTTCTTTTTTCTTTTTGATAACTCTCACATCTGAGGGGGTAGGATTGATGACGTCCCCCTTAACCCCTTAATGCCTGAATTTATATAGCTGTATATAAAAAATGTTTTGCGTGTGTTTTTGCCTTTAAGTAGATGGTAAATAATGTTGAGATTATTCATTACACTTTTGCACAAAAAATAAATAGTAATTTTGGTATTTTGGTAATAATTTATGTTATAATGTTATAATAATAATAATGGTATGTTGCAAATTTGTGACAACAGGCATATTGGTAAACTTGGTATGTTGCATATTTGAGTCAAATACTGTAGCATATATGCGACAATAGGCGTTAAGGAGTTAAGATAAATCATAATGGAATTTTTGTATTTACAGTGATCATGTCTTTCTTTTGTATACACCATATCAAATACAGAAGTTGCCTCTCTTTAAGTAATCCTCACCAAAACTCTAGCTGGGAAGCCTGCCACATCCGACAGTTCAGTCCTCCTCTGCAACTCTGAAGGCACATGCTGGGAGAAAACTCAAGCTGGCTATCTGAAGGAGAGAGAGGATTAAAATGTATCTAAACTGCTGACTACTCTTCCCCCCTCATGTCCAACTACCAAAACTTACCTTAACCAACACGGAGACAATTATATGAGGAAGTATCTGAACCAAAAACCCAATCCTGCCTCCAGTGCATCCATAATCTAAAATAAACTGCACAATTTTATTTGCTACTTATCTGCTGTAACTGCACACACTGTTTTAATTTTGAAGTTTGTCATTTACATAACTGTGTCGTGCAGCAGCGGACTGATTATGTGTATCACATATTTATGGGACAATCTCAGGGGGAGAAAAAACACAAACGTCCAATGGGCTGTCAATGTGCCACTGCAATCCACTAATTTAGTGTTCCCAAGTAAAACGAGGAAGAGTGTACTAGCTTTATTGATTTGTAGCTCTCCACACTACCCACTGTCCTCTCGCCCCTATCTCGCCATCTTTTCAATTTTGACACCCAATGAAGCACATCCATCTAAATCCGTGAAAGCCAATGGAATTTTGGGGAAAAGGTCTCGTGCTGTAAGCACATGTGACTGACTGGATGGCATGACAGAGGGGAACCAAATTTCAAAGTCACCTTTTTCTGCAGGCCACACTTTTAATAGGCGATTTTATATCTGGATCTCGAGTTAGTGAGAAGATTATGACGTTGTAGTCAACATGTAATACACATACAACATATAGTACACATACAACATATACTCACACCACTGACGATACTATTAGAGACAGTAATGAGAAAGTTACATAAATAGCATTATATGCTTCAATGTCTGAAGCAGTGGTGGGCACAGCGAAGCAAAAAGTTAGCTTTGATAACCACTAATCTGCTAACTGAAACGTTAACTTTTATAACGTTAAACTGATAAACCATAAAGAAATTTAGTGGAAGCTACAGCTAACCGCTAAATACTTTAGTATTGACCCTGGTACGCTGTCAGCTACTGACAAGCCAGTTTTAAGTTTAAGCACCGCCAACACTTCTGAGTAGAATCAAAGGCAAACACAAACCCAACACAAACAATGAGTCAGCGCTTCTGTCTTTGTGCACCCTGCACACTGTGAAAATATCACACATCTATCACACCCATTCAGTAGATAGCAGTGTGAATAGCATCCAACTATCACACGGTCACTATTCATTGTGCTGAATCACACTGAATTTTCAGTTTTGCAAATGCTTTTTTTTTTTATACAATGAAAAAAATAACATTTACAAATAAGTAAAGCAACCAACCAGTCATGAGGAGGCTCATTTTCCCATAATGCCTTTTGGCATCTGTGAGTGTTAATACTTAAACCTTCAGAATTAGCACATTACTTTAAAACTAAAAGATATGTGTGATATTTTCACTTTGTAAAAATGACAGAGTTGACATTAATATTAAACTGTCTGGAATTAGTTTGCTTTTGATGCCTTCTGCCACACATCTGGGGAACAGTATGTTGAATGTAAAGGACTTTTTTTTGTAGCAGCCTGGCAGCCAGGTCCCTTCTGCTGGGGTAGGGTTGAGCTCAGCTCTTCACAGCTGCCTGGCTGCTGCAAAACACATAACAGGCAGGAACTAACATGTATGATTTTAGGGTTTACAAACATTTTTGACCATTCGGCTTTACTAACTATGCCAGCAACAACAAAAAAACGTTAGTGGACTAAAAGTTAGCGAAACTAAATTTAGCGGAAGCTAATTGGTCCACTGATTGTTTTCAAAGTTAGCAGAAAAGCTAATCTGCTAAAAAAAAAAAAAAAGTTAGTTTCGCTAATGAGCGGTTAGCAGATTAGCTGAACTGTGCCCACCACTGGTCTGAAGGAATTAAAATAACCACTGCCAATGAAATGTATTCCTGATTTTCTTTTTCTTGGTTGGGGGGGGGGGGGGTAAATAAAAAAAAAAAAAAAACAAGAGTCATCAGAGGTGACATATCCCCCCAGTCACCACAAATATGTAATCTATTGGTGTTGGGATCACCCAAGTACACCCTTATGCTAAATATGAATGAAACTGGTTAACTGGTTCTTGAAATATTTTTTTTTAACAAGGGTGGCAATGACAATATCTTTAATATCGCACTGTGACCTTCAAACTGACCCCAAGGCCACTGTAATTGACTGATGTCAGGGGATCACACAACTACAACCAACGGAAGTCTGTTTAACTTGCAGCGCCTTCTGTCCCACACTAAGATCACAGAACAGCTAATCATGGAGCTGCTCTTCGCAGATGACTGTGCCCTCGTCGCCCATATGGAGCAAGCCTTGCAGCACATTGTCAAATGTTTTGCTGAAGCAGCAAGAGCCTTCGGCCTCACCATCAGCCTGAGAAAGACAGAAGTGCTATATCAACCGGTCCCCCATACAGCATATACCCCACCCCAAATCAACATCGAGGGTACCAGCCTGAATGCAGTAGAGCACTTCACGTATCTCGGTAGTGTTATCTCAAACGACGCATCTGTTGCCAAGGACCTAGACAGTCGCCTTGTCAAGGCCAGCAGTTCTTTTGGTCGACTCTCAAAGAAAGTCTGGCAGAATCATGCACTGCGCCTTTCCACAAAAGTGCAGGTCTACAGAGCCATTGTGGTCCCTACCCTCCTGTATGGAGCTGAAACCTGGGTTCTGTATCGCCAGCAGATCAGATTACTGGAACGCCTTCATCAGCGTTGTCTCCGAAACATCTTCGGGATCAAGTGGCAGGACAACGTCTCAAATGAGGACATCCTTACCAGAGCCAAATTGCCCAGCATGGAGTCTATTATACTCAAACAACAGCTTCATTGGGCAGGCCATGTAGCCAGGATGGATGATACACGCATGCTGAAATTAATTCTCTTTGGCGAGCTCAAGGAAGGGAGATGAAACCAAGGGGCCCCCAAAAAGCGCTATAAGGACCAGCTGAAGAAACAGCTCTCCCTTGCAGGCATTCAGCATCAGTCATGGCAGCATCTAGCTACAGATAGACTCAGCTGGCATTCCAGCATCAAATCTGCCAGCCTGAAGTTTGAGGCAGAAAGAAGTGAGGCCTCACGCCAGAAGCGTCAAAGACAGAAAGAGCAGGCAGCAGCACAAGCCCAGCCTACTCAAGTGTTCATTTGCCCCAAGTGTAACAGGTCTTGTGCATCCCACATCGGACTTTCCAGCCACCAGAGGGCTTGTAGAAAAAAAAAAAAGAAAAAAAAAAAAAGGCCTTCCCACTATCCTCACAAGCGAGGAAACTGCCAACAACAACAACTACAGCCTTATGCTCAATATGAATAAAATTGGTCAATTGTTTTTTGAGATATCACACTAACAAGCAAAAACAGATGAACGGACGGATGGCGGGTAGACATGCTAATCGCTATATCGCCTGTATTTCATACCGAGAGGATAAAAACGTAACTATGCCAAAGCTTCAAGATCATAATTTTAAATCACAAGTCAGGTACCTCCTTAGCAACCACATCAAAAAAGATTTATGACACCATGAGTAACTGCACAGTCAATTCCATAAAAATCTAACAGTTTGGGACCATATGAACTTTGGATTATTGGGAAAGAAGGCCCAAATTAACAATAAGAATTAATGAACTTTTGTTATACAAGGTCTGACAGAACAGAAGATCAGAGTTAAAGTACAGATGTATTTCAACAGAGCACAGCATCACCATGACCTGAAAGTGTTCAATCACTTCCTACAGAACCTGACATCATGGAAATATTCAACACCAAAATTAGGACTGCATGACATAATTCCAGTGACACTGTCATGGCCGTGTGGCCTGTGTTTGTCTTTAATTGTTTGTATCCAGGTGTTGGGAGGAGAGAGCTGCTGGCTGGCTGAGTGGAGGCATCTGGACCTATTGCTTCTGTTTCAACGACTATTTTTTTTTAATTATGTATTTCAGTTGTAAATAAAGGTTTATTTAAATGATCCCTTTTGCGTACAAAGAAGCACATATGAAAGGATGGACAAACGCATAATACTTAATATGTTTAACCTTTTTTGTGGACAATCGTCGACATAAAACTGGACATAGACCTTTGATCTCATCTTTTCAGTCATTTCATAATGTTCATGGAATTTACTCCTGACTGAGCATCAGCGCTGTCTCATGCATGTCACAGTCGCACACACCTGCTTTTTAATGAATCCAAACCAATCTGTCAAGTCTGATGGAAATTTGAACAAAGTGTGCTTCTCTGTGCATGTAATCTACAAACACGTGACATAATGCTGAATCTTTTCTCACTCTTCATGTTCTCCTGGCCTCAGACTTCTGTTCAGTGCTGACGCGCTCTAACAAGCAACATGAATGAGCCACTTTTATGTGCATGCCATCGTAGAGCAGAACACACTGTACTTATGATGGTGATCGTCAGGGTCACAGCGTCTAATCAGAACAGCAGTTCTAGTATGATAAACCAGAATGCATGCTGTGAAGGAGAAATAAAATAAGCGTGAAATGATCTAACGCAAAGTCAGGCTCACACTGCACACAATTTTCAGCCACAGTGCCCTCAAATACATTCAGTCTATTCGGGCACATTACTTATTAAACTCCGACAACAACCAAATATACAAATGCTGTTGTCAGTAAGTAATAATCAGAAGTGCGCACATGCACACAGACACACAAAATGTCTTGCAGAGGCGTTGAGTTTATTATGTAGTCATTAAAATGCTTTGTAAAGCCCGCAGGAGGTGAGCTAGGCTAACCACAAATAAGTGAGCGAGTAGATAAATAGATGAAGTGAGCTGCTTTCTGGATCGATTGTGTGCTGTGTAGCATTTAAAAAATAAAGAAGAGAGCTAATTTCTTACTAAAGCTGCAGAATAAATGAGCAGTGGTACACCTGTGTGTAAAGGATGTCAGTGAAATGAGTTTAAAAATATTTTATGTCTGATCAACAGCAAATGCAATTTTTTATTTATTTTTACAAATGGAAAAAAATGACATTTACAAAAAAAACTTTTTTGTAAAAAGAACACGTGATCGTGGGCTCTTTCACAAGTTGCTCACAGATCAGGGGATCTAGCTCAGGCTGTTATTTCATCTTGTGCCACCATGCATACTGGAAATACATTAAAATCATCATCATATGAATAATAATAATAATAATAATTAGATTAGATGGAACTTTATTCATCCTTGAATGAATGAATGAATGAAAACTGTTTATTTCGAACATTTGATACAACAACAATTACAAGATAGATCAGTAAAGACAACAACAAAAAAGTTCCTACTGTGTACCCAACATGTCCGAAAAGGGGTAGGGTGAAGCATCAGCTTATTTATCCCTACCCCTTCTTCCCCACAACCAGTAATACCCTTTGCCACATATACACATAAATTCCTACACACCTAAACCGATATCAATATATATATATATACATATACACATACATATACACATCAACATACATACACATATACATACACATATATACACATATACATATATATACACAAACATAAATATACACCTACACATACCTACTTACATACAAAATACTATATATTTACAAGCCGAAGCAAAAAACAAAAACACCCTAACCCTCATTACCCTTCCTCCTCCCTATACCCAGAAAAAAACATTTTTGTACCGCTGTTTGAACTGGTTCATGCTTGGACATTGCTTGAGCCCCACTCCCAATCTGTTCCACATCCTCACCCCACAGACAGAAATACAGAAACCTTTTAATGTTGTTCGTGCCCACTGATGCTTTAAATTAAATTTCCCCCTCAGACTGTAATCCCCTGATCTGTTAAAAAACATATTTTTAATATTTGCTGGAAGTAAATTGTTTATTGCTTTATACACAATTTGTACTGTTTGAAAATGAACCAAGTCTGTGAATTTTAAGAATTTGGATTGTAAAAATAGTGGATTTGTATGATCTCTATAGCCAGTATTATGAATAATTCTTATAGCTCTTTTCTGCATTACTGATAGTGATTGTGTTGTACCTTTATAAGTATTACCCCATACCTCTGCACAGTACTGTAAATATGGTAAAACCAGTGAGCAGTAAAGAATGCGGAGTGAGTTGTGGTCCAGAATATGTTTCGCTTTGTTTAGAACTGAAATGCTTCTTGACAGTTTACTTTGTATATGTTTTATATGAGTCTTCCAGTTTATCTTATCATCTATTATCACCCCCAGAAACTTATTTTCATGTACCCTTTCAATATCTACCCCCTCGACTTGTAACTGAACCTGTATGTCTGTATTACAATAGCCAAATAACATGTATTTTGTTTTACTTAAGTTTAATGATAATTTATTTCTGTCAAACCATATTTTCAATTTTCCCATTTCTATACTGATCCTCCTCAGTAACTCCTGCAAATCCCCCCCTGAACAAAAAATGCTTGTGTCATCTGCAAATACTTGGGAAGACTCCCTCTGGGAAATTGAGGTTACAACAGCATTGTATAGCAGCACATAAGGTAAGAAGCACACAGAGTAAGTGAAAGTAAAAAACAATTTGCAAATATAAATACACAAATATAAATACTAGAAATACTGCCCGCTACTGGATTACTGGCTACTACTGTTATTGTCCTCTGTCTTCCTGTTACTTGTCCTCCCCCTGAGCAAGGAGTTGTAAAGTCTGATGACATGAGGAACAAAGGAGACTGTTGGTCCTTCACTTCAGAAGGAGCAGTCTGTGGCTGAAGAGGCTCCTCTGGTTGCTGATGGCGGTGTGCAGAGGGTCCTCTGGCTTTAACCCAACCTAATTACATTTAGACACAATCCAACCACCAGGACCAGTGGGCAGCCACAGTCTGGCACATGGAGACCAACTCCAGGTGTAGAGGTGCTGCCTTGGTCAGGGGCGCAGTAAAGAACAGACCCTAAATAAGCATGTTTTTGATTATGGGAGAAAATCAGCACAGACACGGGGAGAACATGCAAACTTCACACAGAAAGGAAATGGGCACGAGTGGAACTGAACCCCAGACCTTCATGCTGTGAGGCAACTGTGTTAACCACTGAGCCACCGTGCTGTCAATATGTGCTAGTCATTATGAAATACTGTTTGAACTTTAGACAGCATCTGAGTTTATCAAAAGCGATGGCCGTCTGACATTTGTCCCCAGTGACATCAAATGATTTGACCTCTGGTCGACCTCACCAGGGTAATTCTGGAATCCAGAATTTACCTACCTACAGAGTGTGAGTGTGAAAAGGTTGGTGCAAATTGGAAATAAATAAATAAATCATAGATTTTGACCTCTGATCTAAATTACCTTGATTTTTGCAAAAACAAACCCTTTAAGTGCAGATCTGGGGTTGACCTAAAGGAACACAAGTCTGGTGGAAATTGGTCCAAGGACCACAGAAAACACACTGGAACAAACACACAAACAAACGAGTCACAAATTACAGTATGATTTATGAAAGCAAACCAAACAAAATCCTGGATCACAGACTCTGGAGTCAGCACTGTTTTTAAATAGTATCCATACCAAGGACAACAGGCTGCTGATACACATGGAGGAATGAGCTACACTTTCAGTCATTCTTTGTAAGCTGCAGGAGATTAATCAACTTGACGGGCATTCAGAAGAATGCATTCTCATATCGAGCGACCACTTTATAATGGTTTCAAAATAACATGTTCCTCTAATTAACATGTAGATTCATGCACAGAGCTCTCCTAAACCCTCGTCAGCTCATCTAACACCTAAGCACTATCTAATATCAATTACTGAACACGTATTACTGATGAGGTATTACTGTTACTGTTCAAATTAATGCTCATACCACTGTGATACATCTGCTTCATTATCTACTCTGCATGAAGCACCAACGATACAACTATGAAAGCTACACAATTTCAGCATGGTGTATTTTAACCCAATGTGGGCCTAAATCAAGTTGTTTCCAGACTGCTGCCAATTAAAGATTGTGAATCCTTTGATTACTTAGGAGTAAAATTATAGTTGTGCCAAAGAAAATCTGTTCGACTTAAATGGTAAAAACAAAACAGCAGGGAGGAAAAATCCAAAGGAACTACATCTTTAAAATACTAAAAAAAAAAATCATCCATAAAGTTGCAAAAACTGCAAAGCATCAGCAGAAATTTAAAAGTTATAATTAAAAGTCACCAAAAAAAAAAAAGTAGAGTCACTGTCTGTTAATTCATCTTTGAGAAGAAGAAAAGCAATTACAGCAGCTGTAACGAGTGAAGTAAAAATCAACGGGCCAGATCAATTTGGCTTGTGCTCCTCCTTCCATAAACATGATATCAGGCTGATGACCACAGTTAAGATTTCTATCATATCTCTCTGAAATATGAGGGCAGCATAAGCTGTTTAAATCACCTTAGTTGAGATTTGGAGACTTTTTCGGCACTGGCTGGAAAAAAAAGGCTGAAAGTCTTTCAAAGGCTGTGTGAAAATGACTGATGCAGCCCTAACAACTATGTAGATCTATCATTACTTTCATTTCTTCTGCATCTCTGCAGGAATGACCTCACTTTTTTGTTGAAGTAAAAAATAAAAATGCATCAAGCTGACCACTATCTGCCTTGTCCACGTTTGGTCCTTGTCCATTCGCTGTGACATCAACAATCATCACCCGCTGCAAAACAGATGGTGCCTCATTACTGACTAAATGCAGGCGGAGAAGTGGAGCGCAAATATACTGATTAGAGTATTTTAAACAGACAACAAAACACAGTCTCTTTGACCACGGTATTCATTTTGCACTCCTCGGCATGACTGCTGGCAGACGAACACGCCTGCAGTGACAAAGCTTTCTCTCCTGAATCCAAATATTGCACCATCTCCACACAGGTCAAAGCATACATAACACTACATTATGAGGGCTCAATGAGCCTCTGCAGAATGAGAAGCAATTAATCCAACATATCAAAATTAGGGTTAGGCAACTTGGAAGAAAAATATTTTTTGTAAGAATTGTTTTCATTTCAGTCTATGTCAAAAATTTAACTCAGCCACATGGGGTGTGCAGCCGATACATTCTAAGTGCCGGGCCCAAGCTTGGATAAAAGAGAAGGGTTGTGTCAGGAAGAGCATCCGGTGTAAACAGCGCCAAAATTAAAGCTGCGGATAAATCACATTTCCATACTGGATCAGTTTAGGCCTGGGTTAACAACAACATCCACCGGTGCCGTTGTCCAACAGGGTGCCAACGGAAATTGGGCTACTGCTGGGCGAAGAAGAAGAAGAGGAGGAGGAAAACATATCCAGAGACAGCAGGAGAAGAGAAAATCAACTTTGAATAATGGCAGTTTGAATGGTAAAGGGAGAGAGATGGCTAATATGATGGAGAGGAGAAAGGTGGACATATGTGTGCAAGAGACCAAGTGGAAGGGAAGCAAGAGCAGGAGCATAGGCACTGGGTTCAAGCATCATGGTGAGGGTAGGAAGAGAAATGGTGTTGGGGTCATTGTAAAGGGTAAAGAGTATGTTAAGAGTGTGTTGGAGGTTAAGCGAGGGTCTGACAGGGTGATGATGAGGGTGAAGTTGGAAACTGAAGGGGTGATGATGAATATTATCAGTGTATATACCACACAGGTAGGTTGTGAGATGAAGGAGAAAGAAAAATTCTGGAGTGAGTTAGATGAGGTGGTGGAGATTGTACCCAAGCACACTTTGCTCTGTGCTCTGAGAATACTGACGGAGAAGCATACAGAAGGCCAGGAGTTACACTGTGTGTTTGTGGATTTAGAGAAAGCTTATGGCAGAGTGCCAAGAGAGGAGTTGTGGTATTGTATGAACAAGTCTGGAGTGGCAGAGAAGTATGTGAGGGCAGTGCAAGACATGTAAAAGGATAGTGTGACAGCAGAGAGATGCGCAGTAGGTATGACGATTCATTCAAGGTGGAGGTGGGATTACACCAAGAATTAGCTCAGAGTCCTTTCTTGTTCACAGTGGTGATGGACAGGTTGACAGATGAGATCAGAAAGGAGTCTCCATGTTATGTGCTGACGCGGGTCAGAGAACCGAACCAGCATCTGACAATGGCCCAGCGCTAAATAACCAAAAAGCGGTTCCAAGAAACAAATTTATTCCCCTCCTGTGCAATAATTCGTGTACAACATAAATATTCAGCTGTCTGGCAAGGTGAAGGACGGCGCGCTCTCCAGCGCCCAAATGGATCAAAGCCCAGCACCTCTGGACTCAGATTCACCGCCGAACACCCCCCAGGTGGATACGACAAACTGAATCTGTGAAGGATGGAAAAGGTGGAAGAAAAATATTTTTTGTAAGAATTTTTTTCATTTCAGTCTATGTCAAAAATTTAACTCAGCCACATGGGGTGTGCAGCCGATACATTCTAAGTGCCGGGCCCAAGCTTGGATAAAAGAGAAGGGTTGTGTCAGGAAGAGCATCCGGTGTAAACAGCGCCAAAATTAAAGCTGCGGATAAATCACATTTCCATACCGGATCAGTTTAGGCAGCAGGAGAAGAGAAAATCTACTTTGAATCTTGGCAGTCTGAATGGTAAAGGGAGAGAGATGGCTGATATGATGGAGAGGAGAAAGGTGGACATATGTGTGCAAAAGACCAAGAAACAAATTTATTCCCCTCCTGTGCAATAATTCATGTACAACATAAATATTCAGCTGTCTGGCAAGGTGAAGGACGGCGCGCTCTCCAGCGCCCAAATGGATCAAACCCAGCACCTCTGGACTCAGATTCACCGCCGAACACCCCCCAGGTGGATACGACAATCTGAATCTGTGAAGGACGGAAAAGGTGATGTAAGTCAACAGAGCTACAACAAATATCCTTCAGAGGCACACACTATCAGCAACACATTCAGGTCTGAATTTAAGCTTTATGTAAATGAGCAGCTTCTCACAACAGGTGGAGGATCATTAATCCGTACGCCACGGCAGTGAGAAGCAAACTGCACAATTCTCATCAATGTTCAAATATACTGCGTAACAAAACGCCAAATTACTATTAACGATTATTCAGACGATAATCACCTCTGATGTGTGCTGACAGCATGTGTCCCTCACCCGTCCTCCTTCACAGGCACGATGGGTCAAACCCTGGCGCGGTCCTCAGCGTCTCACAACCGAACGTCACAAGGTCGAGTTCCCGGCAATTCTGCTCAAATCACTCATGGCTTAAATGCAGAACGCCATCTCATTATCTGCTTCAGCTGAAAGTCTTTAAGTCTGCACGTGAGTATCATCCACAGGTGCTGCAAGTCGTTAGGCCTGCACATGAACATCCTCCACAGGTGCAGCCAATAGTTCTGATGAGGGTGAAGGACTCTTCCGCCAGCACCTTCTTCACAGAAAAAAACAGTTTGCATACCACCTGGAGAGCAAAGAAAACAGCACCAAAATGTCCAGCCAAACCCCCCAACACACAACACTCCATGGACTATGATGTTTGCAGATGACATTGTGATCTGTACTGAGAGTAGAGAGCAGGTAGAGTCTAACTTTTAGAGATGGAGATATGCTCTGGAGAGAAGGGGAATGAAAGTCAGTAGGAGCAAGACTGAGTACATGTATGTGAATGAGAGGGAGCCCAGTGGAATAGTGTGGTTACAAGGAGCAGAAGTGGTGAAAGCAGATGAATTTAAATACTTGGGGTCAACTGTTCAAAGTAATAGAGAGTGTGGTAGAGAAGTGAAGAAGAGAGTGTAAGCAGGGTGGGTTGGGTGGAGAAAGGTGGCAGGAGTGATTTGGTACTAAAGAATATCAGCAAGAGTGAAGGAGAAAGTTTACAAGACAGTAGTAAGACCAGCTATGTTGTATGGCTTAGAGACGGTGGCACTAACAAAAAGACAGGAGGCAGAGCTGGAAGGCTGCAGATCTGAAGAGGGTGTGATTCTCTTTGGGAGTGACAAGAATAGCCAGGATTAGGAATGAACATATCAAAGGGACAGCTCAGGAGGAACGGTTTGGAAACAAAGTCAGAGAGGTAAGACTGACATGGTTTGGACATGTGCAGAGGAGGGACCCAGGGTATATAGGGACAAGGAGGTTGAGGATGGAGCCACCAGGAAGGAGGAGAAGAGGGAGGCCAAAGAGGAGGTTTATGGATGTGTTGAGGGAGGACATGCAGTTGGTTGATGTGACAGAGTAAGATATAGAAGACAGGGTGAGACGCTCCTAACGGGAGCAGCCGAAAGGAAACGAATGTAGTTTTTTTATCATTATTTTGAAAGTCGATTGGAGGTGTGGTGGCCTAGTGGATAGTGTAGTTGGTTTCAGTGCGGAAGGTTCCCAGTTCAAACCCAACCCCTGCCACATTTATCCATGTAAAGTGGAGTTGTGTCATGAAGGGCATCCAGCGGAAAAAATTAGCGTCTGTGTCATGATCAATATCTCACGTCACGTGCTCATGAGGCTACATATACAGTACACAGGCATGCACATAACTGTTAGTCATGGTACTTGCTAAAAATAAATGATGCGCAGCAGAAAACACAAGGGAAGCACTTCATAGGAGGAAAGCAATGACAGATTGTAGGCGTTTCTATGATTTTTAGCACACACGAGCATGATGAGTACCAGTTATGTGCACGTACTTATACATGTAGTTACTATTGATATGTAGATTCCTAAACTGTGTTAACGGACCAAAATCAAAACAATTAAGATTTAGGTTGTTATGGTGCGTTTACACATAGGCAGGACGTGTTACGGATGTCATATTTGCATCATTCTTGGCAGATTCCTGACATTCTTAATGTGACTTAACGCATCTGAATAGGTTTCTTAATACTGCGTGTCGGTGCGTGATATTTGTGATTTTCATGGAGCATGTTTTTGGCTGTCAAAAAAAAAAAAAATCTTCCATGAATGTCATGCACCACCCTCATTTCGCCTCATGTCGTAGAGGTCGCTGATTAGTGGTGATCCTTAATAGAACTTGACAGCATTCTTCTCTGTCGTGCGCACAATTAAACCCTGCTAAACCGCATTCAGTTTCATTGCTGCAATATGCTGAAGAAGGACAGTGATGCCAAGTCGACTAAAAGTTTCATTCCAATGCTCATCAGCGCGCTCCTGCAGGTGTTCCATCTGCTGCTGCTGTGCCTGATGTTTTGGAAAATGAGCGAGACAAGAGCTGCATGGAACCACACATTTGGATTACAATAGCATGAAACATTATTCTCGACTGTGTGTAATGGTTCCTGATAAATCGCCAGCAACACATGCCATTAATTGTAAATCATGGTAACAGGTTGCAGCAGTTCCTGAGGACACCTGACACCTCTGCCCCAAATCATCACATTCGTGATCATTCGTGACTTGCCATTATTATGTGTAAACGCAGCTTTAGGGGCCATCCGATGATCCACCGGTATTACTTTGTGCACTTCCGTGATCAGTTTCAAAGTATACGGCATTCACAACAAACAGCTATGGAGACGTCCAAAAACAAAGTACTCGTGAGTAGTCGGGTGTTTCTGACAAGTGACGTTGCTACTAGAAGCATCCCAGCATGCGCTTCAATGAAATGTAGCTGCTAGTGTTAAGAATGGAGGCACAGATTAATTACAAAGTTGACATAAGTATGATGTCGTGTTATGATGACTCATTTTTAAGTGAAAACTGTTCATTTTGACGTAGTCACGGTAAAAGCTGTGTCTCCAAGAAGGTAGATGTGCACCTGCACCGCCATGAGTTATAAACGCAGCTTGTCAATAACAATCTCTGTTCCAGGATCAGTTTTGTACACGATCAATTATGAGAGTTATCAATAAAATCTAAAAAAAAAAAAAAAAAATACACCTGCTGCCAGGGGAAAACGAGCATCTTGTCGGCTGTGCAGTGCACACACAGCGAGCTTCGCAGCACTCATACACAACTCCAAATTTACACTCTGTCAAATTGTAAAAAAAAAAGAAAAAAAAAAAAAAGGAAATTTAGCCACAAAACACAAAAGGGGTAAAATCCTGAACATGCCAGACTCACTGTCATATTACAGATTAATTTCTAAATGTAAACTTCACGCGATCAAAGAAGCGTGTGAGATCGCCGGCTGGAGCTCTGCCTCTCTCTCAATCGTGGCACGTAAAATAACGTCCATTAACTCCTGGAAATAATGTATTCTGACTTTTTCCAACACAACAAATCCATCTCTGTGTCAAGGCAGTCTGTTAAAAACACTGTCAGATGTCCCCACGTCCATGTCCACAGCTTCAGGAAACCAGCATCCACACAAACAATGCGTCACCACACTTTAGGCTCCAAAATCCGACACTCTGAAAAAGTTATGAGTTTCGGGGTGAAGCATGTCGTCTCTTCTCTGTAAATCCGAGCCATCACATTCGAACAGCAGCTCAGAAGCTTTGTTTTCAGACGGAGTAGGCTTGTTCCCCTCTGTCTGTCAATTGCTGAGATGTTTCTGATTTGCTAATAAAGACGTCACACACTGAAAAAATGCAGAGAATTGCAGAGTCAAACATTTTCCGGAAATGCACCTGCTAACACTCAGAGTAAGAGTAATAAAATACACACACACACACACACACACTATATATAATTTAAAAATTACAAAAAAACTAAAAATAAAAAATTTTATCTGTTTACTGATTTCTATTGACGATGGTCTGCATCCAAGTCTGTGTATACACTGGACAAACTCTCAGTGATGTCATGCACGTTGCTTTTTTCAGGCCTGAATCCTTCAAAAGATGAGTGATGTGACAGTACGTACACACAAGGTTGGGTATGATTACTTTGAAAGAATACATGTGGATTACATGTACGAGGTCTGTTAGAAAAGTATCAGACCTTTTTATTTTTTGCAAAAACCTGATGGATTTGAATCACGTGTACTTGCATGAGCCAACCTTGAACCTTCGTGCACATGCGTGAACGTTTTCATGCCTGTCGATTGCGTCATTTGCTTGTAAGCAGCCTTTGTGTGAGGACATGTGTAGTGCGCTCAGCGGATTTTCATTTTAAGGATAATGATGGACTGGAGCAGCGCTAGTGCATAAAATTTTGCCAGAAACTGGGTGACAGCCAGGTGGAAACCATTCGGAAGATTCAGATGGCTTTCGGTGATGATCCTATGGGCATCACACAGATTAAGGAGCGGTGCAACTGGTTTAAAGACGTCCGCACAAAGGTGGAGAGCGAGCCGCGCTCCGGTCGGCCATGAACATGCTGAAATGACCAGATCATTTCCAAAGTGAACGCTGTGGTGATGCGGGACCGTCGTGTGACTGTCCGAGAAATTGCGGAAGAGGTGGACATCAGCACTTTTTCGGTACATTCCACTGTGACAGAAGATTTGGCCATGAAAAGAGTGGCTGTGAAATTCATGCTGCTTCTGACGGTGGAGCAAAAGCACCTCCGTGTTGAAGTCTCACAGGACATGCTGTGACATGCCCACCTCCTCCATAATTTCTCGGATAGTCACATGACTGAAAAGTCACCGAAAGCCGTCTGAATCATCCGAATGGTTTCCACCTGGCTGTCGCCCAGTTTCTGGCAAAATTTGATGCGGCGCTGCTCCAGTCGTTCCGTCTTTTTCCTTGAAATGAAAATCCGCTGAGCGCACAACACATGTCCTCACACAAAGGCTGCTTACAAGCAAATGACGCAATCGACAGGCGTGAAAAAGTTCATGCATGCGCATAAAGGTTCAAGGTTTGCTCATGCAAGCACACATGATTCAAATCCATCAGGGTTTTGCAAAAAATAAAAAGGTCCGATACTTTTCTAACAGACCTCGTATGTATGTACATACATTTGGATTACTTGTAATCTGATTACTTTTGGATTACATTTCAAAGTAATCCTACCCAACCTTGCGTACACACACACACACACACACACACACACACACACACACACACACACACACTAGTGTGTTCAAAATCAAAATGCTGTGTTTGACCTGAAGTAGGAATTGCAACTTCCTGACTTCCTTAAAGGAAAAGTCCAAGAAAGTTCCTGTCTAAAGTCAGAATACAGACTGGGAAACTTAACAGCTGCACACCCGGGAATTCTAATTAAGGTATTACTTGGTGTTAATTTTGTCGTCCATTTTTCAATTTAGTCTTAGACTTGTGTAAAAGTTCATTCTTAGTCTTAGTCACATTTAGTCATTGACATATCATTTTTGTTAGTCATGTTTTAGTCAACTAAAAGACAACATTTTAGTCTAGTTTTAGTCAAAAAGAGTTTAGTCTTTTTCTCTTTATTTCAGAGACAGTTCTTGTTTATTCATTCCAACTGACTCGTGTTCCACAGCTGAAATATTGATTAAACGTCTGGAATAACAAACATCTTGAATGAACTGAATTGAATGAATGAATCTTCAATGCAAATCTGCTTGAAGTATCTTGTTTGTTGATTCAATACACATTTACAAATGATGCACTTATTCATTCATTCATTCATTATTGGTTTATTTTACAGGGACAGGGCATATTAATGAACGCACAATTGTATACACAGTATATACATATATACATAGGGCACACAATTTAACGTAAATACTCCGGATTTACCACAATGCTAGTTTCCATCCATAGTCCCCAAACATAAAATATAAAACAGAGCATTTAACAAACATAAAAACACATTGATAATTTACAATATAATACAGTGTCATATTTTAATGTAACCCAGAGCCATGTAAAAGAGGAGATATCTGTTCCGGTCAAGATAGGGGTTAAAATGCTGTTGTCTTAATATAAAGTGCAGGCCTATGTGCAGGAAAGTACTGAAGTAGAATTCAGTTGTAGATGTGTATAGGTACAGTCATTTTTATTATAAGGTGCTAAATTAAAGTGCTTTGTCGCAATGGTAAAGTGGTAGATACAACTGCAGTGTCTCTTTAAAGTGCTGGTGTGCATAAACCTACCTATGTGTTGTTGTGTGCATGTATGTGAAAGTATACTGTTTCTGCATATCTGACTAGTAATGATTACAGGTTTGGTTATCTTTCAGCCATGTTTTAAGCTGTGTCTTGAATAAAGCAAATGTGGGGCTGAACCTGATTGTCTTTGGCAGAGTATTCGATGTGCTGCTACTGCCCCTAATATAGAGTACATCTTGAGCAAAGGCAGTTTTTCTAAATTTTATCTCGCAATCACCCCTTTCAGAGGATCTGGTGTTAATTTCATTGTTACTTTTCCTTTTAATACAGTTCCTCAGAGGAGGTGGGGCCAAATTGTATAGGGACCTGTACACAACACATTTTAAAGGGCATGAAATTCTCAAAACTTAAAAGTTTATATTTTTCTAAGATTGGACAGTGTTGAGAAATCTGTGTTTGTTTTTTCTGTACAATTGTTTGATTGGTTTCAGTATGGTTGTTCCTGCAAAGGACCATGTTGTGATGCAATACTCTATATGTGATAAGATCATGCAATGCAAGAAAGATTTGGCCGCATCTGTTGTAATGAACGGTCTTTAGTTCTGATGTTTTATACTTATTAGAAACACCAACAAAATAAAATAACATAAAAACTAGTGTTAAATATTATGACTCTTACAGCTAGACTCATTGCCAAGCAGATTCAGAGGGATATAAATGTAAAATATGACTTTGGCCCCGATCTCCCCTACAATACTCGCACCTGGAGCGTTGCAGCACGGCTGTGCTCAGACTGTGACACTGGGATAAGTTCTCCCTGATGGAAAGGAGGATGTCTCACTTTGAGGAAAAACAGCTTTGGTCAGTTGTAGAATGCTGTCTGTTTTACAACGTTTAGAAAGAGGTGTCATTTGATTTAAAACAGCAATTCACTTTGAAGTTATTGAATGCGGAACGATCGGTCTTTCCATCTTTACTTGGCAGAGAGCCACAGCAAATGCCACAACACACACAGACACGGAGCGGAGGATATTATCATTATTATTTTCATGAGGGACAGTAACTTTAGTTTAGAACCACAGAAGTGGGAGATATTAATGTTCCTGTCCACGGCAGAGAACTGCGTCATTGGCTGCCCCACAAAAAAGACACGTTAATGACAAACGAATAAAAACTGTCCGTGTGAAGAGGTGGACGATTCTCGCAGAAAAAGAGTCCCCTTTAGAGACTTTAATCAGCAGAAAAGGTGAGCCACAACTTTCTAATCAGAACCAGTGGGTCCACAACCAACGTAGAGAAATTATTATTTCCCTGTTACACACCCTCAACAACAACGTAATGGCCCAACTGCAGTGCAATTTTTTATTATAACAGCGTAACAGACCATTACACTGTTATAATGCTGGCGACAACCCTGTATCGTAGCCATAATATGTTAAACTAAAACTATCAGTGGGCGCAGCAAGAGGAAATGTAACGTAGCCGACAGTACAGTAGAAGAACTGCCGGCACAAACACGAAAGCTGGACTGAATGCTGTGTTTCTTCTTGTGTAGTAGATGACAACGAGGAGGGAGTTTTTGTTTATTTTTTATTTCTTGCAAAACATTTTCATCTTGTTTTTATTCGTCAACAGTAACGCATATTTACACAGTTTTAGTCAGTATTTTTAGAACATTGGCGCCGTCTCGTCATCGTCTCGTCTTAGTCATGGGAAAAAGGGTTGTTGACAAACATGTTTCGTCTTGTTTTGTCTGATGAAATTAACATGAGTATTACTGCAGCTTCCTTTAAGTAAACAAATACCAAAACATGTCTGTGTGCTCTCAGTCATCCAAGTCATAATTGAGGCTGAGTTCAGTCAAATGAGCACCAGAACACCTGCTATTTGCTGGAAAACGCATGCTAAACATTTCAAATGGGCAGTTCCTAATGTTGCCATCTTGACAGTGCCTGATTCCATCTAACTCCTGGCCAACCCATAAAAGGGTAAAGACATGGAGAGTGGGCAAGACAAGCTTGACACAAATGAAACACAAACATGCCCCCATCCAGCAGTTACTAAACATGCAAGCTAAAGCTAACAGGCTAACTTTGGTTTGGGTGTTTGATTAACATTTTTGTGGAGTGCAGGTATTAAAATGTATGACTTGCATATTGTCTTCGTAACCGTTGCACCAACAGGGGACCTAAAGCCATCAAGCTACCTGCTAATTAGTGCTAACCTGGTACCAACAGTGCCAACATGTAAAATAACTGCTAAAATTTGAACTGAAATACTGAAGCAGACTTCTTAAATGGTCTGTTACTACAATTAACTGCACAGCAAGTGATATCTCATATATTTGTAATAAATGTTAAGAAAGGATGAAGAGTCAACTTGATTGGGTTGAGTCCCCAGCAGCTAGCAGCCACTGCTATCAGACTCTCATGCCTTTATGGCTAAAAATAAGTTAAACTGATAAGTTATACAAAAATTACCCCACCACCACCCACCCACCCACCCACCCACCCACACACACACACACACACACACACACACACACACACACACACACACACACATACACACGCATGGGTGGGTATCGAAAACCGGTTCCTGCTTAAGAATAGTTCAGAAATGGTTTGAGCCACTGACATCAATAGCCTTTTTGCTTAACGCTTCGCTTATCAGTTCTTCAGTTGACATTACACCAGAGCGGCGGTTATTTTTTAGGGTGTGCAGGGGTGGTGGCCAAGTGGTTAATGCGCTTGGTTTCAGTGCAGAAGATTCCAGGTTCAAATCCCACCCCTGCCACATTTCTCCATGTAATGTGGAGTTGTGTCAGAAAGGGCATCCGGCGTAAAACCTGTGCCAATTCAACATGCAGATCCACCTAGGATTTGCTGCGGCAACCCCGAGTGCAAACAAGGGAGCAGCCGAAGGGACTTTACTATTTTAATCGGGAAAATGATCATTTCTCTACGTTGATTGCAGACCTACCGCAGAGCGGGTCTGCTTGAAGCTTCGTTGGTTCGGGTCTACAATTTCTTCATTAACCCCTCTCAAAGTCATTTAAGGATGTCAATCGTGAGTCACTTTTGTGCGGATTAAAGTAACTAACTGGGACTCTTGTCTTGTTGCAAGCAAGAAACCAGAATCGTCGTCCGTTCCTGTTTTGTGGGACTAAGCGCACAGCTCCAAACACTAAAGCTGGATAAAGTTCGGTCGGAATTAATAGCTTCAAAACAAATAGCTGTTTTAAATCAAATGACACCTCTTTCCAAACGTACAGACAACAAACTACAACCAACCAAACAGTTTTGTTTTTTCCTAAAATGAGTTCTTTATGAATTACATCCTGACGTGCAACGTAGCCAGTTGCAAGAGCTCAGCTCAGGGTCTATGCAGTTACATTCATTCATTCATTCATCTTCTACCGCTTAGTTGCGGGGTACACCCAGGAAAGGATGCCAGTCTGTCGCAGGGCCACAAACAGACAAACACAGACACACCCACACCCACACACACACAAACCTACGGACAATTTAAAGATACCAATCCACCTAACCCGCATGTCTTTGGATGTGGGAGGAAACCAGAGCACCCGGAGGAAACCCACGCAAACACGGGGAGAACCTGCAAACCCCACACAGAAAGGCCACGGGAATTGAACCTATGACCTTCTCGCTGCAAGGCAACAGTGCTAACCACTAAGCCACCGTGCTGCCCCGCAGTTATCTCATTAATATCTGAAAGGAAATACTTTTGACAGAAACTACATTTTCTTTATTTCTATTTCTGTCCAGAGATCAAGGATCCAGTGACCAATTTCATATTTATTTACTTTAAGACTCAACATGTCACAGAAAACAGGCAAGTGTTAGGTCAGGGATCGTGCTGTACTGGTTTACCTGCTCCTTTCAGCAAGACGAATAATAGCCGGTGCACCTTTCATTCAAGGGAGAAAAAACAAAACAAATACCCAAACACAATCTGCACAAAGTGGAGTATAAATAATTCCTTTATGACCTCAAAGCAAAAGATAGTGTTGTCACAGATGCATTGCTGTGCTACTGGGCAAAGACTACACTCTAAAGCAGTGATTTTCAACCTTTTTTGAGCCACGGCACCCTTTTTATATTTACAAAATCCTGCGGCACACCACCAACCAAAATAATATTATAAGGCTATTACCTCTGGTTTTGCACAAAACCCAATTATCGCAATAGAAAATCGATACAGAAAACACCGCATTTCGAAAATCCTCAAGCATTTTGCGCTCTGATCTCAAGTAGGGCTGTCACGATTAGAAATTTCTGGAGACGATTAACTGTCAGACAAATAATTGTGATTGACGAATATATTGTCTATTTTTTATTTTTTTTTCCCCCTTCTTTATATTCTACTATTGTAGTATAATTACACAACTCTGGAAGAACGTTTGGCTTCTGTGAGTGGAGAAACTGGGAATGGTGCAACATTTTTATTTTTATCTTCATTTTACATACAGTCCCAACTTTTTCTGATTTGTGGTTGTTTCTGTTGCATTTCTGAAATTGTTTCTCCTCATCAGTCACATTTTGTGCTTAAACACTGCATTAAGCTCAAGATTGAACAAATAAATACCTTTGGAAAATAACAGCTGTTAAAGTTCAGAGTTCTCACCTGCTTTTTGTGATCTCTGCGTCTGAACATTGTTTTGTTTTTTTTTTGTGGCTCAGTTCATTCATATATTCTCATTTTTTAAATATGTTTTTAAAGATATTTGACCGTTTATTTCATCTCATGATCTCATAAATTCAGCATACGACGCGCACATGGTGTGAACAGGATGGTAACGGCAGAATCACACCTTTAGAGAAAGTTCAGAGAGAAGTAAAGGCAGCTTCACGTTTCCGTTTTGTTAACGTTCACTCGGGTTAAAATCCTCTGCTCCGCACTCGCTGCGCACTGAACGTGTCGTGCCTGCATTCAGGAATCTCCCTCACCCACCCCCTCCTGTTAACTCCGCGCGCGCACACACACAGGCACAGACACACACACCGACAGCTCCGCATTTTAGAAGGTTTTTGAAGGAGACGGCACTGTTTTAATTGGCCGTCAGCCTCCTTGTTATTGTCCCGCCTTAAGACGAGAGCGAGGCTGCAGCACGTTTGACATCAGATTCTGAGTCGTTTTATGCTTTGTGGATAAAATAAATAATTCACGGTAATCGCGAATATGAAAAATAATCACAAATATGAAAAATACCCACGGCACCCCTGACGATCGATCACGGCACCCCGGTTGAGAATCACTGCTCTAAAGAAACTCATCTGACAAAATTCTTTTCAAACATGTCGGTAGCTTTAGGTACTTTGATAAATACCACTGTGATACGACTTTATTCCATCTTCTACTCTAAAGTGACCTGAAGTATGTAATCTGGGATTTAGGGACTCTGCCATCCTGTACGAAGAGATGGAAGATGACCCAATGGATCCCTGTCCTGCTCTTCGTACATCATGAACCTCTACCCACCTACAGTACTCGGCAGTCCGGAATCATTTGGCTTCCAGTTAAGCAGTCAGGGCAACAAGGCTGTTAATATTGCATGCAATTCACTGAAAGATCTATTTGTATTGAAATAACTAATAATAAAAAAAAAGAATGGCAGCTATAAAATATTGGGCTGGAAACAGAGAGGCTAGATTTGAGTACACCAAGCTGGGAACTAGTCACACAAGTTTGAAAATGATCATTAATTTAGTTTGCAAGAAATGACAGACACACGGAAGTTGAAATAAGTCTGAGGTAAAGCAAGTATAAAGATGTCTCAAAGAATTTCCACCTCGGAATCTACAACAGACTACAGCATACCACTGATGCATTGTTTGCTCTCATGTACTGAAACACAACCTTGAACTCCTCTTCAAAACTAGAACGGGCACTCCAAGTGCAACACCCACACCTCACATGTTTGACAACGATCCATGCAAGTTCATTCTTTCTGCGGCACCATTTCAGTTCAAAGGTCGTGTGACCAACAGAAAGGTGATGCATGAATTCAATATAGTGTTTAATAGTAATCATAGGTACAGTATATCTTTAACCAATTCCCCACAACAGCCTTTCTAAATATCCTTAATCACTGGCCCAAAATTTTAACCTTGCCCTGTAACCTTACCTTTGAACAGTTTTTTGGTCCTTTGCTGATTCTCAAATCATTCCACAAAGTTTGGTCCAAATCAGATCAAAATTCTAATTATTTTGTTCAAATGCCGAGAGACATATAGACCATATCAACATGTAAAGAAAAATACAGGTGAAATCATATTACATTTCTTATTTTGATGACTCATACTGAATCCTCCAAAAGACGAAATGTGACAGTACACACACACATCTCCAACAAAGTCATGCTGTGTTTGACCAGAAGTATGAATTTTAATTTCCTGATTTCCTTAAAGGAAAAGTCCAAGAAAATTCCTGTGTGAAGTCAGAATTCCAACTGGAAAATCTCTGACAGCTACACACCTGGGAATTCCAGTTAAAGCACTACTGCAGCTTCCTTTAAGCAAACAAATACCAAAACACTTTCAAAGTGCAAGTAGTTCCACGTTACACTTTTGTTTATTTTGTTTTGTTTTTAAATCTAATGAAGAGCAGAAAATAGACATACAGTAATTCCCAGCTGCAGCATCCAGAGCTAAAAATTTAAGCCAGTGCGGAAGTGCCAAATCTTGCATTTCCTTCAGTGGTAGCTCCAAAAGTGAGTCACTCGCTTCCTGCAGAAACCAATCTAAAAATCTTCAACTTTAGAGCAAAAATAAAAATTTTTACAGTCTGGTGCAAAAACTATAAAAAATTTTTATATACAGTGGTGTTCAGAATAATAGTAGTGCTATGTGACTAAAAAGATTAATCCAGGTTTTGAGTATATTTCTTATTGTTACATGGGAAACCAGGCACCAGTAGATTCAGTAGATTCTCACAAAGCCAACAAGACCAAGCATTCATGATATGCACACGCTTAAGGCTATGAAATTGGGCTATTAGTAAAAAAAAAAAAAAAAAAAAGTAGAAAAGGGGGGTTCACAATAATAGTAGCATCTGCTGTTGACGCTACAAACTCAAAACTATTATGTTCAAACTGCTTTTTGAGCAATCCTGTGAATCACTAAACTAGTATTTAGTTGTATAACCACAGTTTTTCATGATTTCTTCACATCTGCAAGGCATTAATTTTGTTGGTTTGGAACCAAGATTTTGCTCGTTTACTAGTGTGCTTGGGGTCATTGTCTTCTTCAAACACCCATTTTAAGGGCATGTCCTCTTCAGCATAACGCAACATGACCTCTTCAAGTATTTTGACATATCCAAACTGATCCATGATACCTGGTATGTGATATATAGGCCCAACACCATAGTAGGAGAAACATGCCCATATCATGATGCTTGCACCACCATGCTTCACTGTCTTCACTGTGAACTGTGGCTTGAATTCAGAGTTTGAGGGTCATCTCACAAACTGTCTGTGGCCCTTGGACCCAAAAAGAACAATTTTACTCTCATCAGTCCACAAAATATTCCTCCATTTCTCTTTAGGCCAGTTGACGTGTTCTTTGGCAAATCGTAACCTCTTCTGCACAACTTTTATTTAACAGAGGGACTTTGTGGGGGATTCTTGCAAATAAATTAGCTTTACACAGGTGTCTTCTAACTGTCACAGCACTTACAGGTAACTCCAGACTGTCTTTGATCATCCTGGAGTTGATCAATGGGTGAGTCTTTGCCATTCTGGTTATTCTTCTATCCATTTTGATGGTTGTTTTCTGTTTTCTTCCACGCGTCTCTGGTTTTTTTGTCCATTTTAAGGCATTGGAGATCATTGTAGATGAACAGCCTATAAATTTTTGCACCTGCGTGTAAGTTTCCCCTCTCCAATCAACTTTTTAATCAAACTACGCTGTTCTTCTGAACAATGTCTTGAACGTCCCATTTTCCTCAGGCTTTTTTTACTAATAGCCCAATTTCATAGCCTTAAGCGTGTGCATATCATGAATGCTTGGTCTTGTTGGATTTGTGAGAATCTACTGAATCTACTGGTACCTTGTTTCCCATGTAACAATAAGAAATCTACTCAAAACCTGGATTAATCTTTTTAGTCACATAGCACTATTATTCTAAACACTACTGTAGCACCACATCAACATAGGTTGCCCCAAGGTCAAACCTTGCTCCCCCAGAGCAAGCACATAGGCAACAGTGGTGAAAACTGTGTTGATCTCTGTAGCTACTTCCCCTCACGACTATTGTACAATGATCAGGTTAAGCCATTTAAAACCATAAAGTTATGAATAATTAGTCGCTGGTGAGAGAAGTCCAGACTCCAGGGCCTTATTTAAAGATATAAATATTTTTATTTGTCCCAATCAGGAACATTTGCTGTGCAGACAACCTAACTTCCATTGATGAGCTGAACACCACGAAGTCCAGTCGAAAGAAAACATCTCTGCTCTTCAAAATAGGACAAAAGTGTCTTCAGCAACACCACCAGAGTTCAACTCTGTAGAAGAGACCTTCATCTGGTCCCAAGAATCCAGCATAACATCACCTGCTTCTAAATAAAAGGCTCTTTGAACAGCAACTATTTTATTATTTTTTAAAAAGCTGTTTAATTTTATATTTTAACAATAAATGAACGGATCATTAAAAATGTACACGAATCAAAGTCAAAAGACATTTGCACAGGTAGAAGCTCTCCACTTATTGTGCTCAAATTCATATTTTAGAAATTACTGTCCTGATAACATTAAAGGCAATTACATATTTTGACGAAATTACAAGTTTAAATGACTATATATATTAAAAAAAAAAAATCATGACATTTATGTCACTCACTCATCACTCATCTTCAACCGGGGGGTTTAGCCTATCCCAGCAGACATAGGGCGTGAAGCAGGGTACACCCTGGACAGGATGCCAGTCTGTCACAGAGCCACATACAGACAAACAAACACATTCACATCCACACACACACCTATGGACAATTTAAAAGTTTCTAAGCTGCCTAACCTGCATGAGTGACATTTTATTTTTAAATTTGTATATTAGCACTGTTAGCAGTAATTAGCAGGTATCAGTAGCTCTGTAACATTAGGTTTACTGATTGTGCGACAGTTACTGAGGCAATATGCTGGTCATGCTTTGGAAATTTAGCCTGTTAGCTTTAACCTGTTTGGGAACTGTGAGATGCGGTGCGTGTTCAGGTTTCATCCATGTGGCCTGGGTCACACTGTCCTGCCCATGCACCCCCGCCCCCCCTTATCTATTTATTGTTCGCCGAGAGTTAGGCAATGCCAGGATGGTGACATCTGAAACCAATGCATCTGAGCTACAACGTCACGCTTCAGAAAACTATGGGTGATATAAGGGAGGGTTTGCCCAATATGTATACAGTCTACAGTAAAATCCCACAACCGTACATTTAGAACGTGGCATCTTAAAAACACGGTTGGACATGGCTGTGTATGTGTGGTACGTGACAGATGAGAATCAACAATTACAAAGTATAACATATCACAAAATAAAGTTTATATCATTGCAAAAGTCATCATGGAGTTAGAGATTATAATATACTGAACCATCTAATGTGCTGAATATGTTAAGATTAAAGCAGCCCACAAAGCAGGAGCTAACCTGACCAGATAGTTACTCAGCAAGTTACTTCCTGAAAGACCAGCTGCTATTGTTCTCAAATGCTTTAACGTTCTAACACCATAGTAGGCTGAACAAAGCAAATCTTTTCTTGGTTACGTCAATGAGGAAACAAGCAGGAGAAAAAAAAAAGAAAGGGGGGAAAAAAAAAAAAATCACCGTTCTTACAAGCATCCACGTTTAATCACACATGGCAAACCCCGGTTCTACAGCAAATCCAGCATTATCTTCTTGTCTCCACCTAGCAATTTTCACCTCTGCTCTGATACCCGATTACCTCATTCATGCCAACTAGTCAGCGTGTTTGCACAGTATCATTTCCACAGGGACGAAGCCCTTTTAATGTCACTCAGAATTGTTCTACGCAACCTGGCACAGCTGTGCGCCTCACAATGAGGCTGCTGCAAGCCGCTGTGGCTTGCTTCACATCATTTTTATGACACCACTAGAAGGCAGAATGACAGTTAAATAGATAAGAAACATATCATGGCATGAGACAAAACAGCCATATCTGAATGCCATTAAACTGTGATTTATTCAAATTCCCCTCTTTCAGGTTTGCACAAACGGTTAGTGCAACATCATACTAATGAAGGCTGTGCGCGCCGGCAGCGGCTGTGCAAGTAAGTGAAGGAGCTTTATCTATTATTTATTTGAGCTAGCATTCATGGACTTAAAAGTAATCTAGGCCGTGGCTACTCAACCTCACATTGTCCGAAATTATTTTCTTCACCGAAAGTTGGACATAGACGTCTGAACATATGGAGAAGTGCTCCAAGGTCACCCACTCTACAACGTCCTCATGCTACCATAATGCTTTGCTATGCCTTTGCCATGTCTAGATTCTCTTGTCCTCATATGCATTCGTGTCTGCTTCTACCAGTGTAATACTCCCAGAATACCTAATCACTGCTAATCACTAAATCCTGACACTGGTTTTGGAGAAGTGACAGCCTAAAGATTAGATAATCAGGCTTCTGACCAAAGGGTCTTAGGTTCAATTCAGACAGAATTGCTAAGTTGCCCTTGTGCAAAGTCCTTAATTCCCAATTTGATCCCAGTGTGCAGCTAAGCACTTTGCATGGCAGCACCTTGAGATGAGTGTGTGAATGGGTGAATGTGAGGCATCACTGTAAAGCACTTTCAGGGTCTGTATGTAATGGAAAAGCACGATTTAAAAAAAATGCAGTCCATTTGCATTTTTTTTTGTCACAGTCCTGCTCCTGGAGATCACCTGTCCTGCATATTCTTCACCGTATCTGCTTCAACCAGAGTTAATTCGCTAATTCAGGTGTGTTTAGCTGAACCAACAGCAGACTTGGGTAATGAGGTGTCGGTAGACCAGGGAAAGACAGAAAATGCGCAGTCCAAGTGAGCTCCAAGAGCATGGCTGGTGTCTGCTGATGCTGGTCATTTTCTTCAGATAGAGATAAAAAATAAAATAAAAAATCACAAATATGAAGCAGCTGAAACATGTTTCCTCTCAAAGAGTTGCTGGGATCATCCTAAAAAAATAAGTGAGGAGTTCTGTACAAAACATAAAACAATATTTTCCTTCAGACTGACAGGTGAAGTTGTTCACACACCAAATTACAGTACCTCCAGCTGCCATAACATGGCTCACTGGGTTGAGATCCTGTACTAGAACTGGGTTTAAATATCCTATGTGGGCTGGAAACACTGAGGGTTGAAGTGGAGAATGGGGCTTGGGAAAGTGAAACCTCATCAAAACCTCTTCCTGGGGTGACCTGCATTTTTTCTATACCTACCTGTTGTGATCACAGCTCATTAGTCAAGCCTGATTAGATGTTTCCTAGCTCTCCACTGGCTGAGCACACCTAACTTACTTAATTACCAGTGGGTGGAGCAGGGAGAATTGGAAAATAGAGATGCAGGTGTGTTCCCAGAGCAGAGTTGGTAACCCCTACTTTAGTAGCCAGTTGCCTCCGTACTGTAAACCACATATGTGGTGGAGGTCGGACAGAAACTTAACCTTCAGCTACTGCGTCAATATTTGCATTGGATAGATGTCCCATCCAGGGGTAGTTATATCCGCTTTAGGCTATAGACAGGAACCAGCACCAATGGACCTCAAGAACCATACAGGACCATATAGGACCCAATAATACTGTGTTGATTTGGCTTGTGAATGCAAAAGGATTATCAAGGAGGAATTACAGAGCTTAGCGAAGAATAGCACCGTGCATCCAGAAAGCATTCACAGCGCTTCACTTTGTCCACATTTTGTTTTGTTACAGCCTATTCCAAAATGGATGAAATTCATTTTTTTCCTCAGAATTCTACAGACAATACCCTATAATGACAAGTGCAATAAGGTTTTGAGATTTTTGCAAATGTATTTAAAAAAACAACAACTAAGAAATCACACGTACACAAGTATTCACAGCCTTTGCCATGAAGCTCAAAATCGAGCTCAGGTGCATCCTGTCTCCACAAATCATCCTTCAGATGTTTCTGCAGCTTAACTGGAGTCCACCTGGGGTAAATTAATTTGACTGGACAAGATTTGGAAGGGCACACACCTGTCTATGTAAAAGGCACCTGAAGGACTCTCAGACCATGAGAAACAAAATTCTCTGGTCTGATGAGACAAAGACTGAACTCTTTGGTGTGAATGCAGGCGTCATGTTTGGAGGAAACCATGCACCATCCCTATAGTGAAGCATGGTGGCGGCAGCATCATGCTGTGGGGATGTTTTTCAGCGGCAGGAACTGGGAGACTAGTCAGGATTGAGGGAAAGATGAATGCAGCAAAGTACAGAGACATCATGGATGAAACCCTGCTCCAGAACGCTCTTGACCTCAGACTGGGGCAACAGTTTATCTTTCAGCAGGACATCGATCCCAAGAATACAACCAAGATATTAAAGGAGTGGCTTCAGGACAACTCTGTGGATGTTATTGAGTGGCCCAGCCAGAGCCCAGACCTGAATCCGATTGAACATCTCTGGAGAGATCTGAAAATGGCTGTGCATCGACGCTCCTTATCCAACCTGGTGGAACTTGAGAGCTGCTGCAAAGAGGAATGTGCAAAACTGCCCAAAGATAGGTACACCAAAAGCTTCAAAAGAAGACTTGAAGCTGTAATTGTTGCCAAAGGTGCATCAACAAAATACTGAGCAAAGGGTGTGAATACTTATGTACATGCGACTCTTAGTTTTATATTTTTAATAAATTTGCAAAAATAATAAAAAAAAATTCATGTTGTCATTATGGGGTGTTGTGAGTAGAATTTTGAGGAGAAAAATGAATTTGCTCAATTTTGGAATAAGGCTGTGACATAAAATGTAGAGAAAAAAAATGAAGCGTTGTGAATATTTCCCGGTGCACTGTATGGGCCAGGCTGCTTCATATGCTCACACCGCAACCCAGACTTAAATAAATGGCAAGAAAATGAATGAATGAACGCAAGAGTATGATAATCACTTCAAAATATGGCGAGTGATAGCAGCTATAGTACTAAACTAGACATTGGTAATCTAGCCGTACTGGTTGAAAAAAAAAATCCATTAAATGTGTTTTTGCAACGTGATACCTAGATAGTGGCATTATGCTGTCACTGTCATCATGTCATGTCGATTAGTTTTGGATAACCTCTCCCGCACTATTGGTATTGAGATATCTTAAAAATGCATTTTTTTCCAGACAATTATGACTTTTTGATGTCTTTAACATTTAACATGGAGGTATCCTGGGGGGAAAAAAAATTGCTTTTCTGACTATATTTTTGTTGACACCTTTGTGCGATCTACTCCAAATGTTAAACCCTGAAGACACTTACCCAAAGATTATTCTTTCCAAGTTTGTAAAAAATCTGCTCACCTCTCAGAGATTTTGAACAGACAGATGGTGCTTATAATGTATTTTCTTGACAATAACATCAGTTTAGCATTTGAGAGTGATCTTGGGAAAAATACACATCATGTCCTGTCTAAATGCCAGCAGTAAAGGCCCCCCTGACACTTCCACGACTTTGAATCACACACCCGTATGCAGTGTGTTGTACTGGTGAATAAACTCGCTGTGAACCGGTGTAGACTGAATGTGAGATGTGCGTTGCCACGTGCAAGTGCACAAAGAGAATTTTGAAATGTTCAAAAAAAAATCTCACGCATCAAAGTCATGCAACAAGTAAGTAAGTAAGTAAGTAAGTAAATTTTATTTATATAGCACCTTTCACAGACAAGAGCCACAAGGTGCTTCACAACATAAAAGCACAGTACACCACACAAAACATCAGACCAATGGCCGAGACATAAAAAAAAAAACATAAAAGATAACATAGGATAGCAGAGCAGCCCAAAAGCTAAGCAAACGCTTGAGTAAAAAAGAAAGTCTTAAGTTGGCTTTTAAAAGTATCGACAGAGTCCAGTGAGCGCAGAGAGAGTGGGAGACCATTCCAAAGCCTGGGAGCAACAGCCTGGAAGGATCGCTCTCCTCTGGTTGCAAAATGGGTGCGAGGAACCATCAACAGATTTTGGTCCACAGACCTCAAAGCCCTGGCAGGGACATAAGGCTGGATAAGGTCACAGATATAGGGAGGCGCCTGGCCATGTAGAGCTCTAAAAGTTAAAACCAAAATTTTAAAATTGATCCTGAAGGACACTGGCAGCCAATGAAGCTCCTTTAAAATTGGGGAAATATGAGTCCTCCTGTTAGCTTGTGTCAGAATTCTTGCTGCAGAGTTCTGTACCAACTGCAGTCGACGCAACTCCTTCTTGTTTAGACATGAAAACAAACTGTTACAATAGTCTAAACGTGTTGACACAAAAGCATGAATAATAAGCTCTAAATCATTTCGAGACACCATTTTCCTGAGCTTAGAGATGTTTCTTAATTGAAAGAAGCAATTCCTCGTCAGCTGTTTACAATGCTGTACCAACGACATGTCTTTGTCAAAAATGACACCCAGGTTTCGAAGACATGATTTAGCAGACTGGCCCAGGTCTCCCAAGTACTGCTGAATACCTGGAATATGGGCATCAGAGGCAATAACCAATGTCTGTTCTGTCTGCGTTAAGCTGAAGAAAGTTATTCGTTAGCCATTGTTTAATTTCTGCCAAACAATGGAGGAGGGAATCAAGCCTCTTAATCTCAGATGGCTTAAAGGAGCAGTAAAGCTGGATGTCATCCGCAAATAACTGGTAAGAGACATCAGTAAATCTTTTAATGATCCTACCTAAAGGGATCAAGTACAATAAAAACAAAATGGGGCCCAATACAGAACCCTGAGGGACTCCACATAACAGGTCCGCAGACTGACCTTATCTGGTTAGCAAAAACGCTAAAGCTACGCCCAGACAGATATCAATCAATCAATCAATCAATCAATTTTTTTTATATAGCGCCAAATCACAACAAACAGTTGCCCCAAGGCGCTTTATATTGTAAGGCAAGGCCATACAATAATTATGTAAAACCCCAACGGTCAAAACGACCCCCTGTGAGCAAGCACTTGGCTACAGTGGGAAGGAAAAACTCCCTTTTAACAGGAAGAAACCTCCAGCAGAACCAGGCTCAGGGAGGGGCAGTCCTCTGCTGGGACTGGTTGGGGCTGAGGGAGAGAACCAGGAAAAAGACATGCTGTGGAGGGGAGCAGAGATCGATCACTAATGATTAAATGCAGAGTGGTGCATACAGAGCAAAAAGAGAAAGAAACAACGCATCATGGGAACCCCCCAGCAGTCTACGTCTATAGCAGCATAACTAAGGGATGGTTCAGGGTCACCTGATCCAGCCCTAACTATAAGCTTTAGCAAAAAGGAAAGCTTTAAGCCTAATCTTAAAAGTAGAGAGGGTGGCTGTCTCCCTGATCTGAATTGGGAGCTGGTTCCACAGGAGAGGAGCCTGAAAGCTGAAGGCTCTGCCTCCCATTCTACTCTTACAAACCCTAGGAACTACAAGTAAGCCTGCAGTCTGAGAGCGAAGCGCTCTATTGGGGTGATATGGTACTACGAGGTCCCTAAGATAAGATGGGACCTGATTATTCAAAACCTTATAAGTAAGAAGAAGAATTTTAAATTCTATTCTAGAATTAACAGGAAGCCAATGAAGAGAGGCCAATATGGGTGAGATATGCTCTCTCCTTCTAGTCCCCGTCAGTACTCTAGCTGCAGCATTTTGAATTAACTGAAGGCTTTTTAGGGAACTTTTAGGACAACCTGATAATAATGAATTACAATAGTCCAGCCTAGAGGAAATAAATGCATGAATTAGTTTTTCAGCATCACTCTGAGACAAGACCTTTCTGATTTTAGAGATATTGCGTAAATGCAAAAAAGCAGTCCTACATATTTGTTTAATATGCGCTTTGAATGACATATCCTGATCAAAAATGACTCCAAGATTTCTCACAGTATTACTAGAGCTCAGGGTAATGCCATCCAGAGTAAGGATCTGGTTAGACACCATGTTTCTAAGATTTGTGGGGCCAAGTACAATAACTTCAGTTTTATCTGAGTTTAAAAGCAGGAAATTAGAGATCATCCATGTCTTTATGTCTGTAAGACAATCCTGCAGTTTAGCTAATTGGTGTGTGTCCTCTGGCTTCATGGATAGATAAAGCTGGGTATCATCTGCGTAACAATGAAAATTTAAGCAATACCGTCTAATAATACTGCCTAAGGGAAGCATGTATAAAGTGAATAAAATTGGTCCTAGCACAGAACCTTGTGGAACTCCATAATTAACTTTAGTCTGTGAAGAAGATTCCCCATTTACATGAACAAATTGTAATCTATTAGACAAATATGATTCAAACCACCGCAGCGCAGTGCCTTTAATACCTATGGCATGCTCTAATCTCTGTAATAAAATTTTATGGTCAACAGTATCAAAAGCAGCACTGAGGTCTAACAGAACAAGCACAGAGATGAGTCCACTGTCCGAGGCCATAAGAAGATCATTTGTAACCTTCACTAATGCTGTTTCTGTACTAGGATGAATTCTAAAACCTGACTGAAACTCTTCAAATAGACCATTCCTCTGCAGATGATCAGTTAGCTGTTTTACAACTACCCTTTCAAGAATTTTTGAGAGAAAAGGAAGGTTGGAGATTGGCCTATAATTAGCTAAGATAGCTAATGGCTTTTTAAGTAATGGTTTAATTACTGCCACCTTAAAAGCCTGTGGTACATAGCCAACTAACAAAGATAGATTGATCATATTTAAGATCGAAGCATTAAATAATGGTAGGGCTTCCTTGAGCAGCCTGGCAGGAATGGGGTCTAATAAACATGTTGATGGTTTGGATGAAGTAACTAATGAAAATAACTCAGACAGAACAATCGGAGAGAAAGAGTCTAACCAAATACCGGCATCACTGAAAGCAGCCAAAGATAACGATACGTCTTTGGGATGGTTATGAGTAATTTTTTCTCTAATAGTTAAAATTTTGTTAGCAAAGAAAGTCATGAAGTCATTACTAGTTAAAGTTAATGGAATACTCAGCTCAATAGAGCTCTGACTCTTTGTCAGATATGAAAAAAACCACAGAAGAACTGACCCCGACAGTCCGACATGATCCCTCAATCTATTCAGCAGGACCTTGTGGTCAACAGTATCAAAGGCAGAGGACAAATCCAAAAGAACCAACACGGTGGATTTCCCAGCATCAGCAGACATCATAATGTCGCTGGACACTTTCAAAAGAGCCTTTTCCGCAGAGTGTTGTCTACGAAATCCGGACTGAAACCTGTCATGAATGTTATTCTGATCCAGGAATAGTGTCAGTTGGTCTGAAACCACCCTCTCGAGGATCTTAGACAGGAATGGGAGCTTAGAAATAGGTCTAAAACTACTTAGCTCCATTTGATTTAAACCTGTTTTTTTTTCAGTAGAGGCAACACTATGGCATGCTTAAAAACAAACAAACATGAAATGGCTGTGAACGCTGCGCGACCTACTCACCAACACTACGTGTTGATGCTTGATGGTGTGTGAGATGGCAGTGCAGCTCGTCAAGTACAGTAAAGAAGAAGCGAACAGTGAGTTGTTGCGTTAGCGCACTGCATCAGCGCGCAGGTCGCCTGATCGATTATAACGAGATGTTAAATCTATGACAAACATACTTTTACAGCTGCACACAAGAAGGAAAGAACATGTTACTGTTTTACCAAGCCATTAGAATATAAACACGACAAACAATTACTTCTTTAGATGGCTCCAAATGCTTTCTCCACCTCGTTCAGCGCATGAGAAAAGCAGCAGCTGGAGCGCTCCTCTGTGATTCCAGATGCGATTAGAGGCGTTTTCAACAGTTAACTTGGACAGAAAATGATTAATCCGCTACAAATTAATTATTTTGTATACGCAGGGTCCAGCGTCCATTGCACAGCGCGTGGCAGCCAGCGGACCAAAGCACGGCATCCAGCTGGGAGCATAGCGGGTGGGATCGTCAGGACAATGAGCGTGCAAGTACGTGGATCAAAGTTGTGCAAGTGTCAGGGTACCTTAACTTTTTTTTTCCCTTTGTTAATGGAAGTTGCATCTTTTCTGTTCTTATCGTTCAAAGTGCTTCTTTCCACAACTAGAGTTTCAACTGTTAATTCAGTCGAGTAATCCAGCTCCCTGGGAGATCAGCAGTGGTCTACATGTTTTGTATTCACCCAGAAGACTTCAACTGGTCAATAAGAGGACTACAGCTGATCCTGTTCCACGAGCCACAAATGTGCCATTGTCCTCAGTCTCGAAGATGTCATCACTGATTTGTGTCTATCACAGTGGAGCCGTATCAACTTTCCATAATGTGGCTGCCTTAACGTCTAAGTGTAGGCTGCTCATGCACACTGTGTGGGTTTGCTTGGGGGCGGGGGGCGACACCCACACACATACCTCCTAGATTTATTAATTTGCGTACTCTTGCACCAACTTTCAGATGAGACTGGTTGCTATGGCCTGTGCAACCATCCTGCCTGTGAACACCACCAAGCTAATTCTCCAGCTCACACCTATGCTCCGTTTACATAAATAAATCAATCTGTGCATTCCAAACAGTGTAACACTCAATAGTCCACATACTTCCACGTGTCCTTTACATTGACATAGATGTTAAAACATCCACTAAATGGTGCTCCAAATTCTCTTGACACTTTTTGACAGCATCAAACATGGTGGCGGTCAAAGAAGTAATAACCCCAAAGGAACCAAAAGAGCAGGCAGCCGTATAGATTAGAGGTGGACGGTGTGGCCATTAAATACTTCATGACAAGATTACGTACAACAATCTCTCATAAAAATATTCTGCTACTGTTGACAGTCCGTGTCCTTTTGCCCAGAATTGTGTCTGACCTGAACGTTGGCTATACTGCCCACATGTCTGGTGGTTCGGCACCATTTCACCTGTATTCATAAGTTTTCAGAGAACAGACAAACAGGAATGGAGTCACCATCACATATGCATATTGTGAATAGAAAATCTCTGCTGTAAAGCATTCTCAAGTAATTTTTCAGGGTTTGAGTGAGGGGGCATGCAAATCTAATCAACTCAACTACTCCAAGGAGGATATCAATGGTGTAAGTATCAAGTGTTTACAGTGTGCTGTCAATGATGCACAACTGTCTCAAGAATCTGTTCTCTCTCTCTCTCTCTCACACACACACACACACACACACACACACACACACACACACACACACACACACACACACAAACACACACACACTGCAACAAAGTTCAGTATATACTTGCCAAACAACTGTCATGGTCAATTTCACATGCCCTCTAAAAAAGATATTTAATGTGACTAACCTCAGAATGATAACAGCATCATATTCACTCAAAACATTCAAAGAATTTGAGCCTTTGCAAAAAGCCAAACAGCTGCCACTCAGGCCTCAACTTGTTTGATAATCAGCACAAACAGAAATGGTATTATCCTGTATGAAATAAAGTACATGCTCAAAGAAGCGCGGCAAACTCGTGCTATTATAAACAACTGTGTGAACCAAAATAGCAATTAAAGTCATCTTATCATCACCAGCTTTAAACAGAATAACGGCAGTTAAGAGACAGGTTTGCTCCAGGAGCAATTCCATAAATATAAATGAATGAAAGAGATCCCTGCGGTGTGAAGTGAAACAATAAAAACACTGGTGGTGAAGGCCTGCACGAAAGTGCTTGAGGTGGTTTCCATGGTGATTACACATCGTCTGTCTATATGTCCCCATTCGTACATATTTCTGCAGCGGCCTGAGAATTTCACATTTCACTATTATTATTCATTAGAAAGTGGAAGGCAGATCACAGCCCAGCCAGACTACGAGTGGGGCAGAAGTGTGTGCATTCATGCACACTAGCATTCAAAAGACAGTTTGATTGCCGTCACCTCAGGCAGTGTGACCCGAGGCAACGGATAATGGAGCAGCCATCAGCCTCCTTAAGCCTGTGTGGAAGGTGACATGAGTTCAAACAAACACATCAATCACTACGGCAGAGGACTGTCAGCGAGTATCCACAGCTCCTGCTAAGGCTCACTGACACTTGCACGACTTGTGCCGTGCAGGAGAGTAAACTCTTAACGCGTGTAGACTGAATGTGAGAGGGGCACAGTTGCGTGAAAATGCACAAAGAGAATTCTGAAATGTTCAAAAAAATCCTTTACACATAAATGTCGTGCTATGATCTGCTCGCCAACACTACATGCAGCTCGTCAAGTCGAGTAAAGAAGTGAACAGAGTGAGTGGTGCGTCAGAGCACAGCTTGTCTGAATGATTATAAGGAGATGTTAAATATATCATAAACATACTTTTACAGCTGCAGACAGGAAGGAAAGAACAGGCAACTGTTTTACCAAGCCATGACAATGTAAACACGACAAATAATTACTTTTTTAGATGGCTCCAAATACTTCCCCTAGCTCATTCAGCATGCGCGCGAACAGTGCTGCTGGAGCAATCCTCTGTGATTCAGGAAGCGATTAGAGCTGTTTTCTGACAACTTGCAGAGAAAATGATTAATACGCTATGAAATAATTATTTTATATATGCAGCGTCCAGCGTAGAGCGCATGGCAGGCAGTGGAACAAAGCATGCCGTCCGGCTGGGAACACAGAGGGTGGCATTGTTACAAAGACGTGCGTGCAAGTGTGTGCATCAAAGTCATACAAGTGTCAGCGCAGCTTTAAGGTGCCGATATTCAATTGAATACACCACAAAGACAAGATATTTAATGTTCAAACTGATAAACTTTATTCTTTTTGTGCAAACATTTGCTCATTTTGAAATGGATACCTGCAACACATTTCAAAAAAGCTGGGACAGTGGTATGTTTACCACTGTGTTACATTTCCTAATAACAACACTCAATAAACGTTTGGGAACTGAGGACACTAAATTTTGAAGCTTTGTAGGTGGAATTCTTTACCATTCTTGCATGATGTACGACTTCAGTTGTTCAACAGTCCGGGGTCTCTGTTGTCATATTTTGTGCTTCATAATGTGCCTCACATTTTCAATGGGCGACAGGTCTGGACTGCAGGCAGGCCAGTCTAGTACCTGCACTCTTTTACTGCGAAGCCACGCTGTTGTAACACGTGCAGAATGTGGCTTGGCATTGTCTTGTTGAAATAAGCAGGGACGTCCCTGAAAAAAACGTTGCTTGGTTGGCAGCATGTGTTGCTCCAAAACATGGATGTACCTTTCAGCATTGATGGTACCATCACAGATGTGTTAGTGCCCATGCCATGGGCACTAACACACCCCCATACCATCACAGATGCTGGCTTTTGAACTTTGCGCTGGTAACAAGCTGGATGGTCTTTTTCCTCTTTTATCCGGAGGACACAATGTCCATGATTTCCAAAAACAATTTGAAATGTGGACTCAGACCACAGCACACTTTTCCACTTTGCGTCTGTCCATTTCAAATGAGCTTGGGCCCAGAGAAGGGGCGGTGTTGCTGGATGTTGTTGATGTATGACTTTCCCTTCTGATTCCTCCAACTCCAACTTGAACTTTGAGCTGGTAACAAATGTTCCTGAAGTGTTCCTGAGCCCATGTGGTAAGATCCTTTGCACAATGTCGGTTTTTAATGGAGTGCCGCCTGAGGGATCAAAGGTCATGGGCATTCAAAGTTGGTTTTTGGACTTGCCGCTAAAGTGTAGAAAGTTCTCCAGATCCTCTGAATGTTCTGATTAAATTATGGACTGTAGATGATGGAATCCCTAAATTCCTTCCAATTGAACATTGAAAAACATTGTTCTTAAACCGTTGGATTATTTTTTCACTCAGTTGTTCACAACGTGGTGATCCTCGCCCCATCTTTGCTTGTGAATGGCTGATCCTTTTGGGGATGCTCCTGTTATACCCAATCATGACACTCACAATTAGTGTCCTCAGTTCCCAAACGCTTATTGAGTGTTGTCAGAAGCAATGGTGATGTAACACAGTGGTAAACATACCACTGTCCCAGCTTTTTTGAAACGTGTTGCAGGCATCCATTTCAAAATGAGCAAATATTTGCACAAAAACAATACATTTTAGCAGTTTGAACATCAAATATCTTGTCTTTGTGGTGTATTCAATTGAATATAGGTTGAAGAGGATTTGCAAATCATTGTATTCCTTTTTTAATTTACATTTTACACAACGTCCAAACTTCAACTTTGGAATTGGGGTTGTATATCAGTCTGTGTGTAATGAATGAATATAATATACAAGTTCCACTTTTTGAATGGAATTATTGAAATAAATAAACATTTTCATGATATTCTAATTATATGGCCAGCACTTGTAAAAACAGCATGATTAACTGAAAGCTTAACCATTTAAATGTGTACAGCTGCTTTTTAAATGTCAGTGGGGTCTGTACAGCATAAAGACAGAATGTGCATCCCAAAGTCTTGTTTGAAAAGATCAATTCCCATGAGTTTTAAAAAGCCTGTGTGGGACCATCAGCAACCTCTGACCTGATGACCAAAAAGCCCAAGTGAAATTAATTAAAAACCACACATAATAGTAATATAATATTAATACATTTTAAAAAGTCATACATATTTTGGGTAATTTGAACCTGACTGCAAAATTGTAAATCAAAAACCTTTTTAACAACCCGTTACAGCCCACATGCAGTACCTTCACAACCCACCAGGGGGGCACAGCCAATACTTAGGGAATTATTATATTGTAAAGAATCATGACTGAAGATGTATGGCTTCAATTATGATGATGAAACACGGACGGAAAATGGATTGAGAATAACTGGACACAAAAAACAAGAATATATAACCAGCTTGCAACATAGCGGGGTGTGCACTGCAGGAAAAATATTGCTGGTCTTTCATTTAATGCATGACCTTGTGGCTCTGTCTTTGGCAGTGTTCTCCACGTGCGCGCGCACACGCACACATACACACACACCAGTCACTTGTTCCACATGAATGCCGTACATCAAACAGGCGTTTTGCATCAAACTCTGCAGCGCTGCACTTGAGGCTGCAGCGAGGGATGCCTTTACAGTGTCTCCATGGGAAGATAGATTTGGGCGCTGAGGGGACAACATGGCCTCAGCCATTGATCTGGCGGGCAGCTGCTGAATGTTCGGGGTCATGTGAGTCACAGGAGTCAACTCAGCATGTCACAGGTAATTAAATGGAGTGTTCAGACGTCCCGCAGAGGCAGCCCCCAGTGCAGAGAACAGACACGAAGGTTTAAAGTGCAGAGAACAGACATGAAGGCTTAAAGTGCAGAGTGAAAAACAGAAGTGAGTGAGGCGGTGTTGCGCATAAAACCTCATACAAGCTTTCACGTGGTGATTTCATGTCTCCCTCCTGAAATAACTTCATCTGCCTTCTTTGTTCATCTCTGTCTGCAGGCTCGTCGGCGGTTATCTGCTGCTTCTTTGTGTCTGCACACTATTGCTACACCCGCTCCTTCAGCAGACATATTCACAATCTGAGAATAAGCCGTTCATAACTTCCTGCAAAAATTTAAGTGGTTGGCTTAAATTCATTCTGTTGAAGCTCCCACAGCTGAGAGCTGCACTTTCTGTTCCTGCGGTGTGTGACAGACAGTATGGACAGGGTGTTATCTTTACCACCTTCCTTTTCGATTTACAACAGCTTACATTAAGAAAAAAAAAAAAAAAAAAAATATATATATATACATTGCTGAAAATGCAGTTTGACCAAGAAAAGATTAAAAAGCAGGTCCAAACATATGCATATGTGGCCGGAGAATATTTGTTACAACTGTCTTCATCAAACTTAAAGTCGGCATGGATTGTAAACCAACTGAGGTCAATTCAAATATCCTCTCTTGTCTCCCTTTGATACAATATTCTGCTATGCCTGTGAGTACAGCAGTGGCTGGGGCACTGTAATTATATCCCGACATTCCTCTCAGCCATTTTTTTCTAAACCTTTACGGGTCAAATGTAATCGCATATATAAATTTTAATATAGCGCAGAGGGTTCCAGTTACAAATAGAAACGTAAATTACCTGTGGAACCATCACAGGGGCTAATGAAATAACATTTTTAATGGAGGTGAAGAAAAGCCCTTCCTCACAGCAGTGAGAGGTCCTCGCAAGCCGACTGATCATGCTGGCTCTCGACACTTAATTATAATTTTTCTTTTTTAGTGCTTGAACCTTGTTTTGTTCAGCCGCTCCGGTGTGAGATTCACGTCAGTCCTGCACAGACGGAGTGAGTAACAACAGCAGCTGTTGGCTGGTACAGATGCACACGTGCACACTCTTGCACAGAGAGATGCCGAGGGCCAGTAACAGAGAAGTAAGAGTCAGAAGATTTAATACAGCAGCCTTGCATATTTAGAGGAAGAAGTTCTTTTCATGTTCCTGTATTTAATTTTATAAAAGTCATTTTTTCAACCACTGATCTACTTTTTACACAAGTACATTTAACTCCCAAATAGATCTTTAATATATCTTTTTAAAAACCAAACTGGCTCTGATGAAGGGCTTCAGATCGAAAGCTTGGTTAAAAAAAAAAAAAAAAAAAAAGATTTAAAAGATGTACATGGAGTTAAGTGAGCAGAAAATTCTTATTATTTAGTGCTACTATTTTTCTGGCACCTTAGTGTGGTGTACGGCTTTATAGTTTGCACAAGTACATTTGCCATAATACAAAACAACCAGTCTGCTCCAAATTGGGGAGAAAGTATGACAGGGCACACGGCATAGATTAAAAGAAGCATTATCTGTGCTTTAAAAAAAATAAAAATGAGGCCCCATAAATAAAAACAGCTGATCAAACAAAAATTGATGCGGGCCAATTTCAGCATACGGATGGGGATGATAAACTTTTTTTTTTAGTGGGGCCTAAATACAACGTGGTGCAACAAAATACTAGTGATGTGTTGGAGCGTTCTTTTGTTTTTCATGATTCCATAATTTTTGCACCACCTCTGGCTTTTATAACAGCTTGCAGTCTCTGAGGCATGGACTTAATGAGTGACAAACAGTACTCTTCATCAATCTGGCTCCAACTTTCTCTGATTGCTGTTGCCAGATCAGCTTTGCAGGTTGGAGCCTTGTCATGGACCATTTTCTTCAACTTCCACCAAAGATTTTCAATTGGATTAAGATCTGGACTATTTGCAGGCCATGACATTGACCCTATGAGTCTTTTTGCAAGGAATGTTTTCACAGTTTTTGCTCTATGGCAAGATGCATTATCATCTTGAAAAATGATTTCATCATCCCCAAACATCCTTTCAATTGATGGGATAAGAAAAGTGTTCAAAATATCAACGTAAACTTGTGCATTTATTGGTGATGTAATGACAGCCATCTCCCCAGTGCCTTTACCTGACATGCAGCCCCATATCATCAATGACTGTGGAAATTTACATATTCTCTTCAGGCAGTCATCTTTATAAATCTTATTGGAACGGCACCAAACAAAAGTTACAGCATCATCACCTTGCCCAATGCAGATTCGAGATTCATCACTGAAAATGACTTTCATCCAGTCATCCACAGTCCACGATTGCTTTTCCTTAGTCCATTGTAACCTTGTTTTTTTCTGTTTAAGTGTTAATGATGGCTTTCGTTTAGCTTTTCTGTATGTAAATCCCATTTCCTTTAGGCGGTTTCTTACAGTTCGGTCACAGACGTCGACTCCAGTTTCCTCCCATTCGTTCATTTGTTTTGTTGTGCATTTTCGATTTTTGAGACATATTGCTTTAAGTTTTCTGTCTTGACGCTTTGATGTCTTCCTTGGTCTACCAATATGTTTGCCTTTAACAACCTTCCCATGTTGTTTGTATTTAGTCCAGAGTTTAGACACAGCTGACTGTGAACAACCAACATCTTTTGCAACATTGCGTGATGATTTACCCTCTTTTAAGAGTTTGATAATCCTCTCCTTTGTTTCAATTGACATCTCTCGTGTTGGAGCCATGATTCATGTCAGTCCACTTGGTGCAACAGCTCTCCAAGATGTGATCACTCCTTTTTAGATGCAGACTAACGAGCAGATCTGAGTTGATGCAGATGTTAGTTTTGGGGTTGAATTTACAGGGTGATTCCATAATTTATTCCTCAGAATTGAGTGAGACTATATTTTTTTCCCTCTGCTTGGTCTAAAAAAGTAACCGTTACTGACTGCCAAAATTATTTTTCCTGATTTCTTATAGTGTTTCTTAAAGCCAGAAAGTTGCCATTTGAAATGACTTTAGTTTTGTGTCATGTCTGTGATCTGCTTTTTTCCTACAAAATTAAACAACTGAATGAACATCCTCCGAGGCCGTTGGTTCCATAATTTTTTGCCAGGGGTTGTAAGAAGTAGCAACAACACAATGGAAGCAGTAACAACACGAACAGTTTCTGCCTGGAGGACGTTAACTGACAGACGCTGCACTCTTTATCTCTACCTGGTCAACATAACTGAGTCAGTGTGTTTACTTTGTTAATGATTTTACTGCAATTAAATGTATTTGCAATACAATCAAAAGCAGTGTTGTATAGTAACAAAGTAAAAATACTTCACTTTGTACTTTACTTGAGTTTTTTTAAATTCAGCTTACTTTCACTTCACTACATTTCCGACCTTAATTGCATACTACTACTCCGATACATTTTCTATGCGTCATGCCGTTACTTGTTACAACAACAAAAAACACACACAAAAACATACATGTCAACCTGTACGGACTGTCCGGAAATTATACGGATTTTTCCGAGTTTCAGAGTCATACGGACATACAAATAAAGTCTTACGGATTATCAGGGTTTGGTCTGCAGCGGGTCTGTAATCAACCGTTTCTGCAGCGCGACTCCACTTTGATACATGAGTCATTGAAGCAATGCTTCGAACCACTAGTTTGTTGGTTCTTTGATTCGCTGCTCTTCAGAAACGGCAAGTCTGCTTCTTAACCCCTCTCAAAGACATTAAAATATTGTGAGTCGCTTTTGTGTGGATTAAAGTCACTAACTGTGACTCATCTTGTTGCAGTCAAGAAATGAGAATCGTCCTCCGTTCCGTGCGTTTGGAGCCGCGCAGCTGCGTGGCTCTCTGCTGAGACAGACAGTCCAGTCGGAATTAATAACTTCAAATTTCCGCTTTAAATAAAATGACACCTCTTTCCAAATGCTGTAATACAGAAAATAAACTACAATCGACTAAAACATTTTTTTTTCTTCCCAAACTGAGACGTGCTGTATTCTTTATGAATTAAACTGATGCTGACGTGCAGCACAGCACAGCTATAAGAGCTCAGCTCAGATATGTGGAAAGACATTCATGCCAATAATGTCTGAAAGGAAATGCTTTTGACAAAAACTACAGATTTTGTTTATTCCTATTTATGTCCAGAGATCAAGGATCCACCAAGTAGAGATTATCATGTCCAAAGTTTAAGGATCCAGTGACCAATTTCATATTTCTTTACTTTAAGACTCAATAAAATGTTGTTCAATTCAATTTCAATTTAATGGGCTTATAAAGCGCCAAATCACAACAAAAGCCGTCTCAAGGCACCTCACATAGAACAGTTCAACATAAAATAATTAAAATAAACAAATAAAAATTAAAAAATTCAAACATAATTAAAAGCAGAAGTAAAAGATTAAAACAGATTAAAAAAAAAAAAAAACCTAGTCATAAGAGAGAGAATAAAAATGGGCTTTAAGACTTGACTTAAAAAAGTCCACAGACTCCAACTGCCTCAAAGTCGCAGGAAGACCGTCCACAGAGCGGGTGCACAATAAGAAAAAGCTCTTTGACCCGCTGACATAGAAAACCTGTAAAGCCTATTTTTAGTACACAAAAAAAAAAAAAAAAAAAAAAAAATCACAAGACGTATCGATAAGGAATCGGATCGATAATGGTATCTATCGATAAAATCTTATCGGCACCCATCCCTAATAAACACAGGGGCGAAGTCGAGGATCATCGACATGCTAGTCTGCAACATCAGCACTGGCGAGGCAATTTTCGATACACTTGATGAAGTTCTGAGGTATGTTTTATTTTCTTCATTATATTCAATTTATTTTTCATGATTTTATTAATGTATTTCCATTAGTGACACACAGTTCTTGTTTCTGTAAAAAATAACACAATTTGACACATTCAGTTCTATAAAGTTCAGCTTGACGCATGAATACTTGATCTCTATTGTTTGAAATTCAACTGTGAAGGAAATACTAATGATCCTGACTTTAATGTAATTGTGGCAACTCATAATATGTGGACAAAAACCCAGTTATGTGATACCGCTATACAGTTGTGTGTACTGTAATAAAACTGATTTTGGTGCGATTTGGAGGTTATGAGGATTTTGTGTTGATTTTATGGATTTTATCACTTGGTTATACAGTTGGACCCTCAAAGGGGTTGACATGTATGCGAAAAAAGTCGTGTTTTCACCCAGAGACACCACTGATTAAGAGTGACTGCAACGAAGTCAGGCCGATTTGTCATGAGGCATGTCCGGTAGGCTTTTTTGCAGTTGCGCACTTGGGGGGTGTTTGTCAGGAAAATGATCATTTCTCTATATTGATTACAGACCTGGAGTGGGTCTGTAATCAACTTTTCTGCAGCACGGCTTTGCTTTGAACCTTGAACCAATTGAAGCAGTGATTCGCAGATCGAAGGAGTGCTTCTATCTACGATTCGTGGAGTCACTGTTTTTCCCCGCTAAAACCCTGAAGAGCATATGTCTGTGAGTAATATTTAATATTTTTATGTTAAACCGACCTGTTATGGTCTTCTGAAACAGTTGATAGATGTATTTTATAACTTAAAAACAGGACTGATGTTAACGCGTTAGCATGTCTATGGCATTTTCAATGTTAAAGTTAGCATTAAGCTGTTTGCATCAGGGCGTTTGTGTTGATTTGTTTTCTGTATAATTAATGGCTCAGCGTTTGTCGTCGTAAAAGAGTCAAATTGTAATTTTTTTAAATTTATTTTATTCATATATTAATAATAGCAAAAACAATAATAGTCTACATAATAGACAATAATAGTCAATAATAATAGACTAATAATGTTACAATACAATATTAGAGAAAGACAAAAAGAACCTAATGAAACAAAACAACAGAAAAGATTAAACCATGTAACAATGAAAACAAATAAATACATATAGAAATAAATAACTGTTTTCTGTGAACACCTAGTGAGTAGCCTATTCTCGTTTAGGTTTTGAAACCTTGTTTCTGAAGTGTTTTTGTGTGATGTGCACAATTTTCACTATTTTGACTAATACTACCAGTCATTTACGAGCCTAGATAAACTTCGTAATAAAAAAAAAAGTCTGTTTTTGATTACTTGTACTTTTACTTTCAATACTTGAGTACATTTAGTTGTACGTTACTTGTCATACTTAAGTACAATAAATACTAGATACTTTAAGACTTTTACTTGAGTAGCATTTCAATCAGTGACTTGAACTTCTAACAAAGTAATTTTTTTTAATGGGTATCTGTACTTTTACTTAAAGCAGACCTGCATTGAAATAAATGCAGTCAGATCTTTGGACCAAAAAATGACTTAATTTACACATAAGATCCTTCTGAATGTAGTAAAGTAAATCTGGAAGCCCAGATCTGTCATTCAACGGAGAAATCTTCATTTAAAAATGACAAATTTACAGCTAACATTTAGCCCTCTGCAAAACTGTCCCTCTCATCATGGACGCTACCGAGACGTCACGGAGAAGACCCTCTCTCCCAGCATGCATTGCGCACCAACTGTAATTTGTGGATTTAAGTCAGTTTGCATCTCCACCTTTTTCTTGTCTTATACGGAAGGATCTACTTTTTTAAAACTTCATATTGTCTTGCGGCACATTTGGTGAGTACACATTTCTTTTATTTGTGCTAGAAAATTATTTTGGGGGACTTTTTCATACGCCCGTTTGATTGTGGTGTCGCAATGAAAATCTACTGTCTTTTGCCTTCGGTACCATCGCGGGATATGGAGGCGAGACCCGCAAAGAATCCCAGTCATTAAAAATATATAAACCTCTCTCAGCGTCCATGGAGCTCTGGGACTCCGACTGCCGAGACGTGCAGTGCTGTGGATTTTGCCGCAAGAAGTCTGTCCTTGCAGCAACAGGTGTACCGGCCGCTTCGCATTAAAACAGCAAGCGTAATCTCAGGACTTGTGCCAAGTGTGCTGCAGCTCCATTCAGTAGACAGAGAGGTGATGCCGGTGTTGTGCGCTGAATCTGGCACAACACCGGCTGCAAAGCAGACACGGGCAGTATGAGTGGCCCGCGTCGGCGGTTAACGAGCTCGTTAACAAGCGCGCAGACTTAATAAGCGCAGCGGCGGCAGAGAGCGGGAGAGGAAGAACGGCGCCCGCTGTCGATGTCGTTGCTGATCTGAGCACACAGATCTGTATCTCACATTCATTGCAGCTTACTTTTGGATGTTGAAACCAGGACGTGTATAAGTAACATTACTAACAGATAAAATCAATTTCAATGCGGGATCGGACTGAAGGCGGGAGCGCATCGTCTTGTCCCTGACGTCATGGAAATGATACGGCTGTACAAACTGTTTTCACAGAGGGCTAAATTTTAGCTGCAAATTTGTCATTTTTAAACGAAGATTTCTCCGCTGAATTACAAATTTGGGCTTACAGATTTACTTTACTGCATTCACAAGGGTCTTATAAATACATATCAGCTATTTCTTTCTGAAATCTGACCACATTTATTTCAATGCAGGTCTACTTTAAGTGTGATTTTCCAGTACTTTATACAACACTGATGAAAAGTGGAAGTCATGTTGGATTGCTGCAGGGGTTTTGTGTATTTGGAAATGGGTTCTGCATTTGCCAGTGTTGTGAGCCCCATCAGTCGCAGTAGTTTTAACTGAAAACTTAAAAAAAGCTTCTCATGTCCTCAAGCACGCTGAAAGATGAATTGATGAATGAGGTGAAAGCATGTTTACATTTTATTTTTAAAGAAATGTCCAAATAGCTTATTTGCTGTGTGTCATGGGTGCTGTTTATGGGTGTGATCGCTTAAAATTTAAACCACCACTATTTTTCATTTTAACTGCAAATGCATTTTGGAGTTTGAGTGCAGAGTGCAGCACTGTGCACACTGTGCCACTGAACCCAAATTGCATTTAAAATGAAAGTACCATATTTTCCAAAGTCTCCACTCCCCCCCAGTTTGGGAGGCCCTGCGACCTGTACTGCAGTGCAAAAAATACTGAAATATCACACTTTCATTGTTAATGAGAATAACTATAATGACTATTTATACTGGATTTTCCCAGCACGAAAAGCACAAAACAAAATAAACTCTAATAATAAAAATACACTTCAACAATGCACAAAAGGCATTTCTTTTTTAAACAGGTATGACTTGCACTCCAGAAAATACAGGGTTTTTTTTTTTTCCTGTTTTGTCTTTTAAAATGGATGAAATTGTACTTTACTTCTGTCCAGACTTTCAGTACACTACCAAATACTGCATGTAAAACAGCATTAATTATACTCTGGAGGTAATTACTGCAACTATACCTGAAACAACTGTGAACATTATACTAAATTCTGCAGATATATTGATGTAAAAATTTGAAAAGTTTGACTTTTAAAATCCTCAGTCTATGATGATTATCAACATTTGCTGGAAGCCAGCAGCTAAACAGACGGCTGTTTGCTCAGTTTGCCAACTCTTTCTGAATTCCAGGAAGAGAGAGGACAGGTGGATTGGTATATGTAAAACAGGGTCGTCTGCTGACATGCAACATTTACACCTTTATGAAAACTGCTCCTAGATGAGAGAAAATCCTATTCTACCTGTGCGTTATCTCCCCTCACCAGCTCCTACTTTACAGACAGGCCGGTGCACCCGTTTGGCCCCAGAACATCTATACCAGGATGAACGCAGGGCGCACGATTGTGTCTGTGTGCAAGAAAGAAAGGTGTGCGCGTATGTTTGCGTTTGTGCATCCAGAATAGCAGCTGGATTAACACGTGTTTACTGCAAAGAGGAGATAAATTGTGCAGTACGATGCACCCGTCTGCATCGTGGAAAAAAAATAAATAAAAAAATACACCTACAGCAGGATAGGATTTGGTCTGTGCACAGTCAACAACATGTAAAGTCACTCTCGAAATCAAACTTTTGATAATTCTGTCACAGCTGCCTTTTAGCTAAAGCTGCTTCTCTGCAAAGTTGATTTGATTCCATATATATCCAAGTCACACAATATGTAAACAGCCCTTTCTTGATCATTTTGCATTTCATGCCCAGTTTACACAGCCGTAAGACATGATGGGTAATTAGCATGGCATTTCCACTTGCAAGTGCCTGGGGAGCACAGTGAGGAGAGGATAGATTTTGGATAGTTGAATCTAGCAAATCTCCCTGCCTCGAGGCTAGGAAATATATTTTTTCAGACTAAAAGTAAACACTCATTTCTCATTTTATACTTTCTCTCAGCAATAACACACCTACCCACAATCTCGTGTTTTAGTCAAAATACTTTAAACCCGTATGTGCAACAATCTCAGACAAACATGAATTATGAGAGAGAAAACGGTTGCCATGATGAGAAGTACTTTGTTAAATAAGTAAAAACAAATTAATTAAGTGGCCTGTGACTGGCTTGGAGGCTTTGAGAGAAAAAAAAAAATCCATAGTGTTCTGGCAGTCGGCGTTTGAGTCGTATCTGCAAAGTCCAATGATACTCGAGCGCCCAGGAGTTCTGTGTCTACTGTTAAACATCAGAAGTGACACTTGGACTCTCAGTCCTCGACACCATCTGAAGGACAGAGCTTCCAGCGTTCTCTGCACGTTCATCACAAATATATATGGAAATATCAAAAACATACTCAGTGCCACTAATAACACACCAGATGACTGATCTCCAGAAATACAATTTCAGTTTTTATACAAAAGTGTCTCAAAGCTCACAACTGGTATAGGTTTGATATCAGAAATACCGTATCCGTGCAGTGGGCCACCCCCACCACGCCAGCTGGGTGGGAATGGCCCCTTTGTATTTGTCAGGATTTATTAGTTTGATTCTGGCCATTGGAACAGTGAAACAATATAAAATACCAATAATTGCTTTCCTCATACTTTCATTTCATTCTCTGAGTTTAAAGGATTTACCCATTTAAGAATTCCTGCATGTGCAGAAAGCATGCACACAGAGGTCTACTTGTAGGGAACTGAATGAACGATTGACATGATGATCGGAGGAGCCAAAGTAGGCCAGCTCACACAGTTTAAAACACCACTGTTTATTGTACTGAACATCCTTTTATTAGCATCCATTTCAAATATTTTCTTAAAAAGAAAAAGAAAGAACAAAAATATTTTTGGGTAGGGGGAGAATGATAGCATCTAACAACACAAATACGAGGTCTGTCAATAAAATAACGGTCCTTTTTATTTTTTTCAAAAACTATATGGATTTCATTCATATGTTTTTATGTCAGACGTGTTTGAACCCTCGTGCGCATGGGTGAGTTTTTCCACGCCTGTCGGTGACGTCATTCGCCTGTGAGCACGCCTTGGGAAGGAGTGGTCCCGCCCCCTCGTCAGATTTTCATTGTCTGGAAATGGTGGAATGAAAAGGACTTTTTTTCCCATCAGAATTTTTTCAGAAGCTGTTAGAGACTGGCACCTGGAACAAACAAAGGAACGACAAAGGAACACCTCCGTTTCGGCATGTCAGAGGACAAGTTTGGACATGTCTATCTCGGCTTTCAATGCTTACCAGTCCAGTAAGTATCAGTGAAATTGTGGAGAGCTGGACATGTCCAAACTTGTCCTCTGACACGCCGAAACGGAGGTGTTCCTTTGTCTCGCTTCCAAAGTGATTCAGTCTTTACGCGCGAAGCCTCCGCGTGGCTTTCCATGACAAAATCTCTTGTTAAAAGTGAAATCTGCCGGAAAATGGCTGATGTCCAGCTCTTGTGATAACCAGAGAAAGAGCACACGACGGTCTCGTATCCACACAGCCATCCGTTTAGAAATGGTCCGGTGGCTTGTGCCGCGTTGTCGCAGCTCGGAGCGCGGTGCGCCGAGCGTCCTTAAAGGGGTCATTAAAGCTGTAGTAACAGACCTTATTCTCTGTGAAGCCCGTAAAATTTTCACCGAAAGCCACATAAATGTTTCGAATGGTTTCCAGGTGCCAGTCTCTAACAGCTTCTGAAAGAATTCTGATGGAAAAAAAGTCCTTTTCATTCCGCCATTTCCAGACAATGAAAATCCGACGAGGGGGCGGGACCACTCCTTCCACAAGGCATGCTCACAGGCGAATGACGTCACCGACAGGCGTGGAAAAACTCACGCATGCGCACGAGGGTTCAAGCATGTCTGACGTAAAAACATATGAATGAAATCCATAGTTTTTGAAAAAAATAAAAAGGACCGTTACTTTATTGACAGACCTCGTATACATTTGACTTTTGAACTTAAAATATAAAAATTGTAACATTTGAGTTTAGATATAGCAATGTCATAACACAAATTATATAAAAAAAATGATTGTCTTTATGTATTGTTTTTTCATTACACATTATGCTTTTTTGGTGTTATTTATAAAATGAAGCAAAAAAAAAAGACAAGCTATGCCTTTTCTGAGTGCCTATATTAAGAGAGATATTGCATGTTAATTAGCTGTGATGAAGTGGATGCCAGATTTTTTTTTTTTTTTTATCTTTTGAAGGGCAGCAAATTGGCAAATTGACTCTGGTGCGAGTGCATGTGTGACTGATGGAGTTGATGTTACAGTCGGATCCACTGAAGCATTACTGTACCTCACAATTCAGTGCATCTAATCACATGCTGCTCACGTAAAGTGCTGCGTTTACAATAAAATGTGTGAGCTACAGCAAGCGACTGTGCAAATATGTTTAAATGGACATGATCATCAAGAATCAACAAAATGAGAACTTCGTGTATTTCCACAATAAACCACAAAATTCACAGTAAATCCTTAACTGTAACATTAGTTCGGCATTTCCCACTTTTACCTGCCAGAACCTACTTTACTGTTGCTCACATAATCCATTAGCTGCTTGCCTTATCAAAAAACTGCAGACTGTAAACACATTTGGATCCATTTGCCAAGACTGAAAACTGAGTGAACCTTAAATAAAAATAACTCTGCACTCCAAGTCTGTTAATGCTACTTTTTTTGTTTTTTGGCATGCCTTAATTTATGTCCCCTACTAACTCAAGTGGAAGACAACAGTGCCCACAAATCCACATCCTAAAAGGACGGCACTTAGAAAAAATGAACCAGAGTGTAAGTTGAGCTGTAAGAGGCCAACTGCAGTTAAAGATGTTTTTCCTCTTTTCTTTTGAAGCAGCTGCAATCTAACCCGAGGAAAAGTTCTTGGAGTTCTTTTCTTGAGGAGCTAAATGACCAGTCCTGTTGTCTAAAAAAAAAGCCAGATGGTCTGAGCTCTGTAACTAAACTGTCCCGAGACACACAGACGAGCTGATCAGTATTCAAAGGATAAACACTTGGTGGTTTTCCACTGTCCTCTTTTGCTGCATTCTGTCTCTTTTTCCTCCATGTGGCTGATGGGTCCACAGGGAGAACGAGAATCGTTACCATTTATCGACATTCTTCAGGCGAAAATGAGAGGCCTGTTTGGGGGTGATGCTGAGCTTATAGATGGATGCGTGGATATTATTCCACTGTAGTTGAAAATGCATTAAATGTCCCTCGAGACTTTTTAAGGCTTAGTTTCCCTTTTAATCTCTCACACAAATAAGAACAGAAGAGGAACTTTGCAGCAACAGCTGACATCAAGATACGCACGCTACACAAACGTTTTCAAACTTAGGCAGCATTTCATTCAAAGTAGGAATTCCTGAATTAAAAATTACAACTTCTAACCTTCACATCTTCTAAATAAAAGAACCCAATATAGGCCATGGTCCATTGGTGTCGGTGTTTATACCCAAACCTGCAGTGTGAGTCGGATGAGAGTCTGATTTTCCCTGGATGGGATGCCAGGTTAGTTCCACCAGCCAAGGCCAGTACCCATTTACAGCTGGGTGGACTCATGCAATGTGGATGAAGTATCTTGTCGAAGGACAGAGACGGGTAGCGTGACCAGGAATCTAATCCAGGTCTACATACTGATACACCAACTCCTTATCTGACTGAGCTACCTGCATTCTAAATAAATACAGATTGTTTAATTTGCCTGCACATTTGCGTCTGCTTGCTGTTGTTGTCCATTCAGCGCCTCCCGTTTTTGTTCAGGGTCGCCACAGCGGATACAGCCAGATCCACATTGATAGTTGACACAAGTTTTACGCTGGTGTCCAAAGAGGTCTCCCATCTGTATTGATGGGTGATTTACATTGACACAGGAAGTCTTATTCTGAAGGGGACCGGAAATAAAAGCGTTCCGACTACGCAACTCAGTGTGGTATGTTGACAACGAAACATGGTATGTGGAGAAAACTCTAAAAATGACGAATAATATCAGTCCACCAGAAGAACTGAAGTTATCTGGTAATGTTGATAAGAACCGGCGAGTTTTCAGGCAAAGTTTTGAACTTTCTACTCTCGCTATCGGTTTGGAAGACGATGGGAAGAGGAAGATAGCATTGCTGCTAACAGTAGCAGGACGGCGAGCACTTGATGTGTACAACACGTTTGTCTTCACAGCAGATGAAACAGGCGACTGTGATGCTGTTACTGCAAAGATTGAACAGTACTGCACACCAAAGAAAAATGAGACCTATGAAAGGTACGTCTTCAGAAACAGGATGCAGAAAGAGTCAGCATCAATTGAACAGTACGTCACAGACTTAAGATTGAAAAGTCAGTCGTGCAGCTTTGGAACATTATGTGACTCTATGATAGGTGACCAAATAGTCATCAGAGTTCAAGATAATGGAGTCAGAATGCACCTGCTAAAAGAATCCGAGCTTACGTTAGAAAAGGCTATTAAAATATGTCAAGCGTTGGAGAGTGCTAAAGCACAGATAAAGACTTTTTCTACAGAGAAAGAGGCTGCACAGGTGGATTCAGTGCAAAAGACTGACAAACGAGCCTCAGCAAAAGGAAAAGAAGCGAGGCAACAAAAAGGATATTAAAGGCTGTGAGAGGTGTGGAGGCGAACATGCACCCAAACAGTGTCCAGCGTTGGGGAAAAAAACCTGCAGGAACTTGGCCAAGTGCTGGTTTTCAAATAAAAAAGTACAGGTTGTGGAGAAGCAGAGCGACAGTGAGGATGAGTCACCAGTCTACGTGGGAACTGTAAATGAAGACGACATCAGCGACATGGAAGAGGAATGGATCGCACATCGGGATGTGAATGGGACAGATTTGAGGCTGAAACTGGACACCGGGGTGCAGATCAGCATCCTGCCCATGAAAGACTTCATGAGACTGAGGAAAAGACCTAAGCTAAAATGCAAAAAGATGAACCCGAGAGCCTGTGATGACACACCGATACCTCATAAGGGAGTGTTTAGAGTAACTGACGGGAACAGGAAAACCGTTAATGCTCTTTTTATTTTAGCAGAAGGTAACTGACAGCCAATATTGGGGCTGGAAACATGTTTGAAACTGGGTCTCATAAAGAGAGTGAATGTCATAGACAAAGAAAATGACAATACACACAAACAATAAAAAGAGGCAAAAACACAGTGAAGTGTTTAATGGAATGGGATGCTTACCAGGGATACATAAAATAAGACTTAAAGGAGATGCAGTGCCAGTCATTCACCCAGCCAGGAAAGTACCAGTGTCACTATAAAAGAGGCTGAAGGGAAAACTGGACAATCTGATACAGGAAGGAATTATTAGAAAAATAGAAGAACCTATTGAGTAGGTAAATTCCCTAGTAATCATAGAAAAAAATGGACAAAGACTTGAGGTTGTGCATAGATCCTAAAGATCTAAACAGGGCCATACAGCGTGAACACTACAAACTGCCAATCAAATCAGACATTACAAGCGCAATGAGCGGAGCTTATTACTTCTCCAAATTAGATGCTTCATCTGCAGATAGCGCAAAAACTATGTACTTTCAACAAACCATTTGGAAGACACTGCTTCTTGAGGCTTCCTTTTGGTCTTAGCTCAGCACCTGAAGTTTTCCACAGAACTACGTATACAGCAGTTGTTTGATGGAATAGAGGGTGTGGGGGGTTTTCACTGATGATGTGGTCGTTTGGGGAAGGATGGAGGAGGAACATGATCAGAGGCTGTGTTTAGTTCTAAACAAAGTGCAGGAGTCAGGTGTGAAATTAAATTAAAAAAAGTGTCAGTTTGGGGTCAGTGAAATTACTTACCTGGGAGAAAAACTATCTGCTGACGGAGTACAGCCTGATCCAGAGAAAGTACGGGCTATTGTTGAGATGCCTGTACCGGAAGAACAAAAAGATCTGCAGAGAGCCTTGGGGTTAGTTAACTATCTGGGGAAATTTGTTCCAAACTTATCAGCCAACAGAAGAGATTTAAGAAGCCTGTTGGAATCTGATACGATGTGGCAATGGGAGTCAGAACATGCAAGAGTGGGAGTGGTTGAAGAACTGCTTAATAAAAGAGCCAATCCTGAGGTTTTATGACCAGGATAAACCACTGAAAGTATCCACAGATGCTTCAAAAGCAGGGCTTGGAGCAGTACTACTCCAGAAACATGACATGGAATGGTATCCAGTAGCGTATGCATCACGTACTATGACAGCAGCAGAAAGAAACTATGCACAAATAGAAAAAGAGACCTTAAGGGCAGTGTATAGATGTGAAAGGTTTTATGAGTATGTGTATGGAAGGTCAGTAACACTGGAAACAGATCACAAACCACTGATAGCGATATCCCAGAAACCACTAAGTGAAACACCTCTACGTATCCAGAGGTTAATGCTGCGACTGCAGAAATATGACCTAACGTTTGACTTTATGCCGGGCAAACAGTTAGTTGTAGCTGATGTGCTCAGCAGGGCCAGTTTGCAAAACACCACAAGTACCACTGAGGGAGAAGTGCAGATTTACACTGACTCTCTCAGAACACACTTACCAGTGTCAGAGACAAAATGGGCCAAAATAGCCAGAGAGACATGGAATGACAACAAGTTAAACACGGTGATGGCACAGAAACGTACCTGGATTTGTCAGGTTAGAAAAACCATATCAACACTTTAAAGGGGAACTAACGGTGTTTGGTGTCCTGTTAACAGGTGTCAGGATTGTCATACCTGTATCCATGAGAAAGCAGATGTTGAACCTAGTGCATGAAGGAGACATTTAGGCATAGAAAAATGCAAGAGACGTGCAAGAGAGACACTTTATTGGCCGAGTATGAACAGTGACATTGAGGCAAAGGTAAAATGCTGTGAGATTTGCCAACGTCACCAATACTAACAGCCGAAGGAGCCAATGAAGCCGCACAGCAAACCACAGGAACCATGGAGAAAAGTAGGAATGGACTTATTTCAGCTGAAGGGTAAAGATTACTTGATGATTGTTGACTATCATTCCAACTATTTTCTTTTATTTGGAAAAAAAAAAAAGGGGGAACTGTATTGATGGGTGATTTCCATTGACACAGGAAGTCTTATTCTGAAGGGCACCGGAAATAAAAGGGTTCTGACTACGCAACTCGGTGTGGTATGTTCACACCGAAAAACCATCCAAGTACTAACCAGGTCCCGCAGTGCTTAGCTTCTGAGATCTGATGGGTTCAGACTTACACAGAGTAGATCAGCTACATTTGCGTCCGCTTGTTAATTTTCTTAAACTATTTATACTCACGAGCAAATTTATTAGGCCCCGGGGAAGCACCACATCTCTTTGGAGGACACTTTAGTACAGCTCCCATAACTCTGACTCAACTGAGCAGTTGCGAGCGGAGACTCAGATGAGGACTATCACTTGTGTTGAGAGAACTGTGCATGATCCAGCATGCAGGTGCTGGAATGTTGAAGACCACCACAGCTGGAAAAGGCCAAAGGGACATGGACACTTCAGGTGGGGATGGACTGGTTGTCTGTCTGCATGGCTACCAGCCAGGACCCAAGACACTTCAGTGGTGGTGGTGTTGTGGATGTGCCAATGCAAGACACAACCACATGCTTCCAGACTTGACAGCAACATGGAGCGCAAATACTGGTGTTCCATGTGCAGATAATGTACTTTAGCTTAAACGTTTTTATTCTAATTACTCTAGTTTTATTTCGGTGCCATGCAGGACAATGTTGCCATAAACTGATGATCAATATTGTCAATCTTCACCTTTAATGACAAGCACTGATGTTGTCTAAACACAGAGCAACTATTCCTCAAAGGATCCCAGCAGGATCTCAGATGCAATTCCGTTGTACTTTTCCAATAAGGTCACACATTTCAAGTGCCAAGCTGTATGATGTGGAGTACGTCTAACATTTCTTGTCAGAAACTTATTTGCTGCTTCTGGCCCAGCAAATGAGTCACTTTGTGCATGCACCAGGTTGAGAAAACTCTGCATTATGTCATCACTCATACAAAAAAAATAAAAAAATCATTTACTGTACATGGAGCCAGGGATGTGATGGTATAATAGAAGAGGTCTCTTAAAAGAACTATGGGGCTGCTGTTTGTTGTGAACTTTATAACCTGATGTCGCTCTGCAGAAGGGCTGCAGATATTTTGTTCCGGTGCATCTTCACTTTTCTCACATTTTGTAATGTTTCAGCCTTATTCCAAAGTGGAGTAAATAAATTTTCCCCCTCAAACTCACAACACCCCATAATCACCACATGAAAAAAGTTTGGTTTTTTCTTTTGGTTAAAATTTTTTTTGAAAATGTATTTAAAAAAAAACAAACTAAAAAAAAAACAAAAAAACAAAAAAAAAACAAAGAAATCAGAATTTGCACAGAATTTTGAGGAAAAAAATGAATTTCATCCATTTTGGAATAAGGCTGTAACTGTAACATAACGTGCAAGAAGTGAAGCACTGAATACTTTCCGGGTGTACTGCATGTTTACTCATTTTGTTCAAGATCTCAAAAACCACATGCACTCAGACCAACACTTAAAGTGCATATCTCTGGTAAAAATGAGCTGACTATTCAAAATAGTGAATTTTGAAAATATTGGTGTATTGTGATTCATTTTTGAAGACATATCCCCGGAGATAAACATAAACGTGGAATTTAGCCCGGTTTCATCTGCTGTTTTTAAATGCTCAAATGTGATAGCCTGTGGTAAATGGTGATTTCATTGATGTTACATTGAGGACCTCCCCCCACAGCCATTTCGGACGGTCTATTGGAGCTGATGGAAAAAGGATTTTTTTTTTTTAACAGTTGGAATAAGGCGGTTTTCATGGTGCTTCATCACGAATATGTCAAAATGGTGAACAGCTGTGTTTTGAGAGGATGCAGCAGCACCACTCATGATGTTTATTATGTGCAGTTTTCCCAAGGATAAAATATTGAGAGGGAAGTAGCAGTGTTATTTTAATTTTTGTTTTTTTTAATGAGGAAATGGGCTTCAAGAAACAAATGTAAACAAGGATTCTATCCTTTCCATTAGTGTGGCCAGGAAGACTAACAAACTGTGCTGCCTGTCCTGAGACCAGCCATGTTTGTGGTTTGTCCCGGTGTTGCATTATGTCAAGCTAAGCTACGTGGGAAACCGGCAACTCTGGCAGAGGAATGACGCACACGGAGAGTTGGAGAGAAAGTGATGGTGGTTGGCAACAGTAGATAGCTGTTGTGATCTTAATGGGAGAGCCGTAAATGGCTGCGCACCAAAACTCCCCATCCATCCTGATGGAGCTTGAGAGGTGCTGCAAAGAGGAATGTGCAAAACTGCCCAAAAGACAGGTGCACCAAGGTTGTGGCATCATGTTCAAGAAAACTTGAGGCTGTGATTGCTGCCAAAGGTGCATCAAAAAACTTTTTCATACTGTCATTATGGGGTGTTGTGAGTAGAGTTTTGAGGGAAAAAAATTATTTTAGCCCATTTTTGAATAAGACTGTAACATAACATTGCAGATGTAACCTCAACTATATGTAAATGTGAAATGCAGATCAACAATTTTTGCACAATATGACCACTTTAAGCAGCTAAAACTTGACAGCTGTGATGGTGCTCTCAGTAGTCAATAAATCCTGATAATTATTTTGACAACATGCCAGAATGTTTACAGGAGAATCTTGATGAAAGTCAAAGTAATTAAAAAAAAAAAAAGACAAAAATCCTGAAGTAAGAAATTTAAAGAGATTAGAGGGATTCTTCAAAATCTGTACTAATCCTATGCAGAGTCACCTTGAGAACACTTTTTTATTTTCTTTTTTAACCAGTTTGATTTTTATTGTAAAATGAATATTGTTTGTTTTGGCTCCTTAGACAATTAAGTGATTTAAAGAAATTACAACTTTGTTTCTGGAAAACTGCGATGGCCATTGCTCCCAGTTTGACATTTTGAAAATTAATTAATAAAAAAACAAGACAAAAAATCTAATCTAATAAGGAGCAGCCCTGCTGCTTTGTTGGAAAGACTGAATTTAATGGGCCGCAGTTTATAATGGAGCAACAAATTTTAAATAGCCAAACCATTTTTCGACACCAATAAATCCTTTGACGCAGACTGTACCTTTAGGATTCAACTACTACCGACAAAAGCAGATAATCCAGAGGTGGACTGAGACACAAATGGAAACGCAGACCAAACACTGACCAATCTCATTAAAAACCTGTTCAACCCACAGGCAGCTTGGTGTTAATTTACAAAACCATGGAAATGCAGCCTCTATTTCCTTCACTGATCTGTTGAAAAAGACACCTCCAGCACTAAAATAATAACTTCCTGTTTGACACACGATGACTTGTTAGAGGTCACGTAGGCAGCTTTTCTGAGTGACAGCCATGACACCTCCTGGTGATTCATTAAGGTCTGCAACAATCATCCAACAAACACCAAAGGAGACATGAGAATGAGGGAGAAAAGACAAAAAACTGCCATAAAAAAAAACTGTTTTGAGCCTTTGCAGTAAAATGGCTTCAAGCCACAATTGAGCCTTTTCACTGCGAGAGCATGTTTTAACACACCGAGTTGCTGAAATATGATTGGCAAATGAACTACATTAAAAATTGCTATTGATAGTCAATTAATTTATGCATGAGATCAGAGCTACCTGCAACTCAAGCAACTCTGCTTGCTGAGAAAAGCTCCCGCGACATTTCTCAGGGTTCAGATGCTGCAAGAAGGACAGAAAGGGCCAGTAATCTTCAGGGGTGTACCTGCTTGTCCTTGTCCTTTGCTTTCCCACTGCCCGACACCCTCGATGAGGTCACATCACGGGGGATGACGGAGATTTGATGCAGTGGCATGTTCATCCCTGCAGGCTCGACCAGGGAGACTCACACACACACTTCCAGCGCTGCTGCCACAGTAGCGAGCATGATGGTCGAAACTGTGATGCCTCACCTGCACCACCCTGCAGAAGAAACACAGGACATTCAGAGAGCAACTGTGGCACAATTCTTTATTATATATAAAAATCACTGCAGCTGGAGGGATGAAGGAGTTTGACAGTAAGAAGAAATGAAGAGCTGCATTTTTAAATGCTGCACCTCTGGACTACACATTCCTAAAATCTAAAGAGTGAAGCAATTGTGTGCATGTGTGTGTGTGTACTGTTGTTATGGAGGGAAAACTACAAATGTTTGTGTTTTAACAAAGAACCAGATCCAACAAACGAGGCTGGGGTCAAATACATGTTTTGAAAAATATGTAAAGCAGACAGACTTTTGACACTGTAAATAAGATCAGGTGAAGCTCGTTTCGCAGAAACAGTCTCAAACAGGAGATGGCTTAGCTTGCTACTGGCTTACATTCAGTGTTGGTAGAGCAAACAGCCACACAAACCATGTCTGAATTTTGTTAGAAATGATGGCAGTGTGCAACAGCACAGAAATAAAAACTGGCCTTCAGAGTGGGCGGCGTGAAGAAGAAACCACTAAATGCCTTTTGTATAAACCTGTCTTACACCGTGGTAGACTTGTTACAAGTCCTGGAACACATGTCTGAATGCTGCTTTTTTTTTTTTTTTTACTTATCACAGAACAGGATAGTCAATAGCCTGCACAAGTCAAGCAACAGATATATTTTAATATTCACAATTTCTCTTCATTAAAACAGCAGGATAATAAGAGATTAATTGTGTTTGCATGGTTGAGGTCGATCACGTTGTGATTTGCCATCATATGCATGCACAGTCATTAGCGTGTGCAAAAGCGTGCAAACAGCAATCACACTGCAAGTAATCCTGCCCTCAGAAGAATCACTTCAAGGTGTGCACAAGCATTTAATAGCCTCTTGTACTACTTGGCTTTAAATATTTCCACAAATTTTATATTTTAATGAGCATGACACCAATGGATACAGGCACTATTTTTTTTTAAAGTCATAATCTTTATTGTATCCCCAAATTCAATGAAGGAACAGTCACTCTTTGTTTTTCCCACATTATGAGCGCATAGTGGAGTTAATTATTTTTAAGTGAGTGATAAAACAATGCAGTGATTCATCTATTTCAGCAGGCATTCAGCCTCACGAATTCAGCAGTGTGCGTGTGGGTCCCTGTTGTTCTATCGCAGACACACAACACTGTTTTTCAAGTGCAGCATTTTAACTGCGGTTAAGGCGGCCATCTGCACCACCACCAACAGCAATTAAACATCAACCCCTTCTTGCCGCAAGGCTGCGTGCATGTATGCATTTGCACGCGTGACCATATGCCAAGCAAGCCGCCTCAAGATCAACGGGATGAAAATGACAGGATTAACAAACCAAAAAAGCACGGAGGCAGATGTGAGGTCAGTGAGATGTCAGTAATCACAAACAAGCAATGCTGGTGGGGGAAGGGGTATGGTATGTTTTGCAAATTAGAGCCCGATCAATATCTATTTTTGGAGGCCGATACCAACAGGAAGAAGTAAAAAATGAATAGATAAAAATAAGTTAAGATATAGCTATACACGATATTTTCCATCAGTCGTGTTCTGTTTTTTCTTAACTAGTTTTTTTCTTAAACTAGTATGGGAGGTCCTGTGGATTACACTCTGGTGTGGCTTACATTATGTCCTGAAAAATCACATTTGTTATTAACAACAATATTGACTCTTTATACAGGAATCAAAGCACTAAACAAAATAAACTAAGTCAATAATAAAAAGTGCACAACAACAATGTAGAAAAATCCAATTGAAAGGACTGATAATACAGGGGGGAAAAATGGTCTGACAACGTCAATAGCGACCCAGAGTCACCGTCACAACATGGAAGATCAATTTAAAACAGCCTAATCGTATTTTAGAAAATGAGCCATCTGCAGTGCTTCTGTTTATCCATTTTCACTTGAAAGCAGCTGCAGTACTTAATGACACATTTAGACTTAAACAGTATTATCTTTTATTAAAATAAACACAATGCAAGTCTCACAGAACACTGTGGGATTAAGCGAATTCTCTAAAAATGCAGCTGGAAATATTAATTACTTACACAATGTTCTCTCAGTTGGAAATATTGTGAAGACAATAAAAGTTGTGGATGGTTTATCGTGACTGGGAGAATATTCCAGGGCCACAGACCATCTGGGTAAGGGCGTGGGTTCCAGCAACTTCCTTTGTGGATGATGAAATGTTGACCAACCTTGACTTTGGTGGACAATACCAGGATCATTGTGGAATCAATGAATATCATGATTGAAGCACTTGAAGCACACAAGCTGAGCTAGGAGTCAGCAGATCTGGGTTTGCAATTGTTCTGGATCAAGACTAATGCCGTGTTCACACCGGACGCCACAAATTCGCATCCCTTGCCTGGCGATGGATGCGCCATCATCGCCCGGTGTGTTGCTCTGCCTTAGCCACGTTCACACCGGACGCCACAAATTCGCATCCCTTGCCTGGCGATGGATGCGCCATCATCGCCCGGTGTGTTGCTCTGCCTTAGCCGCGTTCACACCGGACGCCACAAATTCGCATCCCTTGCCTGGCGATGGATGCGCCATCATCACCTGGTGTGTTGCTCTGCCTTAGCCGTGTTCACACAGGACGCCACAAATTCATCATTTGCTACTGGAGCTGCGTCTGGATAACGACCGTTTTCAGCGGTACTTCCGCCTCTCCAGGACCCAGTTTGAGGACCTCCTGTCCCGTTCGCGCACGCACATGTGAACAAAGAAAAAAAAAATTGGCTGCTGCTGCAGTTCCTCGCTCTCCCCTCCAACTCTGTCATAATTGTGTTATAAGCCAGTCACCATTTGTTTTATTATACATCTGTGTAGTTAATTTAATTATTTTCACAGACAATTTGTTCGCACGCGCACATGTGAACAAAAAAAAAAAGAAAAACTGGCTGCTGCTGAAGTTCATCACTCTCCCCTCAAACTGTGTTAAATAAATAAAGGGCAAAAGGGACATAAGTCCTGCTCACAGGCTGATTGCCAGAGACAGGACATGTCCACAACAAGTATAACTCCAGACATCTCCACGTCACTACATATCCAGTCCCTGATTGGTCATCGCAGCGCAACAAGACGAAAAAGTTCAGATTTTTCAACTTGTGGAAGAGGGCGATGCAACGTGATGCAATATTGCGCCACAAATGCATCAATCCCTCAAAATCGCTTGATTCGCATTGCTTTATTCGTGCCCATCGCGTCGCACTGCGTGGTTTGGACTTGTGGCACCACAACGCATCCTTGCATAGGGATTACATGGCAACATCTCGCTGCCGTCACTTGCGTGGCGTTCGGTGTGAACGCAGCATAAGATCCAGGCTTTCAATGACTTCCTGTATTCAGCCATCAGCAGTGTGTCTGTTTGTGGTGGCAGTGATTCAGTGTTACCACTACAGTGGCATTTCTGTTTCTGGGAGCTTTGCCTATGAAATTGAGAGATGCTCACGGTTCGAGCTTATGGAGTCATGAGGTTGCTGGATAGAGGTGTTGAATGATGCCAGTATATCTGCAGGAGAAGTCTTCAGGGTCCTGGCGTTTCCACTTTTTCTGTATGACTGCAAGACACTGACTATAACCACTGACTTAAGGAAACAACTTGATGTTTTTGGTATTAGATCTAAATGGAGAATTAATGGATGCCACTGAAATTGCTTCATATAAAATCAACAGTTACTTGAGAAGACTAAGATGAAGTGCACCACCAGTATTATGAAGAAACATCAGCTACGACACTGCGGCCGTGTGGTGCACACATTCCAAAGTGCTGGTGCATCAGGGCTGAGGACCCCCAACAAATAGAAAAGACCAAGACGACACCCACATATCACCTGGCTATGGCAGCTAGATGAATACTTTTTGGAGATATGGATGACCGTGTGGTTGCCAATCACAACCCGCATAGAGTAGTGGATGTTACCATGCACGGCACCAGCATCCAATCCTAATCAGGTTGGCTGTCTGACAAAGTTAGGGTCAAGGAGACTGCATCTTGCTTTATCAACAGTTTTTAAGTAATGCAAGCCTGCCTCAAGGAAAATATAGTACTAGATATAAATGACATCGTTACGATGAAGGCTGCCATGGCTGAAAATTTCATAAAGTACACTTTCAAACGGGGAAAATTGCAGGACAAAGCCAAAGGCTGCGGTGGACAGCTCATGATTTCTACTTTGTTACTGCAGGCGCTACATGAAACATGTAAAACTATTGTTAACTTATTTTGTGGTAGAATTTAACTAGTGTTCAGTTAATTTCTTATTGTACTGGGTAGAACAAAATTCATTCTTTGCATTTAACCCATCCAAAACACCAGTTAAACAAAAGCCAATCACTCAGAAAGGTCCGGTATGCAGGAAACAACTGCAGATGCTGCCTTGGTCCAAGGCTGTAGCACGAGCATGTGTCTCAGGTGCACGCTGTGATACTGAGCAGAAACTCAAGTGCCTGGTGTATTACAATAGAAGAGTCTCAACATCACAGCAGTGGCAATAATTTTGAATGCAAACATTATCTAACAAACACAACTTTATTTATGCCATTTAAAATTTACTAAAAAACAGACTTAAACATCAACATTTTTTTGTCAAGAAGCTGTCATTACATTTCCATTTCCTCATGCATGTGTGACAAAGCACAATGAACGACAGCAACTCTAAACAATCAGGACTGACAGACAGATAACTACAGCCTCGACTAAAACAGAGCAGATCCTGACCACGGCTTTAATAAGACAGCAGGAAGGCAAACATTATGCCAACACTGTCACCTCCTTTTAACTTAATTTATTCTGCAGCATGACAAATTAACTCAGCACTGCACTGTGGAACAACTGTGTGGCTGTGAAAAACGCTCAGATGGGTAGCTCACTGATGAGTGACAGTTCTCTCACCATTTTCTCTCATTCTGAAATATTACAGTGGATTTGTTGTTTGTTTTTAAAAACACAAACGTGCTGCAGACAATATTGGCAAACATTTAACAAAGGTCTAGTGGTAATACAGGACACAGTAGCACTGGAGACCAGAGAATTTAAAATTCTGATAAAACTATGACACTGTTTGGAACTGCCAATCGACAGTTATGTTCCCTACACTGACCTTTGGCCAACTTTGCTGATACATAGCACGTTTTATATATATATATATATATATATATATATATATATATATATATATATATATATATATATATATATATATATATATATATATATATATATATATATATATATATATATATATATATATATATATATATATATATATATATATATATACATACATACATACATACACACACACACACACACACACACACACACACATATATATATACATATACAACCCCTGGCAAAAAGTATGGAATCATCGGCCTCAGAGGATGTTCATTCAGTTGTTTAATTTTGTAGAAAAAAACAGATCACAGACATGACACAAAACTAAAGTCATTTCAAATGGCAACTTTCTGGCTTTAAGAAACACTATAAGAAATCAAGAAAAAAAGATTGTGGCAGTCAGTAACGGTTACTTTTTTAGACCAAGCAGAGGAAAAAAATATGGAATCTCTCAATTCTGAGGAAAAAATTATGGAATCACCCTGTAAATTTTCATCCCCAAATTAACACCTGCATCAAATCAGATCTGCTCGTTGACACTGACCCTATGCCATGACATTGACCCTATGTGACTTTTTGCAAGGAATGTTTTTGCAGTTTTTGCTCTATGGCAAGATGCATTATCATCTTGAAAAATGATTTCATCATCCCCAAACATCCTTTCAATTGTCCAAAATATCAACATAAACTTGTGCATTTATTGATGATGTAATGACAGCCATCTCCCCAGTGCCTTTACCTGACATGCAGCCCCATATCATCAATGACTGTGGAAATTTACATGTTCTCTTCAGGCAGTCATCTTTATAAATCTCATTGGAAAGGCACCAAACAAACGTTCCAGCATCATCACCTTGCTCAATGCAGATTCGAGATTCATCACTGAATATGACTTTCATCCAGCTTTGATGTCTTCCTTGGTCTACCAGTATTTTTGCCTTTAACAACCTTCCCATGTTTGTATTTGGTCCAGAGTTTAGACACAGCTGACTGTGAACAACCAACATCTTTTGCAACATTGCGTGATGATTTACTCTCTTTTAAGAGTTTGATAATCCTCTCCTTTGTTTCAATTGACATCTCTCGTGTTGGAGCCATGATTCATGTCAGTCCACTTGGTGCAACAGCTCTCCAAGGTGTGTTCACTCCTTTTTAGATGCAGACTAACGAGCAGATCTGATATGATGCAGGTGTTAGTTTTGGGGATGAAAATTTACAGGGTGATTCCATAATTTTTTCCTCAGAATTGAGTGATTCCATATTTTTTTCCTCTGCTTGGTCTAAAAAAGTAACCGTTACTGACTGCCACAATCTTTTTTCTTGATTTCTTATAGTGTTTCTTAAAGCCAGAAAGTTGCCATTTGAAATGACTTTAGTTTTGTGTCATGTCTGTGATCTGCTTTTTTTCTACAAAATTAAACAACTGAATGAACATCCTCCGAGGCCGGTGATTCCATAATTTTTGCCAGGGGTTGTATATATATATATATATACACACATATATATACATATATATATATATACACATATATATATACACACATATATATACACACATATATATACACACATATATATATACACACATATATATACACACATATATATATACACATATATACACATATATACACATATATATACACATATATACACATATATACATACACATATACATACACATATATACATACACATATATATACACACATATATACACATATATATACACATATATATACATATATATATACACATATATATACATATATATATACACATATATATACATATATGTACACACACACACACACACACACACACACACACACACACACACACACACACACACACACACACACACAAAGAAAGAAAGATTTGACAGCCAGTCCAAAATAAATAAAACAGTGGTTGTTAGAGTGAGTATGCGGGCAATGCACCGTTTTGTTTTTTAATTCTTGGTTGAATATGATCAAGACAATAAGGAAAACCTTGTAGATGACGGTGTAGATGAAAAGAAAGCTCCATTTGTACAACATCTTTTACACAAGATAAGCCAGTCAGGACAACAATTAAAATTCTACATCTTTAGCACGTCCTAAAATGTGGTACGACAAGAACTAATTCTTTTTCATTTAGGTCATGTATTTACATAAGACATTTTTAAAAATTATAGTTAAAAAAGTGATTTTTACCCGAGGCCATCCAATTTGGTCATCGCTGAGTATATTCGGACAATACAGGTGAAGCACCAGCGACACAAACATGTAGTCAAACACAGGTCTACATATTGTTAGACCAGCTGTCAGACCATCCCACTAAGCCTACCTGCTCTGCTTTTGTTGAACTCTGAAACTGCACTGATGTAAACATTGTGATTTTATTTAGAATAACTCAAACATTAAAAGAAAAAACCCTTCAGATCATGTATACTTTGCATATTCTTTTAGGATTAATGAAACTAAACTCAATCTGTCAGTCAAACTGTCAGAATGTACTTTGGATGTGAGACTTGAACACTCCAACTTTGGGCAGAAAGCCCATTAAAGTGTTCAATGACAATATGAAAAAAGATACAAAAAAGCCATTTTCTCTCCAGTCATATGGCCACTGTGGTTAAAATCTAACCCTTTGGCAAAGCTGCTGCTCCCAGGTGAGTTTGAGACACTGGAGAGACTGAAGCGAGATAAAATGGCACATAACGTCTGATTCCAAGAATGTGTCCACCTAAGAAGAATAACTACCACACTGCTCCAAGTAGGTTGTAAAGACTCAGCTGGAGGGAAGTCTGGATCACAAAGGTCCACATGAGGACAAGGCCAGCAAAATATTACTGCAGATTCCAATATTCTACTCCAGACCTTTTATTTTAATGAAAGACAATTTTGCCCTTCTCCCCAGCTCCCTGTCAGGTAAATCACAGTGCTGTCTCCACTGCGTTCTGCTCACTGGAGCTCTGCTGTTATTCAGTTTGCCAAGAGGCCCTACTCTGTCCCAGCTGTCAGATCAGACCTGAGATATGGCTATGAGCCTGATCTACAGCTCTAATGTGCAACCAGGCAGAAAAATGTGGCCATGTATCAATCAATCCCAGCATTACTCCACGACAGCTGTAGTTTATATTTAAAGAGGAGCCTTCTGGGATCACAGAGTTAGAGAGGAGTGCCACAGCCCAATTCTGGTTCTAAAACACTTGATTAAAGTGTGATATACTTTTTCATGAGGATTTATACCAATCATCTCCATAAAAATTCAGAATTTTTAAATTACTTGCAGAAAAATTGATGAATCCCTACAAGCTCATTTATTTTTTTGTAAACAAAATGCATCAATTCCAAGAGTAGTGAGTCTAAAAACAACAACAAAAAAAGATTAGCCAATCCAGCTATTAAAATATTAAATATATTATCACACAGAAACTGTTAGATTCCTTCAAAATTTTCCAATTCAGCTTTAGTTGATGTACTTCTTAAAGTTGTGACCAAATGTTTAAAAGTTGTTTTGAAAACAAACTAAAACTTGACCTGCTAACACTTGATTTAAAAAACAAAACAAAATGTGGTGAACGTTGCTGCAGGTTGGATTAAAAGTAGTGAGTGAAGCGCATCAGCAACATGTCTGGATGTGGGTAAAGTGGTGAACTTGTTGACTTACTGAAGCAGTGACATTGATGTCTCTGGGACCCGGTCTATCAGGTGAAGAGATGCTTGGGGAGATCTTCTCTTATTATGAAGTCACAGGGCAGAGGCGCTCGGCGATTGTGAGACCTGGTCAGTAACCAGTCACCAAAGACAATGACTTAATTCTAGTTCTTTCCAGAGAATGCTTTGGTATCACCGTGACCCAGATGATGTATACTACTTGCAATGTGACGGAACATTAGTTACAACAGTATGAGCACGATCCAGAGCACAGGTACCTTAGCGCTGATGACACAGACAAGTAGAAAAGGGCAAGGGGACAACCTGTCATCTCCTGAGTGAGGAAGAAAGATGGTTACTTTCAGGAGGTGGTCTGCCTGGGTGGTTGCAAACCAGGACCAGGGCAGTTCTGTAGTGTGGTAGGTGCAACCCAGTCTCACGAAATGTCGTGATTCAGCAGCATGAAATATACATTAATCTATAGGTTTGTGATATTGTCAAGAAAAATGCAAAATGTTCGTAATGGGAGCACAAATTTATTCTAATACATTCCATGACGGCTGCACAAAATTAACGCGAAGCAGAGGGGTTGAGGAGTTATGGTTAGGGTTAAGGGAAGGAGTAGGGTTAGGTTATGGTTAAGGTTGGGGATAGGGTTAGTAATAGTGAGTTAAAAAAAAAAACCCTGTCATGAAAAAGAAAACGTGACACTGGGCTGGGTAGGCGTGATACATGACACCAGTGCATGTTCCTAGACCCGACAAAATTCTCAACGGGTATGTCCAAATGAGCAGTCATGTTTATTGGAATGCCTAAGGAGCAGCTTGCACAAGCACAATATAGATTATTATCTGTAGAGTTTTACATTAACACTTATTTTTTAAAATAATAATAATCCACACTCATTTAGCAGATTATTTTTCAGAAACAGAATTTCTTGCCCTGGTTGCTACACTTTAAAGAGTTTAAATGCTTCTTTGAGGCAAAAAACGTGCTGCTTGTATGATGGACTGGTTCCTCTGCTGAATAAGGTTCCAGTATTAATTCTTTCGTCCCACAGATGTATCGCCGTGAGGGTGTCTGCGGCTGGACTGAACCCTGCCAGGAACGTCAGACTAATGTTCAACACATGAAAAGCGTTATTGATAAAGCGAGACGTGCTACATGAAAGTGGAACACACAGGAAGCTAAAACTGAACACTGGATTAACAATTTAATAGTCACCGACATTGTAGAATTTTAAGCGCATGTGCACAGGCACACCCACGCATAAGTGTGTGGTGCTGTGAGCATGAACAGTGGTGATTACTCTCAAACTTGCATAATGTCATAGGAATACATTATCATAATGCTTTTAGGCTCATTGTCATTTTAAACATAATGCCATTTATAAGCACCAGTGAGGTCTGAATATTACTCTGGATTCTTTCCTGCCTGCTAAATGTCACCATGTCCATTTACATATATCCAGGATTAATCAAAAGCAGCTATAATCTAGGTTCACTGCATTCATAATACCTCCATCTCATTTGGCTGGATTTGAATGACAGTGCAGCATCCAAAATGAGATTCAAATGCATATCTGAGATGAGGCACATCATGCATCTTAACACAGCAACAAAATCTCTAAAAAATAAAATTATCTTCACTTCATGCGCATGCCAGTGAAGGAAGATTGAAACAAGCAGTATAATGCAAAATAACTGACGTGCTGGGATGCACCAACAATGGTGGTCTGAACCTTTCTTTGGTATAAGTCTTAAGCCCTGATGAGCTGCTTGTGGATTTGTCAGAAATTTCCGTGATTATTTGAATAATGGCCCACGTATATGATGTTCTTCTGAAGGAATTGCTGGAAACAGATGTTAAAAAAAAGGCTACAAAGGCTTTCTCAGAGTGGAACCTGCTCTGTTGCAGGTAGCCTGTCTTGTCCTCATAGTCGCCAGGTGCTTGGATAAAGTGTGGGGCTACACAAATCGCCCCACGCCATTTTTGGTAAATTTTGAACTTCTTGAAATTATCACCACGCTCAGAGATGAGCCTCGTTAGCTCAATAATCTGCCTCTAAGAGCCAATATTCTCCCACGTTTCTTAAATAACTCCACTCGTACAAAAAAAAGAAAAAAAAACACGCTATGTGGCTCATTATTATCATTTATTATTCAGTGTGACCAAGACTTTAGATTTAAAGCCCCAGATTGTAGGATTTAGTGTCATCTAGTGGTGAGGTTGCAGATTGCATTTTGCTGTCATCGGTCAGTTTTGTTTCTTTTCCCATTTTCCCTTCTTTGTGATGTGGATTCATGCACTCTTGCCTTCTCTAGTGATAATGAATATGTATAAATAACCATTTTATAAAAATGATTGTTCTCAAACTTGCTACATGAGCAACCCATAGAAAGCATACAGGGTAGCATCCACTGACTTATTTTTTCTTCAGTCTTCTGGCCATGCTGCAAAATGCAAATGGAAGAGTAGGTTTGTCCCTCTTGGGTTACTGTATCAACACAGTGCTGCAACATGGCGGCTGCCAACAGGGGGCCTGCTTGCATGTATATATTAAGGACTTATTCTAAGATCATGAAGACACAATGATTCGTTGTTGCAGGTAAGATAATACATTACTGAACACATGATTATGCACTGAAGCTTTAAAAATAATTCTTCTGCCTGCAAATTTCATTCCACAGTAGATCATCTTTGCCCTGCAATCACACAAGTGAGTTATTCCGAATTTAGTTCTGTTCAGTTTTCTATCTGCATCAGATGCTCAAAGCGCTTTACAATTATACCTCACATTCACCCATTCACACACTGATGTCAGGGTGCTGCCATGCAAGGTACTCACTACACACCAGGAGCAACATGCGGATTAAGGACCTTGCCCAAGGGCCCTTAGTGATTTTCAGGTCAGGGGGGTTTGAACTGATGATCCTCTGGACCATCACCTCCCCTCCTATTCATCCCCTATTCACCTCTCCCTCCCATCTTAATTTAGACATCATTCCTACAATAAATCTTTGAAGAATTCCCTGGCCTCGTGTAGTGAACACAGACATGCCGATCACTAAAATACCAAAAACATCCATCAATCACTGGACTGCCTTCAAGCTTTATCACTATTGATTTCATAGCAAACACCAAAGAGCGTTTTTCATTTATTCCATCTCAGGTTTTATATACAAAGCCTAGAAAAAGGCTGTTCTTGTATAGTTCTTCAGTTTCCAAACATACTGAAACTGAAAGAAACAAAAAAAAGCCTTTAAAAATGCCTGCATCTGGCAACATTTAAAAATTTCACTTCCAACATGAGATGAACAGTCATTCATCTTTATTTATTTTACAAAATTTCACCTTACTGCCCCCTCATTATTGGGTATGCTCAATGTTTCTACTTCCTAAGGCCATTACTGCATTTATGTGTCTTGCACAGCTTTGTCTGAAAAACTGACAGCTGATTCTACTTAAAGGGGAAAGCCCAACATTTTAAAACTTGGGCTCCATTTTTAAATTTAACTTTTTTTTTTCTTTTTTTTTTAAATGGGGGGGGCTCAAATAAAATAAATTTAATTGGCCCAGGCTTGATTTTGAACCCAAACTCCACTGCAGACTAACCAGCTATATAATGTCCTTGAACAGGACAATCTGAAAACACATAAAACTGCTCCTTGTCACCACTGAACAGGTGAAAACTGATGGCCGCTACAGAAGTAAAAGTGCGAGTAACCTTTTAAAAACAACTAATTCTACAGTTAGCCGCTTCCTTTAGCCTGGTAGCCATTGGCCGCCGCGTCCAATTACAAGTTGGATGCTGATGACTCATTCTGTAAGTCACAGCCCCTCAGAGTTTCCCTTAAAAAGAACTTTCATGTTTTATGAAAAACTCTGCTCAACATCCTCATTTTAAAAATTGTACACAAGATGAATGCTGAAAGCTAAACAATAAATAAACACTGTTTCTTTGAGATAAGGAAGGAACAGCTCCAAGAAAAAGCATGACTAACTAAACACGAGTCAAGCTGTGTCAAGCTGTGCCAAACCAGCCAACTGGCTGGATGAACCAGTGAAATCTTTTGTGAAAATGGGAATAAAATAAGTGTTCTGCATGTTTTGTAATATTGCGAACATTTCACAACGTAGTGCAGTGATTGCATCCTGGTATTTGTAAAATTGACCTCTGGTTGGAAAAATAAATAAAATCTTATAAAACCACAGTGTTGTTAGAAGAGGGTCAGAGTCCAACAGTGCAGAACCGAGGAATGAGGAAAAGTGGCTCAAGGCCAAGCAACTTCTTAAGTCTACTCTTCCACAAGCCCTCCTATAAACCTACAGCATGTCGAGTGTAGAGGTGTTTATACGCAGAATTAGAATATGGCATTCATAACCATCTTTATTAATGTATAATTACTTGCATGCATTAATAACATGCTGCACCACTCTGTTGATCTAGTAAACCAAAACAAACTTACTTACTCAATCTTTCACATTCTAAATAAATAAATAAGAGAAATCAGTGGTTTCTCCTCCATAAACTGCCTACTGTTCGCTAGGGTTGGCATGATACTTGAATTTCAAACTCTATACAGATACCCAGGAAAATACTCTAGACCAGGGTGGGCAACTTGTTCCAGAAAGGGCGAAGAGGGTGCAGGTTTTCTTTGCAGCCACTGTCTCCACCAGGTGATTTCACTGATTAATATCACTTTGAGCAGAAGGAATCAGTTAATTAGTACATGATTAACGATTAGTACTTTCTATGCTACCAATGAAAAGGACAGTAGTCAGTCGGAACATGTCTGCAGCAGTGTTAAGACTGGAGGAAGCGAACAACACTGCACTGATGTATCTATTCTGTTGCAAATGGATATCTAATCAGATACTAATTTGTAGCATTGACCAGTATGAGAGTATCGATTTCTTTGACAACCCTACTTGCTAGTGCAGGCTACCAAGTGTGAGAACCCTCATTTTTGTGAAACAGACGATCATACATATTGCTTATTACAAGAGAAAACAAGGGAGCATGAATTCCAATCACCAAAGAAGCGAAAACATGAAAGGAAAACAAAATCATGACCCCCCCCCCGCCATCATAATGCAATCTGCAACCTTGAAGTTAGATGACACAAAAACCAAGCTACACGTTTTTGACTTCTATGCAACAGAAACCCAGACTGGAGTCCACCCTAGAGGTGGTGTCCCACAATCCAAGAATGATTAAAGACAAGGTGATTAAGCAGGTGAAAACTTTTAAATATTTGGGTATTCAGATAGACGGTAGTTTAAGATGGAGCTCCCACGTGGACATCTTATGTGGGAGGCTGGCCCAGAAGCTGTATTTTCTTTGCCAACTCAGACCGTTTGGTGTGAGAACTCCCATCATGCTGATATTCTACTCTGCTATGGTGGAAAGTAGCATCAGGTACGGCACAGCAGCATGGCATGGCACTCTCACTCTACAGTTAAAAATCAAAAATTGTGTACACGGTGAAAACAGATATGAAATTGATTTGCATAAAAGATTACCCTTCCCTTCAGACCACCTATGAGGATTCTGTAAATAAGCTGGCACACAAGATCTAACTCTTCACACATTCTGTTCTCCGAGTACGAGCAACTGTAAAACTACCCATCTCAAAGGGCAAATCTCCAATCATCAGCATCTTTTAAAGAATAATATACCAGATTATGAATCATTACTTCCAGCTCTTTGACTTGTGAGTCCTGATGTAGCTGATAAAGATAATTAGCCATACAGCATCTGAAAAATGCACAGAGATTCAGAGCTATTTTTAGCTATAAAAGTGACATAACCCCAGGTGCTGACTGCTGGCTGTCTGAAGGTCACTGCACCTGTGTCCACTTCATGACATACACCAGTACACACAGTCAATCTGGGCTGCTTTTTGTCTCCAAATGTAATATGGCTTTAATTTGCAATCAAATCAAATTCTTGCATTTTGCGATCAGAAAATGGCCGTCTCCGCCTCTTTGGAACCTGCGGTATATTCAGGGCTGTGAAATGAAAATTGTGAAATCCGAGGAAAATTCGCAGGGGGTCTGGGGGCACAGCCCCCAGGAGCCGGGGTCGAGGGCCTTGTGGGGCCCCAGAAACCAAATTAAATTTTTATCTACTGATACATTTTCAACATCTCCTGGAAGAACAAATCTCAAAATTAGTTCATATTTAAATGATCCTAGATTCAACCTTTCATTTGATCCGTCAATGATCATGTTGAAGTAACAGAATATGACGTGGAAGTAGAACCTGGTATGATTTTCCTTTTAACTGTAAACCAAATTATGCATTAACTCAGAACAATTAAACTACATGAAATTCATGATGACTGAAAAGACTGTTAAACCATGTCAAAAACCCCAGCTAAAGCTTGCAGAATATTTTAAAAATCATGGTAAAATATCAATAACATACCTTACAGTAAAAAAAAAGCCACACATTCTTGTGTAAATTCCTGTAAATATACTCAAAGCCACAGTGTCTTTTTTCCCATGAGAAAAGTCTACATTAATAAAAACTAATTTACATTGTTGTGCAAATTCATGTAGCCTAATTTCATTCAAAGCCACAATGTCTTTTTTCAATGAAAGAAAGTCTAGATTAATGAAAGAAAAAAGGCACATAATCTTTTCTGAAATCCTGTTTGAACAGCACAATGTTTATTTTCCAGAGAGAGAAAAAAAATTCTTACCAGTTCGCTTTCCCTGTTTGTCTTTCAGGTGTGTTGATGAAGCCAGCAACCATTCCACGGATTCTTGTCCTTATCACACTTTTTCAAACCGTATTTCTCGTCATCTTCGCTCTGTCTGATGCCGCTCCGTGACACAGACATGCTGCAAAATTCTTCTTTTAAAAACTTGAAAGTTCTAAAAGTCTGCGATGTCCACATGCTACGTTTAGCTAAGCTTCACACAGGAGCCACACAGTGTCACCGCAGCAACCGACCAGTCCCGCTTTACGACAACTGTCGCAACAGCCAGGCTTTGAGTGGCGTTTATTCTCCGAGGAAACTGATATGTATCTGTAACACACAGATCAGTGTTCGCGGACTTAGAAAACTTGTATGATGTCGTAAAAAAAAAAAAACACTACTTTGCGATAAGCATTTTAAAAACTCAGTAACGATCACGATTAAAGAGTACAATACTAACAACCCCCCCATGATGAAATCCGCGGAATTCCACAGATCCGCGGAGTTTTCACAGCCCTGTATATTCAGAAAAAAACATCACATACATCTCATTAAGACTGAACAATAATGATTACATATCAAAGTGGTGTCCGATTTCACTGCTCCTGTGTTCACACACAGAGCTGTCAAAATCCACAAAAAGCACTACTTTCACACTGTAAAAAATTTCATTTTCCCCCCCATTCATTTCAAAGGTGGGACCTGAGATGATGTCACCAAAGTTCATTTTCCTCACAGCTTGAGATTTCAGAGCATTTATCAGAAACCTCAAGCTTAATTCCTCTTGGCATATAGCACCAAAAATATAATGAAATACATCAACATTTTCATAATTATTTATTTAGAATAGTCAGCTCATTGGACATTGTATTTTCTATTGGTACGCACTTTTAAGCTCTCATTCATCCAGGCATCCATCACACTACTGAAGGAAAAAGGCATCTAGATAGTCTCTACTTACTTGCCACTTAAACATTTGCACTTATTTGGACACTGGTTTTTAATGTAATTATTTTTATAAGATTGAGAATTTTGTAGACATTATCTTTTACTCTGTTTTAACGTTTTATATTTTGGTTTTAATCTGTCTTTTATTTTGTGATTTTATGAACACTGGATCTGTATTTTTGCACCATCCATCACTTCTCTGCAGCATGTCACACTTATGCCCAAGAAACATTTCCCTGAAAGTATATTTGATTTGAGTCTGTGTGGAAAGACAGCACCTCTCAAAATGGAGAGCAGGAGCTGTATGGCATCAGATCAGTGACAAAAACCCCACTCGCGTAAAAAAGGTGCTTGCGTGCAAATTATCTCTGCGCGCAGAGATAATTTGATTTCTACTTCACACGAGCAGAAGTCAAGTTCAAGCAGGCGGGGGGAGCGCTGGTCCTTGTGCGCAGCACCTTTGCGCGCACACGCAGAGATAACTGGCACATGCAGAGTGATAATTTGCGCACGTGGAGTGATTGTTTGCGCATGCGCAGTTAATATCTACACGTGAATGCATTTTTTATGCGAGTGGGGTTTTGTCACTGATCTGACGCCATACAGCTCCTTTACATTTAAAGCAACAAGCGCAGAAATGGTTTGTCTCATAGACCTGAAATGTTTCTTAGAGGAGGCACCACCTCAGTGCCTGTAAGACAGTTTGATCAATATTATCTCCGTGCAAAAAGTATGTGACGTGATCTTTAAACTGGCCTATAAAAGCGAATGGATGTCTTATTGCAAACACAGGATCAAACAACATGGTATACAGCGCAGCAAAGTTTGTGAAATGGAAAAAGAATCAGGGCCCAGTTTCATAAAGCAGTCTAATCTTTTAGTCTACTAAACTTGCTTAGTTGACTACGGTTAGTCGGCCAACATTATGACTCTCTAATCTCTGTTTCACATCGACGGCTAAACTTGTAGATTAGCCGTCTTACGTTAGGTGATGATTTTTACAGTCATACCGGCTTTGTGAGTGCTGTTGCCAAGCAACGCCTCCAATGCGTGACAGTTTTGTTTCCTTCCAGTTTGGTCCATCTGCTACAAATATGGCAAAGTCCACCTTAGCAGAGGAGAAGCGCTTCTGGCCTTGGCGTCCGGAAACATCTCCAATGGATTTTTCCGGTCCCGGAACACCCACTCCTGCCGCAAGTCTCTTCTTCCTTATTCCTCCATCAAGTGGTGGTACATGATAGCTGCCTTTTTTGAGATAAGATACTTAAGTTTTGTCAACTAAAATAAGATTAACCTCCTCTGTACCAGGCTAAATACTTTAGTCGGGTAATGCAAAACTTTAGCCGATTAAGCACTTTGTGCAGCAATTAATATCAAAAATTAGTTAAGTAAGTGAGTTTAGTCCACTAGAAAAAATTTGACCGAAACCGAGCCCAGAAGTCGAAGGGTGTGTGTGGGTTTGTGTGTGTGTGTGTGGGGGGGTGTCCTGTCATTCCCTACTATCCCTCTCTGACAGCCCCTGTGATAGCAGAAATCGGAACTGGTAAAGGCCAAATAAATAAATCAATAAGTCACATTAACGCATGGCTGCCTCAAAGAGAGGCTGATAAGACTTCTGACAGGACTCAGTGTTTGGGTGTTGGGAAGAGGAAAAAATAAATAAATAAAGTGTGCATACATGCCAGGTGAGCACAGGTTTCACTTGAAGAACAGAATAAAATATCTGGAGAGCAAAAGCAAAAATATCAGCGCAGTCACACAAACATACAACCAGAAAGCAGCTTCTATAAATCTCTCTGCTGATGTGATCTGCACAGTCTTCACAATTTGAATAAAATTAAAGTCAACAACTCTCACATCAAATGTATAAAAACAGTATTTATTTTATCAGAACCAGAATAACAGTGTCAGATAGGCAATCAGTTTAAGATCATCCGTACCAATGTAAACATACACGTACTTACAAACTGAAAAATTAGGTGAACATCTGACACCTCAAGTGACAATGAGCAAAATATACTGAAAAGAAAATTGCAATGCAACACTGACGTGAGCTGCACCAACTTTAGTTTATAACTTTGCCTCATGCATTGGAAATAGAAATCTGAAAAGAAACATGACTGCTGCACAGTCAGTTCTCAAATTCACACACCTAAAGTGTTCTTGACAGAATATTCAACTGCACAACTAGAAAGGAGTCATTATTGCAGTTGTATGGCTATTAAAAATATGAGGTGCAGTTCAAAAGCCCAGATAAAAAAGCTGCAGGGGGCATAACTGATTACAAAAACCCATGATTCGGATCAGATCATGGTTTCGGTCATTTTCAGAACGGGGGGGGGGGGGGGGGGGGGGATAGTACTTCACTTTCTATTTTGAAAAACAGCTTAATAAGCATTGAAATCAAGGAACTACTGCTTACAGTCCCAAATGAAAACAAGGTGTTTTACATCATATTTTAAAATACTTAATTGTTTCATTATAATAATATGAACAGTATAAGTGAATAAAAATCAACATCAAAATCATTAAAAGTTAAATTAATTCAGAAAATGGTGCAAAGCTGATCATTTATAACTTTAATTTTTTTTCAAGATGATGATGTTTGATGGGCAACGAGTCATGGGTTCAATTCCCACCTGTGGCCTTTCTGTGTGGAGTTTGCATGTTCTCCCTGTGTTTGCATGGGTTTTCTCCAGGTGCTCTGGTTTCCTCCCACATTTAAAGGGATGCAGGTTAAGTGAACTGGAAACATTATGATTGTCCAGGTCTCCCTTGCAAAAGCGATCTCGATCTCAGTGGAACTAATCTGGTTAAATAAAGATTCATTTGTGTGGTGAGAGGCTAACAGTAACTTTATTTATAACCCTTTTGGTTTAATGCTGGTGACAAAGCGGTGAAGTATGCATGTTTCAAAACCCACCCCTGCCCATTCTCCAATATGGAGTTGCATCACGAAGAGGATCCAGTGTAGAACTAAACTGCAAATTATAAAGAAGACAATGCTCATATGGCCAAGGTATTTTAGCATTGCTTTACATTTATAGGCTGCATTCACAACTTCACATTCACTTCACACAAGGTTTCATTCCTTCCACTCACACTGTGATTTCACCACCAACTGCACTGAAATCGCATCACCACCAACTGCACTGACATCGCGTCACCATGACACAAAATCACATTTATATAAACTCTGCAGGAGGAGATGGCCCTTACTGATCCCAGATCAACTATGATCCGTTACACCATTAACAGCTGCGTTAGTTTAAGCCACCAGTCACCGCGGCAGATGAGCCGTCACAGCCCACTACAAAACAGCAGGAACCCCAATTTGTCAACGAGATACTATCACTTGGCAAGCAAGTACCTCGTTTCATTTCACAACCTCAAATAGCAGACACATTGACATCGTGCTCAAGCCACCTGCAGTTGTGACTTCCCACCAATAATCATGACAACTGTTCTTTCCGTTTCTGTTAGACAAGTATCACATCCAATACTGTGGAAGAGCAGTCTTGCCTCGAAGCAGGAAGGTTTTTGATTTGAATCCCTGTTGAAGCCCAGCTCCTCTCTGTGTGTTGCATGCTGTCTCTGTACACACTGGTTGCTGATTATACCATTTAACATGTTAGCAGTGGTTTAAATTAATCCAATTTCAGAAGGTTTGTCCAACAAACAATACACAGACACAAAAAGAATCATAAAATCATAATAAATGTTGAATGCCTTAATGCAATTACACATTTTATTTATTCTCCATGTTAGCAAGTTTTGCTCATTATTGATAACACTGTCTGTTTGCAGGGAGAATCTAAATTGTGACTCATTTTTGTGTACCTCCAGACTTCCTCTCATTACACAAATATTTATCTGGAAAGAGAAAAGAAAATTATTAAGACAAAAGGCTTTTAAAGTATTCTGTTGCAGTACAGTCACGCCTTTGCTGATTAAATTCTGTGCTTGGTCAAACTTAAGGATAATCTTTGAATAAGGCTCAGCATACGAGGTCTGTTAGAAAAGTATCCGACCTTATTATTTTTTTCAAAAACCATATGGATTTGAATCACGTGTGATTACATCAGACATGCTTGAACCCTCGTGGGCATGCAAGAGTTTTTTCACGCCTGTCGGTTACGTCATTCGCCTGTGGGCAGTCTTTGAGTGAGGAGTGGCCCACCCTCTCGTCGTTTTTTCATTGTTTAGGAATGGCTCAGAGACTGCTGCTTTGTTTGATAAAAAATTTTTCAAAACTGTAAGGCACAACTGAGTGGACACCATTCGATAAATTCAGCTGGTTTTCGGTAAAAATTTTAACGGCTGATGAGAGATTTTGGTCTGTAAGTGTCGCTTTAAGGACGGCCCACGGCACCTGACGGCGATCTGCGCTTCGAGGCGGCAGCGTCTCGCCGTTTCAAGTTGAAAACTTCCACATTTCAGGCTCTGTTGACCCAGTAAGTCGTCAGAGAACAGAGAACTTTCAGAAGAAGTCGGCATGAGGAGTTTCTTCGGACATTCCATTGTTAACGGACATTTTGTAATGAAAGAACGTGCGGGCAGAGTCGCATGTCGGGCCGGAGCCGACCGCGGGGGGTCGCGACAGGAAAAACACCTCCGTTGGAAACCTTAACGGGCAACTTGGAACATGCCCAAGCTGTTAAACAATTTCTCAGTTACTCACTTGTTGAAAGCCATCAAAAGCTGCCTAAATTTTACAAATGGTTTTCAACACGGAGGTGTTTTTCCTGTCGCGGCGCACGTTTTTCATTAAAAAATGTCCTTAAACAGTGGAATGTCCGCATAAAGTCCTCATGTCGGCCTCTTCTGAATCTTCTCTGTTCTCTCACGACGTCCTGGGTGAATTAAGCCTTAAATTAGGATGTTTTCAGGTCGAAACAGGCCAACGACGGCGCCTAGAAGCGCTGCGCGACGTCCCGCTCCGTGGGAAGTCCTTACAGCGACAGAAACACCCCATAATCTCTCATCAGCCATTAAACTTTTCACCGAAAACCAGCTAAATTTCTCGAATAGTGTCCACTCGGATATTCCTCACAGGTCCAGAAAAAATTTTGATAAAGCAACGCGCGCCGTCTCGAGCAGCGTGTGAAACAAAGGAATTCAGCCGAGAGGGCGGGACCACATCTCACTCAAGGCCTGCCCACAGGGAAATTACATCACCGACACGCGTGAAAAAACTCGCGCATGCGCACGAGGGTTCAAGCATGATTGGTGTAATCACACGTCATTCAAATCCATATAGTTAAAAAAAAATAAAAGTGTCGGTTTCTTATCTAACAGACCTCGTATTTTGCATTTCCCTGCATTCACACAAAGTTTAGATCATGTGTTCTTTGAAAGGGGAACTGCATTTGTTCACATGGACCAAAACCACAATGTTTTTTCAATGTGGAAGATTTAGGTTTTCATATGCATGATGTCCTTTTGTTTCCTGTTTTTTGTCTAGTCAGTGTCTTCTTGTAGTAGTTGGTGACCCCTATGTAATGTAGTCTGTTGTATTGTAAGCTCCTGTGATGTTTGTGTGTTTTTACTGTAAATTGTTTAATTCTTATAGTTTTTCAGGGACTACAGATGGAAATTAGCCCATGGCTATAATCTGACATATTTACACTTTATGTGTTCATTAATATGTGTTGTCCCTTTTAAATAAATAAATGAAATGAAAATGAACTGAAGGTGCCTGTTAATATGGAAGTATTCCAAAGACTCTTTTTTTTTTTAAATTGCAAGTACACCCAGCAGCATGGTGGCTTAGAGGTTATCACTGCTGCCTCACAGCAAGAAGGCCCTGAGTTTGATTCCCACCTGGGACTTTTCTGTGTGGAGTTTGCACGTTCTCCCCGTGTTTGCGTGGGTTCTCTCCGGGTGCTCCGGTTTCCTCCCACATTCAAAGACATGCAGGTTAGGTGGAATGAAAACTTTAAATTGACCCTAGATGTGCATGCAGGTGTGACTGTGTTTGCCTGTCTATATGTGGCCTTGCGACAGACTGGCATCCTGTCCAGGGTGTACCCTGCCTCACACCCCCATGAGTTAGAAGTGTTGCTGAAGTCTAAAGTTGTCATTCTTCTCTATTTTTCCACCCACTTGGGGAAATGCACCAGTCCCACTGGCAGCAAAATGGCTCCAGTGTATGATGATACCATCATCATGCTTAATTGTTGACACGGTGTTCTTGGTGTTAAATACATGGTCTTTACATCTCCAAATGTTCTTCCGGCGATTATAGCCGGATTTTGACTCAAAATGAATAGGACATTGTCATCTACTGGATGGGAGTGTGAATAGCATCCAACTGTTACACAGTCGCTATTTGTTGCACTGAATGACACTTAAATAGAATTTTCAGTTTTGCAAATGCCTTTTTTACCAATGAAAAAAAATGAGATGTTTACAAATACACATTTATTTGTAAAACCCAACACACACACACACACGTTACAGTAACTTGTGTGCTGATTTTTTACAAATAAACAAACCAACCAGTGATGAGGAGGCTCATTTTCCCATAATGCCTTTTGGCACCTGTGAGTTGTAGACCTTCAGAATTAGCACATTACTTTAAAACTAAAATATTTGTAATATTTTCACTTTGTAAAAATGACAGAGTTGATGATAATATCACTTGATTGTCCGGAATTAGTTTGGTTTTTAAACTTTAAGTCAAGCCTGCTATGCTTTTCATGTGTACTGCCACATGTCTGGGGCAGGGTATGTTGAATGTAAATGGCTTTACAGCAGTGGGCAGGGTGCACATAGACAGAAGCGCTGACTCATGGTTTGTGTAGGGTTTGTGATTGCCTTTGATTCTACTCAGAAGCGTCGGCGGTGCTTAAACTCAAAACTATCTTGTCAGTAGCTGAATGTACAGGATTCAATACTAAAAGTTAGTGGTTAGCAGTTAGCTGTAGCTTCAGGTAAATTTTTTTTATCAGTTTATCGGCTTAGCGTTATAAAAGTTAACTTTTCAGTTAGCGGATTAGCAGCTATCAAAGATAACTTTTTGGTTAGCTGTGCTGTCTCTGTGCTTGTATCTCGGAGGTTAGAGCATGGATGCTGTTTCACCGTTTGAAGATAAATGACACAAAAACTGAGTTCATGTTACTTGGAATGCCTCAACAGCTTGCAAAAGTAACTATACATAACATTGAAGTTGGAAATTCACATGTGAAGCCAGTACAATCTTTGAAAAATCTTGGTGTCATGTTTGATCAATGACTTAGAATGACAAATCATGTGAATTACATCTGTCAGAAAGGTTATCATCAGTTGAAACGAATAAGACAAATAAGAAAATATTTGGATAAATTTGCCACAGAGAGAATTGTGCACGCTTTTGTGACCTCTAATACAGACTATTGCAATGCTCTGCTCTACGGAGCACCGAGTGTGTTATCAATAAGCTGCAAAAACTGCAAAATTCTGCAGCTAGAGTGGTGTGTGGGGCCAGGAAATACAATCATGTCACACCGTTGTTGAAAGATCTCCACTGGTTATCGGTGAAATATCGTATTTCCTTTAAGATTGCCCTTCTGACATATAAATGTCTAAACGGGCTAGCACCACCTTACTTAAGAGATCTTATTGAAGTGTACAGCCCACAGCGTACCCTATGATCCAGTAGCCAGCTCAACCTGAAGGTTCCTAGATGTCGAACTCAGGTTGGGATTCGAGCTTTCACACCCACTGCGCCACATGTGTGGAACTCTCTACCCAGTGACATTAAAATCCTAGATTTGGACAATTTTAAGAGACACTTAAAGTTATATTATTTTAAACAAGCATTTTAAGCTATTATTATATTTTATCATTTTAGTTATATCTGTGTTTTACTTTTATTTTTATTTAATTTATTGTAAGTGCATTGAGATGTTTATTATTATGCACTAAACAACTAAACTGATAAACTGTTAAACTGTTAAGCAGGTTTGACATATGGTTTTGATTCCATATAGAATAACTACATTAATGTAAACTCTTAAAATGTACAAAGTGGGTATATAACACATATCTATTAATTTTAAAATAATGCACTCATTCTGAAGATTTGAACATTAACACAGATGCCCAAAGGACTCATACTGATTGGTGGACTAATTCATTCTATGTAAAAACTAATACAAGTGAATAAATGTAACGTGCTGGTGTTTACAAATAGATGTGCTTTTGTAAAATGTCATTTTTTTCATTTGTGTAAAAAAAAAACAAAAACAAAACAAAAAGCCACAAAGTCTGTTAAATTGTGATTCAGGCCGTGTGATATAACCGGCATCAAAATGCATAGAACACTGCCATCTACTGGCAACCGGTTATATCACAGTGTTGCTGACCACAGGATTTTAAAATTATCTGTAGGTTTCCAAAACCTGAGAGACCACATACGTGGAGATATATATAAAAAAAAAAACTAAAAAAAACAAAATCATAGATCTGACAGGTTTGGCTGTACAGTGTATGGTGTCAGCCACACGGTAAAAACAACACACGAACAGATTTCACACACGAACATTCCCAGGTCAGACACCTTGCTTTCTGATTGGCTGCATGTCACATTTAGTTCCTCATGTCCTTCCGAGCAGATCAGAGTGCTCTTAACACACCATACACGGCAGGAATATCTGATAAGATTATATTTAGCCTCAGCACGATTGCCGGAGCGTCCTTAAGGGATGACACCTCACGGAGCGACTGATTGATCAGTTATGACACCGCACGGAGCCACTAACCGATTGGATGTTATGATGCCTCACGGAGCGACTGATTGATCCGTTGTGACACCGCACGGAGCCGCTAACCGATAGGATGTTATGACGCCTCACGGAGCGACTAATTGATGCGTTATTATGACATCGCACCGCAAAGTTCAACAACCAAAATACCAACAATCTGGCCAAAATGAACATGTTTTCACTATTATTTGATTCCTTTGTGCAACTGACATCATTATTCAAGCATTCAAACGGCGATTCCTATCGCCACAACTCCAACCACATACGAGGAAGTTTTTTTGACAGTTCTTGTTATTGAAAGAGACCTTGTCTCTCTAACCAGACAGAGTTGTGATGCCATCACGTGTGCGCTTAGGCGCTGTCTAGCGGGATCTTGAAAATGTCTTTCTTTTTTTTACAAATAAAAAGACATTTTACAAAAGTACATTTATTTGTAAACACCAACACGTTACATTGATTCACTTGTGTTGGTTTTACATAGAATGAATGAATCAAACAATGAGTATGAGCGGAGGCTAAGTTTACCCATAATCCCTTTGGGCATCTGTGTGTTAATGTTCAAATCTTCAGAATTAGTGCATTACTTTAAAATTAACAAATATGTGTTATATATCACTTTGTACATTTTAAGAGTTGCATTAATGTAATTATTCTATCTGGATTAATTTGATTTATAAATGAAACCATAAGTCAAACCTGCTTTCCATTTCAAGACCTCCACTTCATGGCTGGACCACTGTATCCTGTCAAGGTAAATGATGTGCTGCTGTAGGTAAATCTTTACCTACAGCAGTGGGTAAAGCACACAAAGATAGAAGCGCTGGCTCACTGCCTGTGTTTGGTTTTGTGATCGCCTTTGGCAGTGTTTAAACTCAAAATCGGCTTGTTAGTAGCTGAGAGCATACGGGAGACAAAATCGAAAGTCATCGGTAGCTTCCAATAAGTTTTTAGGCAGTTTATCGGTTTAGCATTATAAAAGATAACTTTTCAGTTAGCTGCTTACCAGTTATCAAAACTAACTTTTTGGTTAGCTGTGCCCACCACTGCTGCCATGCAAGGTGTTTACTACATACCAAGAGCAACTTTGGAATTAAGGACCTTGCCCAAGTGATTTTCTAGCTATACGGAGGTTTGAACCGAGGAGCTTTTGGTCTCAAGCCCACTGCTTAACCATTAGACCACCAATAGACAGCATCAACCCCAACCAAAACAAGGCATTAAGATACTTCAATTCTTTTGGTTTTAGTAATTAAAACTTAATAACATGACTTATTAATCATCTCCCTCCCAACTCTTCTGTACTTTGCTGCACGGTGAAACCGTCTGATAAGACCATAGTCTCTTGCTACCAGATACCATAAACTTTGCCGCTAACCTTGCCCACTCTTGAGGCCAACTATTAATGACTTTTCTAGTTGACAGAGTTTGTAATCCGACCTCCCCGAGGTCTCGGTAAGCACAAGTTTCATGTTTCTACAGGTGTCAGAAAAGGGTGATTGATGGGGAATAACATATACACTGGAGACAGTCCCTGTCCTAGGGGATCAAGGACAGAACAGTTTTGCCGACATGTCCATACATTTAGCTTAACTCAATTAGAGAGCAAGTAACTAGGGGTTGGGAGTCTGCCCACCCCCCCCTCAAGAAACAGGCAAGTAAATAGGAGTTGGACATGGTCGAAAAATTGCCGGGCAATTACCGTGTTGTTGTTCAAATTGCCATTTGAGATGTTTGTGTGTTGGCTTGGATGATTGTTTTTAAATGTTCACATTTTATTTCCTACCAAGGTGAAACACGTTCAGCATTGAAGAGAAGAGTGAACTGTGCTAGTGATATGAACGGCAAATGAACTTTCACAGAATTAAGGAACTACCCACAGCATCTTGTTGCAAGTGAAGTTTACTGTAGTCTTAATGAGGTGCAGGTTTTAATGAGGCCAAATTAATTGCACTGCATCTGAAGTGGTGTGACTGCTTTTCCATCCTGGCACTTAATAATAAATATGGAGCTTAAATGGACTGCAGTTTTATAGCGCTTTTCCATCTGCATCAGACGTTCAAAGCGCTTTACAATTATGCCTCACATTCACCCCAATGTCAGGCTGCTGCCATACTTACATCACACAAATGGCAATGGGTCACTGAGACAAGAGACAACCGCAGCTAAAATAGATGAACAAGAGTTGCGTTTGTGTGCCATTCACTTGAACACATAATGTATAAAATCTAAAACCACATGGACAGTTGGGTTGTCATGGATCACAAAACCCTTGTTTTGGCTCGGATATAGGGTTTTTTGTTGTTGTTGTTTTGTTTTTCCATGTTCCCAAGTATGTCTAAGTGGGAGGAGAGCACAGCATAGAACCAGAACATGCTGAAGGTTCCATATTGCTGGGAAATGCCATGGGGCTCTAAAAGATGAAGGATGTGGCTGGGAAGAAGAATATACATAACCTGCAGCCACTGCACCCTAGTCTAGTGGTGGAAAATGGATGCATGAATGATGAGTGATGGAGGAGCAGTGTGCAACACACACACACAAAAAAGGTATTGCATACTGCAAGGCACCTTTGCCTGTTTTGAGCTTTAAGCAGCCTCAGTTCAGGCTTGGATTATCATTTGGAGGTTTCAGGTTGATCCTATTAACAATTCTGGGATTTTGTAATAACAGCTATTAGTGATGATCTGTTTAGTCACTGAGTTAAGGACACTTAAAATGTCATAACAACAATGTTATCAGGAATTTACTTCAAGTTTCCTGCCAGTAACAACATTGTGTCAGTTATTCCAAAATTACACAACACAGCTCAGTAAGATGAACGTGTCACATAGGATGAAGTCTGCTTTTCTCTATTCAACATGGACGACAGGTAAAAGTGGGCTCAGAACTGCATGCAAAGCTAATCGCTAAATATAGTGATATATATAATCCAACTCTGTGTGTCTCTTGATGCGTTATGTACATACGTGAAAATTTCAGACCATCTACAGAAACAGGATGCTAAGTACAAAAATCAAATCAAATCAATTTTATTTATATAGCGCCAAATCACAACAAACAGTTGCCCCAAGGCACTTTATATTGTAAGGCAAAAGCCATACAATATTTACAGAAAAACCCCAATGGTCAAAACGACCCCCTGTGAGCAAGCACTTGGCGACAGTGGGAAGGAAAAACTCCCTTTTAACAGGAAGAAACCTCCAGCAGATCCAGGCTCAGGGAGGGGCAGTCCTCTGCTGGGACTGGTTGGGGCTGAGGGGAGAGAATCAGGAAAAAGACATGCTGTGGAAGAGAGCAGAGATCAGTCACTAATGATTAAATGCAGAGTGGTGCATACAGAGCAAAAAGAGAAAGAAACACTCAGTGCATCATGGGAACCCCCCAGCAGTCTAAGTCTATAACAGCATAACTAAGGGATAGACAAGACCTTTCTAATTTTAGATAGTCTGCATAGTTTTGCATAGTCTGTCTGTGTCTCACAGTGCGGTGACGATGCAACAAACAAGAACAGCACATCAGCAGTGAGTTTTACAAACACATTTATGCTTTTCTCTTTTTTTTCCAAAGTCTGTGTGCATCTTCTGGCTGTGTTTGTATCGCTAAAACAGCAGCAGTGAAAAACAGAGCAGCACACTCGAATCAAGTAAAAAAAAATAAAAAATTAAATACAAACGCTTTGCTTTGTTTCCCCCAAATATGTCCGAAGTCTCTCTCTCAGGATTCTTCCTGGTCACAGACTGTAAACCAGGGGCTTATCCAGACGGAAAGAGGACGCAATGGCCACCCACAATATCCTTAGAGTAATGGTCCACTTTTGAAGACATTTTGTCATACTATTATTACTACTACTACCTTTAACAACTTAAAATGCAGAATTAGTATTACTCTGGGCCTACAATTTACTACAGTATTGCACTAAGTGGAATTGAGTCATAAAAATGTTTAGTTAATTTAAGTTTTCTGCATAACTTAAGCAAGCACTGGCAATCTTGCTACACTCATTAATAGCATGATGCAGATGTTTTTTTTGTTTTTCAAGGTTAAAAACCCATACCAGCTAATAAAGGAAAAAGTAAGAACAGATTCAATAAAACAACAATAAAATATCTTCATAAAAGTACTGTCCCCATTAAAATGCCTGAGCTTACGATACAAATACGTGCGTTGGTGAGCTTTCTTACATACATGGTCGATCTAATGCTCGAAGGTTAGACTATTGTCAATAAAAGTCCCAAGATATTTATAGTTCTGCACAATTTCCACAGCCAGACCATTAATAACTACAGGGGAGATGGCATCCTGTTTTTTCCTGGGGTCAGTAATCTTAAAGAAAAATGTAGACTGTGAAATCAATTTGGGATAGAGCAAATCCAAAGAAAAGGTAGAAATGTGCAAAAGAAAATACCAATACAGCTAGTCATGCTGCTGGTCTGGACAGTGGGCGAGTCGCTGGACAGCAGCAACTAAATGAGTGTGTGACAGTGTGCTGAGAGATAAGTGGAATCCAGCACTCACTGCAACAGCAAACATAATCTGAAATGTGACAACAAAAACAGCAAGACTCACAAAAAGCACATTCAGTGAAAAGTGCAACTGATGCAAAGAAACTCGTATTAAAACCTACGGTATTAAATTAAGACATTTCTCACTCAAATGTCACCTTGCTAGTTTTCATACTGCATTTCTTTAAAAGAAAGTACACCATCAGTCAGAACGCTAAGAAAAACAACAAACTCCAGATTCATAAATTCTTTCATTTTCTGCCACTTATCCAGGTCCAGTTTGCAGCGTCACCAGACCAAACAGCTCATTTATATCCTCGGCTAAGTCCTCTGACTCTTCCTGGGGGATCACAAGGCTTTCTCAAGCCAGCTGGGAAATACAATCCCTCCAGCATGTTCTGGATCTTCCCCAGGGCCTCCAACTAGTTTGATGTGCCTGGAAGACCTCCCGAGGGAGATGAGCAGTGGGTGTCCTTACCAGATGCCCGACCACCTCAGGTCGGTCCTTTCGATGAAAAGAAGCAGCAGCTCTACTCGGAGTCCCTCACAGATAGAGTTTCACACCCTGTCTCAGACTAAAACCACAGATACCAGATGGAGAAATCTAATTTCCACCACTTGTATTTGCAAATTTGTTCTGTCATTACCAAAAGCTCATGACCAAAGGTGAAGATCGGTGCATAAAAAGACTTTCGTAAATCAAAAGACTTGCCTTCTAGCTCAGCTGTTTCCCAGAACAAAGCCCAAAATACTTGAACTCCTCCACTTGATGATAACTCTTCCCTGACCCAGACGAGACAATCCGCCATTTTCCGACAGAGGACCATACTCTCAGATTTGGAGGTGCTGGTTCTCATCCCAGTTGCTTCACACTCTGCCTCAATTCTATCCAGTGCAGTTGAGGTCACAGTCTGATGAAGCCAACATAACCAAATCATCTGCAAAAAAAGCAGAGATGTAATTATGAGGTCACCAAATCCCATCCATGAACATCATGAACAGGACTGGTGACAAGGGGCAGCCCTGGCAAAGTTAAACACCTACCTGGAATAGGTCTGATGTGATGCCAATAATGTAGACAAAGCTGCTACTTTGGTCTTACAGAGACCAGATCACACACTGAAGCTGTTCTGGCACCCCATATTCCCATAGTACCCCCAATGGACATGGCTGTAAGTCTTTTCCAAGTCCACAAAACATCACCTGGTTGGTTGCACTCCCAAGCCCCTTGTAATATCTATGCAGAAGTAAAGACCTGGTCCAAAACACGTACATATGTATTCACACTCTTTGCTCAATACTTTGCCGATGTACCTTTGACAGCAATTACAGCCTCAAGTCTTCTTGAATATGATACCACAAGTTTGGTGGACCAATCTTTGGGCAGTTTTGCACATTCCTCTTTGCAGCACATCTCAAGCTCCATCAGGTTGGATGGGGAGCATCGGTGCACAGCCATTTTCAGATCTCAAAAAAGATGTTCAATCAGATTCAGGTCTGGACTCTGGCTGGACCACTCAAGAACATTCAAAGAGTTGTGCTGAAGCCACTCCTTTGATATCTTGGCTGTGTGCTGAGGGTTACCGTCCTGTTTAAAGTTAAACTGTTGCCCCAGTCTGAAGTCAAGAGTGCTCTGAAGCAGGTTTTCATCCAGGATGTCTCTGTACATTGTTGATTCATCTTTTCCTCAATCCTGACTAGTCTCACAGTTCCTGCCACTGAAAAACATCCGCACAGCATGATGCTGCCACCACCATGCTTCACTGTAGGGATGGTGCCTGGTTTCTTCCAAACATGGCATCTGATATTCACGCCGAAGAGTTCAATCTTTGTCTCATAAGACCAGAGAATTCTGTTTCTTATCGTCTGAGAGTCCTTCAGGTGTCTTTTGGTGAACATGCACGGACAACTGTGGGACCTTATATGAGAGGTGTGTGCCTTTCCACTTCATATACAATCAACTGAATTTACACCAGATGGACTCCAGTTAAGCTGTAGAAACATCTCAAGGATGATCAGTGGAAGCAGGATGCACCTCAGCTCAATTTTGAGCTTCAGGGCAAAGACTATGAATACTAATGTACATGTGATTTCCTCGTTTTTAAATTTTTGGTGCAGGTGATGAAACAGTGTGAATGTAAAGGCCGAGTAAATTATTGCCTGACCTTCTCCACTTTGCTTGACTAAGGAAACATTGCAAATAACCATCTTCCTTTTGCTCTTGACATATCCAAGGCAATGGAATGCGTGAAGATGTCAGATTGACTGAACAAAGCAACCTAACAACCCATCTTCTCTTAGTAACAGACATAATTAGACCCTCATGGCTCCATAACATCCTACCTGTATGTCTGCACACTGACAAAACTAAACCAGTCTCCATCCAAACATGAGTCTGACCCATGTGATACATAGAACTGTAAAGCCATTAATCAAAGAGCAACCTGGGAGGCTTGAAGGGTTCCCCTCAGGTCAAATTTTTACAGCTCACATCACAAGATAAGTACTTCAGTAGTTCTATCCTTCCAACCAACACACGTGTTTGTGTACAGTTACAGCAGGTAGCGTCACTTCAGCCTCATTACCACAGGCCTGGCAGCAGAGCAGACATAATCCCTCTATGGCAGCACACATTTCAAAAGGCTGTCAACAACATGCAGCCACCCCATTTTCCTCACCATCATTACAGCATTTTACCCAAACAGTTTGAAGACAATTGTACGATCAGATGTTCTGTTAAATGCAGAGCCCCAAGAGCATGTATTTCTTCTAACATAAGGTCTGTCACAAAAACTCAGCTACTGACAAAAGCATGCATAGTAAATTATAGAATAAACTATTCTGTATATGTAGCAGTGTACAAAAGTTTGAAAGCACAACAGAATGAGAGAATGTAGTGTTTGACTTTTTTCCCTCTCTTCTTCAGATGGGAAGCAGAAACTCTCATTCACAAATGTACAAATAGACTTATTATACCAAAAATGGGTGTTTATGTTGACAATTATTCTAATTATCAAGTTACAAACTGGACTTATTTAAAAAAAAAAAAATAAAAAAAAAAAAAGAGCACCACACTCAGAGCACAAACCTCCACCTACAGTAGTTAACAATTCCACATTTTTTTTTCAGTTTCTGAATGCTTTTTCAGATTACCAATATTCTGTGAAAATTATCTCTGCTATGCACATGACACTTGGTTTCTGACTGATAAATGGAAGATATACAAACAGGCATAAAATTGGAACCACCATCCAATTTTAGTGGTGTACATTAATCCATAACAGAAAAATGAGCGTGACTGAGGCACTTTTGATTGTGAAATAATGCAAAATGGCCTTTTCAATATTAAAGTCAAATGTCCACAAAATCCACAATCCGGCTCAGATCCAGATCAAACTTTCTCAGGCAATAGTGAGTGCCAGTCTGTACCTTACTTTGCAATATGAGGTGATTGGGGCACATTTAATTAAGATATAATGCAAAATATACATTTAATGGGGTTTACAATGTTAAATATAAATGGTCACAAAATCTGTAATCTGGATCACATCCAGATCAAACTTTGCCAGTCGATGAAGGATATGATCCTACATAGCACTCCCAAATATGAAAGAAATTTGACCTCTTTTGACAGAGTTATGAATCTTTGAAAATATGTTCAATGCTAAAGATAAGGATTTTTCTAATTTTCCAAGATTTTTCCTGACTTTGCCCTTTGACCGTGAATCAGTTCTGGCCTATCAGGATATGAATCTTCAGTTTAAAAAAAATTCACAACAATATATGAAAAATTGTGGGCTCCAGGCTGTTCAGAAACACAAACAAATAGGGGCGATAACATAACCTCCAACTTCACTGGCAGAGGTAAAAATCACATCAGAGACTCTACTGGCTACCAGTCTCACCGTGTGAGACCGTGAAAGCTAGAATAATGTCATTAAACACGGTCGCTACCTGCAGCAGCGCCACCAGCCCATTCTGCTGAGCCAGCACCTCTGCAGATGTAATGTATTTTCAACTACCAAGCACCCGCTTTCCTCCTCTGCTTTCAGAAGTTAAACTACATCCATCATGGAGCAGAATAATTAAAATCTGCATCTAATAAATCTGAATGTTACCTTCTTGTTCAGAGATATTTACGGGTGTAAAACCGACATTACTGTTACATTACAGTGGGTTGTGATCCACAGCGGTTAATGACATCATCCAACAGGGGAAGTCATTACTTTGGATCAATACTCCATTTTGGCTAAGTCACACAAAACTGGGACACAGTAGCAGGGTCGACCAGGATTGAGTTAACGCGGGGGGGGGTACAAGAAAAACAAGACAGGATAATGCCTGTGTTACATTATTATATTACAGCAAAGCCAGGCACTGATGCATCAAAACCAGCAAAGGACAATTATGATACAGGATCACATGACAGCATCACAAAGTCTACGTGGTGCTTCCCAACAATCGTACTCGAGAAGCAGCCATTCACAGGAAACACTGTCAGTGTTCTTTAATCATCTAAGCTACAGAGCAATTAAAAATTCAAGTTACTAGCTGGACATGCAGTAAAGACACATTCAGTCACAGGAATCCAGGAAAATCCACATCCTGAATTCTGAACACATACACACATTTTTACCCAACAGCACAGGATATGTGTGAACACTCATTTGTGTTGGTGAGATCCACTTCCTCTCTTTGCACAATGCAATCAATATTACTTCACAGATAAAACCCGAGATCCTGGAGTGAGAAAAGAGCTGATGTAGAGATTAGTATGAGAGACAAAGCCATGGCTGCAGGATGATACAACTGAACGTGGGAAAGTATGAGAATGAGAGAATGATTACAGTGCATCCGGAAACTATTCACAGCGCTTCACTTTTTCCACATTTTATGTTACAGCCTTTTTCCAAAATGGATTAAATTCATTTTTTTCCCTCAAAATTTTAAATAATACCTCATAATGACAATGTGAAAGTTTTTTATTATTATTGTTGCAAAGTTATTAAAAATAAAACTAAGAAATCACATGTACATAAGTATTCACAACCTTTGCAATGAAGCTCAAAACTGAGCTCAGGTGCATCCTGTTTCCACTGATCACCCTTGAGATGTTTCTACAGTTTAATTGGAGTCCACCTGGGGTAAATTCAGTTGATTGGACAAGACTTGGAAGCGCACACACCTAAAGTCCCACAGTTGACAGTGCATGTCAGAACACAAACCAAGCATGAAGTAAAAGGAATTGTCTGTAGACCTCAGACAGGATTGTCTCCAGTCGGGGAGGTGAGCAAGAACCAGATGGCTACTCTGTCAGAGCTCCAGTATTCCTAAGTAGATCTCTGCAGCAATCCACCAATCAGGCCTGTATGGTAGAGTGACCAGACGGAAGCCACTCCTTAGTAAAGGCCACATAGCAGCCCACCTGGAGTTTGCCAAAAGGCATCTGAAGGACTCTCAGACCATGAGGAACAAAATTCTCTGGTCTGATGAGACAAAGATTGAACTCTTTGGTGTGAATGCAGTCGTCATGTTTGCAGGAAACCAGGCACCATCCCTACAGTGAAGCATGGTGGTTGCAGCATCATGCTGTGGGGATATTTTTCAGCAGCAGGAACTGGGAGACTAGTCAGGATTGAGGGAAAGATGAATGCAGCAATGTACAGAGACATTCTGGATGAAAATCTGCTCCAGAGGGTTCTTAACCTCAGACTGGGGCAACGGTTCATCTTTCAGTAGGACAATGACCCTAAGCACACAGCAAAGATATCAAAGGAGTGGCTTCAGGACAACTCTGTGAATGTCCTTGAGTGGGCCAGCGAGAGCCCAGACCTGAATCTGATTGAACATCTCTAAAGAGATCTGAAAATGGCTGGCTGTGCACCAACACTCCCCATTCAACCTGATGGAGCTTGGGAGACGCTGCAAAGAGGAATGGGCAAACCTGCCCAAAGATAGGAGCACCAAGCTTGTGGCATCATATTCAAGAACACTTGAAGTTGTAATTGCTGCCAAAGGTGCATCAACAAAATATTGAACAAAGGGTGTGAATGCTTATGTACATGTGATTTGTTAAATTATTATTTTATAAATTTGCAAAAATGACAAAAAATGTTTTCATGTTGTCATTATGGTGTGTTGTGAGTAGAATGAGTGGAAAAAAATAATTTACTGCATTTTGGAATAAGGCTGTAATACAAAATGTGGAAAAGGTGAACTGTTGTGAATATTTTCTGGATGCACTGTAAATCAGGAAACCTTTGCCATCAGGGTTTTCACTAAACCAAACCAATGTCAGATCCTCCAACAACAAAAAGTTAACATGTACAGGAAATGCAGCAAAAAGGAAGTGCAACCGAGTGAGACACACTGATGACCAGTTTCTTAAAAAGAAAAACGTGCCTCCAACAATAAGACAAATGGAGAGATATTGTCAGTTTCTTTAAAAGACCAAACTTATTCATCATTTCTCTCCAAGATTCTCATTTATCCAGAGGTTTACTCTACACCAAAGCGGATGACACCTTGTTGGTCTTGAAGACATTCTACCATTCATCCAACTGAATATCTTGAAGAACAACAACATGCCCAGCTGCTGTAGAGAAAAACAAGATCTAGAAATTCATCACTATTTATTCAGCTGAGATTCTGTGGAAGGACTTTCAAACACATCAACAATCAACAGCCTGGTAACACTTCAAAAAATACTGAAACATACTCCCTTTCATAATAATAGTTTTCAGTCAGTCAATCGATCATGTGATGCCTTGCGTATGTCAATGAATGTGTCAAAGATATGTTTAAATGGAGTAAGTCAAGCAGAATGCCACTGGTTATGATTAACTGTTATGCTGTGTGTGGTTCAATTGGTCAACATTATACAGTTATTAACCAACTAGAAATCAACATAAACTTCATAACAACTCTGCAGTTATTCATTGCTCGGAAAAACCAGAAGAAACCTAAAGGCCTGCACCAAACATTTCACACCCAACATGTTTACGAGGTCTGTTAGAAAAGTATCCGACCTTTATATTTTTTTCAAAAACTACATAGATTTGAATCCGTCCGTACGTCTTTCATTACAAAATCGCCTTTAACAGTGGAATGTGCCCATAAAGTGCTGATCCCAACCTCTTCTGAAACTTCTCTGCTAGTCACATGACGTCCTGCATCAACAGAGCCTTAAATTTGGAAGCGATCTGCTCGTTCCAGCCTGTCGATGGCCGCTCGGGGCGCGATGCGCCCTCCGCCGCCGTGGGCTGTTTTAAATCCAGTTTTAATGGACCCACTCATGATTACTCCGATGTTTCCAAGCTCCTGATAGGTTAAGCACCCCTGACTTTGTTAATTAACAGAGGGTAAAGCAGAGGGAGTTGGAAAATGTGCAGGGCAGGTGCCCTCCAGAAGAAGATCCTGTTGATCACAAGATTAAAACAACTTTTTCCCCCTGATGTCTTATTTGTGACAAAGACGAGGTTTTTAAGTGAACTGAAAGATCCAAGCCACTGCAAAACATTTTATTTTCTTAAATGGGAGCTTAAAGTTAAAAATCCATGATGACCCAAATAAACCGATCCAAGAGAACCAGTTTCTTAAGTGTATGGATCTGTCAGAGCGGATACCAAAAAATTAGCTTCTCCAATGACTACTTTCCCCTTCAATCACAATGTAGTAACTTGAAGGTTTCCTTCTTTGAAACTTACTTCCCTCCATATTCAGGCTTTACATTACCTCCTTGAAACTTGACTGATAAGTAACTTGCCACCATTATCTTAAAGGTCTTGTTAGATTCCCATTGCTCAGTCTTCACCTGACTAATATATCGGTTAGCTAATGATATCAGCTGAATGACCCTTTCACAAAAGATACTGGTATCTGAGCTATTTGTGACATATGAAAAATATTTTACCACATAAACAATGCAGAAAAGACACAGGCTGTTGGAAATGGTGTCATTATTCATTTGTCCAGCATAGAGCACTTCAACATTATGGTTTACAATGCTGTCAAGCATGGCTGGGATCCCTTGGACACAATAGCTACGACAGACAGAAAGGGCATTTTACAGCTACAAGAGACAAGTGGTCACTACGCCTACAGCTAGGTGGGGCCAAAAGAGACAAGAAGCCTGTTTTATGCAAATGCTGAGCAATGCAACAAGGCAACGGCCATCCAAGTGAATGCAACATGATGACAGTTTTATGCAAGTTGGTTGGTTGCTAGAACACAATAATCCAACATGGTGGAATATGCTCTCCGAAAGCTCTATTTCTATATAAATAGAATACGTTTGACACATTTTCTCATATTTTGTAAGTGGTAAAGATAAATAAACACTGTTTTTTTTTATATCTGAAGATATATCTGAATCACAATTTTTTTAATTCCTATTAATATTGTATCAGCCCCCCAAAAATCTGTATCGGTCAGACCCTACACAGAATGGTTCATCTTTGGCTAACAATTTGTCTCAGAATGTGATGACAAGCTGACAGGTCATGGAAGATGCTATGACATAAGGAAAAACAATATTTACAATGATAGTCATGTTTCTTTTCTTATGCTCCATCATAAGAAATGCTTTTTAAATTGTCACCTCCTTCACTGGAACCATATAACAACGTCCAGGTTCATGGTGCTACATGAATCTTCTGACTTACAAAATATGAATCAAAGAACTGTGTATGTGCATAGGGTGTGTGCACAGGTTAAGCTGTCCACTGATTCATAAGTGGAGAATTGGCAAGTAATTTTACAATAGTTAAGGTAAGAGTGCTCTATTTTTCAAACCTCTAGTGGGCAAAGTCATTTTGCAGGATGATTATTTTTTACTTAACATGAATGTGACACCAGTGCAAACTATTTGTACACATCAGCAGGAGTCCAGTTATAATAAATAAATCACAACTAAGATTCTTATGACACAGATGGAAAAAAGAGGTAAGCGGGGTTTTTTTGTTTTTAAGTGAAAAGTCAAGCCATTATTTGGTTTTGCAAAATTGAATTTGATTGACTACAACATTGGCTGTCAAATCAGTCATGCGTGCAACACTGTAAGATACTACAGGAAGCACATTTCACTGTCATCCAGCTGTGTCAAACAATGACAAAAGTTAATTGGCAAAAAGCTACAGTCTGAGCCTTCACATACTTTGACTGCAGTCTTTCTGCCCCCAATTACTTTTCTCTGAAAGCATCTCTGAAGACAGAAAGTACAAGTTAATTTGCAGCCACACAATGGCACAGTCCATTAATACAGGCAGCTCCTTCGCTCACGGTTGTAGCAGCTTAACAAGCAGAATCGGTCATCCTCCTGTTGGGAATCGTAATTACGGCTTTACTCTTTCATTTCGGTGCAGTCTTCTTGCTGACGACGTTGCCTAACAGCGGTTTGAGCTGTCGAACAAGATTTCTCATAGCAGTAGAATGCATTTGGTTCGGGGAAAATCCTTTGTTAAATGACAGTGAGTCCAGTCATAAAGAAAGGCCAGAAAAATGGGGAAGTTACTGAACATATCTAGTGGTAAGAGCATCATTTTGTTCTCAGGATTAGACAGTGATGGTGACCATTTCAGAGCTTCTTCAAACTCAGGTCACAGAAAGTACCCCTCACCAAATAAATGCAAACAAATTTGTTTTACAAAATTTCCCATTGAGAACCTTAACATAGGTCACCAAAGGTCACACTCAAAATAACAGAAAATGTGAAATTTGATATGACAAAAAAATACAAACAAACAAACAAAAAACCTTTGGTAGTCTGCCATTTTATGTCCCCGTATGTCTTCAAAAGGTTGACCTGTGGCCAGTGGCTTGAGGGGTTGGGATACAAATACAAGTTTCGATTCCTGGTTGTCCTATGCATCTGTGTCCTTGGGCATTGCATTGTCTCAGTCCAAACAGCTGTAAATGGGAACCAGGCCTTTACTAGGGAAGTAACCTGCATTGTACTGGAAGTCTCGTCAAAGGGGAGTAGCAGACCTGTATAGGGCTTACATCTTTTGTTTTTTTGGGGGGTTTTTTTTTTAATTCTATGTGTTCGAGACACATTCTTCAATAATCAGTTACATGATGGGGGAAGAGACTTTAAAGTTGTTTACCACTAGCAGGTGCAATTTTTTTTTTTACCAGAAGCACATTATTGGTTTTCATTGGTACCACTTGGTGGACCATGCCCTGAAAGAAATGACATGAAATAATTATAATGTAGAGCAGTGTTTCTCAACCCTGGTCCTCAGAGACCCACCTAACCTGCATATTTGGCATCAAAAGATTGTGCAGGTTATGAGGTTTATTGAAAAAAAATCTTTCGGAATTTGTCTAATTGCATTTCAACTATGAATCAAACACCTCATCCGTTTGAAGAAACAAGATATGCATAATCATGTACCTTCACATCACTTTCTTACAATAAATTTTATATTAAAAATGGGAAACTTTAAAATGATTTATGATGCAAGACTGTAGAGATTTTCCATTTGAAAGGATTAAAGTATATATAAATGTTCAAAACTATTTAGTTGTTATAACTAGGGATGGGTACTGATAAGATTTTATCGATATTGATGCCATTATCTATTCTGCTTATCAATCCAATTACTTATTGATTCTCTTATCAATACTGCTTGTGAATTTTCTGTGTACTAAAAGTAGGCTTTACAATGTTTTCTATGTCAACAACATTTTATTGAGTCTTAAAGGAAATAAATATGAAATTGGTCACTGGATCCTTGATCTCTGGACATAAATAGAAATAAACAAAATCTGTAGTTTTTGTCAAAAGCATTTCCTTTCAGACATTAATGGCATGAATGTAACGCCATACCTCTGAGCTGAGCTCAGCCGGCTCTGCTGCAAGTCAACATCAATTTAATTCATAAAGAACGCAGGATGCCTCATTTTGGGAGGAAAAAAAAATTTTGGTTGATTGTAGTTTATTGTTTGTATTACAATATTTGGAAAGAGGTGTCATTTGATTTAAAACGGTGATTTGCATTGAAGTTATTAATTCTGGCCGGACTCTAACTTGACTCGGCAGAGAGCGGCACAGCATTTGGACCTGTGCAAACGGAAGGGAGGATTATTCTCGTTTCTTGCCCGCAACAAGACAAGAGTCCCAGTTAGTGACTTTAATCTGCACAAAACTGACTCATGATTGACATTTTTAAATGGCTTTAAGAGGGGTTAAGAAGCAGACTTGCCGCATCTGAAAAGCAGCAAAGAAGAGAACCAATGAACCAGCGCATTGGAGCACTGCTTCGTTGGTTCAAGCTTCAAAGCAGAGCCATTACAGAAGCGGTTGATTACAGGCCCGCTGCAGGGTCTGTAATCAATGTAGAGAAATGATTGTTTTCCCAACAAACACAACAGCTGCTCTGAAGGACTGATAAGGGAATCATTAAAGCCTGGTTCGCACGGCAGGATAATTAGGCCGATATCGGACCCGATCTTCCCCTTACGACAATCTTAAGGACGCCCCAACAATAGTGATGACGTTAAAGATCATCTTATCAGATATTCCTGCGTGGTCTGGTGTGTTAAGAGCGCTCTGATCTGCTCGGAAGGACGTCAGGAGCACTGCGATCGCAAATCTGGGATATTCAACATGTTGGATTTTTTTTGGCCCGTTATCGCAGCATGTGTTCTGTCCTCCGACCAAAACAAGCACGCAGCCTGCTGAATGTGACATGCAGCCAATGAGAAAGCGAGGTGACGGACGCACGGAGCGGAAAATAAAATCAAAACAGCTGTTCTGACTTACCAGAAAGTCTGGTGGTCGCGCTGTCTCCACTCCTTTAAAGAACGCCTTTTCTTTTTCTTTTTGTATTGTTTTTTTTCCCTCTGTTTTAAATAGTCCACAAACTATCTCCGTTTGTTTACTCTGAAGTCACGTTTTGCAAGATTTCCTGTTTGAGCTGGGAATGTTCGTGTGTGAAATCTGTTCATGTGTGGTGTTGTTGTCCTTACCGTGTGGCTAAACACCACACACTGTACGACCAAACCTGTTAGATCTATGATTTTTTTTTTATCTTCACATGTGTGGTCTCGGAAACCTAAAGATAATTTTAAAATCCTGTCATGTGAACCAGGCTTAAGCAAAAAGGCTATTGATGTCGGTGGATTGAATCATTTCTCAATGATTCTCGAAAAGAATACCCATCCCTAGTTATAACACTTTAATGTGTTAAGAGTATTTTTGATGCAAGTGGCATCAAAGTATATCAATTATGCACTTTTGGTCAAATATTTTACTCCTTAGTGGCCAATGTCTTTAAGAGCAATGAGCGTAATGAGAGAAAGGGAGAAGCGCAAATCTTTGACAAATTCAAAATGTGAGTAAGAAGAAACCAAAGTCTTGAAGTTACTGGATATGCATTTGTACTCTCTGCTACAGTGCATCAGAACTCAATTATGAAAATTTGGTATCACTGCGGAAAGACAAGTAAATGTGTACTCATCATTACAATCCAAAAGCAGCTGTATAAATTAATGTTTCAATTTTTTTTATGTTCCTTTTCCAAAGACTGCAATTGTAAATCAAAAGCATTCCAAATGAGTTCAGTTTCATTTCTAAGCCAAGATCTCTTTTGTGCAGCTCAAATAGGATACCAAGATGAGAGCTGCAACTGCCACCGGTCTACCAAAGGGCCTCGTCTACTGCCATTGTATCAACACTCAAGTGTGTCAGAAACCTAAAACACTGCAAGAAAAGAAACCAAATGTGCACTGTAATCCCATGTGACGAGGCCGGATTAGTTACACCGGAGCTCAACAGAGAGGAAAAGCACTGTGTTATCTGCCAGTTTATGCATGCAGACTGCAGCGATACCGACCCGACAACGAGGATCCTCACTGCTACGAGCCTCCACTTACTTCACAACACTGGCAAACATAATCCACACATACACACAGCTGGTTCTTCCACTGGCTGCAACAATAGGTAAACACACCACAAGGTGAACAATGACAAACGCCACCTATGAGATGTAGCAAAAACCAGTCACCTTGGAATGAAGATGGAATCCGAATAGCATGGGGACACTTTTCAGTCGGTTGTGCCCGTAACTGCTTTGCTTCATAGAACGTGAGGTGCAACATCTACAATCTGCACACAGCGGTACAGGACAGAGCAAAGTCAGGACACCTGATGCTACAGCCGTGACTGACAAAGTGTAACACAAACAGACAAGAACAATTAAGTAGATTATTGTGTGATTGGGGGGGGGGGGGGGGGGGGGGGGGAATCTGCTGCAAACCTTACATACCAACTCAAGTAACATTTTAAAAATCGCTTCATAATCAGCACTGTGCTAACGTTTCAGGCACATCTGAAGTGTAATGACAAGTGGCCGAATGGATCATTTGAATAAGCAAAACGTATAGTCACGTTTCACCGCTAATTGTGGGAAAAACTGCTTCATTTCTGTGAATCACTTGAAGCATTTGTTGACTTTTGTGTAACAGAAGTATCACCGACTTAAAGAAACATCTCGCAATTTACATAACAAGCGTCGCGGGCACTTTGTTGAGGGGTACTGAGCCATCTGCTGCTGGACGCACCCTCCACTAACCGCCATCTTTTTCACCATTGGCCTCTCATTTGTAACAACCAATATCTGGATTCCTGTCACCAGGGAACTGCTTCATGTGTTTTTCACACACACTTCAATTTCGCACAGAATGCTCCACTGTCGTCCTTTTCCCATCATGTACTGCACATCTCTAGTCCGTCATAAGACCACCAAGCTCCCACGAGCTGCTCTGCTCTTGTTGGATTTGTTATACTTGGGGAGTTCTTGTACTTACTTAAGAGTTCTTCCTGGAGCCCAACCAATATGGATTTTTTGGGGGGCAGACAGCAGGGAGTAAAAAAAAAAAAACAGTATGATCTATACATTTTTTTTTTTAAAGTAGTGATTCTGAACATTATGTTGTCAATCCCTTATGACAAATTTAATTAAGGCTTGATATTTTACAGTTTAAAGTAGACCTGCATTGAAATAAATGTAGTCAGATTTCAGAAAGAAATAGTTGATATGTATTTATAAGACCCTTGTGAATGCAGTAAAGTAAATCTGTAAGCCCAAATTTGTAATTCAGCGGAGAAATCTTCGTTTAAAAATGACAAATTTGCAGCTAAAATTTAGCCCTCTGTGAAAACAGTTTGTACAGCCGTATCATTTCCATGACTTCAGGGACAAGACGACGCGCTCCCGCCTTCAGTCCGATCCCGCATTGAAATTGATTTTATCTGTTAGTAATGTTACTTATACACGTCCTGGTTTCAGCTTATTAAGTCTGTGGGCTCGTTAATGAGCTCGTTAACCGCAGACCAGGGCCACTCACACCGCCCGTGTCTGCTTTGCAGCCGGCATCACCTCTCTGTCTACTGAATGGAGCTGCAGCACACTTGGTACAAGTCCTGAGATTACGCTCGCTGTTTTAATGCAAAGCGGCCGGTACACCTGTTGCTGCAAGGACAGACTTCTTGCTGCAAAATCCACAGCACCGCACGTCTCGGCAATCGGAGCCCCAGAGCTCCATGGACGCTGAGAGAGGTTTATATATTTTTAATGACTGGGATTCTTTGCGGGTCTCACCTCCATATCCCGCGATGGTACCGGAGGCGAAAGACAGCAGATTTTCATTGCAACACCACTCAATCAAACGGGCGTATGAAAAAGTCCGCCAAAATAATTTTCAAGCACAAATAAAAGAAATGTGTACTCACCAAACGTGCCGCAAGACAATATGAAGTTTTAAAAAAAGTAGATCCTTCCGTATAAGACAAGAAAAAGGTGCAGATGCAAACTGACGTAAATCCACAAATTACAATTGGCGCAATGCATGCTGGGAGAGGGTCTTGTCCGTAACGTCTCGGCAGCGTCCATGATGAGAGGGACAATTTGCGGAGGGCTAAATGTTAGTTGTAAATTTGTAATTTTCAAATGAAGATTTCTCCGTTGAATGACAGATCTGGGCTTGCAGATTTACTTTACTACATTCAGAAGGATCTCATGTGTAAATGAAAGTCATTTTTTTTCAAAAAATCTGACTGCATTTTTTTCAATGCAGGTCTCCTTTAAATATGAACTCTGATTGGCCATCACCATGTTGCATCCCTCAATATTTACATAAAATAGACATCTATTTCTGCCTCATCCAGTTGATGGCGTAGTGATCACTTTTCTCATCACTGTAAAATGCCTAATTAACGGAGATTTGTCACTGTGCTTCTGTCTCTTGTAGCTACTGTGACCAAGGGGTGATGGGGTCCCAGCCATGCATAACAGCATTACGATTTGCAACACATTCCAAAAAAAGTTCAGACAGGAAGCAGTTTATTCTCAATATAAATATTAAATCATCCTTTGGGGATTGAACAATAAGGCAATAATAATCATTTTATATTTGGGTAGGTGATGATCTAGTGGTTAAGCATTGGATCTGAGACCAGAGAGTCCGCGGTTCAAACCCAAACCAGACCAGAAAAATCACAAAGGACCCTTGGGCAAGGTCCTTAATACTTAGTTGCTCCCAGTGTGTACTCAGCACTTTGCATGACAGCACCCTGACATTGGTGTGACTATGGGTGAATGTGAAGCTTCATTGTAAAGCACTTCAAGCTTCTGATTCAGATGGAAAAGCGCTATATACATGCAGTCCAGTCAATAATAATAATAATGTGTCTTGTAGGTATATGGATTCCATTTATATATTGCTTTTCCATCTGAACCAGAAGATCAAAGCACTTTACAATGATGCCTCACATTTACACCAATGTAAGGGTGCTGCCATGCAAGGCGTTCACTACAAATTGAGAGCAACTTGGAGATTAAGGACTTTGCTCAAGAGCCCTGAGTAATCTTCCAACCTGATTTTTTTTTTTTTTTTGGGGGGGGGGGGGGGGGTCGGAGGGCAGAGCACCCTCTGGTATTACGTAATCCTACAACTTAACCACAAGACCATTACCTCCACACCTCCACATTTCCAGAAGTCAGGCACAGTAGCAGAATTCTGCTGTGGTCCACGTCGAATTTGGGAAGATTTGATATTAGCAAACCGAGAAGAACACATGTATAACTATGACATAGGTTAACAAAACAGTAATAATAATAATAAAAAATCACTATTAATTCTACTTGCAGGGGTGGTGGCCAAGTGGTTAGTGCACTTGCTTTCAGTGTGCAAGGTTGCGATACAAACCCCACCCCTGCCACATTTCTCCATGTAACGTGTAGTTGCCTCAGGAAGGGCATCCAGCGTTAAACTTATGCCAAATGAACAGGTAGATCCACCCTGGATCTGCTGTGGCAACCGAGTGAAAACAAGAAAGCAGCCGAAGGGACTTTCTTTTACTTAGTTTTGATTTTACTTATTCATTCACAACAAACAATTTGCACGGTGCTGCAACAAAGGAGTAATTAGAATTAATGCTTTTTGGAGGGGCAATTATAAGTCTGCAGGTTTTCAATCAGCCAGTCATCTCAGCAGGTGGCGTTGCGCCACCTGCTGAGATGACTGGCTGATTGAAAACCTGCAGACTGTGTTCAGCGCTGAAATAAATGAACATGTGGCTGGGCAAAGCACCTCGCGCACAAAACCTGCGTCAGAAAATGTTGAAAGCTGAAAAAAAAAAATAATAATAACAACAACAACAATAACAAACCGACCCAAATGTCAGTCCGTCAGAGGGCACGGGTCGATTTTTTTTCTTCCCCCTGACGAGTCTTCAGGAAATAAACGAAACAAAGGCTGACTGACGCACAAACGCCACTTACATTATTATTATTATTATCATTATTATAAATGTGCAATAAACTGACAATGCGCGCGCGTGCGCCAGCATATTTTTATTTAATCAGAATTTAAAACAGCCTACCTCAGTGACAAAAGGACGTCCCGGAAGACCAACGCTCGATAAAATTGTAAATTATCGCAACTCCCCGTGCGTCCTGTCTGTCCGTCCGTCAGACGTCGGTAATCCCGACAAAATTCCCACAGTGAGGACTTCACGGACGCAGAGCCGCAAATGTCGCTCCGGAACAAAGAAACGAAGCACTCACCAGCGTTTGCCACCGAACGGCGACGGTTTTTTGTTTTTTTTAATTTCCTCTGAGCAGCTGTGTGCGGCGTTGCGTCACAGAGCAAGGAAAAAAAAAAGAAGAAGAAGTGCGGAATAATCAAAGTGGCAGGCGGCGCGCGCAGGATGTGAGGATGAGGACGATGAAGATAGACTATACCATTAAGACCTTAACAGTTTTATCCATAAATATTTAAATATTATTTATTCTTTTTTTAATGTGCAGACTTGTAATTTATGTGGCCTGCATTCGATATATTTCATTGTAATATTTTAAAAAATAAAAAAGGTGAAAGGTCACAGTGGACCTTATTATATCAGCAGATCTAGTTAGCTCATATTTTACGTTTTTTTAATTTTATTTTTATAAAATGTAATTAATTTGAATAATTTTATTAATTCTATTTGAATTCATTTCATATGATTTTTCTTTTAAAGTACATTATATAGTGCTTATATAACGCTCTTACTCTGTTACTGTGTAATCTAGATGAGCCTGCAATAAAGTATCCTGATTGATTGATGTGTTAATCCTGCAGTTCAGGTCCACCATGGAGACAATGTTTTCATTGGCATTTGTCTGTTAACATGATAAGACAAAAAGTAATGAAAGGTATCAGAAGACTGATGTATATACCCTGCACACTCAACACACCACAATGTAAAAATAAATATACATATGCTGTTTTTCACTGTGTATGACTTAATCATATAACTTTTGTCTAGAGGTGATGGTCCAGTGTTCAAGTGTTGGGCTAAAGACCAGAGGATCCTCAATTCAAACCTCAGCCTAACCAGAAACTAAGAACCCTTTGGCATAGCCCAACAACCGCTCGGCTGTGAATTGGGCCAATACTAGCCTCCATCTTGGTGTGAGATTTCCCACTCCTAAACAACCAATAGGAGAGCAGCGTTCGCACAACACCAACGTGAGGCAGACCCACCAACCAATCACAGGCTAGGAGAGCGAGGCCAGTATCTTGCCCAATTCAGGGCCAGTTGTCAGGCTACCTTGGGAAAGGTTCTTAATACCAAAGTTGCTCCTGGTGTCGCCGACCGACCGGTCCCCCCTAAAAATTGGTCCGCCCTGTCTTCACTGTGCATGCGTCATTAGCTGTGGTTCACGGCTTATCACCTCGTTTCTACTTAAAACTGCTCTCCAGTTATCATCTATCTCAGCGACAGATATCTGAAGCTTTTGTACAACAATCATTTCCACATAAATTCAGTGTTATTTCAGCATAAAAGATGGAGGAAGTGATCAGAGCGCTGCAACTACACGAGCTGGTTAAAATGTTTACGTTTGACTAAACTACTCCAAAATATAATCACTTCTTGTTATCTATCCAAGTAATACCCCTACCAAGTTTGAAGGAAACCCATCTAGCTGTTTTTGAGTTATGCTGTCCACATTCACACCACTGAAAACAATTTCCTGCTACTGCCACTTTGCCGACGCACAGAAATGAAAGGTATTCCCAAGGAAATTGGTGAGCAGATAGAGTTCTGTTTAGATAATATTTCATGAAAGAAATGATTCAGTTTTGGGGGCGATTTGGAATATATTCTCAAACTAAGCTCGAGAAGAATGTTTGGCACACACCAACATTTCACTCAAAAAGCTGAGAGAGCATGTTGATGAAATTTGTTAAGCAGATGGATAATGTTCTAGAAAATGGGAGATTTTATTTTGAACTTGACCCAGAACACATTTTATGGAACATATGTGGCCTTGGCAGAGGTACAGTGCATCCAGGAAGTATTCACAACACTTCATTTTTTCCACATTTTGTTATGTTACAGCCTTATTCCAAAATGGATGAAATAATTTTTTTTCCCCCTCAAAATTCTACTCACAACACCCCGTAATGACAACACAAAATATGTTGCTTAATTTTTGCAAATTTATTAAAAATAAAAAAGTAAGCGATAGATAGCTAGATAGATAGACAGACAGAGTTTTTTCACACTGTCAAATTGTACCCCAAAATGCAGGCAATGAAAGGCAGTAGGTATCTGGAAACAACAAGGTGCTTTATTAATCTACAAAACAACAACAACAACAACAACAAAAAACAAAGTCACAAAAAAATCCAAACAGCAGTAACACAGGACTGAAGGAACAGAGTCCAAAAACACAGTAACACGGAAAGAAAACCAACAACTAGGAAAACAATGAGAACAGGTAACTGGCAATCACAAAATACTCACGGCCACAGAATGGCAGGAACCACAGTGAATCTACAGGCAACTGAAACAGGGACAGGTGAGGGCTTAAATACAAAAATGAACTCATGAGTAACAGGTGCATCAACTCAGGGGAAGGAGGAAGAACAAATACACATGAAAACTAAATGAACGTAAGGTGAATGAAAACTAAATCCAAACTTAAGGGTGAATAGAACATAACGCATAACAACAAAGATAACCAAATACAACAGAGGAAGAAATAAAACCAAAATATAAGCCCAAGTGTAAAATACAAAAACCAATGTGTAATTCAACAAGTGTATAAGTGCAACCGAGGCAAGCCGAACATGAACTAACACATGAAAAGAGACACTCAGAAGTATTACTACAAAAAGAACTGAACAATAGCTGAAACCTAAAGCCAGGAACAAAAATACAGAATAAATATGTATGTCAGGATTTCCCCCGGATCCTGGTAATAACTATCTTTTAACCAGTCATATGGTAGTTTCTCCACCAGATGGTGCCCTCAGTTATTTTTCACACCTGGATCAGACAAGTGATTGAATATTGACAGACTAATTAAACCCTGACTTTCTGTTCAGTAGTGGCCAGATACTTGTTAGCATTGCCAGACTTTGCCAGACTCTTGCAGACCTTCCAGGTTCTTCCAGAGCCACGATCCATGATCCAGACCATTACCAGGAGGACCAAGCCTCATTGCCTCTCTGTGACCTTGACTGCATCTTCCTGCATGATAAATAACACAACGCTGGAACTCAAGGGCCAAGAACACGGACAGGGGAATGTACAGACCAAACAGACACCTGGAGGACACATACGGATAACAAACAAAGACATGGAAACATGATGATGAACCACAGACAGAGGACAGATAACAGAGACAATGATGACAGAGACAGATCAAGGACATAGACAAAGGATGAACCACAAGGGGGGACAAGACACAGACATGAACCGAGACAGGCAGGAAGCGAAGACAAGAGGCAATCGATTGATCATAAGGACAGACGGGACAGGACACAAACCATAAGACACAGGCATAAATGTAGGACCTGGAGCAAGCAAGCACGCGCACACACACACACACATATACATACACTCTTTATTAATCCCAAGGGGAAATTCAAATCGTCATAGCAGCCAGGTACCCCCAAAAATTGAAAAATCACATGTACGTAAGTACTCACACCCTTTGCTCAATGCTTTGTTGATGCACCTTTAACAGCAATTACGGCCCCAAGTCTTCTTGAATATGATGCTACAAGCTTGTTGCACCTATCTTCGGGCAGTTTTGTCCATTCCTCTTTGCAGCACCTCTCAAGCTCCATCAGGTTGGATGGGGAGCATTGCTGCAGGGCCATTTTCAGAGCTCTCCAGAGATGTTCAATCGGATTGAGTTCTGGGATCTGGCAGGGCCACTCAAGGACATTCACAGAGTTGTCATGAAGGCCATCCTTTGATGTCTTGGCTGTGTGCTTAGGGTCATTGTCCTGCTGAAAGATGAAGCGTCACCCCAGTCTGAGGTCTCTGGAGCAGGTTTTCATCTTGAGGCTATAATTGCTGCCAAAGGTGCATCAACAAAATATTGATAAAACGGTGTGAATGCTTATGTACATGTGATTCCTTAGTTTTTTTATTTTTAATAAATTTGCAAAAAAAACTTCAATAAACATTTTTCATGTTGTCATTATAGGGTGTTGTGAGTAGAATTTTGAGCGAAAAAATGAATTTACCCCACTTTGGAATAATGCTGCAACATAAGATGTGGCAGATAAAGTGAAGCGCTATGGATACTTCCGGATGCACGGTAGTTTAAATTTTTTAAATTCCAGAATCTGACAGTCAGTTATTATGCTAGCAATTGTCAACTATTTTGATAATGATTTATTATTATTATCATTACTAAATGCTCACGTTCAGGTGGCACGGTTGAGGCGAGAGTATGAATGTGTTGGTCTGTCTGTTTATACGTGGCCCTGCAATGGACTGGTGGCCTGTCCAGGATGTACCCTGCCTCCCACCCAATGGCTGCTGGGACAGACTCCAGCTGCCCCGTGACCCTTAGTTTTCTTCTGTTCAGCTTCCTCCCAGCCATTTATGCAGACCTAGATATGTCAGAAAACATAAGTAAAAAATAAAAATTTCTTCAAACAACAGTGAGAAAATTTATAAAAGCAGTCATTGAATAAATTTATAGTGTGGTTGTGGTGACACATGGGACCAGCGCATGCTTCCAGACAGGACCTGACCTGATTTTTAGAATGCAGTGCAGAGCAGCAGGAAATGGGGCAGTTGAAAGAGAGAGAGAGAGAGAGAGAGAGAGAGAGAGAGAGAGAGAGAGAGAGAGAGAGAGATTAACCACAGATGCACAAGTCTGAGATTCAAACAGACCACAGTGGGAACAAGTTGTGATACACTTTCCCCACAAAGCTAACCGTGCACCTGGATAATGGATAACAACAGAGGAGGGACACAGGATACATAGGGAGAAGGATGCTGAAGGTGGAGCCACCAGATAGGAGGAGAAGAAGGACAAAGAGGAGGTTGATGTATATGCTGAGGGAGGAAATGCAGGTGTTTGGTGTGAAAGAGGAAGATACAGAGGACAGGGTGAGATGGAGAGGGATGGTCTGCGGTGGTGACCTCGAACGGGAGCAGCTGAAAGAGGAAGAAAAAGAAGCTGCTTGGTTAAATCAGGATTATATTAAAGCGAAAGGTTTTACTTATCTTGTTTTGCCTATTACTTGGTGATTTTGTGCTGCTGAGATGAGCAGTGGAGGACCAGCAGTCACCTTAGCTGTCCAATCGATGTCCCTCATTGCTTCCTGTCTTCACTTAAAAGAGCCAATCAGCTCATTTGGAGTGTTTGGCTGTTGAGCCCGTGTTACAGGGGCGGATCTACTGGGGTGGCATGGGGTGGCAACTGCCACCCTAAAATAGCTCTTGCCACCCCAGTTGCCACCGCAATCAGAAGTGGGTGACATTTTTTTCAAAAAAGGGACCTCGCGAATGACTTTAACCGGCGAAAACTATGCTCTCTGAGCACCCTTGAATGCAGCACAAGCTGCGCTTCACACTCTCCCTGCCCCCCCCGTTGTGGCGCCGAACTTTCCCTAAAAGACACGACAACACGCCAGCACACACGGCTGCCAGAAAAACTTTGCAGAGAAAGAAATATAAAATTGATACATTCACCAAGTACTGTATAACAAGGACGGACGTCAACACTGGTCACATCAGCTGACAAAACTTTCTTTGTAACTAGACTTCACCTTTACTCGTGTCTCTCATAGATATTAGGGATGTTTCGTCCAACCTTAAAGTCGTGTTATGTTAACAAAAGTCTGTGCACGCGAGCGGCAATGTACGCTTTTTAGGTTTCACTTTCATTTCATAAAGCGACAGTGGAGCACTTTTTTATTGCTGAGGGGAGACAACACTTTGTGGATTTAGAGGAACATTGGAAACAAGAGAAGAGGGTGTGAGGAGAGGACAGAAGGATGGACAGAGGACAGAGGGATGGACAGAGGACAGAAGGATGGACAGAGTACAGAAGGATGAGCAGAGGACAAGCGTTGATACACACACCCTTGAGGTGTGTTTCTGTGAGTCTTCAGCTCAGGTAAGACTCATACAGCTTCTCTGCTGTCATTTGATTAAATATGTTGTTTTCTACTACAGTGGTGCAGCTTAGCTAAAGGGCAATTCTATGGTAACGGAATTACAACAGCAGCAAAATCTGGACATACTGCATCTAACGACTACAGATTAGGTCAGATTGTAATTCTGTTACCGTAGAATTGCCCTAAAATTTCCATAACAATCATTCAGTTTGTGATAGAAGCATGAAATTTGGCACAAATATTATAAATTAACTAATTATTTTTTTTCAGATATGGAGGCATCCTGGAGCTGACCTCTAATGAGCTACAGGGGTCAATAAAAAATTACACAAGGGTCAAACTTTAACAATGCTCCAATCATATTGAAAAGTATACCACATTATTTATCTGATTACACAGCTTCCAAAAAGGTATAGTTCTGACTATCTATGACTGAATGTTCTGGAGTTATGGGGGTAAAAAAAAGCAAATATGGTGACAAAGGTCAGTTTCAGTTTGTACAGGGGTCAAACATTAAACTTGCTCCAATTTTGGTAAAACAATTATGCAAATTATTGGTTTAGTTAATAGTATTTTAAAAAGGAATAGTTTGCACCATCTGTCACGCTGTTATCATGTTACGAGGTAACATATGTCACATGTCATAGAATCCAATGGACGTCAACCTTGTTTGACCTTTACTTTGGAGACCAAGCATTCGACATAGTCAAAACTATTCCATTTATTAACCCTATTCACTCAACCAATAATTTGCATCACTTTTTACCAAAAGTGAAGTAACTTTTACTTTTCACCCTTGTACAAACTGAAACTGACCTTTGTCACCATATTTGCTGTTTTTACCCCATAACTCCATAACATTCAGTCATGGATAGCCCAAACTATACATTTTTGGAATCCTTATGATCACACAAATAGTGTGGTATAGTTTTCAACATGACTGGAGAATTTTTATATTTTGACCCCTGTGTAATTCTTTATTGACCCCTGTAGCTCATTAGAGGTCACCTCCAGGATGTCTTCATATCTGAAAATAAACATTAGTTAATTTAGAATATGTGTGCCACATTTCATGCTTTTATCACAAACTGAACAATTGTTTTGGTTATCTGCTGCACTACTACAGCAATGTTCATTTTGTGATCATGAAAACACAATTTACAGATCTATGACGCCCATTGGAGCGCTTGAAATTACTATTCCACTCACGCATTTTTTACACACATTGTTTATAGTTTTTTCTATATTGGTCTGCAAAAATGTTGTTTTAACGTTACATGAAAATTGGTCCGTGGCGCAAAAAGCTTGCGGGCCGCTGCTCTAGGCTATATGAAACTTGGACTCGTGATGCTATAATCCAGATTCCTGACCTATAATAGCATAATACATAAACATTACATTGCCACCCCACATAATAGTACCTGTCCCTGCTTGCCACCCCATGAATTTATCTCTAAATCCGCCCCTGCCGTGTTACACAATTGCCCATCCCTGATGTACTGGTGCTCCTTAGGAGACAGTGGGAGCTCAGTTATTAAAGACGGGAATGCAGTCGGCGTCAAGTCGAGCTGCAGCTTAATGTCTGTGAAACCTGTCTTTGTGTTTGGGTTATTATTATTGCACAGTCAACAGCTCTGTCCTCAGGGTGGGACAACAGAGCCTCTGTGGTCTGTCTGTACAAAGTGGTATCTCAGAAGTGAGTCATAGAGCTGCCAAATTATCATGCACGTGTCTCTGTGTCAGATAAAGAATGTCTGGTTTCGTTCTGGGACTTGACGTACTAAATGTTTGTGTGTGTGTGTGTGTGTGTGTGGTGTGTGTGTGTGGGGGGGGTAGTCATCTCATACAGGGGTTTGTCCTTATCTTACCCTATATCATTCACATATGAAAGTGAGTGGAGGATGACACACAAAGAGAGTGAGAGCAGAAAGGCTGTAGATAAGGGTATAGCCCGGAGGTCGGTGGGATGGTAAGAACAAGGTTGAGCTGCAGGGTGTGTGTGCGTGTGTATGTGTGTGTGCGCGTGCGCTTACTACAAACCTGTCAGACTGGTTTTGCCTGATTTTCCATCCAGACCTGTGCACATATGACTCAGCAACAGCAGCTCTTCGTTTTCACACAAACATCCATAAAAGTACATCTGTTCACAGAGCATACGAAACAAACGTCAAGGCCCAATGAAGAGGTTCGAACCTTCGAAGAGTCACATTTGACAGAATGATCGTGTCTGTGCACAGCCTCTTACACGGATGTTTGTAATTTTCCTGTATGTTACCGCTGTTCTTGAATTTAAATGAAAACAAAGCCTGTTTTTTCACCTTACTGGCTACTAGCAGAAACAGCCACTGTTTTTATGTACACGTGATCCTGTTAGATCTCAGACATTAAGTGGAAAAGGTCCTGATTTGTGTTTGGCAGAGGGGTGTCTGGAGCTGCATCAGGAATGGCATCTGGTGCTTAACACAAAATCTCAGCATAAATCTGTTGCAGTTTCTGAAACCACAAACTAATTACATCTTTTCCACTGTGACCATCAGAGGGTGCTGTGGAAAAGGATACTATTGGCACACAAGAAATGCTGCAAAGCATTCAGATTGTTCTTTTATTCATTTTTTTAAGTTGTATGCAGTTAGTGATCGAGTCTTATATATATATATATATATATATATATATATATATATATATATATATATATATATATATATATACACTCAACAAAAATATAAATGCAACACTTTTGGTTTTGCTCCCATTTTGTATGAGATGAACTCAAAGATCTAAAACTTTTTCCACATACACAATATCACCATTTCCCTCAAATATTGTTCACAAACCAGTCTAAATCTGTGATAGTGAGCACTTCTCCTTTGCTGAGATAATCCATCCCACCTCACAGGTGTGCCATATCAAGATGCTGATTAGACACCATGATTAGTGCACAGGTGTGCCTTAGACTGTCCACAATAAAAGGCCACTGTAAAAGGTGCAGTTTTGTTTTATTGGGGGGGATACCAGTCAGTATCTGGTGTGACCATTTGTCTCATGCAGTGCAACACATCTCCTTCGCATAGAGTTGATCAGGTTGTCAATTGTGGCCTGTGGAATGTTGGTCCACTCCTCTTCAATGGCTGTGCGAAGTTGCTGGATATTGGCAGGAACTGGTACACGCTGTCGTATATGCCTGTCCAGAGCATCCCAAACATGCTCAATGGGTGACATGTCCGGTGAGTATGCCGGCCATGCAAGAACTGGGACATTTTCAGCTTCCAAGAATTGTGTACAGATCCTTGCAACATGGGGCCATGCATTATCCTGCTGCAACATGAGGTGATGTTCTTGGATGTATGGCACAACAATGGGCCTCAGGATCTCGTCACGGTATCTCTGTGCATTCAAAATGCCATCAATAACACGCACCTGTGTTCTTCGTCCATAACAGACGCCTGACCATACCATAACCCCACCGCCACCATGGGCCACTCGATCCACAACACTGACATCAGAAAACCGCTCACCCACATGACGCCACACACGCTGTCTGCCATCTGCCCTGAACAGTGTGAACCGGGATTCATCCGTGAAGAGAACACCTCTCCAACGTGCCAACCGCCAGCGAATGTGAGCATTTGCCCACTCAAGTCGGTTACGACGACGAACTGGAGTCAGGTCGAGACCCCGATGAGGACGACGAGCATGCAGATGAGCTTCCCTGAGATGGTTTCTGACAGTTTGTGCAGAAATTCTTTGGTTATGCAAACCGATTGTTTCAGCAGCTGTCCGAGTGGCTGGTCTCAGACGATCTTGTAGGTGAACATGCTGGATCTTGAGGTCCTGGGCTGGTGTGTTTACACGTGGTCTGCGGTTGTGAGGCTGGTTGGATGTACTGCCAAATTCTCTGAAACGCCTTTGGAGACGGCTTATGGTAGAGAAATGAACATTCAATACACGAGCAACAGCTCTGGTTGACATTCCTGCTGTCAGCATGCCAATTGCACGCTCCCTCAAATCTTGCGACATCTGTGGCATTGTGCTGTGTGATAAAACTGCACCTTTCAGAGTGGCCTTTTATTGTGGGCAGTCTAAGGTACACCTGTGCACTAATCATGGTGTCTAATCAGCATCTTGATATGGCACACCTGTGAGGTGGGATGGATTATCTCAGCAAAGGAGAAGTGCTCACTATCACAGATTTAGACTGGTTTGTGAACAATATTTGAGGGAAATGGTGATATTGTGTTTGTGGAAAAAGTTTTAGATCTTTGAGTTCATCTCATACAAAATGGGAGCAAAACAAAAAGTGTTGCATTTATATTTTTGTTGAGTGTGTATATATATATATATATACACACACACAAACAGTGCATCCGGAAAATATTCACACTTCACTTTTTCCACATTTTATGTTACAGCCTTATTCCACTCACTCACTCATCTTCAACCGCTTTTCCAGGTTCGGGTTGCTGAGGCAACAGCTCCAGCAGGGGACCCAGATGTCCTTTTCCCGTGCTGCGTTGACCACCTCTGACTGGGGGATCCTGAGGCGTTCCCAGGCCAGTGTGAAGATACAATCTGTCCACCTAGTCCTGGGTCTTCCCGGGGTCTCCTCCCAGATGGACGTGCCTGGAACACCTCCATTTTTACCCTCGAAATTCTACTCACAACACCCCATAATGCCATGACTGTTTTTTGCATTTATTTATGCATTCATCTTTCCCTCAGTCCTGATTAGTCTCCCAGTTCCTGCCACTGAAAAACAGCCATACACCATGATGCTGCCACCACCATGCTACACTGGATGGTGCTTGGTTTCCTCCAAACATGATGCCTGGCATTCACACCAAATAAGAGTTCAATCTTTGTCTGATCAGACCAGAGAATTTTGTTTCTCATGATTTGAGAGTCCTTCAATTGCCTTTTGGCAAACTCCAGGTGGGCTGCCATGTGCCTTTTACTAAGGAGTGGGTTCCATCTGGCCACTCTACCATACAGGCCTGAGAGGTGGATTGCTGCAGAGATGGTTGTCCTTCTGGAAAGTTCTCCTCTCTACAGAGGAATGCTGGAGCTCTGACAGAGTGACCATCGGATTCTTAGTCACCTCCCTGACTAAGGCCCTTCTCCCCCAGTTGCTCAGTTTAGACAGGTGGTCAGCTCTGGGAAGAGTCCTGGTGGATGTTCTGTGGACTGATCTCCCTGTGTCAATAAAACAGTCCAATTCTGTAGATTTTCAAGTCCAGATTTAAGACCAGGGTTGGGTAGGATTACCTTGAAATGTAATCTAAAACTAATCCGATTACAAGTAATCTAAATGTGCATACATACATGTAATCCACCTGTATTCTTTCAAAGTAATCCTACCCAACCTTGGTTAAGATGTACTTATTTTCCCTTTCGTGTGGCTAGCATACTGGCACAGTATGTTACTATGCTTTTTACTCTAATTCATTTTGTTAGGAAACGGAGTGGGTATCACCGACGATCACCTTAGTATTTCTTGTTTGTCTTGTTACTTAATGCTGACAAATTATACTGCATTTGTTGTCTTTCTGATGCCTGATTATTTTTTTCTCTCAATTTGCGGTGCGGCTCCATCCAGAGATGGGTGTAGTGTCTGCTTTGGAAACCCTCCTGTCCTGTGCACTGGCAACATTTCCTCTATATTGTTTTGTGAATTGTTTTATAATTTCTGTCAGTAGAATGGCCTAAGCAGAGAGTCACTCCTTTGAGTCTGGTCTGCTTCAGGTTTCCTCAAAGGGAGTTTTTCCTTCCCACTGTCACCTGTGTGCTTGCTCTGGGGGTTGGTAAGGTTAGACCTTACTTGTGGGAAGCACATTGAGGCAACTTTTTTGAGATTTGGCGCTACATAAATGAAAATAAATTGAAATTGGATCCAAACATCTGCCATATATGAATGATGGAGTCCACTGTGGTCATTGGGAACTTCATAGCAGGGTGATTCTTAGACTACGGGCACTTTTATGTCCCTTGATCATATTTTATGAAAAAAAGAAAAAAGGGGAAATTTCACACTTTTATAGTTATCTTTACAATGAAAGTGTTTTAAGAAATTTGTCCTAGTAGTCTATGACGTTTTCACCTTTTTTTCAGCATCATTATATGCAAATATTGCCGTTTTGTGCTTGTCCCACACCCAGACTTACGATCTTCAATGATAAAAATGAATAGTAAACCAACATTTTTTCTAATGTTTTAAAATATCTCTGAATAAAATATCAGTAAAATAATCAAAACATAATTGGGGTATTCAATGTCATACAACTGTTGTGATTTTTTTAACCGAAATGTAGTTGTCCCACACTATTGCCGTAATTTCCACAACAATAATGTCCCTTTAAAAAGTTTGTATGAAAGATTGTGTGGGTAGTTTCTATGGAGATAAACAGTAACATCAGAGCACATGTATGTAGCGCCAAATCACAACAAACAGTTGCCCCAAGGCGCTTTATATTGTAAGGCAATGGTGTGGTGGAAATTACATTTACAAGGCCAATAGTGCCCGTAGTTAAAGAATCACCCAGCAGCAGAAATGTTTCTGTACCCTTCTCCAGATTTGTGCCTCAAGACAATCCTGTCTCAGAGATCTAGACAATTCCTTTCACTGCATGCTTGGTTTGTCCTCTGACATGGACTGTCAACTGTGGGGCCATATATGTAGACAGTTGTGTTTCTTTCCAAATCATGTCCAATCAACTGAATTTACCCCAGTTGAACTCCAATTAAGCTGCAGAAACATCTCAAAGAGGATCAGTGGAAACATTTCTGCAGGTTTTTTTTTTATTTGACTATTTCTAACCCCCCCGGGTCACCCAGTATTTCATGCTCCTGTCAAGAAAGGAATTCCTGCTTTTCGCAACAGGAGCATGAACCATAAATCAATTTATGGCGTGAGAATGGCTTGGACTGGATTACAAATGACAGCCACCTTGTACTGTTTCCTGTACACACACTCCAGAAAGTAAACACATGTAATGTGTTCTGGTTGTAGGACATGAAAATTCAGTAAGGTATATGCATGTGTGTTCATTTCCTGGCACACGTGTAGTAAGCAATACAAGGTGGCCACCGAGCTATAGGGAGTCTGTACCCACTCGCCTCAAACAGAAAGTTGTGTTTTTGTCTGAACTCAAAAGAAACACACCAATGCAAAGCAACAACTGTGTAAAAGAATATTTCTTGACGTTCTGGCCATGCGTGTAGAGGACTGCGCAAGCTGAATTAAATCTACGAAAGACCGTATGTTAAAGCATTGCATTGTTAGTAGCAGCAGTAACAGCGGCGAGCAGAGTTAAATTTAGATGGCACCCTCACAACTTCACACTGGAAGGGCAACTGGACGATCAAGATTGTGTCTAGCAAAGATGTTGCTCAACCTGGAAACTTGTAATACAATTTGAAATTGACTGAGGCTCAACACAGAGGCAACAAAACAGAACTTTGCTCTTTGTAGAAGTCGGCCCAGGATAGGGGTCATCCCGGCCCTAGCTCACATCTGGAGCAGAGTTTACAATTGGCCGCACTCTGGTACAAGAGAAAACATGCTGACTGAATTCTCCTGAAGGCCAAGTTCGACAACCGTCACAGAACTGTACAATGAGTTATTTAAATTTTATTTATAGTAGGAGACTGTCGAGATGCAGAGAGAACTAAGGAAGTTTGGGGGTTGTGTAACAGGACATTCCTAACATGCAATTGTAAAAGATTCCATTTTTTGGATGCAATAATACCTCTTTAAAAGGTCCATGTACCGTCACGGAGCTGAATGCTATGAGGTTTGTTACTTGGCAGTTACAAAAGGTTTAATTGTGAAATCTGTCCGTGTATGCATGACACTGCACACAAATAGAACAGCTGAGGCCATCAAATCAACTCAATGTACCACGATGACCAGTACAATGGAACGGTTTAGCACAAAAAGGTCTAAATGCACGTTTCATCGAATTTCCCTCCAAAAAGAACTTTTCGGGGGCACCTTACATCAACTGGCTTCTTGGAAAATAGAGTAAAAAGTGCTTTTTAAAGATTGATAACCTATTAAAAAAAAAAAAAAAATCAATTTTGCTGCAGTAATTCTTGTGGAATTGGTCTGCAAAACTGCACAGATCCAATCGAGCTAGGCTGAGCAGCTTTAATTAGCAGATAGCAACTAATGCTCTCACGTTATACCTGAAACGTGACACAGCAAGAAAACAACATTCATCAAACTGGGCAGCATTACAAGATAGAATCATAACGCTCGTCAGGTTTAACAAAAATCTGTCTTGTTGCTAAGGAACAAGAGAAGCAACTGACTGAGGAGACGGGGTACCTGATGTGACATGAATGAGTCAGCAAATTTTTTTTTTTTTTTTTTTTAAGTACTTCACAGCAAAATGAGGAACCGGCCTTTTGTTAAGGGCGAGTGGGAGAAGCCAACATGTAAATTACAAGGAACACTTCATACTCTGCAAGACGCTGAGCTCAGTACTTAAGATAGAGCTAAATCCATAATAAGACTGACATTAAGAATGCTTTATTAGATCAAACCTCTAAAGATATAGAACAGCTTTTTAAAGTTTTTGCAACAGCTGAGTGATTAAAAAAAGAAAGTCTTACAAAAGATTTATGACAACACCTTAATAGACGACATTTACGTAATACCAAAAACATCCCCTCCACCTCATCTTTTAAGACTTGATAAGAGTACAAATTACAGCATTTACAATAACAAACTGCATACTTCCCATCTCAAACACAATATTCAATTTAAATTAGTATTTCTTAATAATAAGTGTCCAGCTTTCTTTTAGGAAGCCTTCATTATTGGCATCAGTGTGACTGTGCCCACATGAGAAGGATGTTTAGAGGTGCAGAATAAAAAGGCTTTATGACAAACACAGCGATCCCTCTCTGATAAGGAACACCACATGTAAATATGAGAATTCTAAAGTGCATCTGTCAAAGACTTGTCAATCAAAAAGTCATTTGCAGCTCTGAGGAAAAAAAGTAAAAAAAATAAAAGGCAGACAAATCTAAACATAAGTACACTGATCATGCAGCAGATGTTCCCAAAAACAACCTACAAACAAGCACTTTTTTTTGCAATGAAGAAAAACATTTCAGAAGGAAAAAAAAAAAAAGCTTCACATTTTCTAGATGTAACATACGTATGTCTGTGCCATTTTGATTTGTTCACACTTGGCGTATCAAAATTTTAATTGGAAATTGGCAGGTAAAAAGCACACAGTGGCTTATGCTAAGTTAACAGACCTTTGAGGTTCCTGTTCAGTCAGATGAACCTCTAGTGTTCAGCACCCCCACCCAAGCCTTTTAGCTGTGAGGGGAACTGGATTTAAATCTTGGGCAGCTTGGGGGCGCTGATGAGAGGGTTTGTCTGCTGTAGAAGCCGTCGGCCGGCACTCTTGTAGTCGTACGAGCAGTTGTGTGTCTCTGCATAGCGGTGTGTTGCACAGAAGCTGTGGCCACACCTGAAACATTCCAATGAACAGTCTTCCATGATTTTATTTTCCACATCTCACAATCAGCACAAACTGAATGTAGAGAATGAAATTACTGAGCAATAAACAATTACAGATTAATCACATTTCTCATGTCAGTCTAATAATAAGAAAACGGAAGTCAACTATATAAGTCAAACTTATAACTGTTCTGTCTTCTGACAACAGCTGGGGAAAGTGATTTAAATGGTTATACCATAAAACGGTCAGTGTTAAGCAATTAAAGTTTCACACACTTGCACCAGATTGGATGTGCATCTCACGCCTGCAAACTGTCAGAGAGAAGGAAGCATCTCAGACCTGTGTGCAGGAGCCTTTAGTTCTGATAACCCTAACAAGGCCTGTTTCTCAGATACACTGAACGAAAATATAAATGCAACACTTGTTTTTGCTCCCATTTGTCATGAGCTGAACTCAAAGATCTAAAACATTTTCTATATACACAGAAGACCTGCTTCTCTCAATACTGTTCACAAATCTGTCTAAATCTGTGTTAGCGAGCACTCCTTTGCGGAGATAATGCATCCCACCTCACAGGAGTGGCATATCAAGATGCTGACTAGACAGCATGATTATTGCACAGGTGCACTTAGGCTGGCCACAGTAGAAGGCCACTCTGAAATGTTCAGTTTTATCACACAGCACAATGGAATAGATGTTGCAAGTTTTGAGGGAGCATGCAATTGTCATGCTGACTACAGGAATGTCCACCAGAGCTGTTGCCTGTGAACTGAATGTTCATTTTTGTACCATAAGCTGTCTCCAAAGGAAGCTCAGGGAAGCTCATCTGCATGCTCGTTGTCCTCATCGGAATCTGGACCTGACTACAGTTCATCGTCATAACAGACTTGAGTGGGCAAATGCTCACATTCGATGGCATTTGCCTGCTGATCAACTCTTTGTGAAGGAGATGTGTTGCACTGTGTGAGCCAAATGGTGGTTACACCAGATACTGACTGGTATTCTGACCCCCCCAGGAAACCCTCCCCAAATAAAGCAAAACTGTGCTTTTCCGAGTGGCCTCTTATTGTGTTCAGCCTAAGTCACACCTGTGCAACGATCATGCTGTCTAATCAACATCTTGATATGCCACACATTAAGATAGGATGGATTATCTCAGCAAAGGAGAAGTGCTCACTAACATATTTGTGAGCACGTCTTGAGAGAAATACGTCTTGTGTACATAGAAAATGTTTTACATCTTTCGAGTTCAGCTCATGAAAAATAGGAGCAAAAACAAACATTGCATTTATATTTTTGTTCAGTGTACAAAGTGATGCAATGATGAAAAGTCATTTTCTGCACTCAGGGGCTCTCCAAAACATATTTGACAAATTCAGCAGGCAGAAATGCTGGAGGCACTTGTACCTGCACTCATAGCTGGTGGCCAGGCCGGTCTTCCTGCCGCAAAGAAAGCAGTGCTTGGAGCTCTTCTTGCTGCCTGTGGGAGGCTTCACTGGAGGTAGCTGGTATGTAGGTGCCCCTGAGAGAAAAATGAAAACACTTCTATTTTACAGGAGCTGCTGTGAAATGATTGATCATGGAGTCAAACTGCATTTCAGTCAAGTCAGATGCCTGAAAATTAATTCTCAAAAGGAGAGAAAAAAATTCATGTGAAATGAAAAGTTTACCTTGATATGTGACATCTATATATATGTAAACAGCTAGAGTTTGACTGTAAATTTAAATTTTTACAGTGAAATATGTTGGAAAATGGAGATAAAGTTACTTAGTTATAACCTATAAATAAGTGTGTAAGAGTTCTTGTTCCAGGTGCTCCTGAATAACATGTCTGTTTAAACCAGAGCTTCAAAAACACACCTTTGACACATGCAACACTGCTCGTTATTTATATAATCTTTTCTATCTCAGCAGCCTAAAGTGTACAAAGGACAGCAATAATCTGGTTACTCACTTTATTCTAAATAAAACCATATTTTAGTTATTTCGAGGAGTCGTTTAAAGAATATTCCAATCATATTCCCTATTTGGGCAGCATAGTGACTGGAGTGTGAGATCGATAGTCTGTTTTGCGGATGCTGTACCGGACTGTCGTGGAGCTGAGCCGCAAAGCGAAGCTCTCAGGTTACTAGTCGATTTACGCTCCTATCCTTACCTATGGTAATGAAATTTGGGTAATGACTAAAAGAATAAGATCATGGATGAAGCGGTGGAAATGAGATTCGTCCTTCAGGTATCTGTGCTTACACTCCTGGACGGTGAGAAGTTCGACTAGCTGGGAGGGACTCTGGGTAGAACTGCTGCTTCTTCAGGTCGAAAAGAGCCAGCTGGGGTGGTTGGGGCACCTGGTGAGAATGCCACCAGGTCATTTCCCGAGGGACATAACCACAGTCATTTCGCTGTCAGCCACTGGGATGTTTCTGTTTTTACCCAAGGCCAACATATGGCCACTGGGTATTGCGAAGACCTGGCATCCATACATCCGTCTGTCTGTGTACAGGATTAAGTCCAGTTTTCTTACTGCCACAGTCTTCAAATTCTAAGGGAACATTCTTGGGACACAGACCTTGGACAAGTTCAAAGATGGCTAACCTTGGCCTATTTTGAGACATTTAAAATGTCACATTCTGTACCTAATTTTATGGCATGATCTCTCGGACATTAGCGCATTAGGTGCTAACCGCTTTGTTTTTTTGGGGGGGGACTAGAAATGACACCTTTCTCATATATTATGTAAAAGCGAGCAAGAAATAAACACTTCTAAAACTGAAAATGCTGTTTTAGAAGCTAATAATACCTCTTAATTCATTTAAAGACATTTATCAGATGTGAGTTTTTGAGTGGCGGGGGTGACAGCCAATCAGAGTAGAGCTCCACCATGACATCACAGTCTGGTTGCGGGCTGCTACTTAAGTGGTTTTCAAAGTGTGAGGCGCGCCACCACGAGGGTGGGATGGGTATCATGTACCGGCTCATTTTGAGAATCATTAAGATTTGATCCACCGGCATCAATAGAGCAGCCGTTGTGTTCGAGAGCATTTTATCAGGAAAGTGATCATTTCTCTACATTGATTACAGACCTCCTGTAAGGCCTGTAATCAACTGCTACTGCAATGGCTCCACTTTGAAGCTTGAAACAATGAAGCAGTGCTCCGACTGCTGCTTCGTTGGTTCACTGCTTCGCTGCTTTTCAGAAGCGGCAAGTCCCCTTCTTAAGCCCTCTCAAAGCCATTTAAAAATGTTAATCGTGAGTCACTTTTGTGCGGATTAAAGTCACTAACTAGGGCTCTTGTCTTGTTGCAGGGAAGAAACGAGAATCATCCTCTGTTCCCTTCACACAGCTCTAAACACTGCACTGCTCTCTGCCAAGTCAAGATGGAGTCCGGTCAGAATTAACATAAACATAACACAGACAACAAATTACAACAGACTAAAATGCTTTTTTCCTTCAAACATCAGACGTCTTGTGTTCTTTATGAATTACATTGATGCTGACTTGCAGTACAGCCAGCTGTAAGAGCTCAACTCAGGGGTATGGAGTGACATTCATACCATTCATGTCTGAAAGGAAATGCTTTTGAGAAAAACTACAGACTGTTTATTTTTATTTATGTCCAGAGATCAAGGATCCAGTGAACAATTTCATATTTATTTACTTTAAGACTCAATAAAAGGTTAGTGATGTAGAAAACCGGTCAAGCCTACTTTTAGTACACAGAAAATTCACAGGAGGTATTGATAAGGGAATCGATAAAGAATCGGATCGATAGATAAAATCTTATCAATATCCATCCGTTATGTTAAAATGTGTTATGCCAAAGACGTTTAAAAGCACAGATGTTTACATGCTCAAAAAACGATGTTAATATATGACAAAAGATAAAAATAGAATATAAAGTTATTTAAAAACATGTTTAAAATGTTTACAAAGGCTGTAAAATGTGTAAATGTATAGACCGTTCCTTAAAAACACAAAATTGTGTGTTGTCCATGGGGGGTGGGCGCAGCTATTCATTTGTTGTCCGAGGGGGGGCTCACTCTCCCACACTTTGAAAACCCGACTTATAAAACTGCAAATTATACAGAACACAATGCTCATACGGCTGAGGCTATTTTAGCATTGCGTTATTTTTCTAATATGTATGTCACATACAGAGAATTGCCGAGTGAGATGTTTTCCAGAAATGCACCTATTAACTCTCACGGAGAGCACAAAAAAAAACAAAAAAAAAAAAAGAGATGATTAATTATGAGTGCAAGTGCACGGAAAAACCATGAATACTTTGATGTTGTGTTGCTAACTAGGACATTAAAAACATGCGACATGTCCTTTAATTTTCGACCAGTTGTCTGCAATGCAGTGGCAGCTGATCAAGCAGCTCATCCCACACTTCCCTATCCATGGCCAAGTCCTGCAACTCTTCCTGGTGGATCCCAAGGTACTCCAAGCTATCTGGTCAAAATTATCCCTACAGCATGTCCTGGGTCTTTCCTGGGGGTCTCCTCCCAGTTAGACATGTTTGGAAGACCTCCCTCAGGAGATGACTGGGGGGCATTCTCACCAGGTGCCTGAACCACATCAGCTTCTTTTTTTTTGATGTGAAGAAGCAGCACCTCTACTCGGAGTCCCTCTCGGCTACTCGAGCTTCTCACCCTTGTCCTGGAGCCCAGATACCTGACAGACTAATCTAATTTCCACCACTTGTATCTGTGATCTTATTCATTCCGTCATTACCCAAATTTCATGGCCATAGTTAAAGATAGGAGGAAACTGACTGGTAAACTGAAAACCTCGACTTCCGGCTCAGCTCCTTCACTATGACAGTCCGGTACAGGGTCCGCAAAACATCAGACACCACCCCAATCTGTCTATCAACCTCACACTCTAGTCACTATGCTGCCCAAATAGGAATTATGATTGGAATGTTCTTTAAACAACTCCTCTAAACACTGTTTAAATTAAATATGGTCTTATTTAGAATAAGGTCAGTAACCAGATTATTGCTGTACATTGTACACTTGAGGCTGCCGAGATGGAAATGATTATACAAGTAACGAGCAGTATAGCAGTCATTAAAGAAACTGCTTTATGATTCTTGTTGTTCAAAACAGCCTCCAAATATCAGTGTTCAGCTCTGACAGTTTTTGACTTACAACCCCAATTCCAATGAAGTTGGGACGTTGTGTGAAATGTAAATTAAAAACAGAATACAATGATTTGCAAATCCTCTTCAACCTACATTCAATTGAATACACCACAAAGACAAGATATTTAATGTTCAAACTGATAGACTTTTTTGTTTTTATGCAAATATTTGCTCACTCTGAAATGGATGCCTGCAACACGATTCAAAAAAGTTGGGATGGGGGCAACAAAAGACTGGGAAAGTTGATGAATGCTCAAAGAACACCTGTTTGGAACATTCCACAGGTGAACAGGTTAATTGGAAACAAAATTCAAAAGCCAGCATCTGTGATGGTATGGGCGTGCGTTAGTGCCCATGGCATGGGCAACTTACACATCTGTGATGGCACCATCAATGCTGAAAGGTACATCCGACTTTCGGAGCAGCACAGGGATGTCCCTGCTTATTTCAGCAAGACAATACCAAGCCACATTCTGCACGTGTTACAACAGCGTGGCTTCATAGTAAAAGAGTGCGGGTATTAGACTGGCCTGCCTGCAGTCCAGACCTGTCGCCCATTTAAAATGTGAGGCACATTATGAAGTGCAACATACAACAGAGACCCCGGACTGTTTAACAACTGAAGTCGTACATCACGCAAGAATGGGAAAGAATTCCACCTACAAAGCTTCAACATTTAGTGTCCTCAGTTCCCAAACACTTATTGAGTGCTGTTAGAAGGAAATGTAACAGTGGTAAACGTACCACTGTCCCAGCTTTTTTGAAATTTGTTGCAGACATCCATTTCAAAATGAGCAAATATTTGCACAAAAAAAAAAAGGTTTATCAGTCTGAACATTTAATATCTTGCCTTTGTGGTGTATTCAATTGAATATAGGTTGAAGAGGATTTGCAAATCATTGTATTCTGTTTTTAATTTACATTTTCTGGGCTGTGAAATGAAAATTGTGAAATCTGAGGAAAATTTGAGAGCCGGGGTCACGGACCCCATGTTATCCCAGAAACCAAATTAATTTTTTATCTAATGATACATTTTCAACATCTCCTGGAACACACACACAAAAAAAATCTCAAAATTAGTGCATATTTAAATGACCCTGTATTCAACATTTTATTTGAACAGTCAATGATCATGTTGAAATAACAGAATATGATGTGGACGTAGGATCTGGAATGATTTTCCTTTGAATTCTAAACCAAATTATGCATTAACCCAGAACAATTAAACTACATGAAATTCATTAAGACTGAAAAGACTTAAAGCATTTCAAAAACCACAGCTAAAACTGGTAGAATATTTTGAAATTCATGGTAAAATATCAATGACAAAAAAATAATAAATAAATAATTTTTTCAATTTATTTTCCTGTATATAGCGCCAAATCACAACAGAGTTGCCTCAAGGCGCTTCACACAGGTAAGGTCTAACCTTACCAACCCCCAGAGCAACAGTGGTAAATTCTTGTAAATCCACTCAAAAGAAAAAGTCGACATTAATAAAAACTCTTTTACATTCTTGTGTAAATTCATGTAAATGCATTCAAAGCCAGTCTTTTTTCCAATGAAAATGTCTAGATTAATGAAAAGTCACATAATCTTGTCTAAAATCCTGTTTGAACAGTACAATGTTTATTTTCCAGAGAGAAAAATTCTTACCGTGTTTCCTGAGAGGGCACAGTTCACTTTTTCCCGTTTCTTTTATCTTTCAGGTGTGTTGATGAAACCAGCGACAATTCCACGGATTCTTGTCCTTATCAGACTTTCATGCCATCTTCTCCCTATCCGACGTCGGTCCGTGACAGAGACATGCCGCACAATTCTTCTTTTAAAAACTTTAGAGCTCTAAAAGTCTGCGATGTCCACATGCTACGTTTAGCTTATGGGTCGCACAGGAGCAACACAGCATCACTGCAGCAGCCAACCAGTCCCGCTTTACGACCACTGTCGTAACAGCCAGGCTTTTTTCTCCTCGAAATGCCACGGATCTGAGGACACTGATTTGTATCTGTAACACACATACCGCTGCAGACTTATAAAACTTGCATGATGTCGTAAAAAAACAAAACAAAAAAAAAGAACACTTTGCAATAGACATTTTAAAAACTCAATGACAATCAGGATTACAGAGTAAAAACACCCTCCCATGATGAAATCTGCGGATCCGCCGAGTTTTCGCAGCCCTGCATTTTACATAACGTTTGGGGTTCTACACCATGCCTTCAAACAGGGATTCCTCTTGTTACACATAAACAGAAACTGCATTTGTCGCTTCCCTAAATACATTAGCCCAAACACAAAAGAGATGTTCTGTTTCTTGCCTCAGTATTGTGTGTATTTAGCCAGCCTCTCTGTGAACGGTGTAAACATATCAGTGGAGCAATAAATTAATGAGTGAACAGGCATGGCACTTTGGATTGCATTTTTAGCAATAATGAATATTTTAAACCTCAGTGGTGCTTTGTTGTACAGCTCAAACAGCTTGCATTTAAGTGCTTTCTCATTACATCTTCTCTACATACAACTCCACCTATCAGCCATTGTATCTTGGCTTTTGACTAATAAATGTGTGCTTTTTTTTTATAACAAACAGCACCAACAGATTGTACAGAACTCTGCAGCATGAATTCTGACACAAGCTAACAGAAGGACTCATATTTCCCCAATTTTAAAGGAGCTTCATTGGCTGCCAGTGTCCTTCAGGATCAATTTTAAAATTTTGGTTTTAACTTTTAGAGCCTCCCTATATCTGTGACCTCATCCAGCCTTATGCCCCTGCCAGGGCTTTGAGGTCTGTGGACCAAAATCTGTTGATGGTTCCTCGCACCCATTTTGCAACCAGAGGAGAGCGATCCTTCCAGGCTGTTGCTCCCAGGCTTTGGAATGGTCTCCCGCTCTCTCTGCGCTCACTGGACTCTGTCGATACTTTTAAAAGCCAACTTAAGACTTTCCTTTTTACTCAAGCGTTTGCTTAGCTTTTAGGCTGCTCTGTGATCCTATGTTATGTTTTATGTTTTTATGTCTCAGCCATTGTCTGATGTTTTGTGTGGTGTACTCTGCTTTTATGTTATGAAGCACCTTGTGGCTCTTGTCTGTGAAAGGTGCTATATAAATAAAATTTACTTACTTACTAGATGTTCTTAAATCCACAGGAAAATAGGTTATTTATGAAACAATTTCTCTATTTGCTAACAGATTACTGAAAATGCCCCTTACCTGTTCTCCCAAACAAATGTGAAAGGCCCCCAGCTGATGTGAGACTGTTGGTGGCCTGACAAAAACAGCAACATGAAATGTTTCAGAACTTTTTTAACTAACGGTCCCAAACAGCTTAAACATTTCACTAATGAAAAAGAGAACCCCTCCCCCAATTATATCATCTGTAGGACTTTAGGAACTTCAAAATATACAAGGTCACCACTACTTTAAGCATTATTAAGTGACTTCCGAGAGACACATTAACTATAGAAAACTGACCTGCTGAGAAGCATCAATACAGCTAACAAAAGTTCAATACAACACGCATGGGATGCTTTGTATTAATCTTGATTTTTAAGCTGTTTAACGCAAGTGAATTTTCATTTAGCGACTTGTACATACAATTTAATTACAAATGAATAAAGATTTAATTTGTGGTACATATGATAGGTCTGGCTTTCAAAATGTATGGAAATGATTTGAAAGAAGTGGATTTCAAAAACACTGTATATTTCTTTGTAGCTTACATGCAATGTTTTTCTCCTTTTTTTTTTAAATAAAAATGTAGCTTTGCTGTTTTAAGGCTTAGTGGGAGATTAGGTTCAATACCAAACACCACACTATGAAGTGGCAATAATATTTATGGCCAAGTAATATGGTACTCAACCAATTAATGTTTTCTCCTTTTAAATTATTGGATTTTAGCTTCTTAAATGTGAATCTTTTTCTGGTTTCTCTGCTCTTCATGGACAGTAAACAGTATATTTTGGTTGAGGATACAACATATTTTTTTCTCAATTTTAGGACCAAAAAAAAAAAAAAAAAAAAAAGAAGAAGAAGAAGACAAGTACCTTTGGCTTCTCCCTCATTTCACTTGTGGATCACCATAGCAGATCCGAGGTGAATCTGCTATGGTGACTTGGCACAACTGTTATGCTGGATGCTCTTCCTGATGGAGCTCCACATTACATGGAGAATGGGCAGGGGTGGCCTTGAACTGAACATACGAATTATCCAGAAAATAAGCTGTGTACAAGATTTTCTTCCACATTTTTGTCAGCCTTTTTCATTTTTGGCAATGTATATGGTAAATGTGTAAAATAAATAGCTTTTAATGACAAAATATGCCAATACCAAGTTGAAACCTATTGGGAGAATTTACTGTTAGAACTTACTGGTAAATTAACCAAAGGATATAATAGCCAAATAATCAACAAGCTTTAAAAAATAAAACTGCAGGGGTACTTTTTTTTCTTTCCAGAGAATGTCAATTTTGGGAGATGTCTGCTACACTACAACAATCCACAAAAATACCAAATTAAAGAGCCGATAATAGAGAAAAAAGGCAAGATTTGCCTTTTTTCTCTCCACTCTTCAATAGCTCCCCCTCCCCTTTCTTTGGACAGGCACGACAGATAATGCAACACAATTTATACTTCAGGAAATAAGGGTTCAAAAATAATTGGTGCAGTCCTAATTAACAATGGTCATGTCTTTGCTCACCATATAAGAGGCTGTTGCTCTGTGCAGGGGTGACATTTGTCTGACACCATCATTTGGAATGAGGCTGTGAGCTGGGATGGAGGGCAGTCTGGATCCAAGATTACCCTCTCCTGAGGGAGCAGCAAGAGGTAATGCCAAAGTTAGACCCAAGCCCTCGTGGAGGCAGTCATTCATACAGTTATCTGAAGGCCTTTTGGACAGAGAAGCAAGGAGCTCAGCTCTGTCGACAGACCCCAGCGGCTCCTTATAGGTTTGACTGGCCATGTTGGCGATGTCTCTTGCTTCCTTTTTGGAGATGAACTCTGGCATCTTTCCAGGTGATTCTACTTTGACACCATGGGGGCGTGGAGGATGAGACGAAGTCGTGGAGGGATGGGGGGATGTGGTGGATGGCTTAATTTGTGCTTGTAGGATAGGCTGTAAAAAGGACACTGTGGAATCAAATGGCTGAGGCAGCAGTTTTGTGGCAGGGGATGGTGAGGTGGGCAAAGGAGAGGGAGGGCTGACATGAAAAGAACTACCAAACTGCGTCCTATTGGTTCTGCTGGCGATTGCATCATTAGTCCCTCGTGGCCAAGAACTGAGTGGGGAGGGGGCGAGGGGAAGCTGGTGCTGTGCCCCAACGTCAAAGGTACGATGTCCTCCCTCTGCCTGTGTGGACACGTCCAGGCTCAGAGTGTGTGACAGTTCCCCAAAAGTAGCTCCAGACTTGCTGGGCTCCAGCAATCCAGTTCCTTTCTCTAACAAACCCAGGCCCACTGCCCCTGCTGCATGCTTAGCTGCCTCACAGGTGGCCTCAGGTGGCCCTCTGGTGTAGGTTGGAGGGAGCTGAGGGTACACAAAGTCTCTCATGAACCTGGCGCTACCAATGTCTAATCGAGATACCTTTGGAGGGGGGTGTATGTTTGCAAAGGGTGGGCTTGCCTCCCATGGCTCCTCCTCTTCTTTCTCTTCAAGCATATAACAAGAAGGCGAAGAAAAAGAAGGGGGTCGCCTGGAGACAGAGAGGTGAGCACACGGTGTTGGAGCACAGAGATTTGTGGAGTGCACAGAGTTATGATCCCTGACTGGAGGTAGTTGTGTATTTGACTGCTGAAGCTGGTTAGTCTGGGGAAGCATGCAAAATAGGCGATGATGGTGTCTTGTGCTTGAGGGTCCTACAGTGCTACCACAGGGAATGGGGCTAACAGGGGGCCGTGGTTTTAATTTTGCAGACTTCTTTGGCTGGAAGACAGACATGAACATGGATATGTGAATTCAGACAACCAACACACTAGACAGTATATTTGCAGTATTTGAAACAAAAATTATTTTACTATTTAAAGGAATATGTTGTATTCCAGGGGTTTCCTAAAAGTAAAATAAAATTAAAATATGAAAAAATATAAAATACTGTGCAAGAAGGCAACAGTGATGACTGAGCAAAGCGCCCAAGCAGGTGGGGCATCTGACATCTCACAAGAACATGGCATATAAAGAAGACTAATTTTAATGAACAACAACAGGACACAAGGGCGACATAAAATTAAAGCAGTTCAAGCTGTCTGATGGTCTATTTAGCATGATTTTGATATTTCTTGAAGCAGGTATGACATTTCTTTAAATGGACACATTGTTTATAAGCATTATCATTTCCCACAGGAAAACAGTAATTTTAAATAATACTACACATTGTGTAAACAGCATGTACACCATTTCAAGCTAATTTGGCATTTCAGAAAGAGGTCACGTTGTCCTCATTACCCAGTTTAACAAAACCTCTATTAGCATACCCAAACAGCTGGCACAATATAATGGAATACCTTGGTAGTACAGGATTCTCTTCAAAAAAGAGAATTAAAGCTGTATTTTTATGATTCATGATGAGCAGAATGGTTTTCTCCATTTAAAAGAGGATTTGGTTTCTTTCTTTAATCGATTAAAAATACTGAAAATCATAACTTGAAAAACATGAGCTTCATCTTAATAAAGGCATTAAACAGGGCTCTTACAGCTAAGGAAAGACAGATTTAAGTCTTTGGAAATGCCACTCAGAATGAAATTTAAAACCAACATTTCAGTTACACTCAGGCAATCCACCATCCTACTTCCCATGTCTTAGTTTCATTAAGATTTTTGAAAGGCTTATATAAAACATTTTAATACCAATAAAGGCATTATTTTTCAATAAATTTAATGTCTTAAGATTTTTTTTAAGGATCCACAGGAACCCTTATTATAGGGTATTTTTTCATGAAGCAAGGACAAATTTAAAACTGCTCAAAAATCAATGGAGCATGATTTTGTAACTACCATCTTTGAAATCTGACAAGTGTGATTATCTCAGGAGCTTACTACCTTTTTGTTAAGATTCATATCATCCATCTTGGCTTTGAGCATCTTCATTTTACTCATGGTAATGGAGTTCTCGAGCTTCTGCTGTGCGGCCACAGAACTCTCTCCATCCTCCTCTTCTGGGTACACATTATACACTGAGCCCCCACTGGAAAACAATGTAGACAAAAACAACACTAATCTGACCAGGTTCTCATCAAACCAAAAGTGTGCAGATGTTACAGTTTCTGTCTGAACAACAATCACCCTGTTGTACATTATATTCAATTAAATAACGGCTGAGTGGATCCTTGTCATTTGATTGGTGCTTTGTATGTCACGTGACATGGATTATTCATCCCATTTGTGGTGCGTTGCATTTAGAGTGCAATTTGGTTCCATAAGGTTGGTATTATTGCACGCTGCAAACCCCATCCACTAGTTTAGCTAAACCTGTGAAATTTGAAGGAACTAACTTGACTGTATTAATTCTTCGAACACACACACACACACACACACACACACACACACACACACACACACACACACACACACACACACAAATCCAAAATGTAAGTCCCTTTTCTGTTGTTTGTAAATTAACATAGTATCAAATGACAAGGATCTATTTTAGCCGTTATATAAAACAAATAATGAATGTTTTTACATTCATTCAATGGAAAGAATATTTAATTCACCGAATTAAATATTCGTACCACTGAACTCAAACATTCATTATTTGTATTTTATATAACGGCTGAATGGATCCTTGCCATTTGATTGGTGCTTTGTATGTTACATGACAAGGATTAATTCATCCCATTTGTGTTGCATTGCATTTAGAGTGCGGCTTGGTTCCATTGCACTCTGCGCACGCGCGCACACACAACAAATCCACTGGCTGTCTGGAGGCTGTTGGCAGGAAGTTGGAATGAAAAGCTGGACTAATTTCTGATGTGATTTTTTTTTCGCTGCACTGAGGATGTACACAGTCTTTTTTTGGTAGTACGCGCACAAGCGCCGACCAGGTTGCGTGCACCTGTGTTTGCGTGCGTGGGGGACAACAACTCTACAGAGACATGATTTGATTGAGCTAACTGATGCTGCCAATTCTTGTAACACATAAAATCCACTCCGCTGTAAGCCGTCTGGATGCATGAAGAACTGTTCACATGAAAAGCTGACGTGATTTTTGGCTGGACTGAGGAACTACACAAAGTCTTTTTTTTCTTTTTTATGGAAGTCTGAAGTCGATGCACAGCATCACCGGACTGCATGTAACAATTTGGACTTTAGCAGCAATGGAATGCAAAAATGTAAGCCCCTTTTCTGTTGTTTATAAATTAATAAACTGTCAAATGACAAGGATCTATTTTAGCCATTATATAAAACAAATAAAGAATGTTTTTACATTCTTTCAATGGAATGAATATTTAATTCGGTGAAAGCTGGAATAAGACGCACACACCAGATATTGTGATCACACATATGCCAACCTCAGTGATTCAGCCAGAGGAGTGAGTGTGCCATCTCCTCTGTCGACTACTCTGAAGAAGTTGAGCTGGTCACTCTCACGGTAAACCACAAATGTGACCTGTTTGTTGGATACACTTTTTTCAAAGCCCTGCTCCCTTGTGCCCTCCATCTGGTCTGCCACCTCTTTCACAGGGTCTTCTATTGTAACTAAGAGAGGAACAGAAGGTAGATCAATAGATCCTGACAGTGTGCAAATAGAAAATCGTTTGGAAATTTTTCATACCTCTTCTGGTATTAATCGGGCCTCCCCTCATAGCCAAGACCAGTTTCAGGGTGCAGCCCTCGGCAATGCTGCAAACAGATTGAGGATCGGTTCAGCAACACAAGAACACTAAAGGAACCCATTCCCTTGCCTTTGCAGTTTATGCAAATCTAATGGCAGAGATGTAATAAACAGTACGCACCAGATTTACAATTAGTATGAAATGCTTTACATTGTATCAGACCTCTGCCGTATACATGGCTGGATGATTTGCAGATGAACTGGTGTGCACAATAGGGAATTCCACCAGAACATCTATTTCATGTGAGCAGATATTTAATTACCAACTCTGCTGCTCAGATTCTAAAACTCTGAAAGCTTGCTGCAAAATAAGTGGAGAGCTTAGCAAGATGCCAACAGAGACTATTCAGCTGGAAAATTAAATGACAAGCATCCACAACAATAATACAATCTCAAACATCAGCGCAAGGGAGGGTGAGGTCTATAACTAATCCAGTTTAAACTGGACATGTGAAATCACCAAACGCAGGTCTACACTCATCACAGGACAGACTCTTGAAAGGCACATATAAATTACTCCAAATGTGTGTGGTGTATTTTCAAATATACTGCTTAGAACTGTTCAAAGAAACCTAAAGCACACCAAAAAAGGTCAGAAACAGAAGCTTTACCCATAGTCATGTAGACAATGTTCATTGTCCAGCTCCAAATTGTTCCAGATAAGGTGTTGCTGGGAAACAGGGATACCTTAGAGAGAAGGAAAGCAAACAACCACAGTTGAGAAGCTACTCATATTTAATAGATGTGTTTACAGGCCAGATGGGAATGCTAGCCAACACATGCATCTGCACCATGAAAGATAATTCACAACCCCCCACACCCCCTAAAGACATTCCTACGCAAATGCTGAACGTGGCAGAATCACAGAACACATGAACTGTGACACAGTGCACATAACTGCTTATACATGAGACATGAAGTAAAATTGCCAGCCACCACTGCAGTGGTTTTCACACGAGCAGAGGAGCCAAGCAGTACTGACCAACCAGGTATGGATTATATCAACAAAAAGCACAGGACAAGCTAATAACCTCATCACTCAAATACTATGCAAACGTTTTGAAACCCACTCTGCATTCTGAAATTGTCTACAAGCAACTGCCTAAAGGTGCGCTGACACTTGCACGACTTTGATGCACGCACTTGCATGCCCTATGACGTGCAGGAGTAAACTCATCTTATGTTTTTCTATTCTATCAAATACTTATTTCATGCAATAAAAAGCAAATTAATAAAAAAAAAACACGTGATTTTCTGGAAAAAAAAATTGATTCTGTCCCTCACGTGCACCAACGATAAAAATTACAGACCTCTCCATTCTTTGTAGGCGGGAAAACTTGCAAAATCGAGTGTATCAAATACTTATTTGCCTCACTGCACGTAGAGTGGTGTGCACCTTTCCAAATCATATCCAATTAACTGAATCATACCCCAGATGGACTCCAATTAAGCTGTAGAAACATCAAGGATGATCAGTGAAAACAGTATGCACCTGAGCTCAATTTTAAATTGCATGGCAAAGACTGAATACTTATGTACTCAGTCTTTTTCCATGCAGATTTCTGAGCTTTTTATTCTTAATGAACGTGCAAAAATCTCGACAAAACTTCACATTGTCATTTCGGGGTATTGTGTGTAGAATTGTGAGGGGGAAAAAAAAAATGAATTTCATCCATTTTGGATTAAGGCTGCAACATAAAATGAGGATAAAGTGAAGCGCTGTGAATAATTTCTGGATGCACTGTAGGTGTGCCAAACTTGTGGCATCATATTCAAGAAGACTTGAGGTTGCAATTACTGCGAAAGGTGCATCAACAAAGTATTGAGCAAAGAGTGTGAATACTTATGTACAGACGAACCCTGTTGATTTGTGTATGCGTAACTCGTGTTTCGGCTTTATTTGCATTTGATTTGTGGACCCTGAAAATTTATACTACTGTACAAACCTGCTATACATTTCTGGTCAACCTCATTAACTCGCAGTTTAAGATAACTTGTGGATTGATTTTGTGGACTACAACCTGCGCATATTAACATGGTTCACATGTACATTTATTAGTTTTTTTTTTGTTTTTTTAAATGCAACAACCCCCCCAAACCTTTTCATGTCATTACGGGGTGTTAAGAATAAAATTTTGAAGAAAGAAAGAAAGAAAAAAAAAAAAAAAAAAAAAAAAAAAAAAAAAAAAAAAGAAATTACTCCATTTTTGAATAAGGCTGTAACATTACAAAATGTTACAAAAGTGAAGCACTGTGCATACTTTTCAGATGGCGTGTATTAAGACAGAATACCTCCTGTCTTCAAAAAGTCTATTGGTCTAATTATGTTTACATTCTATTTTTTCTACAATTATAAAAGTGGAACTCCCCCACAAACACAAAGTGATCACAGTCTAAGACCAAACACACACACTACTTCTTGGGAATGACGTAGTGCATGCCACTGTGCCCACTAAGTGAACACAATGACCCAGTGCTGCTGCGGGTGGGTCACATGAGTAAGGCCTAACATTACCAACCCCCCTGAGCAAGCAAACAGGTGACAGTGGTACAGAAAAACTCCCTGTGGAGATAATGAGGAAGAAACCTCAAGCAGGCTAGACCCAGTTGGGTGACCTACTGTTTAGGCCTTTCTAACAGTTACAAGGTTTTTACAAATTGTATAAGAATTTCTTTCCAAACAGAAAAGCAACAAAAACAGAGTGCTTAATTGAAAATAGAGCCCATGTTGGGTCTCTAATACATAGGCGTCCATGTCCAGCACTGGTAGGCTGCAGGGCAGGACCGCCGGTCAGTGGTGCAACAGGCATGGCATCATGAGGTCAGTCTGACGCTCTGGGGTGCAGGGCCAGGATCAGTCACTGGTGCTGTGAGTGCCTCAGACAGAAAGAAAAACAGCAGAATCAGTCAGTTGGAAATAAATGCACCTGAGGCATTAATTTACCAGCAGTAAATCAACACGGAAGCAAAGAGATTGCTAAGGTGGTTGCTGGCAGCTAGCTCTATGCTTCACTAACAGACTCAGAATTTAGATACAGTCAGGCAGGAGGCACAGACCTGCTCCGTTGCTAATAATATCAATTAAAAGGAGAGAAAGCATACTTCCATACTACACACTGTATGATAGCCATACAAGAGGAAGAACAGAGCTGTCTTTAGTCTGGACTTGAATGTCTCTACGGAATCTGACAGTATTATCGCTGCAGGGAAATCATTCCATGATAAGAGAAGATTCTGTGGCCTGCTGGCTTCTTTTTTGGTAAACCTTAGGGACACAAAGGAGTCCTGCGCTGTGGGAATGCAAAGCATGGGTTGGTATGTAGGGTGTAATTAGGTCAGTTAGGTAGGGAAGTGCTAATCCATTAATAATTTTATAATAGCAGAAATCAGACCCCCTCAGAGACAGGAAGCCAGTGAAGAGAGGCCAAAATCAGTGTAATATGGTCAAACTTTCTACTTCTAGTAAAAATTCTGGCAGCAACATTTTGAACCAATTGGAGACTCCTAATGTTGGATAAACCAGAAAATAGAACATTGCACTGTGGAGTTGCATTTTTCATGACACACGCAGACATGGCTGACATCTCGTTACACACTGAGCAAACTGAGGGGAAAAAAAGAAAATGGTAACAAAGGATGTTTGAGGACTTTTGATTTTAACCATATATCTTAGACTGTTAAGTCCTTATGAATAATTTTTTTTGGTTTGTTTTTACCCAAACCTGCTCTGCAAGTGTCACCCTGTTCTAGCCACACTTGAAGTGGATTAGCCATTTCCAGATTATCAAGAGCTGGGAGACATCAGGATAATGGTAAAACCTGAAGTGGCAATCACATTCCACTGTGCTAGTTACAGTGACCAGTAGGGATGGGCAATATAACCTCAAAATTGTCTCACAATATTTTAAGGAAATTTAATGATCAGAGGCTGACACGCTGCTCTCACTTTAAGACATGATTAGGCTTGTGTTGTTGTGTGTGCACGCTACAACATTAATACAAAATTGCAAAATCTGAATCAAACTGATAATACACTTCATGGAAACATGTGCATTCAAAAAAAGAAAAGAAAAAAACAATTAGAGAAATATTTAGTCAGACTTATCCATCCATTGCAAAGATGCCCATTGGCCTACATCAGTGCAGTTACAATGAATTTGATGGACAATGATCTGATGTTAATAAGGCAAAAATTAATATCACTGGTGATTGTGTAAAGCAGAACATTGTTGTCAGTTAAGGACATCAGATGACTAGTATGTTTGTGTTGGTTTCAAGTCCAGCTTGGTTGAGCATTGCTATAAAGTCAGTTTGACCAAGAGCAGAGCTATGTTACACATACACACAGAGCTTGCTTGTTTGGTGTGGAGAATCTGCCACACTTTAAACCAGTCAGCCTGGAAAGTGAGTGGATTTTATAGTCTTCCACCATGCCATCTGCATTTCACTCAGGCTGCTCATTCCTTCTGCTCTACCAACAGCAGTACAGCTGATGAGAGACACTTCTGCTGACTGACACCAATTAACAATTACAGCCAACATCTCTGGAGCAATCATGCTTGACGTTATTCACCAGGAGAAGAATTGTGCCCCCCCAATCCCCCAAAAAGCACACTGAAGCAGGCATCTTGCTACTCCCCTAATGAGTAACAAAAATCTAGCTATTTATATCATGATTTGACACTTTTTTAAAAATTGCATAAAAATTATACAGGTAGTATTGTGGATGGTATGATATGGTCCAGTCCCAGTGACCAGTTGGTATAAACCTCGAGCTACATTAGCGGTTGATCAGCAGCGAGCGAGTGTGTAGCTCTGGACTTTAGAGGAACCAATGCTATTTTATTCATTTTTTTTAAATGCAGGAGAATAAAGCCCTGTACAGGCACCGAGGCCCGCAGAGATGAGTAACCTGCAGCACACACCTGGAAATGAGCCTCAGGCCAAAAGTTGTAGTAATTAGTTAAAAAATGCTACTGCCAGACTTTTGACAGGAAGCAGAAAGTTTGACCACATTACACCCATTTTGGAATCTCTTCAGTGGCTTCCTGTCTCTGAAATCAGATTTTAGGGTTCTGCTATTAACCTATAAGTTTATTCACGCACTAGCACCTCCTTACTTAACCCCTATGAACTGGCCGGGGCTCTGCATTCTCAGGGTACAGGACTACTTTGTGTCCCTAGGGTCAATAAAAAGTCTGCCGGTCATAGAGCTTTCTCTTATCATGCCCCTGTTCTGTAGAATGATCACCCTGCATCAATAAAACAATCAGATTCTGTAGAGACTTTCAAGCCTAGACTTAAGATACACTTATTTTCCCGTTTTTTGTATGGCTAGTATGTTACTATGCTTTTCACCCTTTTAAATTCATTTTATTAGTAAACAAAGCGGGCCGCGGCCTCAACTTTATCTAAAGCCTGGGTCTTTCAGTGAAGATTAGGGCTAGTGGCCAGCGATCACCTTAGTATTTCATCTGTTTTTCTTGTTGCTTAATGCTGACAAAGTTATACCGTATTTCTAGTCTTTCTGCCACTCGATTGTTATTTTTCTCTGTCCGAGGTACAGCTGCATCCAGAAGTAGGAGTGGGTGTCTTCTTTGCAATGGTCATGAAGTAGGTGGGATCTGTGGACCCAAATCCCCCTCCCCTCCCCAGCCAGCCTCCCGTCCTGGAGACCAGCATGGACTGCCAAACTGTCCTGTATATTTGTATTTAGGGATGTCCCGATCAGGTTTTTTTTGGCCCCGATCCGATTGCGAGTATCTGCCGATACCGAGTCCCGATCCGATACTTTAAAAAACTGAATGAACAATGAACAAATGCTAAATATATAATCACCTTATTTTATTATTTATCACTTAAACAGTGCACTTCTCCTTGAGGAAACTTGAACAATCAAGTAATAATCTACCAGACAAAAAAAATGTACAAATTTCCATGTTATTTTATTTGTCTAAAAATATGTCAAAGGTTCCTTATGTTAAACAAGAAATTATCCAATCTGAAATAACAGGTGGTTTTAATTTATAGATTAAAGGTTTCTAAAGAACCATTTATTAATTTAGCTATTTTAATTACAAGTGTTCTAAATGTTTTAAACAGTAATCAGAAATTCTGAGGTAACGAACAACAACAAAAAACATTTCCAAGGATTTTTCTTCAGACATGTGGTTTCTGCACTGATCTGTGGTTTAAACCCCCGCCTGACTGGAAAATCACTAAGGGCACTTGGGCAAGGTCTTTAATCCCCTATTGCTCCCGGTGTGTAGTGAGCGCCTTGTATGGCAGCACTCTGACATCAGGGTGAATGTGAGGCATAATTGTAAAGCGCTTTGAGCGTCTGATGCAGATGGAAAAGCGCTTTATAAATGCAGTTCATTTACCATTTGTACAGATCAGTGGTTTCTGCCACTAGTCTTCCGTGTTTTGGCCCGACGCATCGTTCCTATTGGACAGCGCAAAGCTACATCACAGCTCAGAGCGTCGAAAGTTCAAGAGTCAACTTGAAAAGTAAAAGGAAAAAAAAAAAAAAAAAAAAAAAAAAAACTTACATTTGCGCCCTGACAGTCTTCAGTGTACCCCTCTGATGCTTTATCAGTGTTCAACAAGTTCAGAGCAGCGCAGTGAACGTGAATGAAGACGGAAGCTCTTTAAGACGCGCTCCTAAATATAATGAGTGTGCACGTTGCTCGTGCGCACACCATCTCTTGCTCCGTTTTGCAGACAAACGATCACAGGACAATTTGTTTTTTGTTTTTTTTCCTTTTTGTTAATCAGATGACAGATCGTCGTCCTGAGGACTTTGTCAGCACCAGGTCCTGCTGCGCACGGAAGGATGACTGAGCAAGAGTTTCGGTGGGAAAGTGTCCATCATCCTCTTGCCATTCCATCGAGGCGTCAGGCTGAGCGCGTAAACACACAAACAGCAATTCTGCGAAAGAAACTTTGCACGTGAAACTCCCCCCACCTCTGTCCAGTTGAACTTATGTTTTTTCTTTTGTTCAATTTAAAAAAAAAAAAAAAAAAGGGTTGAACTTTGACCGCGTCAGCCTGCCGACAAGCAGCAATGTCCGCTGCCCGTCCTGGCAGTAGTAAGACTGGACTTATGCTGAGCACAGCAACAGACACAAAGTCTTTGTTATTCCCAATGGCCATATTTTGGCATTGTGTAATGATAAATCTGGTTGTTTTAAGTTCAATTTATGCTCATTGCTAATTGTACTGTATAGGCAGTTTGATGCAGGTGGCTGACATATCTGGACATGGACAAAATATGAAGTACTGTACTATTAAAAAAAGAAAAAGTAAACACAAACTTTGAAGTAAAAGTTCCTGTGAGTGAGATGTACCTTCCAATTGCTGGATCTTTGCCTTGACTGAAATGACAGCTTCATAGGGCAACACACGTAGCTCAAAACAGGTCCCCGTTAGAGTCTCTATGAAGAGGTCCATCGTATCATAGAAAGGAAGTTTATGGTGAAAAGTTTCAACACTGTCATTAAAAAAGGGTGGCTCCTTCCTGTCGGTCATCTTGGCAGGCTGAAACAGAAGGCCTTCAGGGAGATAAGGAGGTGGGGAACCTGGCCCAAGATGAGGCACAGAGGGTCAGATACAGCTTGCTGACTTCAGAGCCGTCACACATCATGTAGAGAGACCACAGCTGTAAAGGTACATTAAAATGAGATGAGAAGACTGCTCTCGCAAACTAGCATCCAACAACACTTCCCACAGGTTGAAAATCTATTTACAGTAGTCTTTGCTCTGAATTCCAACATCTACCACCACCATTTTATGATTGTGATTGAGTGTTTTAACTAGGTTTTATGTTGAATTTTTAGGGTTATTTATTATTCTATTTATTTATTTTAAATGTGCTTTTAAGAGATTGTTTTTAATTTCATTGTCATGCACAGTATTTTTTTTCTGGTGTCATGTACAATGATAATAAGAAATTCTATTCTATTCAAAAACAGCACAACATTGCCCTCTGCTGTACAATGATGAAGTGGTATTACAAACATTTCAATGGCTCATTTCACAATTTCTTGCTCAAATCCAAAACTTCGGTGGTAGGCTGTCTAGCACTCATACCATTTTGGTTTTTCATTTGATGCAAATGATGTGACCCAGAAGTGACTGTCGCCATTTAAATTTTTTTTTTTAAAACATGTTTAAAAGTAGGTTTTTGTTTTTCACCATCTATTTGTACAAACTGTTTTGACAGCTTCTCAGCCAGATTTGCATTACCAGCTTTTAAATGACATGAGGTTTGTGAGTTAGGCTCCAAAAAATATGATCTGTATATTGGCAAGTATAAAAAATATCATTATTGAATGGGGGGGGGGGGGGGTTAAACCTGTCAAATTATGTACTGAAATGTAGATTTGCTTCTTGTTTGTCTTGTATAACTGTGTGGTGTGTGTGTTGCATTGTCTGCTCAAAAAGTGAGCACAGGCAAGCAGCTGCTCCATTCTATCCAACACAGGTACAGAAACTGATTGTTTTTAATTATATAAGGATGCATTGCATCAAGGTGGCCAAGTAGATAATGCATGTGCTTCCAAAACAGAAGTCCCATGGTTTAAGACTGCCTGTTAGGGATGAGTACCGAAACATGGTACTAAATGGTCCCCGGGACTCAATTAATGTCTGGAGTATCGGTAAGGTCCATTCTTTAATGGTACTGCTTTAGGAAACTGAGAAATTAAGCACTCTCTCTGTGTGTGTAGCTCGAGTATGTGTGCCCATGTAACACAAGATGCAGCTTGTTCCTCCATCTCTCTCTGTGTGTGCGCACGTGAAATAGGAACCTGCGTGATAGCAGTCGTTCAGTCTTTCTCTATTGCACGTGCACACACAGAACAGACAACTGCAGAGAGAATTAAACACTCAAGGTGTGCTTGCACTTTTTAAACGGTATATAAGCCAAATAAAGCATTGTTAATTTTGTTCTTCGATTTTTTTTTTTGTTTGTTTTTCCTTCTCCAAAATGTACAGATAAAATTACTGCTAAAAAGTACTGGACTGTTCAGCAGTACCACAAAGACTTGTAGTACCACTAAAATCTGAAGGAAACCCATGCCCACAACCCATGCCCATGTGGAGTTGAGTCGGGAAGGGCAGCAGACGCAAAACTCATACCCAGTCATCCATATAAGCTTGCTGAAATGTGTATAATATGATCCACCATCACACCCAAGAAATCAACCATGGGCAACATTCTTCTTGCTCTGCACATATTCATTAATACAAGCACAAACTTAAGCAGGAATTCTTGGTGGGGTATGTTTTTGTACAGTATATGATGCAGCTGAACAGGCTGCTCTGAGGGACATCTTGAGAAATAACAGGATCCCAAACAATTTGCAAGATATAACTGGCCTATATACAGACACTGCAAGTGCTGTGCGGCATGGGGGAAAGAGGTAAGGGATGTGTTCTGCCTCCTACTCTGTTTAGTGCTTGCATGGACTGTGTCTTGGGTAAGAATGTGGTCCATTGACTTTGCGAATGATGCAGGAATCTTTGTCGTATCAATGGATGTCCCAGTTACAACACTTGAGAAGTTGTCCGAGGGTTTGGGTTCATAACTGTCCTGGATCAAGACTAAGATCCAGGCTTTCAGTGACTTCATGAGCTCCTTCATCAACACTGCACCATGCCTGTATGCGACAGTGACCTTCACATTTCCAGGAGCTTGGTCTTGAATCAGTGACTCAAGATTAGATGTTTGTAATATGTTTCTCTGAAAAATCTATGGATACCACTAGTATGACTTTATGTCAAAGGAGCCATTATTTATGAAGATCCAGATGAGTTGTACACCTTGCTTAGTGAGGGAACAAAACCACAACCATATGGTGCACTTCCAAGTATAGTCAAGTCGTCACTGCTGAGGACCCACGGAAATGGAAAAAGGTCATGGAGACTTCCACACATCATCTAGTTGAGACAAATAGAAGGTGACTTACAGGAGGTGCGGATGGACTAATTGTCTGCCTGGGCAATTGGTAAATTAGATTTGAGAAACCATATGGTGGTTGTGACAACACCAATGCATGCTCCCAGACTTAACAGTAATACATGCATTCAAATGAAAGGCATATAAAAATGTGCATTCCTTACTTCAGTTTGTATTCAGATGGGGATGATAAATACTTGTTCCTGTTTGGGATATACAGAAAATGACTAGCAGAAAACTGAAGTCAGCAAAACTATTTCAGTCTTCAGTGTATAACAATGTCAGAGGCCGGACCAGTGCTCCACATAGACCAGGCTGCTAAAGAAAATATGCTCCAAAAACTTTGATGCAAATTTTGAGATCCAACCATTTCAATACAAGGGCATGCTTCACGGACGCACACATGCACAACCATCATAAAACATTCAGTGAAGAGTTAAAGATCCTGGCCAAAATGAACAATGATCAGGTGCACTGGGTAAGACCATGAACCACGTGAGGTGTCCAGTGTCTGACCACAGTCTTTGACAGATCACCTGCAGTGTGCCGAGACTCACCAAAGTCCTACAAGAATCAGTAACGAAACAACTGACCATGAAGTGAATTTAAACTTTTACAAGAATTCCCACAAAATGGGGCACTTCGATGATAATTTTGTGAAATAGTTTCGCTTAACAAAGCACCACAATCCACAAATTGCTGCAGTGTGTGCTTCCATTTCATGAAGTTTCATTGAAATCCACTAAACAACTTAAGAATTGCACTTGCACAAGTCATGAACAGATGGACATATAGTAGGTACATGAAAAAAAATGAAAGTTAAATGAATTGTAACAGAAATGCTGTGGTTGGAAAGAGCCTATAGAGCCCTTGAAAATGGTGTTTAAATATTTGTTCTATGTCACATATAAAGTATGAGCATTTGAAGGTAAGAAGAGCTTCGTCATTTTAGTCTGTGTGCTTAAGGGAAAAGCTGTGACCAGTGCCTCATTGTTTACATTTCAAAATGATGGTACTCCGTCAAACCTAATTATTATCGCATTCAAATGTGTGATTTGCAACGATCCGCCATATATGCACTGTTTACCGACAGTAGTAACCGGCTATTTCGCCATGTCCACCGTCTTGACATCGGTGTTGTGGTTCATAAAAATATGCAAGCAAATGCTTCGATCACCACCAAACTTGACAGCAAAGTACATAATCACATGTTCTATATTATTTGAAACTCGATCTTACCTTTAAAAGCAAATGTTTGACTCAATTTTTCACAGAATTTCCCAACTTCTATTCATCACAGGAGTAGCGTCTGAAAATGAGGTTGGGGGAGGATTACATCTACGTCATCAAATAGGGAGATTCCCGATCGTCAAAAAGTAAATGCATTCCTCGAAGTGCAAACTCAGCACTACTGCCTGGAAAGTCTTGCAAGCCAGAAGCAGCTGATAGATTTTTGGTGGAGGGAAGTGGAGTATAGTAATTAGTTCATAATTATTATACTCAAATCATAATACCTCATGAAGGTCTATACAGCCATATTTAGTGTATTCAAACAATGCCATCAAATCCATACATTTTTTGTTTAGCATATGCTCAAATACCTCTATCACCATTTTCAAAATTTAAAGTCAATGCAGTTATCTATGAATTTAGCATGACACTTTAAAACAATTGCTACAGTAAAAACAAGTTAAAAAGGTCAAATTTTAACTTATTTAGAACAATGTCTGCAAGGTGCCATCAAGATGTGAGGTGGCAAAAAAGCCAAATTGTACAATTTTCATATTGTCATTTATAGCTTTAAAGATACAGATAAACTTTATTGATCTCAGAGGAGAAATTCACAATTTATTGCAAAAAATAAATATTGTGATATAGTTTTAAGTCTAGATCATCCATTCCTGCTGGGTAGCCATTGTAAAGGGGATTTCTTTAACTGGAAATTATGTTTTGGTCATCCACCACCATAGTAGAGAAGCTTGAATCTTCGATTGGACTGGGTTGCTTGACGCAAGGACGTTTTGCTTCAAATTGCAGAAGCTTCCTCAGCTAAAATTCTTGCTCTGGTAGTCTGAAGAGCAAGAATTTTAGCTGAGGAAGCTTCTACGATTTGAAGCGAAACGTCCTTGCATCAAGCAACCCAGTCCAGTTGAAGATTCAAGCTTCTCTACTATGTAAACCACCTGGACAACAGAGCCTTCACAGAAACATCCACCACCATGCAAAAGATGTGGTGTTCCAAACTTTTTGGCATTTACTTAATTTGCAGTGACAACTTTCTGAACATTACACTGACAGTTAACAACAGATTTCACATAGAATGTAACTGTTGAAGTACCTGGATCTCCTTACCTGCGTGTTACTGCCTCATTTCTTCAGGTGGTCAATAAACAGATAAGCAGCCGACAGTCCTATTGCTTTTTAGCCACAAACGTGTATGTTATTCCTCCACCATTCACCTAAATAGGATGGAAATACGCTTCGTTTTGATGCAGTTTATATAGGTTTGAGAGTACAATTACAATAAATTGAGCTTGAAAGACTGGAGGGGGCAGGAAAAACCCATGACCAGGATATAGGGTTTCTCAATTAATGGGCCTGAGGTGGACTCTTTCAGAGGATAACAGACCCCTTGCTAAAGTAACTTTTAAGTCCTCAAGTTACCAGAAAGGCTAACAGAAAGCTTCTATAATTAATATAAAGCCCGAGTGTTCCTTGACAACAGCAGCAGCCAGCTAATGCTAGCTGCCTAGCAACGGAGCTGAAGACGTTTTTTTTTGTTTAACACGGTCTACAGTCTCAACACTAATTCAGAGGTTAACGTTAGCAGCAACATGCATACCCAGAGGTGTAGTTAGTGTAACCTATCAATATTAAAACAAGCATACTTACCGGTATGTTCGAACAATAAGCTGAATGAGGACAACCTGCATGCCGGCGTCGTTAGCTTACGTTGCCATGTTAGCCAACAACTCAAACAATGGCTACCTTTCTTAATGGTTGGCTAGCGAGGCGCTAACCTACAGTAATGTCACAGTCCAGTCGACTAAACCGGTGTTCACACAACCAAACAGCATTTTATCACATTTAACCTGGACACCATCAGTTGGAAGAAGGCAAGAACAGTCGACGTGGACATCGTACCTGTGGTCACATCAGCTGCCTTAACACCTCGGTGACATCACTTGATTGGCAGAAAAAGCGCCAATTGAGTTTTCACAAAATGTCATGTAGGCGGGACAAGCGACAGCGGCCTCCAGGCTCACTGCTACATGTCGCTTTTTCATCAACATGCCTCTTTCTGCTTTATTGCACCGTCAATTTGCATGCTGGAAAACGCCGTATTTGCCTAAAATAGGAGGCTCACTAGTTCTGACTTGGATCTATCATAATTTCAAAATCCCAAGGCTGAATATAAAGTAGTGTTGAGAGGTACTACCAGAAATGTTGTGGACTGAGGCTGGCTGCTACTATAGAGGGTTTTCAATCACGTGACCGATTTGCTGCAGGAGAGGTGCCGTCGCCATTCTGGATTACAAGGAGGCTGGCGCGTGATAGAAAAACGAAGAAAATGTCCGGTTATTACGAGGCTAAAAAGCTATCGAGATAAAGCTATTTATCGTGATAGATGTGTAGCAGTTGGATCAGTGGATCCGTATGTTATACCAGATAGTGAGTTTAGTGTTAACGAACTGGCCGACCGTGTCACACTGCGATATTGTGAACCAGGAAGCTGCCGACCAGGTCAGCCTCGCCGGCCTCCTGCAGAGCATCACAGCGGAGCTCTAAAAGCGGAGGTCTTTAAGTCCTGAGCGATTTCTCTCACCAGGCGCTGGAAGGGCAGGTTGTGGATCAGCAGCTCGGTCCTCGAGGACCACAATGTAAATAAGCCTCCGTATTGGAAGCGTTCTTGTGTTGTCCTCTGCAGTATTTTTATGTATTGTTATATAATTTTATTGCTGAATAAAATAAAATTCTGGGAGCAGTGGATTTCTGTTAGAGGCGGATCTCTCACAGCGCCACGGTGCCGTGAGGCTTCTTCACGTCGACGTTGAAACTTGTCCAACTGTTCGCCAAATGCACGTTGGCGAAGTGCAATCACAGCGGCCACCGCGTTGTAATCCAGAATGGCCACGGGACACAAAATGACGTGACCGATACGTCACATGAAAACCCTCTATTGGACTTTGATCAGATAAGAATTGTGCAGCTGTGCAAATTTCGGAAGTGCACTAAGTTGTGGTCTGGAAGCAGAAATATTGTTCAAATTTCCAAACTTTTTAATGCATTTCATAAAAATGAAACCCCAACCATAAATAATTCAAAATGGCTATTGATATGGGTACTGTTGTCATATTTTGCAAGACTGCATTATCCAATAACAAACCGCCACGATTACCGTGGTGATTATCAGACGATAAACAGGGACATCATGGTGCTGAATTTCAAGCTCAAAAGATAGGGTTGGGCATGTACTGTGGTGTTGGGTAGTTTAAATAGGTGCCATACTAGTTGACCAGAAGAAAAATAGATGACTAGTCGGACACATGGTACTCGTAGTCGGCTATTATGAGTAGTCATCCCAACCCTAATTTACAGGTTTGTACAAATCAGAGGAAGAAACTAGTACATCTTGTCTAGAGTGTAGCACTGTACACAGCGGAAACATGGACAAAGACTAGGCCATGATTTAGAAAAGACGACGTTAAATGAAAATACGTACTAATGAACAGATGCTGAACTAAGGTTGTGCACTCTACAATCTACAAAAGAAATAGTGTATGGTTGGGGAAAAAAAAAAAAAAGAGAAGCAACACCAGCCTTGTATGTCAAGCATTAGAAAGCAGACTGGAAGGAAAGATACCAAGTGTGCAAAGAATAATGTTGATAGATTACATCCTGAAGTAAAGGAACTACAAAACTGACAGTAAAGTACACACACAAAAAAAGATGTGTTGAAGGGATATGTGGCTACTGAGAACATGTCAAATGGCAGAACACTAAAGATGGTGCATCTTCATCCATGATATAAATAGACTGGCTAGAAAAATGTAAAATAATCCCCAACTACATCATCAAGCAACTGGAAGACTCCAGCTTGACAAAATGTGTACAGTTACCCACAACGTCAGTGACCAGCGAGCAATGACAAACTGAGCTAATTCAAGGTCAAAGTTTTTACTTCATTAAATCTTTGTGGAAAAAAAGCTACAGGTCACTTCCAGGTTTCCTGAATACTAATAAGGAAGCAGCATCAAATCCCACTTTTATTTATTTAATACCAACTTTGACAAAACAGATGAACCTGAATCATCCAAAAAGTATGCTGAAATTGTATTAATACACAGTACTAAAGTTTGAAACAGACATCTGCTTATAAGTAGATAATGATCAATATTTCTATGGCGAGACACAAAAAGCAAGAGGACGTGCGAATTGATCACGCATGTTCCAGATAAAATAAAACCTCTTTTTAGCTATAAAAAAAGAATTATGTTTTCATCACAGGCAAAGTTAAGAAATGTATGAATTTCATATTAATAAAAAAAAAAAAAGTCAAAATGGCTACGGCAGTAAGCAAACACTGATCTGTCAAACATGATATGGCACATACTCAAAGATGTTGAATCTCAAAATGCAGAGGGGAAAAAAAAAAATCTTCAAAACAAATTACTTGTAATTTCTGCAGGCTTTGAGACAAAGCACATAGTTTGCTTATAAAGTGCTATCATGTAGATTACAGAAACTGCATTTAATAACAGTTACATAATATGATCTGGATGAGAGACGAAATGAGAAGACAATGAAAATCCTTTTCATTTATGTGTACCTCTCAAACCAGTTTAATATAAGCATTTATATGAATAAATATTAACAGTGTAGCCAACTGGCAATTTTTGCTCCATTCAACATAAATTGCATAAAACTGCCCGCCACCCCACCAAAAAACAACAAAAAAAACAGGTCATTTCCCACCAAGAGCATTAAGTGGATCATCAAATATGTCACTGAAGTCTCCTGTTGACCTGGGCTCTTGGGATGCTGGTGTTTTCTTTGATTTGGGAGGAGCCTTCACTGAAGATTTTACTGTGCTTGTTGAGAAGATATCTTTAAAAAAGGAGGAAAAATGCACACAGTGTTTGTTTAAAATGGTGTTAAAGCTGGTCTGACAGAATGCACATCATTATAAACTGTGCAGTGTGAAATCGAGATGCCTGCACGGATTTTGTTGTTCTTACCCATGTCATCATCAAAAATAGATTTGGTCTCGCCTTTTCTTTTGGATGTCTGCTTGGGATTTACAGTATCCATTAGATCAGCAAAAATATCAATGTTGTCGTCAAACAAACTGGAATCAATGGGCTTTTCTTTGTGATTCTTGTGAGGTTTAGGCACAGCAGCTACTTCATCCTGGGAGGACAAACATTCAGCAAATAAGGGACAAATAAAGCCCCTGGACACATTTTTGAACAGAAAACAACAACAACAACAAAAATAAAAATCTTCTCATGAATTTACCTTGGAGATATCTTGCTTTGACAGACCATTGCTGCTGTTGATATCTTCACTAATAGATAATGTGGGTGTGGAGCTGTTGCTCATGCCAAAGATGTCATCATCATCATCTTCCAAAAATGAAGGGGCATCAGCTTTCTTGGTCGAAGGACGTGGCTTGACCTTTTTGAAAAGGTCATCATTGCTGTCATCAAAAATAGAGAGTGGAGTTTTATCTTTGTTCTTCGGCGTTGAGCCTTTACTGCTTTGTGTAGTCTTTGTAGTGCCTCTGGTGGAGGCTGTGTGGGTTTTCTGAGCCGAGGTGGCACCAGTGATACTGTCTGAACCGAAGAGGTTGTCCGCATCTGGAGAAAGTAGTACCTGGGTAGTGGTGTTCTCTTTGCTAGCATCTTTCTTTTCAGGGTTTGTGTATCCCGGCAATGTCAGCACGGACGGCCTGGGGGGGATTTCAGTGAATGAAGGTTGAGAATGTGAGGTGGTTGTTGTTGCTACAGTTGACTTTGGTTGTATCGGACTGCCATGAGTGTATTTAGACTTTCCTAATGCTGGCAAGTTTAAGTCGGACAGGCTTGGGGTCTGTTCTAGATCACCTCTGTCTTCTCGATCCTCCACAGATCTTTGGGCTGCTTGCTGTCTTGCAGCTCTAGACTGAGGCCTACGATGCGCAGACCCTTTGGTACGACTCTGTAGGGGAGAACATGTACGCTCACAGCATGACAAGAAGCACTGCAACTGAAGAGATTCCACATAAAGCTGGATACCAAAAACCCACCTTGTGTGTGCTCTGCAATGTTGTGACTTGAACCGGGGTGTCAAAGCTCACCCCTGCCTCACTATCTGCCTGGAGACACACAGGAGTTGTGGGAGTTGAGCTACAGCTGGACACCCCAGAAGAAGAACTCTGAGCAGTGCCAGGGAGGACACCAACACCCCCTGGCTTACTTGGAACAGCACCAGGAAGCAAAGCAGACGGGTTGATTACCAGATTGGCCTGAAGAATGAAAGGGAAAAAAAAAAAAAGTGAAAAAAAAAATGAACAAAACCCCACGTACCTTGAGAGCTGTCTATTTGAAAGCAAGATATGTTTCTGAGCATCAAAATTAGGAATTATTAGATCTAAAAAGGAAACATAAATAATATGGGCAATTCTATGGTAACAGAATTACACTAACAAATTTTAAAATTTTCTACAAATATGGCCAAAATTGCCCGTATATTTATGAATGTTTTTGCCTGTAAATAGAAAAGATGCAAAAGGAAGCTGTGTAACTGAACGTGCAGGGTTGCTTTTTTCAGTTTAGTGCAATCAAACAAAAACAGTGTGAGCATCATTTTAACAGCCACGCTTAGCTATGCCTTGAAAGTTGAAATGTGAAAAAGGCCAGATAAAAGATACTCAAAAGTGAAAACAAAAGCAAAGAGGCAAACATTTCCTCAAGAAAAAGAGTGAAATGTCAAGAAATAAGTGTTGTGATTTAAGAAAAAGAGCAAAACAGTTACTTGAAGTTTCCCAATCCTTGATGAGGTTTCTTTAGCTTTTACAGGACTTGATGCAGGTTTCTGTGTAATCAAATTACAGCAGATTCACACTCCAATAAAAGCATTTCTCGTGCCAGGACACAGACATTACCTAATTTCTAACGCCCAAAAATAATTCCAAGCTAAATGTGTTATAAAACTTATGTAAACCTCTGCCAACACTACACATACCTTTAACTATTAAGGATAAATGTTAGCAGGATTACTCAAAAACTATTGGACAGTTTTTCTTGAAACTTTGTCAAAGGGCAGGGAATAAGCCAATAAATTAAAAACTTTTTGGAGCAGATCCAATTAGAAGACAAATACAGGAATCCACCTAACTTTAACATTACGACATAGGTTGTTTTTTCCTCAACATTTTTGTGAATTTCTCAAGACAATACACAGATGTTTACAGGAAGAAAAGAAAAAACAACAACAAAAAATCAAGCATATGTAGAGTGCTAATGCTGTGTCTACATTGCCTCTAGAGAAATAAAAAAAGTTAAATAAATAAAGCTTTATCTCACAATGTTAAAAAACATGGAAACCAAAATAAATAACAAAACAACAACAAAAAATCAAAGGTCCACCCCATTAAATACAAAGGTTATTTCTGGTCAAAAAGTCCCGCAGGTCCTATGGGGGGTAGATCTGAATTAGATTATGCGGTTTGGTCGGCTTTTACTTCCATTCAGCTGAGAAGAGAACTTGAGTCATACAGGCCAGCCCAGTGCTTGTCAAGCCTCCTCTTGAATGCTGTCATGCTTGGGTCCTCCACCACGACTCAGCAGACTCTTCTAACCGACTTGGTGTGTGAAACCACACTGCTGAAGGTTTGTGTTACATTTGGATTTCTTCAGTTTGAAAGTGTGACTGCAAGTGTTTCGATCTTCATCCAAGTGCAACTGATCTCTCCCCTTAGTCTTCTGTAATGCAGGGTGGGTAGTTTGAGTTTTCAGCCTGCCTGTGTAGCTAAAGTATTTCAGGGATGGTACTGTCTTTGTTGCTCTCCTCTGTACATTTTACAGTTCTGCAACTAGTTTATGTCTGCTTGGAATCAAGGTGAGGTATTCGCATTCTTCATGTGGCCTTACCACAGCTTTGTACAATCTGGTAAACATGAGTGTCGATGTGATGAAAGCTTATTTTGATAAAGCCCACCATCTGGTTTGCACTTTGGCACCGACATGGTCTTTGAACTTTAGATACTGTCCACTATGACACCAAGGTCCTCTTTGCTGGAGTTCTCAAGTTGTACTCTGCCATTGCTTCATGAGGACATGCAGTTGTCACCTGGTGCTCTTGTTTGGTGAATTACTGTCATTGCCTTGCAATTCTCTGGGTGGAGCCTCAGCAGCCAATTATCACACCAACTCTGGATCTGCTCCAAAAAGTTAATTGTTTATTCCTTGGCTCACACCCCATCCTTCAATCAAGGTACTGAAAGCATTACTTCTTTGGCAGCGGTAACAGGCACAATTCCTAAATCCCGAATATGTGGCCATAAAGGCATATAAATACAGTGCATGACTAAAAGAAACCAAATGCTTCGTGGCATTGTTGGTGCTACAGTCTGTTTATAGCAGACTCACCAGACTCTCTGGTACAGAGACAGAACTTGGTACTTTCACAGCTGGTCTCTCAGCTGTCTTGCTGGGTTTTTCTGCTACTTTCTAAGTTTCAAAAACAAAAGAAGGAAAATCAGAGGAAGAAACCTGGAACCTCTCCTACTACTTGAAAATTTAGGACTAATCAAACAGAATTTTCTTGTAATAAAAATTTGCAGGAATCAATGCTAAATCTAATTACTAATCACTGATTGGTTACCGGAGGAAGCACTTTGGGCTTGACGAAGCTGAAGAGGTCATCATCATCCTCATCATCTGCAAATAGACTTGGTATTGCTGCCTTCACTGAGCTGAGTTTTGCCTTTTAGATATGCAATAAACAAATGCACATTTATCGCAAACATTAAATGAAAGGGCACAGAGAAAAAGGCAATTAACTAATTGACTGACTGTAGGGTTCCCTGAAGTGGAAAACAGGTCAACATCTGGGTCATTGTCTTTCTGCTGTGTGTGACTGAAGAGCAGCTCCTCATCCTGGAACACTCCTGTGCTCTTTTTCTGCTGCTGCGCCTCTGCAGGCTGCAAACAAATCACAGACACACACAATCAATTACTGCAAACAAACCAATGTAATGACAAAACTAAATAATGTGTTTAGTGGAAATTATACCAACTTTTTTAGTGTCTGTAGACATGGGTTTACTGGAGCTGAATACTGGATCATTCCACTCTGATTCATCTTCCTTATCATCATCATCAAACAAACTAACAGTGTTTGGTTTGACTTTCTCTTCCTTCCTCTCCTCTTGCTTTTTAACATTTGGTGGTGGTGGACTGGCTTGCGAGAGGAAGACGTCGTCACTGTCACCTTCCACCAATGGGCTTTTGATTTGTTTGTTGACAAGAACGTCAATGCCTCCAAACAGACTGACAGCTCCGGCGGGTTTCTTTTTGCTTTCAGCGTTAACTGGTGGCGGCAATGACATGAATGGATCTTTTTTTACTGTTGGCTTCTCCTTGGCTTCTGAAGGCTGGTCTTCTGAAAACATTTCTGAGGGGGACTGAGAGGCCATAGTGACAGACTGGAGGGAAATAAAAATACACATCACTTTTCAATATATGATCACACAACATAGCATTCCTGATTTAAACTGTGCTATCAACTAACATTTGGGAAAACATAATTACAAAGGTTTCAGTAAACATTTAAAGGAGACCATCAGGATTTTAGATCAGAGGCTCTATTTTTAGATGTTTTGAATGTCACATTTTAACTCAGGACCAAACAAATTAATCAGTGTATTATTGATTTGGAACACAACCTCTGTCATGGGCTAAAAGGCTAATTAATGTATTGGCATGGGACAACCAGAAACGGAGTAAACCAGTTCTTTTTCTGAACATGAACACACTTGGTCACTTGGTCAGTGGCAACAAGAAGCAGTTTACTGTGAATGTTTCTGACTGCCATTACATTACTGGTTAGTCCATGACTAAATCAAGAATGTACCCATCAATTTTGTTTTGGTCCTGAGAGAAAACATGACCCCCCCCCCCCCCCCCCCCCCAAAAAAAAAAAAAAAAAAAAAAATAGAGCAGAAGTTGTAAAGTCTCAGAGTTCCCCTTTAATGGTTCAACTCCTGCAAAACATATGGGTGATCTTTTAATTAGTAGTTTTCTAATTAACTGCAAGTGCTTGACTATTTCTCCCATAATTTATGATAAGCTTTGAACCATTTCACAGTTTTTTAAAATTTCACTTACTTTAGTAGCAGGGCTTGCAGTACTTGTGTTAACAGTAGGTTTCACGTCAAAGAAAGATCCTTTATCTTCATCATCCTCATCTTCAAACAAGAGAGCACCTTGCTGTGGCTTCTGACTACATCAGTGCCAGCAGAGATTACAATGAAGATAACATGTTAATGTGTACTTTAATGAGTAAACTACAGTAGTAGAAAATGCTTAATACTGCCAATACCTTGTCTCTTTTGTTGGTGCAAACAGGTCATCATCCTCATCATCATCATCAAAGAGGCTGCTTTTAGGAGGTACTTTGGCACTGGGGAGATTGGAAGGGGCACTGGCACTGGACTTCATCCCTCCTATAATGAGCTCTGATTTCCCCGTACTACTTTTAGAGCTGATCCCCTGATCCTGTCATTCACCCAGTCAAGACAAAACAAAAACATTATTTTACTTTATTTGAAACACTGTCACTGAGTGACTGGTTTGACTAACTTTGAATCTCACATTTATCAAGGGTAGAGTCAGCAAAATAAAGCCACTACAGTATTAAGTTCTGTAGTTTTTAATTGTCATACCTCATCATCACTGAAGAGGGAGCTATAGGCTGTCTTCTTGGGTTGTGGTGTGGAAGCTTTAGTTGGATTTGGGTTAGACTTTGTTGCAGATCCAAACAGATCCTGCAAGATGAAGCAAAGGTTATTACAGTGTTCTCACTGCAAAACCAAACGTAATACAATTCAGTTCTTGTCATATGTGTCAAATAATACAAGTCTGTTTTTTTTACCTCCTCTTCTTCATCATCAAATAATGACAGAGGGGCCTTGCTGATTTTGGCCTCGCTTGAAGGCCTAAGTTTAGACTGGTTCTGCGATAGTGCTGGAAACACCTGTGAAAGACAAGTATCGTACTGAAAGAATATAACCAATGCAATATGATAGTGACCTCAGTATTTCTCAGTGAAGCCCAAGTTGTACCTCTGAATCTTCATCATCAGAGAACAGGCCTCTGGCTTGAGGTTTCTGAATCGGCTTAACAGCAGCCTTACCAACAGCTGGAGGAGATCCGTTCTGAATCACACAACAAAATGAAAAATGTTCTAAATTCTAGCTTCTGTCAACTGAACTATGCCAATAAGAGATATAACCTATATAATCCTCAGTCAATTTTTGATCAGTGCGTGATGAAGCAAGCGGACAGAATTCTGACACCTCCCATGTCCTGCACACGTAATACTAGTTGCTACCTTCGGGCAGGCGTTTTAGAGTCCCCCACTGCAGACTGAATAGATATAGAAACTCCTTTGTTCCTATATCAATCACAGTCCTTAACAAATATCATAACAAACACCGCTAACAATCAGGTTCAGTAGGAGGTTTTAGTATTTGTATGTTTTTTAATCTATTTATTTATTTATTTTTATTCTTTTTATTTTTATTTACTGTTATTAACTGTTTATGTCTTGTTCTGTATCTCTGTATGGGTCATGATTTCTGAGAAGTCCAAGACAAATTTCCCCACAGGGACATTAAAAGTATCTATCTATCTATAACCAAAATTATTCTAAAAACTAAATCAAATGTGGCTTCTTTTCAGATTTCTCTCAAATACGGGAAACACTGTGTCAAACAACATAGCATTAAAAGTTTGAAGCTCATACTACATTTGGGATTAAGAGGCAGTGCTCAAATTATTTGAATAGTTAGTGTTTAAACTACAAATGCACCAATTCACCTTTTCCTTTACCAATACTGACACCTACAGTTAAAGTACCACCTGACAGAGTGCTGACACAACTAGAGCAATGCAATGCAACACATCATATATTCCCTTGTCTGTATGTTAAAATGGCTTATGGTGTATAGTGGACTCTTTGATCGGTTATTGTTAGAATGCCCTGAGCAGTGGGTCATCCCTCTGCGTCGGGTCTTCTTAAGGTTTTTTCCTCAAAAAAGGGCTGAGGGAGTTGTTCCTTATTACTGTTACCTACGTGGTTGCTCAGGGGGATTGGTAAGGTTAGACTTTACTTTTGTGAAGTGTCTTGTGATGACTTATGTTATGATTTGGCCCTATATAAATAAACTGAATTGAATGATTGCCGCCTTATACTGCCCCCTATTTTCAAACGGAAACTTTCTGTAGCCTTCTTCAATAAACCACCAAGAAATGGTTTCAATCAGACGAGGTGCTCTTCATTTAATATTTAATGCACCAAAATGAAAATCAAGATGCTGCCCGTAGCGACCATATTGGACAGCGGGTGATGGCTATTTTTGAAAGTAAACTTCCTCTAGCCTTCCCCAGTTCACCACCAAGAAATGGCAAATTCTTACCTCTGTCGCCTGTGTTCTAGGGTTTGGTAAGGTTAGAACTTAAAGCGCGTGAAGCGCCCTGAGGCAGCTTTGATATGATTTGGCGCTATATAAACTAAATAAATTGAATTTGAAAGGTTTCAATCAGACAACGCATTCTGTAGTTCCTGTGCAGAAACAAGAAGTTTACAGAGGGACGCTCTGATGGGGCGAAAACACAATGCTCCCAACTTCAGTGAGCGGGGGCATAATCTGTAGGCGTCTGTAAGTGCAAGAGATTGGGATGATTTCTTGTGCAGGACATCATGAAGCTATAATTTTGCAGCTGTCCATTAATTAAAGACCCATTTGGAAGTTTAAGGTGTAATTGCATGAATGGTGCCAGTACTGGCCCTATATCATTAAATGTGCTGAAATTGGAGCATTCCTGTCCATTCAGACCTCTCCAGGTTTCTCAGGCTCCTCGCTGGTAGATAGCTGATGTTTTTTCAGACCCTCAGTGAGCAAGCTTTTAGTCCCAGGACCAAACAAAGACACAGCTCCTGCTGGCATCTAAACACAACAATCAATTCTGATCAGTACAGAAACTCCTGCAAAGCCAATAAAATAAGTGATGACCATAATTATCATGAGTGCACATTTTACCTTTTTAAAAATCTGAAGCTTTCATCATGCAGTTGAATTAAAAGTTCTTTTCTTTCTTTTTTTTTTTTTTTTTTTTTTACCTTTTTCTCAGGTGGTTTGGCTTTCGCTTCTGCGTCCTCCTTTTTGTTCTGATTTGAAGCACTGTATTTGTCACTGAATATGTCGCCATGCTCTTCGTCTTCATCAAAAAGGTCTATAGCCTTTTTGGGTTTTTCTTGTATAGAAAAAAAAACAAAAAATGAAGAAATGGCCATTTTCAGGGAAGAATTCTAATGTACTCAAACTGACTCAATAACAATGGGTTAATTTTTACATGTTTACCAGAGCTAGTACTTTTCAGGCTTTGACCACTAAAGAAGTCATCGTCTTCATCATCAAATAGTCCTCCTCCTGCTACAGCAAAGCTACCACCTCTCAGACTTGGATTTGACATTGGGTGGGTTATTGGACCTGGAGTTCCATTTTCCTTTTTCTCTAATGAATCAGATTCATTTTCTGAGCCAAAAAGGTTGTTTTCTGTGTGGACAAAGCAGCTGACTGTCAGACAAGAAGATGCTACTGCATGGAAACACTTAAACAGATCTTTCCAGATTTTGCAGGGAAAAGTTCCAACCTAGTACTGACATCTTTCCAATAACAGTGTATAAAAAAATAAGCATTTAGACACATCTGTGTTTTTGTCTTACCTGCCCTGTGAGGTGTGCTTTTTGTGTTTTCTTGTAGTGCTTTCTCTTGTGACACAGCAGGCTTTGAAGCTTCAGAGAAAAGATCACCCTGGATGGCAAAGAATAACATCATAAATAATTTTTATCACAAATCCAAAGTTTTTGCAATGTGAACTGAACTCTTACACAGAGGTGTCACTGAAAATACCTCATCATCATCGTCAAACAGGCCTTTTCCTCCGCTAAAGAGGCCACTTTTCCCCCCAAATGGAGAAAAGTCATCATCGTCCATCTTTGGTGGCTTAAACATGTCATCGCTGTCATTGTCAGCTGCTGTTAAAATGTGCACAATCATAACAGAACTGGGTCCAGTGAGGAAAAACAACTGGCACAGGATTATGCACTGTGATATAAAGTGTTTCAACGGAAATGATGAAGAATGGGAGTCCTACCCTGCGGCTCTGGAGGCTTTGATTCTTTTCTGCCTTTACTTTTCTTCTTAGTTATCAATGCTTCAAATATACACACACAAAAAGGGGGAGAGGGGCAAAAAACAAAACCAAAAAAATAGGCATGAGCATGCAATGCTGCAAAGGAACTCCTGCTTGCTGATATCCCTTTATGAACCTCAACTGTAAATCTGGATGCTGAATTTTCAATAAATAAAAATGAAGAATGGTCTAAAAAAACCCCAAAAAAAACAGTGAAATGCAGGGAAGATAAAGTTCTTTCAGTCAGTCGATCAAATTACTTACCCTTGTGATCTCCCTCTGGTTTGTTAATTGGTTCACCTTTGATTCGGGCTGCAAGCTCATCAGTGAAGGATGATGGGACGGCATTCTGAATGTGACATAAAGACTTGTGACAAGAAACAAATAATACACATCAGTAGTCACGTAGAGATTTATGGATTAAATGACATATGATGCAAGGATGTTCCAACTAGATAAATAAAAACCACGTACATCACTAAAGATGTTGGAAAAAGAGACTGTAGTGCAAGTTTGAAACATCAGCCTTGAAACTGAATAGTTTTCTATTTCAGATGAACATCAATGTTTTTAATACAGTTTAACAAATGCATATTCTGCACTAATCACTAATCCACCGCACCCTGGGCAAAGGCTGATTTAGAAAGTACGGTTCAGTTATTTTGGCCTTTAACCCTAAACTCAATGGGCTGGTGACTGTCAGGCATCAGGAAAGAAGTTATTGCAATCATACAATTTTTACAAGGTTACCTTGATCTTTGAACTTTTCAAACCAAAATCAACAGGTTTCTTGGGGTCAAAACACATAATGCATATACTAGGTTTGGTGACAGTTGGGCCAGTACAACTTAACTACAACCCCTGGCAAAAATTATAGAATCACCGGCCTCGGAGGATGTTCATTCAGTTGTTTAATTTTGTAGAAAAAAGTAGATCACAGACATGACACAAAACTAAAGTCATTTCAAATGGCAATTTTCTGGCTTTAAGAAACACTATAAGAAATCAATCCAGCCATCCATCCATTTTCTTCCGCTTTATCCGGAGTCGGGTCGCGGGGGCAGCAGCTCAAGCAAAGCCGCCCAGACCTCCTGATCCACACACACCTCCCCCAGCTCCTCCGGGGGAACCTCAAGGCCTTCCCAAGCCAGCTGAGAGACGTAGTCCCTCCAGCGTGTCCTGGGTCTTCCCCGGGGCCTCCTCCCAATGGGACGTGCCCGGAACACCTCTCCAGCAAGGTGTCCAGGGGGCATCCGGAAAAGATGCCCGAGCCACCTCAACTGACTCCTTTCGATGTGGAGGAGCAGCGGCTCGACTCCGAGCTCCTCCCGAGTGAACGGGCTCCTCACCCTATCTCTAAGGGAGCGCTCAGCCACCCTGCGGAGGAAACTCATCTCGGCTGCTTGTACTCGCGATCTCGTTCTTTCGGTCATGAGCCAAATGTCATGACCATAGATGAGGATCGGAACGTAGATCGATCGGTAAATCGAGAGCTTTGCCCCCCTACTCAGCTCTCTTTTCACCACGACGCTCCGATACAGCGACTGCATCACTGCAGATGCTGCACCGATCCGTCTATCGATCTCATGCTCCATCCGTCCCTCACTCGTGAACAAGACCCCGAGATACCTAAACTCCTCCACTTGAGGCAAGGACACTCCACCGACCTGAAGAGGGCAAAGCACCTTTTTCCGGTCGAGAACCATGGCCTCGGATTTGGAGGTGCCGATTCTCATCCCGGACGCTTCACACTCGGCTGCAAACCGCCCCAGTGCATGCTGAAGGTCCTGATTTGACGAAGCCAACAGAACCACATTGTCCGCAAACAGCAGAGACGAGAGTCTGTGGCTCCCAAACCAGACCCCCTCTACACCCTGGCTGCGTCTAGAAATTCTGTCCATAAAAATAATGAACAGAACCGGTGACAAAGGGCAGCCTTGGCAGAGGCCAAGATGCACTGGACACAGGTTTGACTTACTACCGGCAATGCGAAACAAGCTCCTGCTGCGGTATAAGAAATCACTATAAGAAATCAGGAAAAAAAAAATTGTGGCAGTCAGTAACGGTTACTTTTTTAGACCAAGCAGAGGGGGGGAAAAAAAATAGAATCACTCAATTCTGAGGAAAAAATTACGGAATCATGAAAAACAAAACAACGTTCCAACACATCACTAGTATTTTGTTGCACCACCTCTGGCTTTTATAACAGCTTGCAGTCTCTGAGGCATGGACTTAATGAGTGACAAACAGTACTCTTCATCAATCTGGCTCCAACTTTCTCAGATTGCTGTTGCCAGATCAGCTTTGCAGGTTGGAGCCTTGTCATGGACCATTTTCTTCAACTTCCACCAAAGATTTTCAATTGGATTAAGATCCGGACTATTTGCAGGCCATGACATTGACCCTATGTGTCTTTTTGCAAGGAATCTTTTCACAGTTTTTGCTCTATGGCAAGATGCATTATCATCTTGAAAAATGATTTCATCATCCCCAAACATCCTTTCAATTGATGGGATAAGAAGAGTGTCCAAAATATCAACGTAAACTTGTGCATTTATTGATGATGTAATGACAGCCATCTCCCCAGTGCCTTTACCTGACATGCAGCCCCATATCATCAATGACTGTGGAAATTTACATGTTCTCTTCAGGCAGTCATCTTTATAAATCTCATTGGAATGGCACCAAACAAAAGTTCCAGCATCATCACCTTGCCCAATGCAGATTCGAGATTCATCACTGAATATGACTTTCATCGTCATCCACAGTCCACGATTGCTTTTCCTTAGCCCATTGTAAGCTTGTTTTTTTCTGTTTAGGTGTTAATGATGGCTTTCGTTTAGCTTTTCTGTATGTAAATCCCATTTCCTTTAGGCGGTTTCTTACAGTTGGGTCACAGACGTTGACTCCAGTTTCCTCCCATTCGTTCCTCATTTGTTTTGTTGTGCATTTTCGATTTTTGAGACATATTGCTTTGAGTTTTCTGTCTTGACACTTTGATGTCTTCCTTGGTCTACCAGTATGTTTGCCTTTAACAACCTTCCCATGTTGTTTGTATTTGGTCCAGAGTTTAGACACAGCTGACTGTGAACAACCTACATCTTTTGCAACATGGAGATGTAGGCAGAGCTGTGGTCTTATACACCTCTCTGCAGCTTCTCTCCCCCTGCCATCCCCTTATTACCCCATCCCCGTAGAGACGGTGCCTGCTCCCAGACCACCAATAACTAGCAAAAATCTATTTAAGCATAAAAATTCAAAAAGAAAAAATAATATAGCACCTTCAATTGCACCACAGACTAAAACAGTTAAATGTGGTCTATTAAACATTAGGTCTCTTTCTTCTAAGTCCCTGTTGGTAAATGATATAATAATTGATCAACGTATTGATTTATTCTGCCTAACAGAAACTTGGTTACAGCAGGATGAATATGTTAGTTTAAATGAGTCAACACCCCCGAGTCACACTAACTGTCAGAATGCTCGTAGCACGGGCCGGGGCGGAGGATTAGCAGCAATCTTCCATTCCAGCTTATTAATTAATCAAAAACCTAGACAGAGCTTTAATTCATTTGAAAGCTTGTCTCTTAGTCTTGTCCATCCAAATTGGAAGTCCCAAAAACCAGTTTTATTTGTTATTATCTATCGTCCACCTGGTCGTTACTGTGAGTTTCTCTGTGAATTTTCAGACCTTTTGTCTGACTTAGTGCTTAGCTCAGATAAGATAATTATAGTGGGCGATTTTAACATCCACACAGATGCTGAGAATGACATCCTCAACACTGCATTTAATCTATTATTAGACTCTATCGGCTTTGCTCAAAAAGTAAATGAGTCCACCCACCACTTTAATCATATTTTAGATCTTGTTCTGACTTATGGTATGGAAATAGAAGACTTAAACAGTATTCCCTGAAAACTCCCTTCTGTCTGATCATTTTTTAATAACATTTACATTTACCCTGATGGACTACCCTGCAGTGGGGAATAAGTTTCATTACACTAGAAGTCTTTCAGAAAGCGCTGTAACTAGGTTTAAGGATATGATTCCTTCTTTATGTTCTCTAATGTCATAAACCAACACAGAGCAGAGTAGCTACCTAAACTCTGTAAGGGAGCTAGAGTATCTCGTCAATAGTTTTACATCCTCATTGAAGACAACTTTGGATGCTGTAGCTCCTCTGAAAAAGAGAGCTTTAAATCAGAAGTGTCTGACTCCGTGGTATAACTCACAAACTCGTAGCTTAAAGCAGATAACCCGTAAGTTGGAGAGGAAATGGCGTCTCACTAATTTAGAAGATCTTCACTTAGCCTGGAAAAAGAGTTTGTTGCTCTATAAGAAAGCCCTCCGTGAAGCTAGGACATCTTTCTACTCATCACTAATTGAAGAAAATAAGAACAACCCCAGGTTTCTTTTCAGCACTGTAGCCAGGCTGACAAAGAGTCAGAGCTCTATTGAGCTGAGTATTCCATTAACTTTAACTAGTGATGACTTCATGACTTTCTTTGCTAACAAAATTTTGACTATTAGAGAAAAAATTACTCATAACCATCCCAAAGATGTATCGTTATCTTTGGCTGCTTTCAGTGATGCCGGTATTTGGTTAGACTCTTTCTCTCCGATTGTTCTGTCTGAGTTATTTTCATTAGTTACTTCATCCAAACCATCAACATGCTTATTAGACCCCATTCCTGCCAGGCTGCTCAAGGAAGTCCTACCATTATTTAATGCTTCAATCTTAAATATGATCAATCTATCTTTGTTAGTTGGTTATGTACCACAGGCCTTTAAGGTGGCAGTAATTAAACCATTACTTAAAAAGCCATCACTTGACCCAGCTATCTTAGCTAATTACAGGCCAATCTCCAACCTTCCTTTTCTCTTAAAGATTCTTGAGAGGGTAGTTGTAAAACAGCTAACTGATCACCTGCAGAGGAATGGTCTATTTGAAGAGTTTCAGTCAGGTTTTAGAATTCATCATAGTACAGAAACAGCATTAGTGAAGGTTACAAATGATCTTCTTATGGCTTCGGACAGTGGACTTATCTCTGTGCTTGTTCTGTTGGACCTCAGTGCTGCTTTTGATACTGTTGACCATAAAAATTTATTACTGAGATTAGAGCATGTCATAGGTATTAAAGGCACTGCGCTGCAGTGGTTTGAATCATATTTGTCTAATAGATTACAGTTTGTTCATGTAAATGGGGAATCTTCTTCACAGACTAAAGTTAATTATGGAGTTCCACAAGGTTCTGTGCTAGGACCAATTTTATTCACTTTATACATGCTTCCCTTGGGCAGTATTATTAGACGGTATTGCTTAAATTTTCATTGTTACGCAGATGATACCCAGCTTTATCTATCCATGAAGCCAGAGGATACACACCAATTAGCTAAACTGCAGGATTGTCTTACAGACATAAAGACATGGATGACCTATAATTTCCTGCTTTTAAACTCAGATAAAACTGAAGTTATTGTACTTGGCCCCACAAATCTTAGAAGCATGGTGTCTAACCAGATCGTTACTCTGGATGGCATTTCCCTGATCTCTGGTAATACTGTGAGAAATCTTGGAGTTATTTTTGATCAGGATATGTCATCCAAAGCGCATATTAAACAAATATGTAGGACTGCCTTTTTTCATTTACGCAATATCTCTAAAATCAGAAAGGTCTTGTCTCAGAGTGATGCTGAAAAACTAATTCATGCATTTATTTCCTCTAGGCTGGACTATTGTAATTCATTATTATCAGGTTGTCCTAAAGGTTCCCTAAAAAGCCTTCAGTTGGTTCAGAATGCTGCAGCTAGAGTACTGACGGGGACTAGCAGGAGAGAGCATATCTCACCCGTGTTGGCCTCTCTTCATTGGCTTCCTGTTAATTCTAGAATAGAATTTAAAATTCTTCTTCTTACTTATAAGGTTTTGAATAATCAGGTCCCATCTTATCTTAGGGACCTCGTAGTACCATATTACCCCATTAGAGCGCTTCGCTCTCAGACTGCGGGCTTACTTGTAGTTCCTAGGGTTTGTAAGAGTAGAATGGGAGGCAGAGCCTTCAGCTTTCAGGCTCCTCTCCTGTGGAACCAGCTCCCAATTCAGATCAGGGAGACAGATACCCTCTCTACTTTTAAGATTAGGCTTAAAACTTTCCTTTTCGCTAAGGCTTATAGTTAGGGCTGGATCGGGTGATCCTGGACCATCCCTTGGTTATGTTGCTTTAGACGTAGACTGTGGGGGGGTTCCCATGATGCACTGTTTCTTTCTTTTTTGCTCCGTATGCATCACTCTGCATTTAATCATTAGTGATCGATCTCTGCCCCCCTTCTCGGCATGTCTTTTTCCTGGTTCTTTCCCTCAGCCCCAACCAGTCTCAGCAGAAGACTGCCCCTCCCTGAGCCTGGTTCTGCTGGAGGTTTCTTCCTGTTAAAAGGGAGTTTTTCCTTCCCACTGTGGCCAAGTGCTTGCTCATAGGGGGTCGTTTTGACCGTTGGGGTTTTTCATGGTTATTGTATGGCCTTGCCTTGCAATATGGAGCGCCTTGGGGCAACTGTTTGTTGTGATTTGGCGCTATATAAGAAAGAAGTTGATTGATTGATTGAACATTGCAAGATTATTTACCCTCTTTTAAGAGTTTGATAATCCTCTCCTTTGTTTCAATTGACATCTCTCGTGTTGGAACCATGATTCATGTCAGTCCACTTGGTGCAACAGCTCTCCAAGGTGTGATCACTCCTTTTTAGATGCAGACTAATGAGCAGATCTGATTTGATGCAGGTGTTAGTTTTGGGGATGAAAATTTACAGGGTGATTCCATAATTTATTCCTCAGAATTGAGTGAGTCCACATATTTTTCCCTCTGCTTGGTCTAAAAAAGTAACCGTTACTGACTGCCACAATTTTTTTTCTTGATTTCTTATAGTGTTTCTTAAAGCCAGAAAGTTACCATTTCAAATGACTTTAGTTTTGTGTCATGTCTGTGATCTGCTTTGTTTCTACAAAATTAAACAACTGAATGAACATCCTCCGAGGCCGGTGATTCCATAATTTTTGCCAGGGGTTGTAATCTCGCTCACAGGCGAAATGTCGCATGACTAACTAACTGACTGACTCCCCGCACATAGTGACATCTAACCGAATAGTTGTGCTGTGGGGGATTCCAGTAATAATTCTTGAGTAATGCCCAACACACTGGTGTATGTCTAATAATTTATGGGTAAGTTTTGTATACATTAAGAGCACACTGAAACACGCTGGTCTACATCATAGTACAGCAAGTTCGCTAAAAAGTTTTGGCCATGCACAATATTTCTGACACATGCCAGCGTATGGCTCATATGTCCTGCATACGTGGGCCATAAGTTGTAGGCAAGTTATGCGATTATTGACACACATTACTTGTAAGTTACTCATAAGTCGAAATGTGTCCATTGATTGATTCAACAACTGAAAGCTGCAGTCCTCATGCAAACAGTGACTGTTTCAAATATTAAAACCATTCACACACTGAGTAAATATAAATTCATAATCTTACCTGTTCATTTCAGTTGGATTCATCATCACAGCTGACAAAAACATATCCACATAAAGCATCCTAATTTTGGAAAACAACATCTGAAAATACTTTAGTTCCTTGTCGTGGCTGAAGAAAACGTAGTATTTTTAAAGGAATCCCTCTGTGTTTTGTGCATTTCTCATCCTGAACCAGATAACACCGGTGCTTTGTGCCACAACATGAAATTGAACTTATTTGAAAAAAATTGACACAGCGCCTCATTCATTCACGTCAGCATTTATCACAGACATCAGTCATTTCTTCAGCATTCTACATGCAATGAATAAATCCCACAATCCACCACGAGAAAAATTCAATAATAAAAAAATAAGTAAAATTATTCTGTTTGGCCCACATGTGGAGGGGTGAGGCCACGCAACAGCGTATGTGTGCTCAATGACATGCATGTTAACATCTACATGCCCTGCCTGCCAAACAAAAGGATTCTGCTGGAGGTCGATACATAAGCCAAGCCAGACTTAACCATCCCGTCCCGTACCATACCAACCTGGACCACCACTGTTGGAAACGGGGCTGTAGGCATACTCTGGTTAAATCCTCATGGTGTGACAGCTGCCCAACATATTAGACGTAGGTAGCCATTGTATTCACCAAATTTTTCTTAAGTCAGCATACACTGCTTAAATCGTGAAGGTGTGGCAGGCCTTTAACAAATCAGCCACCAGCTACAGCGAAAAAACATTTTGGTGACTACACAGTCATATATACAGGTGCATCTAAAAAAAACAAAACAAAAATCAGAATATCATGAAAAAGTTCAATATTTTTTGTCAGGTATTTGGGAAGGTCAAAAATTTATATATTCCAGACACACTGCATATAAACTTTTTTTTTTTTTTTAAGCATATTTTAAAATTTTAGTTTTGATCATTATGGCCCACAGTGACAAAAATAGAAAATGCATTTCTCAAAATATTAGAATATTTAATTTCAAGTCAATGTTAATGAAGTATAAACAATATGAATCTCTCAGTCTTGTTCAGTTCACACATCCACAATGGGGGAAGACTGCTGACTTGACATCTGTCCAGAAGACACTCACTGACACCCTCCACAAGGAGGGTAAGTCACAGAACTTCACTGCTGAAAGGGCTGGCTGTTCAGAGTACCACATCAAAGCATATTCATAGAAAGCTGGCTGGAAGGGAAAAGTGAGCCTTCTGAAAGCCTCGAGAAGACTGTCAAGCAAAGCCAATTCAAGAACTTGGGGGAGCTTCACAAGGACTGGACTAAGGCTGGAGTCAGAGCATCAACAGCCATCACACACAGACGTGTCCAGGAATTGGGCAACAATTGTCATATTCGAGCGTCAAGCCACTCTTGAACAAGAGATAAAGTAAGAACCGTCTTACCTGGACTAAGCAGAAAAAGAACTGGATTGTTGCTCAGTGTAAAGTCCTTTTTGAAAGTCAATTTTGCATCTCATTTGGAAATCAAGATCCCGCAGTCTGGAGAAGGAGAGGACAGGCACAGAATCCAACTTGCTTGTACTCCAGTGTGAAGTTTCTACCAGGGCTGTGAAATGAAAATTGGGAAATCTGAGGAAAATTTGCAGGGGGTCTGGGGGGTTTCAGCTCCCCAGGAGCCAGGGTCTAGGGCTCTGTGGGGCCCCAGAATTAAATTTTTATCGAATGATACTTTTTCAGCATCTCCTGGAAGAACAAATCTCAACTTAGTGGATATTTAAATGATCCTATATTCAACCTTTTATTTGACCTGTCAATGATGATGTTGAAATAACAGAATATGACGTGGAAGTAGGACCCAGAGTGATTTTCCTTTTAAATGTAAACCAAATTATGCATTAAGTCAGAACAATTAAACTACATGAAATTCATGAAGACTGAAGAGACTGTTAAAGCATTTCAACAACCACAGCTAAAGCTTCGAAAATGTTTGGAAAATCATGGTAAAATATCAATAACATACCTTATAGCAAAAAGTCACATATTCTTTTGTAAATTCATGCAGCCTAAATCCATTCAAAGTCACAATGTCTTTTTTACAATGAAAGAAAGTCTAGATTAGTGAAAAAAGTCACATAATCTTGTCTAAAATCTTTGGTTTTTCATTTATCTTTGATGTCTTTTTAGTAGAATGCAATGGGCCCCAAACCTGGGGTCTTCTAAAGTTGTACCCTAGGTTCTATAGTTATCCTAACCAGATCTGGCATTGTATCCGAGGGCTCTCTTCAAGATGGTGATTGTTCCCTTAATTGCAGACAACTGCACCTCATGTGCACTTGGGTGGCCGGGGATTGCCTCAAGATATTTCTTCAAGTTCTTCTTCATCAGGCCTGTTGCTCCCACCACAACTGGGATGATATCGATGTCTTTCAATGACCATGCTGTTCGTAGGTCATTTTTCAGGTCTTGGTATTTCGAGATCTTTCCCCTTTCCGCTCGATTCAGGCCGTAGTCATTGGGGACTGTCACATCGATGATTTTGGCTGTTTTCTCTTGCTTGTTCCAGATGACAATATCAGGTTTGATTGCACCTCCTTCAATGTGTCTTCCTGCTGGGATCTCTTTGTCTTAGAAGATCGGTACTTTTCCATTGGATGAGACAGGTGCTGGCTCATGCTCCCAGACATGTTCTTTGACTTCCATCTCCAGTTCCTTGCAGACCTTAGAGTGGAGATATTGACAGATCTTGTTGTGTCTGGATGTATAATGCCCATCTTCCATGAGGATCTGGCATGCTGAAGTTAGATGGTTTACACTCTCAACAGCTGTATGACAGAATCTGCATTTATCATTCTGTGAGATCCCTGCCATTTTTTTTGAAGCCATTTGTTAGAAGTCCCTGATCTTGTGCTCCAATCAGAATTCTTTCTCCATCAAAACCAAGTTTTCCATTTTTTAGCCACTGCATTGATCCAACTTTGTCGATGTATTCCTTTTCGACCTCTTCTTGGAAACGTCCGGCTCTTTAGTGCCGTTTCCATTTTTCCACTCAATGTTTTCCTTCTCTTTTGCTGTATTGATCTCTGGTCTGTCTTGCAAGTTTTGTTGCAGGCATGAGACTGCTGCTTTTTCTCTCTTGTAGAAGTTCTCCACCAAAGTTTTTTGCCAGTTTAGTGATTGAGGTCCGTTCGGTTAAGGACTCGTGGTGTTGTGTGACCGTTTTTATGGTTTCTTCTTCAGAGCTCTTTAAGTACTGTCCAATACTTATTATTGATGCTCTGTAGGCCTGGTTGATTTCAGTGAGACCCAGACCGCCTTCTCTGCGAGGGAGATATATTCTGTCCATGCACTGATTTCTGTATGTGACTTTGTGGAGGGTGAGCATCTTCCTGGTTTTTGTGTCCAACTTATTAAGCTCACATTGTGGCCAGTCAACTATGCCAAACCCATAGGTCACCACTGGTATTGCAAACTGGTTTATGGCTGTGATCTTGTTTTCTGGTGTCAACTGTCTTTTGCAGATCTTTTTTTAAGCGGTTTAGGTATTCTTTTGTTGTTTTTGTTCTCAATTGTATTACTTTGTTCAATTCCCAAGTATTTGTATGTGGAGTCTGCAGCCAGATCTTCAATGTAGCTCCCTTCATCCAATTGTATGTTTTCGGTTTTTGTCTTTTTACCTTTTGTCATTGTGCATTTTGAGCATTTATCCAGTCCAAATTCCATACCAATGTCTTTTGAGAACTTATGGTCAGTTTCCACAAGCTGACTGAGTCCCCTTTTTTGTGTCGGCATAGATTTTCAAATCATCCATGAACAGCAGGTGGTTTACAAGTTTTTGGTTTTCCTTTCCTTTGTCTTTACTTAAGTCATATCCGATGTCATCCTCCTTCAGGATCTTGCTGAGCGGGTCCATGATTAAGCAGAATAAGAGAGGCAAAAGGCTGTCTCCCTGAAATATCCCTCTCTGAACTCGTATGTCTGGGATTGTTATTTGTCCCTCTGTGTGGTTGAGGGTGATGGTGGTGTTCCACTTGTTCATTTGTGCTCTCAGGAAAGATCTTATTTCCTCATTGATGTTGTAGAGTTCTAAACATCTCATGATCCAGGAGTGTGGTACACTCTCAAATGCCTTTTTGTAGTCAATCCAAGCCATGGTGAGGTTCCTCTGCCTTTTTTTGCAATCCTCCAGGATAGTTTTGTCTGTTAGTAACTGGTCTTTAGCTCCTAATCTTCTTCTGGAACAGCCGTTCTGTTCATTTTCCAGGTAGCCACCAGTGTCAAGATGTTCATAAATGGCATCAGTTAAGATTCCTGTCAGCCATTTGTACGTTGTTGTTAAGCAGCAGATGGATCTGTACTTGTTGGGAAGCTGTGTTTCCTTGGTCTTTGGAATTAGGCTTGTTGTTCCCTGTCGTTAGCCAGTCTGGTGTGTCCTCTTCTCCGTTCAATATTTTTGTGAAAGTCACAGCATAATGTTGGTGTAATGCTGTCAGTCTTTTCAGCCAAAAATTTGGGATTTTGTCAATGCCAGGTGCCTTGAAATTACTGTATTCACTCATTTTCTTTCTGATGTCCTCTTCAGTGATTACAATTGCTGGCATTTGTTGTATTTGTTTTTCTGTTTTATTTTTTCAATCCACTCAGCCTCTTGATGTTGTCTTGGGTCTTCAAAGAGTGGTCTCCAGAATTTTTCAATTTCCTCTCTCTCAGGTGGCTGTTGTACTTCTATTGTGTCGTTTGCCAGCTTTCTGTACACTAGTCTGGGATTTTTTGCAAATAACAGCAGAATGTTTATTTTTCAGGGAGAGAAAAATTCTTAGTGTTTTCCTGAGAGAGCACAGTTCACTTTTCCCGTTTTTTTTTATCTTTCAGGTGCGTTGATGAAGCCAGCGACGATTAGACAGATTTGTGTCCTTACAAGACTTTTCAAACAGTCTTTCTCGCCATCTTCTCTCTCTGCGACGTCGGTCCGTGACACAGACGTGCTGCACAAATCTTCTTTTAAAACTTGAAAGCTCTAAAAGTTTGGGATATCCACATGCTACATTTAGCTTAAGTGCCGCACAGGAGCCACACAGCGTCGCCGCAGCAACCAACCAGTCCTGCTTTACGACAACTGTCGTAACAGCTACGCTTTGAGTGGCATTTTTCCTCCGTGAAACTCCGCGGATCCGAGGAAACTGATTTGTATCTGTAACACACAGATCAATGTCCGCGGACTTATAAAGCTTCCATGATGTCGTAAAGAAGAGAACGCTTTGCGATAAGCATTTTAAAAACTCAGTGATGTTCACGATTAAAGAGTACATCACTACCCCACCCCCCCATGATGAAATCCATGGAATCACACGGATCCGCTGAGTTTTCACAGCCCTGTTCTACAGTCAGAGGTGAGCTGGGGTGCCATGTTATCTGCTGGTGTTGGTCTGCTGTTTTTCATTAAGTCCAAATCAATGCAGCTGTCCACCAGATTTTCATGTGTCCATCTTCTGACAGTCTGTATGAAGATTCTGATTTGCTGTTCCAGCACGACCTGGCACTTACTCACAGTGTCAAAACTACTGTACTTGTAACTGGTGCATAAATGAAAATATGTGTCAGACATTTGACATTTCTGTGTTATAATTTGTTTTTCTGAACTGATCTTAAGAAATATTCTAATATTTTGAAACACACTTTCCATTTTTTGGATCTGTAGGCCATAATGATCAAATTAAAATAATTCTTGAAACATTTTAGCTTTTATGTAAGGAATTTTGACTATAAAAGATTTTGACTTTCTGAAATACCTGACAAAGATTATTGAACTTTTCCACACTATTCTAACTTTGTGAGATGCACATGTATGGCTGACACACGCAATTTTTTTCTTTTTAGATGACATCATACCTTTACATCATCATCGTCGTCGTCATCTTTGTCTGACTCTCCAAATATATCAGAATCCCGATCTTCTTCATCATCGTCTTCATAGCTCAACAAGGAGGTCTTCTAGGAAGAATGCAAAAATTACACATTTGCTTTATAAAACGCTTGTTGATATAAAAACTGAGTTCAACCACCTCACCTTCTTATTACTGATGTGATCTTCATCCACATCCTGGTTAAAGTCATCATCTGATTGCTATTAAATAAATAAATAGACAATGAAGTTTATAGGTTTTTGTGCAACATGCAAAAAAGGCGAATAATTATATGTGTATAAATAAATGGTATTCTTTGATCAACTCCAGGATTAAAAAAGGGACTTACAACTGCTTCTTTATCATCTTCACTCTCAATAACACTGTCTCTGTCAACTGACATTTCTGTAAAGGAAAATTGCTCACACACGATGGGAAAACACACACAACTACATGGCGATATCTTGCTCTTAGGACAACAATATTGTATTACCATCGCTAGAAAGGTCTCCAAGTCCAACATCATCTTGCTCCATGAAGGCTTGAGAACCAATGAGATAAGGAAGAGGCCTGTCCACGTAAAGATCCTAACAAACAATACACATTATTTCCAAAGAAAGATGTTAATTCCACATGCATTTCTTCAGTCACCATGAACGTTTGTAATAATGAAACAGACTCTTAGCATGGTTTCATGCCCCCATTTTAAAATGAAAAGAACACCTTGGGCTCCAGGATGGCCTCCACTCTGTCTGTGACCTCCTCATCTTCTGAGTCAGAATTTCCAGCTTTGATGTCTAAATGCTCAAACGCAGATTCCAGCACCAGTAGGCCATAGTTCACGGCTTCTTGCATTTTAGGTATCAACTCGGCTTCTTTCTGCTCTCGAGTCTTTTCCTGAAGACAAATCATACGTAACAGCCAGAGGGGCACAACATAACGATTTTTTTTTCATGTCAGTGCAAAAATTAAATCTACACTCACCGGCCACTTTATTAGGGTACACTTGTTCAATTGCTTAACACAAATCGCTAATCACCCAATCACATGGCAGCAACTCAATGCATTTAGGCATCTAGACGTGCTGAAGACAACTTGCTGAAGTTCAAACAGAGCATCAGAATGGGGAAGAAAAGGGGATTTAAGTGACTTCGAATGCAGCATGGTTGTTGGTGCCGGGCGGCTGGTTTAAGTTTTTCAGAAACTGCTGATCTACTGGGATTTCCCACACACAACCATCTCTAGGGTTTACAGAGAGTGGTCCAACAAAGACAAGATACCCAGTGAGCAGTTGTGTGGATGAAAATGCTTTGTTGATATCACAGGAGAATGGGCAGACTGGCTGAATGGGCGACTGCGTGATGCTTTCATGTCCTTGTTGAATCTATGCCATGAAGAATTAAGGCAGTTCTGAAGGCAAAAAGGGGGGTCCAACAATAAACATCCCATAATAGACAGGTAATTTGGTCACGTGACCTGGAGCACTGACCCGCCCATCTTGGAAGGTTGAAGCGCTGCAGCGGTCTCTCGCTGTCAGTGGAAAATGCATGCTCTGCGCTTATAGTCACTGTTGATTCTCTGGCCGACTTCTCTGCCGTTATTAATATTTAAGATGTGAAAACTTGTGCTTGTGGGTGTGTGGGCATGTGGGTGCCGGAGCCCCTGTTTACCTGGCGGCTGTGCTCAAGTGTCTGGCCACTGGGATCCTCGAGCTGGCCGGCGGCGCTGCTCGGGATAGTGGGAAGACTCATATCATTCCCCGTCACCTGCAGCTGGCTGTCCGCAACAACAAGAAGCTCATGAGCGGCGTTGCCGGCCGATTCGGGGATCTCAGCGGTCGGGTGCTTGAGCGCGGCCGCCGGGTGGGCGGGGGCTCCTGCACCCATGCGTGTCATGTGGTTGCCCTTCCTCAGCAGGCGGTGGGCGTGGTCGGCTGGGGGCTGCGGTCCAGCACGGGATGATTTTGTTCTAATCCTTTGCTGTCAAAGCACAGAGGGGAAAAAAGAAAGAAAAAAGAGGAACCAACCAGAGAGATGACTGATGACATGAGTTTTCTATTGACAAGAGCCTCACTTTACGCTCCATTCGCAGCCTTATAGGGAGAAAGGATCAACAGTTCAGAAATCGAATCTACATATCAGAACTGACCTAACCACAAGTTTTCATGTCTTAAATGTAAATAACAGCAGACAGTGATTACAAGTGCAGAGCATGCATTTTCCATGGACAGCTGCAACGCTTCAACGTTCCAAGATGGCGGGGCCGCGATCCGCTTGGGACAGGCCTTTTGTACAGCACGACCCTATCTAGTAAATCTGTAGGTCTAACCCAGTACTAGCAAAGAGTGCCTAATCAAGTGGTTGGTTAGTGTATACTATTAAAACACACATACACACACACATTTACAGTCAATATTACGCTGGTTTATCTGTGCTGTTTTCCAGAAAAGGCTGAAGAAATACTCAATACCTGCTCAGGCTGCTTCTCCAGAGCATCAACCTTGGTGATAGTTTCTTCTACTTCTTCATCATACACTCTCTGTGACAGAAAAACAAACCTACTGACACGGATGAAAAATGACTACAGGAGATCATAAATTCTTGGCCCTAAAAATCAAGCTGTTTGCTACAATCAAAAAGTAAAACTGACATACAGCTAACATAAAAAACAGTAATTACATTTTCGATGAATTGTGTATTGGAAAGCATGAGGAAGTCATTAAACACAGAGTGTAAGCAGCTGTCTGTGGCCTTGGTGTCACGGATCAGACTGTCTAGCTGCTTTTCAATCTCGTGTGTTTTCGACAGCATTCTCTGGGAGAAGTCTTGCAGGAACAGGAAAAGCTAGGAATGGATAGAAAGTTATTCATTTCACTGACAACAAAGCATGACATCTTTATTAAAGCACAAAGATTTATAAACGTTTCAGGAAAAGCTTCTCACTTACACCCGAGTCAGCTGCCAGTGACCAGTTGGAACTCGTCTGCCGCATCTGTTCAAGAGTCCACGGTCTCTCCCAAATCTGTGCATCTTTCTCGAAGTCTTCATTGCTGCTTGGGCCATTTGCCATTCTATCTGGCAAACCGCTCATCTGCAGCGAGATCACTACTTGTTAATGCAATTATTAATTAAAAAAACAAAGAGGCTTTCCAAAAGCTGACTGAACTCAAATGCAAAAGGACAGTTAAACACAAAAGGAAATTTCCATTTGTCTATGTTAGTACAAAGGCCGTGTCGTATTGCTGCAGTATGCAAGAGCAGATGCTGAAACGTCTTTGTTTTGCCTTTCTAATAATAAATGCTAAAATGCATTTTAACTGATGCAGTCTGGTTGAAGGTTTAAAACTTCCCACTACCAAAACAAACTGAAGAAATAGATCATAGACTTCTGACTATAGGCACTTATTATCTTTGTGATTGAACCTTTATTGCATTTTCCATTATAAAACATACATTTGAATTTAATACTGAAAAGCCCATTTGGTGTACATTTTGCATTATATCTCAATCAAAAGTACCTCAATCACTCTCATTTTTCTCTTATGGATTTACCTACACCACTAAAATTGGATGGAGGTTCAAATTTTATGCTTGTCTGTCTTCCAGTTATCAATCGGAAACCAAGTGCCAAAAGCAATGACAAATTGTGCATAGCAGAAATAACCAATGTTCTTTGAAAACTATCTGAAAAAGAACTCAGAATGCGAAGAAGTTGGAAAAAAAAACCTGACAACACCACAAAAAAAAAAAAACTTTGATTCAAGTGCATGAACTATATACATACTCCTGACATTTGATCACATCTCACTGAGCTTAAGAAAAGCCACTTCTAACAGAATGTTGACCTTGAAAGTTTTTTCAAAGTAAAAATCTGTGGAATTGGAAGCTAGTGTTGGCAGATGTTGCCCTCTGTGAGCGCGGTGCTCTAGTTTACTCTTTAAGAGCTTGTTTTACAAGAATCAGTAAGGTTTCTATTAGAGGGTGAGTCATGACCCCTACAGATTTGTCCCCATTTTTTTTTAAATGGGTAGGTATGTTAAATTTTTTTTTTTTTTTTTTAATCCTTGATAGGGTGCACTTGTTTTTTTAGGGGGTCCTGGAAATTTTGGGTCAAAATGAGCCAAAATGGCAAAAATCACAAAATTTAGGTTTTTGAATGCTCATATTTCCATGCGCCCCGATTGAGCCAAATTGATTTTCATTAGTGTGTTAGTCTATTGGGTATGGACTCTCTAAAAACTTGAAAATTTTGGTGGCTGACTCAGGGCGGAGGCCATACGTGGTGCTGCAAATCGTTGTTTTTTTTGTAATTGTGTACATTTTCACAGGGGTAACAGGGCTGGATCCAGAGTGAAAATCTGACAGATGCCTTTTTCCCCCAATGATAAAATAAAAATCGTACATGTCTTGTTATTCAATAATCTTCATTCTTTTATTCATGTGCAACATACACTGTCACACTTCTTTTAATATATTTATTATACTTCATGGACCATAGTGAACACTTCTTATTTGTATAAATATGATGTCCTAAAAAAACAACACGATAACAAAAATTGACATGGTGGATCCTTGATCTCTGGACATAAATAGGAATAAACAAAATCTGTAGTTTTTGTCAAAAGCATTTCCTTTCAAACATTATTGGCATTAATGTCTTTCCATATATGTGAGCTGAGCTCTTGCAGCTGCTGCGCTGCACGTCAGGATGTAATTTGTAAAGAAATACAGCATGTCTCATTTTGGGAGGAAAAAAACATTTTAGTCGATTGTAGTATCTTGTCTGTATTACGACGTTTGTACGAGGTGTCATTTTATTTAAAGCGGCAATTCGTTTTGAAGTTATTATTTCTGACTGGACTCTGTCTCAGCAGAGAGCCGTGCAGCGTTTGGAGCTGTGCCAATGGAACGGAGGACGATTCTCATTTCTTGACTGCAACAAGCCAAGAGTCCCAGTTAGTGACTTTAATCCACACAAAAGTGACTCACAGTATTTTAGTGGCTTTGGGAGGGGTTAAGAAGCGGACTTGCCCTTTCTGAAGAGCAGCGAATCAAAGAACCAACGAGCTAGTGGATCAAAGCATTGCTTCAATAGTTCACGGCACGCCTCACAGTGGAGTCGCGCAGAAACGGTTGATTACAGACCCGTTGCAGACCAAACCCTGAATATCCGACTTTATTTGTACGTCCGTATGACTCTGAAACTCGGAAAAATCGGTATACGAGGTCTGTTAGAAAAGTAACGGACCTTTTTATTTTTTGCAAAAACTATATGGATTTGAATCATGTGTGATTGCATCAGCCAAGCTTGAACCTTCGTGCGCATGCGTGAGTTTTTTTTTACGCCTGTCGGTTGCGTCATTCGCCTGTGAACACACCTTGTGGGAGGAGTGGTTCAGCCCCCTTGTCGGACTTTCATTGTCAGGAAATTGGCTGATTGACTGCCGCTTTGCTTCATCAAAATTTTTTCAGAAAGTGTGAGAGACAGCCAAGTGGAAACCATTTGCAAAATTCAGATGGCTTTCAGTGAAGATCTTATGGGGATCACACAGATTAAGGACAATTACAACTGGATTAAAGACGGCCCACAGCGGCGGATGGCGCGCCGCGCACCGATCGACAGGCTCAAATGACCAGATCATTTCCAAAGTGAATGCTTTGTTGATCTGGGATGTCGTCTGACTACCAGAGAAATGACAAGACAGCTAGACATAGCACTTTTTTGGCACATTCCACTGTTACAGGAGTTTTTGTAATGGAAAGAGGAGCGGGGAAATTCGCCACGGAGCCGCTCATGGCGTGGGAAGAAAGCACCTCCGTGTTGGTCTCAGATCAAGCCCTAACATGCCCAGCTCTTGCACCATTCAGAAAATTCAGACGGCTTTCGATGGCTTTTCAGTCGTGTGACTATCCAAGAAATTGTGGATGAGCTGGACATGCCACAACATATCCTGAGAGGCTTCATCATGGCGTTGCTTTTTGTTCTGTGCCCTGCGCCTCCGTCCCGACGCGCGAATTCCTCTGCACGTCTTTTCGTGCCAAAAAAGTGTTGATGTCAAACTCTTCTGCCATTTCTGTGGTAGTCAGACGACGTCCCGGATCAACAAAGTGTTTACTTTGGAAATGAACGGCACATTCCACTGTTACAGGAGTTTTTTGTCATGAAAAGACGTGTGGAGGAATTCGCGCGTCGGGACAGAGGCGTAGGGCACAGAACAAAAAGCAACGCCGTGATGAAGCCTCACAGGACATGTTGTGGCATGTCCAGCTCGTCCACAATTTCTCGGATAGTCACACTACTGAAAAGCCACTGAAAGCCGTCTGAATTTCCGAATGGTGCAAGACCTGGGCATGTTAGGGCTTGTCCTGTGAGACCAACACGGAGGTGCTTTCGTCCCGCGCCATGAGCGGCTTTGTGGCGAATTTCTCCGCTCCTCTTTCCATTATAAAAACTCCTGTAACAGTGGAATGTGCCGAAAAAGTGCTATGTCCAGCTGTCTTACCATTTCTCTGGTACTCAGACGACGTCCCGGATCAACAAAGCGTTCACTTTGGAAATGCTCTGGTCGTTTGAGCCTGTCGATCGCCGCTCGGTGCGCGGCGCGCCATCTGCCGCTGGGTGCCATCTTTAATCCAGTTGTAATTGTCCTTAATCTGTGTGATCCCCATAAGATCTTCACCGAAAGCCATCTGAATTTTCCAAATGGTTTCCACTTGGCTGTCTCTCACACTTTCTGAAAAAATTTTGATGAAGCAAAGCGGCAGTCGATCAGCCAATTTCCTGACAATGAAAATCCGACGAGGGGGCTGGACCACTCCTCCCACAAGGCGTGCTCACAGGCAATGACGCAACTGACAGGCGTGAAAAAACTCATGAATGCGCACGAAGGTTCAAGCTTGGCTGATACAATCACACATGATTCAAATCCATATAGTTTTTGCAAAAAATAAAAAGGTCTGTTACTTTTCTAACAGACCTCGTAATTTACGGACAATCCATACAGGTTGACATGTATGGTCAGAAGACCACCGAAAATGTAATTTCAGTCATCACAGAATGCCTTTCAAACACACTACTGTCTGAAAACTATTTATAACCCACTCACCGTTTCTTGTTGAAATAAGCGCCCAATTTTCCGAGCACAACTTTTTCCTTGATGCCATGATCATTGACTCGACTGGACTGACGCTATGTTTGTTTGATCCGGTTTGAATTTTCCTGTGTACACCTGCGTGGTGCATTGTGGGATCAAATCAAAAGCTGTGTTCACCGCAGGGACACGTTTGGCACTATTCGTGATTATTCGAGATTTTGTTTTTTTTACCGATGACGAACAATGCATAAAAAAATCTGACTGATGCAACTACATCAGTCCAAACCGATCTGGATCTGGGCCTGGGTAGTGGGTCTGCGCCCTTAGCCAACCAAGATCTTTTATGGCTAGTATTTGACCACCAGGTGGCAACCTACAGCCAAAATGGCTTTTCACACTGCACTCAAACTTACAGAGGCCCCTTTACCCTGTTATGGGAGCAAACTCTGCAAGTTTCATGAAAATCGGAGGAAGTTGCCAAATTACCATATTTGGCCTCTTCGTGAAGTGGTCCAACAAAAACGGTGCAAAAAGGGTCAATACCAAAACCAGCCACAAAACTCGCTTTATCACTGAAACTAGAGATGTTGAATGACGAACTGAGCCATATTTCATCACTTTTGACTTACGGCGCATGGAGTAATCACTGTGCGAAAAAGTGGTAATTTCGCATTTTGGTGGCAAAAAGCACCCCTATACTTGCACACCCAAAGTCAACTGCCAAAATTTTCATCAAAATCAAAGTAAGAGGTCCTAATCTATCATCACATGCATAAAAGACCTTGGCTGACTCAGAGAGCAGGCCACACCACCCCTGTGAAAATGTGCACAATTACAAAAAATTGCGATTTGCAGGGCCATCTATGGGCTGCAACCCTGAGTCAGCCGCCAAAATTTTTAAGTTTTTGGAGAGTGCATACCTGATAGACTAACACAAGTGAGAATCAATTTGGCTCACTCAGGGCACACGGAAATATGCGCATTTGAAAATCAAAATTTTGTGATTTTGCCATTTTGGCTCATTGTGACCCCAAATTTCCAGGATCCCTTAAAAAAGTGGACCCTATCAAGGATAAAAAGTTTGATTTTTGTTTGTTTCTAACATATCTACCCATAAAATTTTGGGACAAATCTGGCTCTTAACTAATGTATCTAATGTGCGTCAGCAAAATTACAACAACCTAATTCAGAGTTTGGCAACATGTTTCCTGAATGGTTTCCTTCCCCTTCATTTCACATTCTTAAATGAAGTAAATGAAACAGTTACTAATAGGCTGTGAAATGAGCAGTCTGTAAAACTTACAAAATCCATACAAATACAGAAAGACAAAAAAGACAAATTTATGATTTTACAACATTCTGACTTCCTTGCATTTACTGAGCACAGCAGTCAATCGGATGCACTGACGAGATTTATAAGTGCTTAAATTCAAACTCTTTGGTGTGCTAAATGCAGGGAAGTGCAGATAGCTCACGCTCTCAGACTTTACTTTTATCAAAACTATTATGGAATTGATTTATGGATTTATTTATTTTTAAGGGTAACAATAATTTTCATTCAGTCATTCATTCTCTGTTGTTTATCTGGGTGTGGGTCACAGAAGCAGCAGACCAGTTCAGTCCACATTTCACTATTCACCAATTCTTCTTGGGAGATCCTGAAGTGTTCCCAACTCAGATGGGAAATATAATCCTTCCAACATGTCCTGGGTATTCCCAGGGACCTCTTCCTAGTTGGATGTGGTGGGTTTCTGTGCTCCAGTGATCCTGGTAGCTGTGTTGTCCAGAGTATTAGCTCCTGGTAAGGTAACCCTTGAAAATTGGTCCCGGGTGAGGAAACAACCAAAGGCTGAATCAAAAAGACCATGTAATGTACTGTTCCACTGGAAGTAGACGGGCAAAAGCCCACACAATGTGACACTCAGTTATGGCACTAACAATATTAATAAAAATAATGATTATTATTATTGTCACATCATCATTATTGTGGATGTTTATATGAAATGGAATGTTTTTTCCAATGTTTCTTCAGTTTTTTCCAAACTGAAGCAGAGAAGAATATGATTAATTTTAAATTTATGTTTTATTGAAGATGACTTTCATTCCTTCATTCATTTTCTAAACCCACTTATTCTAAATGAGAGTCACTGGGCAAGAGGTGTATGTTCACCTATTTATACTGTTATACAGCTTGGCACTATAAGTGGAAAAAAAGAGTGGATGTTAAACAAACAAACAACAAAAAACAGATCAATAAGATTTGACTAGTGACTTAGACGTGCCTCAACACTTTTCATTTTATACAGCGAATAATTCCAAGATGTAGAGATAAACACTGTCCTCTGTTTGCAGAAGCACGTGTTCCTTGTAGTAGTTCCTTAAAAGACAGGTTCCACAGAACTTCAATTATACAATTTGCCATTTTTCACAGTGATAGTAAAAGTAATTTGCTTTTAGAGCCGTACGTTTAAGAACCATTCAATTAAAAGACATTTGCCTCATTTCCCCCCCCAGATTTTCTGGTTTTTGTTTATATACTACAACCCCTGGCAATAATTATGGAATCACCGGCCTCAAGCGGACGTCCCTTCAGTTAATTTTGTAGAAAAAAAGCAGATCACAGGCATGACACAAAACCTAAAGTCATTTCAAATGGCACTTCCTGGCTTTAAGAAACACTATAAGAAATCAGGAAAAAAAATTGTGGCAGTCAGTAACGGTTATTTTTTTAGACCAAGCAGAGCGAAAAAAAATATGGAATCACTCAATTCTGAGGAGTAAATTATGGAATCACCCTGTAAATTTTCATCCCCAAAAACTAACACCTGCATCAAATCAGATCTGCTCGTTAGCCTGCATCTAAAAAGGAGTGATCACACCTTGGAGAGCTGTTGCACCAAGTGGACTGACATGAATCATGGCTCCAACATGCGAGATGTCAATTGAAACAAAGGAGAGGATTATCAAACTCTTAAAAGAGGGTAAACCATCACGCAATGTTGCAAAAGATGTTGGTTGTTCACAGTCAGCTGTGTCTAAACTCTGGACCAAATACAAACATGGGAAGGTTGTTAAAGGCAAACATACTGGTAGACCAAGGAAGACATCAAAGCGTCAAGACAGAAAACTCAAAGCAATATATCTCAAAAATCGAAAATGCACAACAAAACAAATGAGGAACGAATGGGAGGAAACTGGAGTCAACGTCTGTGACCCAACTGTAAGAAACCACCTAAAGGAAATGGGATTTACATACAGAAAAGCTAAACAAAAGCCATCATTAACACCTAAACAGAAAAAAACAAGGTTACAATGGGGTAAGGAAAAGCAATCGTGGACTGTGGATGACTGGATAAAAGTCATATTCAGTGATGAATCTCGAATCTGCATTGGGCAAGGTGATGATGCTGGAACTTTTGTTTGGTGCCGTTCCAATGAGATTTATAAAGATGACTGCCTGAAGAGAACATGTAAATTCCACAGTCATTGATGATATGGGGCTGCATTTCAGGTAAAGGCACTGGGGAGATGGCTGTCATTACATCATCAATAAATGCACAAGTTTACGTTGATATTTTGGACACTTTTCTTATCCCATCAATTGGAAAGGATGTGTTGGGGATGATGAAATCATTTCTCAAGATGATAATGCATCTTGCCATACAGCAAAAACTGTGAAAACATTCCTTGCAAAAAGACACATAGGGTCAATGTCATAGCCTGCAAATAGTCCGGAACTCAATCCAACTGAAAATCTTTGGTGGAAGTTGAAGAAAATGGTCCATGACAAGGCTCCAACCTGCAAAGCTGATCTGGCAACAGCAATCAGAGAAAGTTGGAGCCAGATTGATGAAGAGTACTATTTGTCACTCATTAAGTCCATGCCTCAGAGACTGCAAGCTGTTATAAAAGCCAGAGGTAACGCAACAAAATACTAGTGATGTGTTGGAGCTGTCTTTTGTTTTTCATGATTCCATAATTTTTTTTCCTCAGAATTGAGTGATTCCATATTTTTTTCCTCTGCTTGGTCTAAAAAGTAACCATTACTGACTGCCACAATTTTTTTCCTGATTTCTTAGTGTTTCTTAAAGCCAGAAAGTTGCCATTTGAAACGACTTTAGTTTTGTGACATGTTTGTGATCTGCTTTTTTTCTACAAAATTAAACAACTGAATGAACATCCTCCGAGGCCGGTGATTCCATAATTTTTGCCAGGGGTTGTACAAAACTTTTTTTACAAGTCTGTCTGTTCGCCGCCAGTCCCCGAAGAAAACGAGATATGTTTTGACATATGTGACTCAATTTTGGTTTCCTTCTTTCTTTTCAACTCAAAGTCCACAAGATACACACACCTTATAAAAAAGAAAAAAAAAAAGAAAAAAACATAAAGGTGACTTGTACCGTACTACACTTAAACTAGGATTCCACAACAATATAAGACAGGGTTAACGAACATTCAGTGTTTTTTAAAGTAATATCCATATGCAACCTCAGGCTTATGCACAGTAATGAGAATTTTATTTACAACAGCACATTTCAAGACAAAAATTACAAAATGTCAATGTTATGCACAATTCACCTTTTTAAATTAGCCCACAAGAGGGCAGAATACACATGAGAACAATGTGCTTTGAAGATATTTATCCTGGTCTGAACACATTGGATTTTCCTGCCATCAATTACACTGAGCTTATAACACACAGAATTGTTTATATGTTGTCCACATCGTCATACGTTTGAGTTGTGATAAAGTGCCCCAGATATTTTTTGTTTTATAAGTTTGTTTTATATTAAATCTGGAAAGTTGAGATCCCTATCTCATGTGGTGAAATATATTTATTTATGTTACCTTTATTTAACCAGGTTAGTCCCATTGAGATCGAGACCTCTGTTGCAAGGGGGACCTGGACAATTGTAAAGTTTCCAGTTCACCTAAGCTGCATGTCTTTAAAGGGGAACAGAATTGGCCACAGATTATTTATAGCATGAATAAACACAAAAAAATGTGTTCTTTTGATAGTTCAAGAAACACTAAAGACCATAAAACATCTACAGAAGACCTTGTTTTAGTCGTGGTCTGAGAAGCTTTGACATAGACCGGCTGCCACCATTTATGCAGGTCAGGCGGGTGACGTCACTGATTGGGGAGAAGATGAGCCTCGTTCTGAGATCATTGTTAGAGGCACCAACAAAGAGGTTATATATGACTACTAGAGTCCGCACTCCAATGCCTGCCCACTAAACATGAACTTCCTTTCATGGACAGCAACAAGACACCTCCTAACCGGGCAAAATGTTGACGAAGTTCCCGGATGTTAATGCATTTTCAATGGGGATTCGCGACTGAACACACTCAGAAAAATACTTGCAATATACGTGTTAAAATGCCATTCTGACCTGTATATCAAGCGAGTAAAATTAATTAACATTAAATCATGTCAGGAAAGTATTAAACTTACTCTGACACCCACACATTCCGAAATATTAGCGTGGCTCGTAAAACCATTACGAAACATTTATATATATATTTACACAATTATGCTTTACTGACAGAGTTTTATATTCATGAAGTCATGGTGTTGTACACATCTCTGTGTGTGAGTGGTGTGTGTAAGTCTCAGGCAGGAAACATACACCTGTTTATCAACCAAATGTCACGGACAAAGTGACAAAAATAACCAAAATCACTTACTTATGGAAAGAACATTGTCTCCCTTGTTCCTCTGTTTGTGGCTTTGCCACATGCACAGCTTTCCAGCATATTCCACCTGTTTCTTGACGAGACTAATAAACTTCATGAGCGAGCTCATTAAACTGCACTTGTCCCCAGCAGAGAAGAGTCCAACCAGTGATGTCACCGGAAGTGCCCTCCACTGACTTCAACCAATGGCAATTTACATGTCAATTTAGCAGCAAATTTGATTAAAATAATATTATCTACACTGCGCTCACACATTCTGCAAGTGTATGAATGACACTTAATTTTTACCAAGGAATGCACAAACAAATTCTCAAAAAGCGTTTCTGTTCCCATTTAATGTGGGAGAAACCCACACAAACACAGGGAGGACATGCAAACTCCACACAGAAAGTCCACAGGTGGGAATCGAACCCATGACCTTCTTGCTGTGAGGCAACAGTGCTAACCACTGATCCACCTTGTTGCCATTATAATTACATAACATCATATCATTACAATACTCTTTGTAGCATTATACTGCACATCACATCTGACCTCATAATCATATCTATTCAGCCAGATAATTGGTATACATAATCTGGTTAATGAGGCTGTTACCAATCATACAACCAATCTTACAGCATCTTGTTTGGTCTGATAACTCATTCAAATACACATTAAAGAGAGCTGGGAACATGCCGCTTATCACAATGTTCTACACCTACTTAGAGGAGCAGTTCTTTACATTAATCATTCTCTCTTAGTGCTATAAAGAGCAGTGAAAGAAAAGGTTGTCAAATGGTTTGTTTAATGTAGAGTGTCCACAACTCAGTATGGCACTGAAAGAAAGCAAATTTGGTTTCTTAGATTTTTTGCACTAGTTGGAACATTGTGTACCTCCCTTACAAAAATTAAGTTTATACATATTTACCTTTTAAAACTAAAATAAGACAGTATACCTTTAGTTTAGATACTGTTAAGTACACCAAAACAATAGACGTATACTGAGTATGCAGACAAATATCAGTATTTCTGGCAAACAGAGATAAGTATACAGAAAATCAAAGAATACTTTGTGTAAACTGACAAATATACAGAAAGATCTGAGTATATTTGGTGTATATTGACAGGTATAGTGGAAAGCCAAAATATACTTGGGTTATCTGGACAGTATCCAGGAAAGTGTTAATATACTTGGGTACACCGACAACCAGAAGAGGCTTATGCTTGTTGCTATAAGAACAAAGTGTCTTCATGCAACACATAAATCACTGGCTCGATGATATTTGGTCCAACTCCTGATCAGAATTAAGAAAAAAGAAAAGAAAAGAAAAGAAAAATCACTAAAGTCTATTTGGTAAGTATGTTCTGAAACTAAAAGTGGGCTACAAGTATTCATCTTCTACCTATGGGTTGCCGCGAAGCCATGTCACTTCCAGCGAAGTTGCCCAATCTGAAGGCGAGAATTTGTACTTCCACAGCTCGGGCTGCATTGTCTTTTGAAATCAGATGGTTTTGTTTTGTCTCTAGCTTGCTTCTAACAGCCAGCTAACACTATTGCTGCCTGGAACGACGAGATTTATTCACTAGTTGACCTGAAATGAACCATTGTTCATTAAACTGACTATGACAAGTCTGACCCCTTTGAAAAATGACCAAATTACATGTATTGTATTGAGCTTGGCGATGTTTTCATCGCCAAAAATGGCCACGAGAAGGCGCTCAGTGTAAAGGTCTGCAGCAAACCCATAAGATCACTGGCATTGTAAAATAAAACTAGCTGTGTGCTCCAAATTTACTAATCTTAAAGTGTACTTATAACTATCAATTTAAAAAATTAATAAGTGCTCTCAATTTAGGCAAGAAGAGGCTGTGGCGCCCCAAACTTCTGCTCTTAGAGTCCGTTTTTGAAATTTGCTCAGTCATAAATTATACTTCACAATTTTTGGACATCTGGACAAGTACTTCATCTGCTTAAAAAGAAACGTTTTGCAATTGTCTCTTCTTGCTGACTCCTAGGTACCTCTAGAGCCATCTGTTGATTTTAATATTCTTAGAATTAACAAACTTAATGTCTTTGTGCTGCATGACATTGTGTGACTGCAGTGAAGCGTAATTCTTTCTTGTGGGCGTTATCCATGATGCATGTGAGTGTTCTTGGCAATGAAGTTATTACTGAGGTTTTACAAACACAAGCCCATTTTCTCCTGAGTTTATTTCTATCATTAAAATAACTGTGCACTAACTTCTTTCTTAGTTTTGTTTTTCTGCAGAGGCTGTCACATGTTTAGACATATGCTTTTAAAATACTTTTAATTACCGTCAGTTTCAGAATTTGTGGACTGTTTGGCTACTTCGAAGCTAGCTAAAGTTAGCTGCCTAACGCAAGCGTTAGCTGAAGCTTTCCTAAGAAACAGGTCGCACTCCGGACCATGTATATCGACACTCAAGCGCCCTCACTCTTACCTGCGAAAACCTCTCTTTAACTTCTCTCCACGGCGTTCAGTTGGCCAGAAACGACGTAAAAATAAGATCGATTATGCAAAATTAGCTTTTTTCCTCATTGGTCTTCTGACAGGACAGCCATGTTCTGTCTGAAGACAGTCACCTGACTACCGTTGCTAAGCAACCGAGTGAGCGCGGGGCGGAGTGGCACAACCTAGAGTCCCTTTATTGAGAGAGTACAGTCAACTGAGGACATGGCGCCATTTTGGGGCTAATTGTACTGACTACTGAAGGAACCTTTTATGGTTTCAACATTTTGAATGAATTAACCACATACAGCCAACACATGCCAGGTACAGATGCTATCAAAATCAATATAAAACAGTTTAAGCTATCAAATTTACCATGAATTTACATTTATGATGATTTATTTAATGAATTTAAAGCCTGATTTATGCTTCTGCAGATCTGTAACTCTGTGTCATGATGCCAACATGCGTGACAGTTTTAAAATTCTCCGTGGCTGGATTATGTGTTATTCTGGATTAATATGACCCCCAACAAGCTTTTCTTTCTACAATCATCACCTCCAAATCAAAGGTAAAGTGTAATTTCCTCTTCTCAAGCTGCACTCTGGATGCCATCACAGCCTCATCGTGTCAGTGTCACTGTCTCTTCATAAGCAGAGGTTTTACACAAAACACAGATTCATTTGGACTGGATTTCTGTCCTCACATTTTCCACATTTTGTCAAACATTCACTGATTCCATCAAAGACAATTTCACAGCTTCTTCCCACAACTGATTGTCTGTAAAAGCAGCGGGAGGTTCTGGGTGGATTCTGAAAGTGAAAATTAATGACTCCAAGAAGCATGTCTGGGGGAACGCCATCTGATGGGACGCAGGGCTCAGCAACCTGAAAACAGTTGTTCATGTGTTCGGACACCTTGAGCGAGTTTGGGCCCAGACATGGAAATCCATTGAAGAATTCCAGGTCCGACTCTGAAAAGAGGCTCACATCCAAGTTGTCCAGCAATCACAGCATTACAGTCAAAGGCATCAGTTCATAGAATAATTAAAATAAGAACGAGAAAATGTCCACCTCAAGAAATGATGGCATGGGGGTGCACCCCCATGCTTTGGGGGTGTTTTTCTGCACATGAGACAGGATGACTGCACTGTATTAGGAGAGGATGACCGTGGGCCATGTATTGCGAGATTTTGGGGAACACCTCCTTCCCTCAGTAGAGCACTGAAGATGGGTCAGGGATGGGTCTTCCAACATGACAATGACCCGAAGCACACAGCCAGGATAACCAAGGAGTGGCTTCCGTAAGAAGCATATCAAGGTTCTGGAGTGGCCTACCCAGTCCTCCAGACCTAAACCCAACAGAAAATCTTTGGAGGGAGCTCAAACTCCGTGTTTCTCAGCGACAGCCCAGTAACTTGGCTGATGTAGAGAAGATCTGTGTGGAGGAATGGGCCAAAATCCCTGCTGCAGTTGTGTGCAAAACCTGATGAAAAACTACAGGAAAAGTTTGACCTCTGTAATTGCAAACAAAGGCTACTGTACAAATATTAACATTGATTTTCACAGGTATGAAATACTTATTTACAGCAATAACATACAATTAATTATTAAAAAATCAGGCATTGTGATTTCCAGATTTTTTTTTTTTTAGATTATGTCTCTCACAGTGGACATACACCTAAGATTAAAATTTCAGACCCCTCCATGATTTCTAGTGGGAGAACTTGCAAAGTCACAGGGTGTTCAAAGGGTGATTCTTAGACTATGGGCACTTATGTCCTTTGATCATATTGTATGAAAAACAGAAAAAAGGGGAAATTTATCACACTTTTATAGTTATCTTTACAATGAAAGTGTGTTAAGAAATTTGTTTCTAGTAGTCTATGATGACTGTTTCACCTTTTTTCAGCATCATTATATGCAAATATTGCCGTTTTGGTGCTTGTCCCACACCCAGACCTTTTGATCTTCAATGATAAAAATGAATGGTAAAGAAAGGTTTTTCTAATGTTTAAAATATCTCTGAATAAAATAGTCAGTAAAATAATCAAAACATAATTGGGGTATTCAATGTCATACAACTGTTTGTGATTTTTTTTAAACAAAATGTAGTTGTCCCACACTATTGCTGTAATTTCCACCACAACACTGTAATGTCCCTTTAAACAGTTTGTGTGAAAGATTGTTTGGGTAGTTTCTATGGAGATAAACAGTGACATCAGAGCACATGTATATAGCACCAAATCACAACAAACAGTTGCCCCAAGGGTGCTTTATATTGTAAGGCAATGGTGTGGTGGAAATTACATGTTACAAGGCCAATAGTGCCCGTAGTTAAAGAATCACCCTCAAATACTTATTTCCTCCGCACTATAATTGCCATAACAACCAGGAAACTGATGAATGGAAAAAAATAAATAACACCACAACTGATCCCCGTCAAATGATGGCTCATTAGGTATAATGATGTATAATGTTTGTTTTGACTGTGTGACTGACACCACACACCACACACCCACACACACACACCACACACACCACAACACACACACACACACACACACACACACACACACACACACACACACACACACCATGGTGCCCAGTCAAGACCTGTGGAGGGTTTCTCATACAGTTGAACATTTAAGTATGTTACTCTCTCCTAATCTGGTATTATAAGTTTTAACAGCTTTTCAGTTTAATTCAAGTAAAAATGTCTTAACTTTGTTTATTAAAGCTTGTAGAAGAAAGAAGAAACAAAAGGGCTTAAATATATTAAAATATTTCATTTATAGTGCTTTTTTTTTTTTGCTTTCCAGTTAGGTGTGAAAAGAAACCAAGCAATATAAATGATAATAATCAGTAGTTGCAGGTCTAAAAATTTAATTTCATGGAACACCAAAGCACAAAGCCCCCAAAAAAGATTAAGAGAAATGCTGTATTCTGTATTGTTACATTCACTGTTGTAGCATTTCCATTATGGGAAATTATACAGGGATGAAAAACTTTTCATTTATCAAATTACATTTTTGATATGTTATAACAATACAGTTATCAATTTTATGTTACATTACCTCAGATGTTTGAGCTGTCCTACAACTGTAAATTCGAGATCACCAATAAACCTTTCCACTGTTTCTTGGACAACTTGACAAAAAGTCCAGACTCGAATTTACGGCCCAAACATATTTGTTCCTGGAACCAGTAGACCAGGGGTGGGCAATCATGTGCCATAAGGGGCCGAACACTGCAGGTTTTTCCATGCAACCAATCGCCTCAGCAGGTGATTTCATTAAAAGATCAGGGTGTTTTCATCAGAGTGATAGTTCATTGAACAACCAGGTGTTTATGTTCAGAGCAGAAGCTCATCAGCAACCCACCTGCTGAGGTGATTGGTTACACGGAAAACCTGCATTGTCTCGGCCCTCGACGCCCACCCCTGCAGTAGACGGTGCTTTTTACAAAAGGCTTCAAAACAATTGAAGTAGTTATTTGACTCATTTACTTCATGAAACCTTATTTGGCCATCAACAGCCACAAGACTCAAAAAATATAAAATAATAAAATCAAAATGTTGTGCGTTACATCACGCTAAGCAAGATGGCGGTTGCCTGGCAACAACTCACTTGAGTCCCTTCAGAGTAGCGACAACTGAGAACATGCGCCCATTTTAGGGGCAATTGTGCGGCACTACTGAATAAACCTTTTATGCTTTCAACTTTTTTTTATCATTTAATCACATACAGCAACACATCCGGTACAAGGTATTATCAAAACATATAAAAATAGTTAACCTATCAAATTTACAATTTATAATGATTTATTATTAATTTAAAGCCTAATTCTGCAGCTCTGTAACTGTCATACAATGACGGCATGAGTTTAAAGATATCCGGCACTGGATTATGCTTTATTCTGGATTAATTTTGTCCCTCAACAAGCATTTCTATTTACAATCATCCCCTCCAATTCAAAGGTAAACTGTACAATTTCCTTTTCCAACTCAGTGTTGGTAAATTTGCCGACTTTTTTGCCAAACTTATTTGATCCATTTGTAATCAGCGTGCACACTTGCATAACTATTAAAATATGAGGAAAGCATGAAAGCTAAACATGTCAAATCACAGCCTTGTGCTGTCTGATTCAACAGATATTTGCAGGTTCAGGTATTTGTAAGCAGATTGCACAGATGAGCTTAGCTAGTGTGCAACAGACGGCAAACTATCTGTTCAACAACTGTTCTTAATTTTCCAGAATCTATCCAATATCCACTAACCGTCCAGCAGGTGGTAGCCTATATGCACAAGTGTTCTGGTGCTTCAGAGTTCATGAGACATTAAAAGGTTTGCTCATATTCTTTTTGAATTACAAGATGACATTTATCATTTTTGAGTAATTTCTTCCACAAGTCTGGGATAGACAAACCCATCTCTTTTTGGTGTCACACACTTATGAGCACAAGGTGTTTTAATTTTACTATCTCAAAGAAGTACAAAATAAAACTTTCAAGTGAAGGGCCTCATTTTCAAAGGCAACAATTTTTGATCCACTCCAAAGGATGCACTTTCTCAGCAGGATAGAGTGTCCATCTGAGCTCAGCTGTCCTCACCTTCTATAGAGGAACAATAGGGAGTGTACAAACCAGAGCATCCTTGCAGACAGGAAGGCACTGGGGAGGGTTGTGAGGGCAGCAGAGATTATTAGGGCTGGGCCGCCAACCATTGGCAAACTGGCAAAAAAGTGCTGCTTGTCCAGGGCAAGGACAATCAGCGACACTTCACATCCCTTTAACAATCTGTTTTCCCTCCTGCCCTCAGGTAAGTGGTACCGTAGCCCGAGTTTCACAATTTCATTACTTTCTATCAATCACAACAAAACCTATGGCATTCAAAACTGCAGCAAAAATCCGTATAAAATGTATTCTTTGAACATATGGCACAATGGCTGTGTTTAACGGCAAATATTTAGTACAACTCAAGTTTATGAGAGAAAAAAAACATGTTCAATAAAATGTGCAAAACAGTCATTTGGAAACAGTTTATTCTCTGTATTTAGCAACAGTAGTACAAAAAACATTTTTAATTAAAAAAATACTGTTCCAAACATAACTATTTACATGAGTACAAATACAGCAATCAGACCAACAAATATATTGTACATATTCAAGTATGTTCTGCATATAAAATTGCTTTTTATTGGAATTACAAGCCAACACTGCAACCAATGAGTAAAAACATTTTGTGTCTTAGGGCCTGGGAGGTGCACTCAAAGATAACCACTAAACGTCACTTATAAAGAAACAAAAGACTTTTTAAAACTGCTCTGTCTCAATTGCACACTCAAAAACACTGGCACAAATTGCCAGATTTAATACAGAACAATTTAAATAAAAAGTTCAAAAAACAGTAGCTGGAAGACAAAACACACCAGGTAAAGTGCTAATTGGGTTTCTGTCTGAGGCACTATATTTAAAGCCCTGAAAAAACCGACACCACTCAAACGTTTCTACCTGGATACGCCTCACACTTTTACAAGTGCCAACAAAAGGTGTTTCCTGTCAGTGTTGACACAATCATAGTCTTGGAGTTCCTGTATATAACAGGGCTCCAGCTCGATCAGTCTTCTTTTTTCTTGTTTGAGTCATCAACTGTGTTATCCTGTTGTGGATGTTCTACATTTTCCTCCTGATTCCTTTCTTTTTCCGCCTCAATCCTTACCTCCACAGCATCCATCACAAACTCATCGTCTTCATCTTCCATCTCAGTCTCTTCCTCAGACACAGCCTTATCGTCTTCATTACGGTTGTCCCTCGTTTGCTCTTGGGTGCCTGTCAGTCTGTTATTTGTTGGAGGCTGCCAATGATGATACAGCTTATCCTACAACAGAACGTGGCAAGTTAAACCATCTTCATAGACTGTACTCAATGTGTGCTCACAGTATCATCATCCTTGTTCTGCATGCCCCATTGGTCTGTCCAATTAGTCCATCTGGCTATATCTGGAATGAGCAATTTCCCCTCGTCACCACCCTACACACACTAGCTGCACATACAAAAGTCACTGTGGTGCACAAAGTTGAGCAAATTTTAACTTCTTTTAATGTGGTGGTTCTGGTGTGTACTGCATTTATATTCATGTGGAAAAACTGTTGCAACACACCTCATTCACAGTAATGGAGAAGATGCATGCAAAATACATTTTACTGTGACAAGGTGAACACTTAAATTGCTACTATTTATAGTAAACCAACATACATGGGGAGGCCTGGTCCTCGTTAGAACAGTCTGCCACTTGGTGTAGATCCTGGCCTCGAGGTCCTTCACCTGAACAGAGATCAGGATGGGAGGATTAAAAACACATCAATAAACCACACAGGACACAACTGAGTGAGAAGGTCAAGCTGATGCTGCATAGGCCAGATCCAGCCCCCAAGCACTAGACCCCTTAAATCTCTGTAAAGAGGGGAAAGGTCTTTATGCACATCACTTCTTCAGCCTGAAGGTTATATAGTGCATCCGGGAAGTATTAACAGCGCTTCACTTTTTTCACATTTTCTTATGTTGCAGCGTCATTCCAAAATGGAGTAAATTCATTTTTTCCCCCTCAAAATTCTACTCAATACCCATAATGACAACATGGAAGTTTTTTTTTTTTTTTTTAAATTTATGCTCAATACTTTGTTGATGCACCTTTGGCAGCAATTACAGCCTCAAGTCTTCTTGAATATGATGCCACAAGCTTGGTGCATCTTCAGGTCTGTGCTCTGGCTGGGCCACTAGCCACTTCTTTGATATCTTGGCTATGTACTTTGGGTCACTGTCAATGTCCTTAGGCAACACTAAAAAAGTGAATAAATTAGAAAGATTATCTTGTACTCACCTTGCTACGATACAGGCATTTCTCACTTTCTCTGATGTCAGACTTAATGTATGCTTCAAGTTCAGCGCACAGAAAATGTAGCTCCTCCTAAGAATAGAGGGATGAGAAAAAAGTGAACATTCCAAGCAAAAATAGGAGGAGTCAGACAATCCATCTGCAAAATCTCTCTATATCTATCAGTTAAAAATTACTGCATGTTCATCAATGAAAGTTTGGGTTCTGATAGAGCCCAGGAGCAATGAACCTCCTATTTTGGGCTGTATCATAAATAAACAAGAGTGCTCTGAGACCACAATATCCCCTGCTGGAAAATGCTGCTTTGGTCCAAATACATGCTGCATTCTGATATCATTTTAAGATACTGATTTCAGAATGCAGACACCAAATCATGAAACTGATGCAGTCTAGATTTGTTAATCAATGGCAACAGCAGACAGACAGCAGTACATCAAATGTGTTTTATATTTATAATCTGAAATGATGTCCTTCAACACACCACAGAATTTAATTGTTTAGGGCTGTGCTACATGATGATATGACAACAGAAGAACATCTCAACCTCCATCAGGTTGGATGGGGAGCATCGGTGCAACAGGCCATTCCAGAGCTCTCCAGAGACGTTCAATTGGATTCAGGTCTGGGCTCTGGCTGGGCCACTCAAGAACATTCACAGGGTTGTCCAGAAGCCACTCCTTTGATATCTTGGCTGTGTGCTCAGGGTCACTGTCCTGCTGAAAGATGAACCTGAGCACTCTGCAGCAGTTTTTCATCCCTGTAGGGATGGTGACTGGTTTCCTCCAAACATGACACCCTGGCATTCCGCAGAAGAGTTCAATCTTTGCTCATCAGACGAGAGAATTTGTTTCTCATGGTCTGAGAGTCCTTCAGATGCCTTTTTTTTTTGTTTAAATCAGATGATGGAGGCCACTGTGCTCACTGGGACCATCAAAGCAGCAGAAATGCTTCTGTACCGTTTGAGATTTGTGCCTCAAGACAATCCTGTCTTGGAGGTCTACAATTTCTTTGACTTCATGCTTGATTTGTGCTCTGACATGCACTGTCAACTGTGGGACCTTATATGTAGACAGGTGTGTGTCTGTCCAAATCATGTCTAATCAACTGAATTTACCCCAGGTGGACTCCAATTAAGCTGCAGAAACTTCTCAAGGAGGATCAGTGGAAACAAGACCCCCCCCCCCCCCATTGTCATTATTGTGTGTACAATTTTAAGGGAAAAATGAATTTCATCCAATTTGGAATAAGGCTGTAACATAAAATGTGGAAAAGTGCAGCCTGCGAATAGTTTCTGAATGCGATGTATCATTTCATAATGCTCCTTCACTGTGGTCTGCATTGTTTTGCAAAACATGCTTATTTTGCCTGGTGGGTAAACAAGCAGAGCACAGCTACAGATCAGGGAGGACTGGCAGCATAAAACTGTGGTGAGGCCTTCAAGGCATGAGTTTTAAATAAATAAAAAGCTTTCCACATGGTTTGCAGAGGTGGCTGGGTACATAACTGCTGTGAAACTTTCAAAAATTGTTCATAAGTGATCCCCCGACCCCCTCCCCCACAAGGTCCGTGCCCATACCGCATGTTTTACTGGATTAAAAGAAGCGCTGAGAGAGTGCCCACCAAAAGAAAAGAAAAAACATTGCCTGCGCATGGGATTTGTTTCTATGGCAGCAATAAAAACAACTAACAACTATCTTATAATGTACAGCAAGACACAAGAACAAAGCATCTGTCCCCAGCCTCCCTCTCAATAAGGAGTTCTTTCAGGGGTGTGAGGTACTGGCCATCTGAACAGGTTCTTCCACCAAACATTAAGGTGGCTTGACCCAGTTCAGAGTACAATGCTCATTTCTAAGTGGTAATGAGTTGACAGCTCCACCCATCTTTACACCTGAGTTCCCAAGACAAACGGACACCCTTATAACAAGGTGTTTGTACTGACTAGCACCAAAGTCCAGCAACACCACCACTCAGGTTTAGATCGGAGGGGCGTTCCTCCCAATCACTCTCCTCCAGGTTTCTCCATTACTGCCAACGTGAGCGCTGAAATCCCCCAGTCGAACTACGTCCCCAACAGGAACTTCTTCCAAAAGCCCACCTGGAATCTCCAAGAAGGCTGGATACTCTGAAATGCTGTTTGGTGCATATGCACAAATAATCAAATTACTCTCTGCAACATGAGGTTGCACTGAGGCAGTCTTTCATTCACTGGGGAAAACACCAAAATAACAGTACTTAGTTGGGGACTTGTGAGTAACCCCACATCTACCTGCCGTCTATCACTGTGGAAACTCTGGAGACAGCTGAACTCTCTCCGAGTGTTTAGTTCCACAGCCCATGCTGTGCATAGAGGTGAACCCAACTATAACAACAAAAACAACAAGTAATCCAGAGCAAAACGTACCTGCTGATTAGCTGGGAATAACTTAAACCTGGTTGCTTCATTTGTCAATGTCAGAAGACTATAGCAGAGGTAGTAGGCCTGAAACACATGACAAACAGAAACACTGTATTCACAGCTTGTAAATATAAAATTATTTTACATACAGTAGCTATATAACAGGGTATACAGGCTAAATAACAGGTGGACAAGCTGTTAAGTGTGCTCGTTTTCATTGCAGATGTTTCCCTTACCCTATTCAAACGCCAATCCTACTCATTCTCCATGAAATGTGTACTTGTATACAACCCCTGGCAAAAATTATGGAATCACCGGCCTCGGCGGATGTTCATTCAGTTGTTTAATTTTGTAGAAAAAACGCAGATCACAGACATGACACAAAACTAAAGTCATTTCAGATGGCAACTTTCTGGCTTTAAGAAACACTATAAGAAATCAGGGAAAAAAATTGTAGCAGTCAGTAACGGTTACTTTTTAGACCAAGCAGAGGGAAAAAATATGGAATCACAATTCTGAGAAAAAAAAAATTATGGAATCATGAAAAACAAAAGAATGCTCCAACACATCACTAGTATTTTGTTGCACCACCTCTGGCTTTTATAACAGCTTGCAGTCTCTGAGGCATGGACTTAATGAGTGACAAACAGTACTCTTCATCAATCTGGCTCCAACTTTCTCTGATTGCTGTTGCCAGATCAGCTTTGCAGGTTGGAGCCTTGTCATGGACCATTTTCTTCAACTTCCACCAAAGATTTTCAATTGGATTAAGATCCGGACTATTGCAGGCCATGACATTTACCCTATGTGTCTTTTTGCAAGGAATGTTTTCACAGTTTTGCTCTATGGCAGATGCATTATCATCTTGAGAAATGATTTCATCATCCCCCAAACATCCTTTCAATGATGGGATAAGAAAAGGGTCCAAAATATCAACGTAAACTTGTGCATTATTGATGATGTAATGACAGCCATCTCCCCAGTGCCTTTACCTGAAATGCAGCCCCATATCATCAATGACTGTGGAAATTTACATGTTCTCTTCAGGCAGTCATCTTTATAAATCTCACTGGAACGGCACCAAACAAAAGTTCCAGCATCATCACCTTGCCCAATGCAGATTCGAGATTCATCACTGAATAGACTTTCATCCAGTCATCCACAGTCCACGATTGGCTTTTCCTTAGCCCATTGTAACCTTGTTTGTTTCTGTTTAGGTGTTAATGATGGCTTTCGTTTAGCTTTTCTGTACGTAAATCCCATTTCCTTTAGGCGGTTTCTTACAGTTCGGTCACAGACATTGACTCCAGTTTCCTCCCATTCGTTCCTCATTTGTTTTGTTGTGCATTTCGATTTTTGAGACATATTGCTTTAAGTTTCTGTCTTGACGCTTTGATGTCTTCCTTGGTCTACCAGTATGTTTGCCTTTAACAACCTTCCCATGTTGTTTGTATTTGGTCCAGAGTTTAGACACAGCTGAGTGTGAACAACCAACATCTTTTGCAACATTGCATGATGATTTACCCTCTTAAGAGTTTGATAATCCTCTTTGTTTCAATTGACATCTCTCGTGTTGGAGCCATGATTCATGTCAGTCCACTTGGTGCAACAGCTCTCCAAGGTGTGATCACTCCTTTTTAGATGCAGACTAACGAGCAGATCTGATTTGATGCAGGTGTTAGTTTTGGGGATGAAAATTTACAGGGTGATTCCATAATTTATTCTTCAGAATTGAGCGATTCCATATTTTTTTCCTCTGCTTGGTGTAAAAAAGTAACCGTTACTGACTGCCACAATTTTTTTTCCTGATTTCTTATAGTGTTTCTTAAAGCCAGAAAGTTGCCATTTGAAATGACTAGTTTTGTGTCATGTCTGTGATCTGCTTTTTTCCTACAAAATTAAACAACTGAATGAACATCTTCCGAGGCCGGTGATTCCATAATTTTTGCCAGGGGTTGTATAAAGGCCAAAATACATCCTTGTCATTTTATATTAAATTATAAAACAACAGAAAAGGGACTTACATTTTGGTGCATCTGACTTTGTGTACTTCCAAAAAAAAAAGACTGTGTACTTCCTCACCCCAGCAAAAAAAAAAAAAAAAATCATGTCTGAAATTTGTCCAGCTGTTGTGCATCACTGCTGCTTTGACAACAACAAACTTTAAATATGAGTCCAAAAATAATTCTGACAAAGTCCGCGATGCTGTGCACCAACTTTGTGTACTTCCAAAAACAAACAAAAACACAAAACTGTACCTCTTCAGTGCAGCAGGGGGGGAAATCACATCAGAAATTAGTCCAGGTTTTCATTATAACTTCCTCCTAACAGCTCTTCATGTCTCCAGATGGTTTACAGTGCAGTGGATTTGTTTTTGTTTTTATGTGCGTGTGTTAGAAAAAACAAACTGTCAGCAAAACAAACTCTGCATGTTTAGCAAAACACTGCCCCACTAGAGGGCGGGGTTCGCAGAATGCAATGGTACCAAATTTATGAAACCAAATTGCACTCTAAATGCAACAATGGGACGAATAATCAATGTCACGTGACATTCAAAGCACTGATCAAATGACAAGGATCCACTCAGCCTTTATATAACATCTAATATGTACTTTGAAAAATTCCATTTGTAGTTTTTTTTTTTTTTTTCATTTTTAAATTCCAATACTTTGAATTTCAGAACACTGCACATAACTGACCTGTTGGTCCAGAGTGGTCTTGTCATCCTCATCATCCTCTTTTGTCTTAGTTTTGATGGTGGAGTTGAACAAGACTTGTTGAAGGCTGGAGGGTTTCATGCGGGGCAGGTACCGCCTTAGATCAGAAATCTAAGCACCATATGAAACAAGACAGAAAAACAAACACACCTGTAACTTAAAATATTATGATAATTGACCTGTGATTGTCACAAAAGGTAAGTGACTAATTTGGCAAATAATGCAAGAATTAATTATTAGTGCTGAACATCATTATTACTGTTAAGCCGTGGTCACAACCCGCCGTACTTGCACGTGCGTGCAGTCTACTTGCACGTGCGTGCAGTCTACTTGCAAAAACGTGAGCTAAATTTGGAGATCCGTACGTCGTAAGTACTGCCTCAGTACAAATTTAGGAGCACGCAGACACGCCGTAGAGGTTTTAGTGCATGCAGAACCTTCGCTGCGGTCAGGCTGCGGATTCACCAGCAGTACAGATGACGCACGTTGTGAGTACTGCCTCAGTACGGATTCAAAGCGGCACATTTTCATTCAATTACTATTGAATTAACCTAATCCGTACGTAGGCAGTACGGATTACGGCACTCACCACATACTATGGAGGCCGACAGACTTGCATGCACAACGCAGCTTCTCACTTGAACTTGGACTTTATTTCCAAACGTCAGCAACACACACTCCACAGCTTCAGTCTGTTAACTAGCTGTAACTTTTCGAGGCAAGTAAACACTCGTACAACTTACCGCTGCAGGCTGGACAAGCTCATGCGTCGCCGAAGGTGAAAAACACCTGCCGCTCCGGTCCTGCTCATAAAAAAAGAAAAGCGACCCCCCACACACACACTGCTTTATTGTCAACTCTATCGTTACACTCCTAGAGACGTGCGTTGAACGTACTCCCTCCCTCCTCTTGCTACTGCATCCGTACATTTTCACAAAAACGTAGTGGCCGTGGCATCCGCAGAAAACGTACGGCGAAGAAAAAAAAAAAAAAAAAAACGCACGGTGGGTTGTGACGGGGGCTTTACAGAGACCAAAAACCAGAGTAGTCACTTATAATACTAACACATGAATCACTATTACATTTAAGTGTTCTAATTTTGCAACAATACCACACAGAGTGGAATTGATGGGACATATAGAATCTGTTAACTTAAACAGAACTAAATAAATACAAACATGAAGAAGGTGTTTGGATCAAAGGTGTTTTGTTTTTCTTCATGCATGGTAGAGTTGTGACAAGCATATGCAATGGACTGTCTTTAAAATACTTTTATTCTGCTCAGTATAAATGTAATATCTAGTAAAATACACCACATAACACATGAAGAATACAGGATAAAAAGTTTAAGCAAATTCCACACAAATATTTTGCTAGACAGGTAAACCAGTGCTCCCAGAAGTCTGCGATATCATTTGTCAATACTAATATTAGCTACAGTTCCACTACTTTTAAACTGGTTTACCAAAAGGAGTCATGGGTGAGACTAACATTTTATGACAACTTAATCAGACGCATTTTTCCAAGTGATTAGTCGAAAATTCTAATTTCTCAGTTTCTATCGAATGCAACATCAACTTCAAACCCTGTGCTGTGCAAAATTTCACAGTGCGAGCGCACTATATTTACTATGGGATCTGCCTATACTAAACACTTTACCAGCAATAAAATTAGCAGGCATTTCATAGTAACTAGATGTCAACAAAGTAAATTTTATCCATTTTCTGAAATATCAAATATGACTGCACCTGTAAACACACACGAGCACATGCCCACATATACAAAACTGTATAGTTTTCAGTTGTTGGACAAAAAGGGAATTGCTCTGCTGTTCATTACACTATGTCACCTGGAGCTCTTTTCCAGTAGGTCTGTAAGTGCAGGTTCCATCCAACAGTTTAGAGATCATAGACAGACTGAGATTTCTACGTAGCTGCCTACACAAATGAACATAATAAAATTACATGTATCATTTTAAAGACATTACAATAAAACACCCCCACCCCCCAAAAACATACAACAATTAAAAAAAAAATATTCAGAGAAAAGGAAATCTCATCTTACTTTCCACGTTTGTTGTCAGGCAGCAGCTGTACGAGGTGACGCATGTTGTGATGATCATCAGTCATCTCAGTTAGGGCCAGACAGATTCTGGGCCACTACAGAATATTAGTTCTTGCATTAATTAAATAATTAACTACACAAATAACATAAGAATTGGAAAACAGGACAACAGTATATTTCTGAGTTTAAATAGTCATGCTCATGCCCACTTATCAATTCTAATGGGAAAAAACATTCTTTTTGGCAAAAAAGGTGAAACGCATGCCATAGAATTTATTTAATAGGTCACCATAAGCCTTGAATTCACAAAATTAAAAAATTAATAAAATTGCTTAGACTTACCACGGTGTCCCAACATCTGATGTTTTTAACCATTTCATGCTGTAGAAAATGCAGATTTTTACTGGATCCGAGGATAAGCCTTGTGTCAAGGCCCACCATAGTAGTCACAGTTAAAAGCAAAAGCAGCTCATCATCACTGAACGCTTTAGGACACAGGCCCATACAATGTGCCAAGTACTGCAAACAAGAACAGAGGACAAACAACCATGCAGCAAATGAGCTAAACAATACCGTTCTCTTTTCTGGATAGAGACTTGAGAGCAACATAAGAGTATCAGACAGCTGTTTCTCATTTTGTCTCACCTTAAAGACGTTGTCACAGTTGTGTGTGGGAAACGCTCTTTGCTCTTTGTTGCTGGAAGGACTCTCACTTTTGACAATGACGTAATCTCTACACACAAAGAAAAAAACAAATTAGTCAGGGTTCAAAGTTCGACAATAAATTAAGTTTCACCTTTGTTGTGTAGAAACAGAAAAACTCAAATGAGAGAATGAAATGCGCAATCCCATTAAAAGTGCAACCTACAGCAAATCAGCCTCTGTAAATGGTGGCTGCATGTCCTCAGAAGGAAAGAGGGTGACAAAGGAAACTCCCATATTCATCAGGACCAGAGTCACATCAGCCAAACTGGGCACCCAAACCTTAAACTCTGGACTTCCATTTTTCACTGATAAAAAACAAACAAAAAACCACCACCCATAACTTTTTGGAATACAATTTTCAACAACTATTTCATCCAAATACAAAAAATAATTATCTTAATCTAAAAAAGAAGTATTATGTGTGCATCAACTTATCATAACTGAAGACAGACTTTAACATTAGAAATACTTCTAATGTAAACAAACATTCAACACCCTTTAAAAATATTAAAATCAGGCTTAATGTTTCACTTGTTACACTATTTATCAACAGTTTTTAAAAATCAATTTTAGGTTCCAAACCTCAGTTTTCCAAAGTCCAGAAGTCTTACCGTTTTTGTTATGTTTACATAAGAGATTGTTTCTTCAAAAGCAGCATGGAAACAATTTTTTTAGAAAAATAAGACAAGACACTGACCTCTCTGACAAGCTGCAACGCAAGCGATGTCACAAAGGATCTGAAGTATCTTTGCAGACATCAATCTCTCATTATGGACTGACATCATCTGACAAAACAAGAGAGAATTACCCATAACAGCTTGATGATTTAGCCAGACATTCCTGATATGATACAGTCGTGTATATGTGGGCCTACCCTGAATAAGAATCGAGTGACCTGTGTTGGACAGGGAAAGCAAGAGTTGTAGGCCTCTTGGAATAAACCAATACTAACATACAATTGAAGCTGTGCAGGGCTGGACCTGATGGGGGAAAAATAAAGAAGTTGACAAAGGAAAAAGTACAGGAGTAAGTCATTATGTGTGTGGATTTGGGGGGGGGCTAATCCCCTTTGTGGGACTCTATCAGGAGTGATCTGGTTGGGTGAAGGGGAAAAAAGTAAAATAAATAAAAAATGATAAATGTGAATTGGGACTATAAAAAACCATTAGGGGCTGCAATAGACATAAAATCCCATACCAAACTTCAGATTAAAAAAAAATTAAAAGACAAGAGGTTACTACAATAAGAAGGTTGAAGAAACAGCAAACATCACAACAATCTTCCCAGGATAGATGTGACACATTTTGCACAAATTTTTCCTATTACTTTTCAGAGAATCTGTCACAAAGACGCCATTGCTGCAGTATGCAGCAATACACCTGTGACAATGAAATTTCTTATCAAATTTCACTGCTTTATAGCTTCTTTTTTTTTTTAAACTTTTGATAATTATGGCCAACAGCTTAAAAAAAATTAATAAGACCCCCTGCCAAAAACCAACCAACCAACCAACCACAAAAAAAACAGGATTTACAACAGTATGTTGTAAATCTAGTATGTTCATTCATGTACGCATTACTTGGTTGGAGTTCTTTTTGCGCCATGTTACTACTGCATAAATGTGGCATGACATGGCATGAAGGCGATCAGCCTGCGGCACTGCTGAGGCCTTATGGAAGCCCAGGTTAGTCTGATAGCGACCTTCAGATCATCTGTATTGTTGGGTCTTATGTCTCACCTTCCCCATGACAATACGTCATACGGTGCATCCAGAAAGTATTCACAGCACTTCACTTCTTTCAAATTTGTTATGTTACATCCTTATTCCAAAATGGATTAAAGTAATTTTTTCACTCAAAATTCTACACAATGTCCCATAAAGAGAATGCAAAAAAAAAGTTGAGATTTTTGCAAAATAAAACACACACACCAGATTGTGATTTCTGGATTTTTTTTTTTTTTTTTTTTTTTTTTTTAGATTGTCTCTCACAGTGGACATGCACCTAAGATGAAAATTTCAGACCCCTCCATGATTTCTAAGTGGGAGAACTTGCAAAATCGCAGGGTGTTCAAATACTTATTTTCCTCACTGTATAAGGTCCCACAGTTGACAGTCCATGTCAGAGCACAAACCAAGCATGAAGTCAGAGGAACTGTCTGTAGACCTCTAAGACAGGACTGTCTTGAGGCACAATCTGGGGAAGGGTACAGAAACATTTGTGCTGCTTTGAAGGTTCCAATGAGCACAGTGGCCTCCATCATCTGTGTATGGAAGAACTTTGGATCAACCAGGACTCTTCCTAGAGCTGGCCGCCTGTCTAAACTGGGCAATCAGGGGTGAAGGGCCTCTGTCACGGAGGTGACCAAGAACTCGATGTTTACTCTGTCACAGGTCCAGTATTCCACTGTGGAGAGAGGAGAATCTTCCAGAAAGACCACCACCTCTGCAGCAATCCACCAACCACATTTGTATGGTAGAGTGGCCACTCCTTATGGCCCAGTCACATGGCACTTTACGAAGGGCAACAAAGCCCTGACAAAACAAGAAATCTGGACTTTCGTTGGCATTGTTTAACCTTCGCGCAGCTTCGTTCCTGCAGCTGGTGCTTTGTCAGGATTTTTAAACTGTTGAAAAATTTGAACGAAGGGCAATGAAATCCTCAATTCGCCCATGTTTCGTTTTGCTGTCGTTCTTGACGTTTTTTTTAAATCGTTTGTTTAGTTTTTGTAACGTTATTGTTTATTTTGACTTCATTCAACTGGCTGAATGTTTTCACACAGTGCAGAAGCCGGTCTGTGAGCGCTGAGGCTGCTGCTGTGTTCATGTACCGTTGGAAATTACAGGGCAAACAGCCAGTTTGCTTGGATTATTTTTATCTGGGTGGGGGTCACCTTCAATGGGCTCAGGCACCTTATATAGGCCAGAATTAATCCTTTATGTGGATACAATTACTTATGTTGCCACAAGCAACTGCTGAATTTGAAACAACAAAAAAAGTTGTGTAATTTCCAAAGGTACTTGAATGCAGCATTAGCGCATTTTTTATTAAATATAACAATATGAGTGTAGGAATGACAATCCAGTCCTTATGTACATGCGGCAACAGGTACGAGGTCTGTGAGAAAAGTATCGGACCTTTTTATTTTTTTCAAAAACTATATGGATTTGAATCACGTGTGATTACATCAGACAAGCTTGAACCCTCATGGGCATGCAAGAGTTTTTTCACGGCTGTCGGTTACGTCATTCGCCTGTGGGCAGGCTTTGAGTGAGGAGTGGTCCAGCCCTCTTGTTGGAATTCCTTTGTCTAACAACTTGCTGAGAGATTATGGGGTGCTACTGTTGCCTTAAGGACTTCCCACGGAGCGGGACGTCGCGCCGCGCTCGGAGGCGCCGTCGTCAGCCTGTTTCGAGCTGAAAACCTCCAAATTTAAGCCTCTGTTGACCCAGGACGTCGTGAGAGAACAGAGAAGTTAAGAGCTCGGGATCAGCAGTTTATCCGGACATTCCACTGTTAAAAGGAGATTTTGTAATGAAAGACGTGCGGACGTATTGGTGCGTCGGCAGGCAGCCGGCACGGCGCGCCGCCACAGGAAAAACACCTCCGATGGAAGCCTTAAGGACAAGATGGAACATGTCCAGCTGTTGAACAATTTCTCACATACTCTACTGAAAGCCATCAAAAGCCGCCTGGTTTTTACAAATGGTTATCAACACGGAGGTGTTTTTCCTGTGGCGGCACGCTGCGCCGGCTGCCTGCCGACGCGCCAATCCGTCCGCACGTCTTTCATTACAAAATCTCCTTTAAACAGTGGAATGTCCGGATAAACTGCTGATCCTGACCTCTTCTGAAAGTTCTCTGTTCTCTCATGACATCCTGGGTCAACAGAGGCTTAAATTTGGAGGTTTTCAGCTCGAAACAGGCTGACGATGGCGCCTCAGAGCGCTGTGCGACGTCCCGCTCCGTGGGAAGTCCTTAAGGCGACAGTAACACCCCATAATCTCTCATCAGCTGTTAAAATTTTCACCGAAAACCAGCTGAATTTCTCGAATGGTGTCCACTTCGATCTGCCTCACAGGTTCTGAAAAAATTTTGATAAAGCAAAGCGCCAGTCTCAGGAAGAAGTCAGACAAAGGAATTCCGACGAGGGGGGTGGACCACTCCTCACTCAAAGCCTGCCCACAGGCAAATGACGTAACCGACAGGCATGAAAAAACTCACGCATGCGCACGAGGGTTCAAGGTTGGCTGATGTAATCGCACGTGATTCAAATCCATATAGTTTTTGAATAAAATAAAAAAGGTACGTTATTTTTCTCGCAGACCTCGTAGATGATTCAGATGATGATATAAAGAGCTGTTTGGAAGGCAGAATTCATGTTGTGGATCAGCTGCAGCCGGTTGAAATAACCACACATGGGGAGTCAATGCGCGTTCACAAGCACTGATCAATTTACTGCTCTGATATATTCAGTCATCTTTATACTTATATTCATTCCCTGTTTTGACAGTTTTCTGTTATAAATCAATATATATGGCTTAGAACATAATTCAGTGATAGAGCAGTGACCACGGCACGCCAGAGGGTTTTTGATCTGGACGAGGAACCAAAGCAGGTGGCCCCACAGACGTGCACAAAGATCTCCACAGATTCTGTTTGCAGTTTCTCCAGGACTCAGGCGCTATGAGCTACGTCCCAGCACCGAGTCCTGGAGCTCAGAGATGACTGCTCCATCTGTGGCTCCAGGCGCATTTCATTTAAAGCGTTGAGATCGTTAGCTTCGGTTTTGTTAAGTTCCTCTTTTGTCCCTTTTGCGCTCTTGCTTCGCAGGCTGTTCGGTGATAAAGCTCTTTCGTCCACCTTGTCTCAAGGAATTGTGCCTTTTTTTTAACTTTTTCCTTTCATTCAGGAATTGTTGTGTGCCGTGTGACTGGGCCATTAGTAAAAAGGCACATGACAGCCCGCCTGGAGTTTGCCAAAAGGCACCTGAAGGACCCTCACACCATGAGAAACCAAATTCTCTGGTCTGATCAGACAAAGATTGAACTCCTTGGTGTGAATGCCAGGTGTCATGTTTGGAGGAGACCAGGCACCAGCCCTACAGTGAAACATGGTGGTGGCAGCATCATGCGGTGGGAATGTTTTTCAGCAGCAGGAACTGGGAGACTAGTCAGGATTGAGGGAAAGATGAATGCAGCAATGTGCAGAGACATCCTGGATGTAAACCTGCGCCAGAGCGCTCTTGACCTCAGACTGGGAAGACTGTTCATCTTTCAGCAGGACAATGACCCTCAGCACACAGCCAAGACACCAAAGGAGTGGCTTCAGTACAACTCTGTGAATGCCCTTGAGTGGCCAAGCCAGAGCCCAGACCCAAATCCGATTGAACATCACTGGAGAGATCTGAAAATGGCTGTACACTGACACTCTCCATCCAACCTGATGGAGCATGAGAGGTGCTGCAAAGAGGAATGGGCAAAACTGCCCAAAGATAAGTGCACCAAGCTTGTGGCATCATATTCAAGAAGACATGAGGCTGTAATTAGTGCCAACAGTGTATCAATAAAAGTAGTGAGCAAAGGGTGCGAATACTTATGTACATGTGATTTGCAAAAAAAAAAAACCAAAAAAAAAAACAAACCTTTTTCATGTTGGCATTATGGGTGTTGTGAGTAGAATGTGAGGGGGAAAAAAATGAATTTACTCCATTTTGGAATAAGACTAATACAAAATGTGGATAAAATGAAGCGCTGTGAATACTTTCCAGATGCACCGTTGATTCTCTAAGGCAGAACTACCCAAATCCGTTGCTGAAGGGCACCTACCATGCTTATTTTCCCCATGTTTACATGTTCTGTTAACACCCAATTATTTAATTCTAGTGTTTTCCAGCTTCTCATTGGTTGAGCACAGCTGTCAGAATGGTTCAGGTCAGGCAAGCTGGTTGGCCAATCATGTACAGTAATACCAGGATCAGCAAACAAGTTAGTAGTTTGTGTGTTTTTTTTTTGCCCTGTGGGCAGGTGCCAAGTCTTGGTGGAAAAGGAAAACAGCATCTCTAGCAAGCTTGTTAGCAGATAGAAACATGAAGTGCTCTAAAATCTCCTGCTCGACGGCTGCATTGACTTTGGAATTGATAAAAACAGTGGACCAACACCAGCAGATACCATGGTTCCCCAAATCATTACTGACTATGGAAACTTTGCAATTCTGAGCCTCTCCACTCTTCCTCAAGACTCGGACTTTGATTTACAAATGAAATGCAAAATTTACTTTCATCTGAAAAAGAGCACTTTGGACAACTGTGCAATGATCCAGTTCTTTTTCTCCTTAGCCCACAGTAGATGTTTCTGACATTGTCTCTGGTTCAGGTATGGCTTGACACAGAGAATGTGACACTTGTAGCCCATTCCCTGGACACATATGTGGCTCCTGATGCAGTGACTCCAGCCTCAGTCCACTCCTCATTAAGCTCCCACAAGATCTCAAGTCAGCTTTGTTTGGCAATCTTCTCAAAGTAGTGATCATCCCTGTTGCTTGTCCATCTTTTCCTACCACACACCCTTCCACGTTACTTTTCATAATCATACTTTGATAGAGCACTCTTTGAACAGCCAGCACTTTCAGCAGTGACCACCTGTGGCTTATGCTCCTTTTGGAGGGTGTCAATGAGCATCATCTAGACAACTGTCAAGTCAGTTGATGTGCTACTGTTGTTCCATCAACGCTTGTCATTAAACAGTGCTCATATCTCCAAACATCAGCTTTAGTGATTCAAATATCATGTACGCGACTCTTCATTTCACAACATAATTTTACATACGCAAAAACAAACAAACTCAGCTCACCACACAAGTGTTTTCTGTGCCACTGTTTGTGGATTGACTGTGCATTGTCTCAGCTCCAACGTATGCTGGTTGAAGATCCGGCCAAACTTCTCAAGGTTGAATACCATTTCTCCTGGTGGAATTTCTCTGAAGCCACTGGACTGCAGTAAGTAGTGTTTCAGGAATTCTCTACAAATCACAATAATATACACATATAAAAATACAAAAATATAAAGCATAGCAGCACAATCACTGACACAGAAGGACTGCGTCCCAGCGACAGTGTCATGTGTGCTCGGCTTGCCCATTTACTTACTGGTGTTCAGTTGAAATGGAATCTTCTAGGTTGTCATCAGTATTCTCACATTCAGATATTATCAACAGAGCAGCATCACATGCAGAGCGCAGTTCTGTCTCAAACTCCTTTACTCTGATTACCAAAAACACAAACACCACATGGTGAAGGCGAAGGTACTTCATGTCACTTCTTTTGCCTAAATTTATGAGGAAGGCCAAATGAAAGCAAACCTTTTGTTTGTATTTATGTCTTTCAGCATCTGATCGAGGCTGTTCTTATAGACACCTGGTTTTATGGTCGAGCACAGCGGTTGCTATAAAAAAAGAACATTTAAAATCTAAACTGATAAAACAGCAACTGCTTCTATTAGTGAGAAAGATGACAGAGTCATGAACTCATCAATATGATAAAAATAAAGCAAAAATCTATACATCTTACAGGCTTTGACTTGTAGCTTATGGTTCCTGGTGTGCTCGGTTCTGAGAAGTCTCCCTTCTCTGGCGTTTTAGGAGATTTGGTGATGCTCTCCATCATTTCCTGCAAAGAAAGCAGCTGCTCCTCCTCGCTGCTCTGGGAATTCTCTCTTATATCTACATCTACTGCAAAGCTCAAGTCTAGGTCCAGTTCTTCATCAATATGTTCCACCAACCTCTCCTGTTGTTCACTCTCTTTATCAGCCTGCTTATTACCCATCTTAGAAGAATGACGAGGTGTAGAACTTTGCTCAGGGATTACAGTATCTGCCTCTAAAGCAGAATGCTGCACAGTCTTGGGGATAATACAGGAGTTGTGTTTCTCAGGAGATGTAACACTATTACCTTTAACATGACTCTCTGATGAATGTCTGAGGCTGTTTTTGAGCCTATTGTTTTTAGAGTGAAGTGATGGTGGGTGTTCAGGCTTTAGCCGCTGTAAACACACACTTGGCATGGAGATGTTTGGTGAAATTTTTGGTGAGACATTAGTGCCCCCTGTATGCGAAGAACAACTGTTTGTAGAGTCTTGCACTTTGAGACAGGGAGAGCTGGTGTAATGGGGACTAGAGGTGGTCAGAGTACATGGTGAGCAACTTGCTTCACATGTGGACAATGTGACTTTTCCCTTGTCTATTGTAGACCTTGCTATTTTATGTACAGAATTTAATACATAAGTTACTGGGTCAGGGGTAAAAAGATCTGCGATGTCATCCGGGATTACAGATGATTTTCTTAGCCGTGCAGTTTTGTTCCGTTGCACTGAACCACAATTTTGCACTGCACTTACTTTGGGAGTAGTACTGTGCCATATTGTGTTTTCTTGCACACGATTAATCTTGCTGAGGGTCTTTCCCACTGAATCCGATTTGCTTTGTTCAGTAAGAACAGGTTGTTGTCTACGTAGTTCAGCACTATGTGGCCTACCATTGTCCTTATGGAGAACCTTGTCAGATAAGGATTTTGGACTATCCTTTTCATTATTACCTACACTGCTTTTCTCTATTCTTTCTTCCTGTCTCTTTGAGGGTGACTTCATTGCTATTAACTTCACAATGCCAGTATGAGTTCCATCGATGTAGGCTTGCTTTGCCCCCAGTGATGGTTGGGGAGATAGATGACCTGTGGCCACTGATGATTTACAGGACAACTGGCTATGTTTAAATTGGGATGACTGCTCCAAGGATAATTGGCCAGAAGCCGGTTCTGTGCGTTGGTGGGCTTTGTTGTTTTGGGTGACGGATCCAAACCTGGCAAATGCCTTGAAGTTTTGGATATCAAACTGCTGAGTGCTTTGCCACAAGTGGATTTTGGTGTCTGTGGACTGCTGGAGCTTGCAAGCTGGATACATACTTTCTTGGCACCGCTCTCATGGTCTTCAGGATCCCTGCACCGCTTGTGAGATGAGCAGTTGAAATACTCTAGTAAAAAACAAATAAAACAAAGTATTACCCTGTACTTTTACTAAAATTCAACTTTATTATATTAGGTTTCTGATACTGAGAAAGGGAAATGATAGATACCTTTTAGACAAATTAATATAACCCTTTACCTACAAAAGCACATAGCATATGCATGCTATATATATGGATAATGTATGTACAACCCCTGACAAAAATTATGGAATCACTGGCCTCGGAGGATGTTCATTCAGTTGTTTAATTTTGTGGAAAAAAAGCAGATCACAGACATGACACAAAACTAAAGTCATTTCAAATGGCAACTTTCTGGCTTTAAAGAAACACTATAAGAAATCAAGAAAAAAAGATTGTGGCAGTCAGTAATGGTTACTTTTTTTAGACCAAGCAGAGGAAAAAAATATGGACTCACTCAATTCTGAGGAAATAATTATGGAATCACCCTGTAAATTTTCATCCCCAAAACTAACACCTGCATCATATCAGATCTGCTCGTTAGTCTGCATCTAAAAAGGAGTGAACACACCTTGGAGAGCTGTTGCATCAAGTGGACTGACATGAATCATAGCTCCAGCACGAGAAATGTCAATTGAAACAAAGGAGAGGATTATCAAACTCTTAAAAGAGAGTAAATCATCACGCAATGTTGCAAAAGATGTTGGTTGTTCACAGTCAGCTGTGTCTAAACTCTGGACCAAATACAAACAACATGGGAAGGTTGTTAAAGGCAAACATACTGGTAGACCAAGGAAGACATCAAAGCATCAAGACAGAAACTTAAAGCAATATGTCTCAAAATCGAAAAAATGTACAACAAAACAAATGAGGAACGAATGGGAGGAAACTGGAGTCAATGTCTGTGACCGAACTGTAAGAAACCGCCTAAAGGAAATGGGATTTACATCATCAATAAATGCACAAGTTTATGTTGATATTTTGGACAATTGAAAGGATGTTTGGGGATGATGAAATCATTTTTCAAGATGATAATGCATCTTGCCATAGAGCAAAAACTGCAAAAACATTCCTTGCAAAAAGACACATAGGGTCAATGTCATGGCATAGGGTCAATGTCAATGAGCAGATCTGATTTGATGCAGGCGTTAATTTGGGGGATGAAAATTTACAGGGTGATTCCATAATTTTTTCCTCAGAATTGAGTGATTCCATATTTTTTTCCTCTGCTTGGTCTAAAAAAGTAACCGTTACTGACTGCCTCAATCTTTTTTTCTTGATTTCTTATAGTGTTTCTTAAAGCCAGAAAGTTGCCATTTGAAATGACTTTAGTTTTGTGTCATGTCTGTGATCTGCTTTTTTTCTACAAAATTAAACAACTGAATGAACATCCTCTGAGGCCGGTGATTCCATAATTTTTGCCAGGGGTTGTATATATGGATCCTAGTGGTTGGATTGTGTCTAACTGTGATTAGGATGGATTAAAGGCAGAGGACAAATGTTGTTGTATGTATCCATGTATGACAATAAATCCTTTTCTCTGGTATAAAACAGATAATACTAATAATAACAATAATAATAAAACCTCGCATACATGTTTTAATGGCGAGAAGAAAATGGAGTACCTGGAAAAACCCACACAGACACAGGGAGAACATGCAAATTCAACGCAGAAAGAAACCGGGCATTGGTGGACTTGAAGTCAGAACTTTGGTGTTGTGAGGCAACGGTGTCAAATACTGTGTCACAGTGCTGACAGTGTGGTGTAATTTGTTTACGGAAGACAACAAATATTATGATGATATGCAAATGCCAGGGATTACGCTGTGTATTACTGACAACATTGAACATATTTAGAAGGATAAGTATGTACTCTTTGCACAGACGAGTTAGTAGCATTTAGAAAAAGACATCTGATATATTAAAATGTTGTATGCAAAAACGTGAAAAATGTATGATTACAAAAAAAAAAAAAAGGCATGATGACGACAAATTATTACAGGTGAAAATTTAAGTAAAACATTCAGTTTTTTTTTTGTTGTTTTTTTTAAAAAGGAACATCTATCTATAAAGCAGGGAAATCACTGTGTGAGTGCGAGTATGTGGCTCGCATCTCTGTTTGTCAGATCGACCTCAGCTTTCGGATATGACTTTCGCATGGCATGATAATGTGCATTCTTTATTATAAAAATTTTGGGGAATAATTTTCAAAATCTTTATCTTAAAGCCTTTATTTTCTTTACAGGGTTGGCTCACTCCGGAAATGCATTGCTTTTCCAACCATGGCTGTGAATAAAATGAAGCGTTCTCTTCTTCTATGGTGTTTAGTGCGCCAGTTTAATCGGCTAACGTTATCCTAGCCTTAGCTGAACAATCAAAGGGTCTGACGATTTACCCAGACTGACTGCAAATATGAGTAAATTAAGTACTTTTACAATATTCCACCATGCATACCCTTTTCTTCACCTCAAAAAAGAAATCTAACCAGATTGAGCCTTTAAAACACTTTTAAAAATCATGCTGTTGCATTACTGTATTTGCTTTCCCAATGGACAAAAGAGCAACATACGAGGTCTGTGATAAAAGTAACGGACCTTATTATTTTTTTCAAAAACCATATGGATTTGAATCACGTGTGATTACATCAGACATGCTTGAACCCTCGTGGGCATGCGAGAGTTTTTTCACGCCTGTCGGTTACGTCATTCGCCTGTGGGCAGTCTTTGAGTGAGGAGTCGCCCACCCTCTCGTCGTTTTTTTCATTGTTTATGAATGGCTCAGAGACTGCTGCTTTGTTTGATCAAAACTTTTTCCAAAACTGTAAGGCACAACTGAGTGGACACCATTCGATAAATTCAGCTGGTTTTCGGTAAAAATTTTAACGGCTGATGAGAGATTTTGGTCTGGTAGTGTCGCTTTAAGGACGGCCCACGGTGCCTGACGGCGATCTGCGCTTCGAGGCGGCAGCGTCTCGCCGTTTCAAGTTGAAAACTTCCACATTTCAGGCTCTGTTGACCCAGGAAGTCGTCAGAGAACAGAGAACTTGCAGAAGAAGTCGGCATGAGGAGTTTATTCGGACATTCCATTGTTAACGGACATTTTGCAATGAAAGAACGTGCGGGCAGAGTTGCACGTCGGGCCGGACCCGAGCGTGGGGGGTCGCGACAGGAAAAACACCTCCATTGGAAACCTTAACGGGCAAGTTGGAACATGCCCAAGCTGTTAAACAATTTCTCAGTTACTCACTTGTTAAAAGCCATCAAAAGCCGCCTGAATTTTACAAATGGTTTTCAACACGGAGGTGTTTTTCCTGTCACGGCGCACACAGATTCGCCTGGGACCGCTGCACGACGTCTCGCTCTGTGGGAAGTCCTTACAGTGACAGTATCACCTCAATTTCTCTCATCAGCCGTTAAAATTTTCACCGAAAACCAGCTTCATTTTTCGAACCGTGTCCACTTCGATGTGTCTCACAGGTTTAGAAAAAATTTTGATCAAACAAAGCGCCAGTCTCTCAGCAACTTCTCAGACAAAGGAATTCCGACGAGGAGCTGGACGACTCCTTCCACAAGGAGTGCTCACAGGCGAATGACGTCACCGACAGGCGTGGAAAAACTCACGCATGCGCACGAGGGTTCAAGCATGTCTGACGTAAAAACATATGAATGAAATCCATATAGTTTTTGAAAAAAATAAAAAGGACCTAAGAGTAGGTACACCCCTTTGTACATCCCAAATTCAAACACAGCCTCATAGTATGACCATCCATGAAAAATCTACTTAAGCTACCAATTTTCTATAGGAATACAAAGTTCCTATGGCCATTCTTCTTTGTCTTTCGAACGTTCCCGTTAGGGGTCGCCACAGCAGATCAATCGTTTCCATCTCATCTTGTCCTCTGTATCATCCTGTCACACCAACCACCTGCATGTCCTCTCAGCACATCCATGAACCTCCTCTTTGGCCTCCCTCTTCTCCTCCTGCCTGGTGGCTCCATCCTCAGCATCCTTCTCCCTATATACCCTGGGTCTCTCCTCTGCACATGTCCAAACCATCTCATTCTCGCCTCTCTGACTTTGTCTCCAAACCATCCCACCTGAGCTGTCCCTCTGATATGTTCATTCCAAATCTTGTCCATTCTTGTCACTCCCAAAGAGAATCTCAACATCTTCAACTCTGCACCTCCAGCTCTGCCTCCTGCCTTTTTGTTAGTGCCACCGTCTCTAAACCGTACAACATAGCTGGTCTCACTACTGTCTTGTAAACTTTCCCCTTCACTCTTGCTAATATTCTTCGGTCACAAATCACTCCTGCCACCTTTCTCCACCCACTCCACCCTGCCTGCACTCTCTTCTTCACCTCTTTACCACACTCTCCATTACTTTGAACAGTTGACCCCAAATATTTAAACTCATCTACTTTCACCACTTCTACTCCTTGTAACTGCACTATTCCACTGGGCTCCCTCCCATTCACACACATGTACTCAGTCTTGCTTCTAGTGACTTTCATTCCCCTTCTCTCCAAAGCATATCTCCACTTCTCCAGACTAGACTCAACTTGCTCTCTACTCTCACTACATATCACAATGTCATCTGCAAATATCAGTCCATGGGGACTCCTGTCTGATCTCATCCATCAACCTGTCCATCACCACTGCAAACAAGAAAGGACTCAGAGCTGATCCTTGGTGTAATCCCACCTCCACCTTGAATGAGTCTGTCATTCTGACTGCGCATCTCACCGTTGTCATACTATTCTTGTACATGTCCTGCACTACCCTAACATACTTCTCTGCCACTCCAGACTTCCTCATACAATACCACAACTCTTCTCTTGGCACCCTATCATAAGCTTTTTCTAAGTCCACAAACACACAATGTAACTCTTTCTGTCCTTCTCTGTACTTCTCCAACAGTATTCTCAGAGCAAACATTGCATCTGTAGTGCTCTTTCTCGGCATGAAACCATATTGCTGCTCACAGATCTTCACCTGTTTTCTAAGCCTAGCTTCTACTACTCTTTCCCATAACTTCATGCTGTGGCTGATCAGCTTTATGCCTCTGTAGTTACTGCAGCTCTGCACATCACCCTTGTTCTTGAAAATAGGAACCAGCACACTTTGTCTCCACTCCCTAGGCATCCTCTCACTTTCCAAGATTTTAATAAACAATCTGGTTAGAAACTCTACTGCCATCTCTCAGACATTTCCATGCCTCCACTGAAATGTCATCTGGACCAACTGCCTTTCCACTCTTCATCCTCTTCTTAGCAGCCCTCACTTCTTCCTTACTAATCTCTTGTACTTCCTGATTTACTCTCACCACATCATCCAGCCTTTTCTCTCGCTCATTTTCTTTATTCATCAGCTCTTCAAAATATTCCCTCCACCTTCTCAGCACACACTCCTCACTTGTCAGCACATTACCATGTGCATCTTTTACCACCCTAACCTGCTGTACATCTTTTCCAGCTCTGTCCCTTTGTCTAGCCAATTGGTACAAGTCTTTTTCTCCTTCCTTACTATTCAAATTCTTGTACAGCTCGCAATATGCCTTTTCCTTTGCTTTTACCACTTCGCTTTTCGCCTTACGCCGCATCTCCTTGTATTCCTGTCTACTTTCGTCATCTCGCCGACTATCCCAAAACTTTTTCGCCAACCTCTTTCTCCTTATGCTTTCCTGGACCTCTTCATTCCACCACCAAGTCTCCTCGTCTTCCTTCCACTGTCCAGATGTCATACCCAGTACTGTCCTAGCTGTCTCCCTCACCACATCTGCAGTACTTTTCCAGTTGTCCAAAATTGCTTCTCCTCCAACCAGTGCTTCTCTCACCTGCTTGCTAAATTTCACACAACAGTCTTCCTCCTTAAGCTTCCACCATCTGATCCTTTGTTGAGCTCTCACTCACTTGTTCTTCTTTACCTCTAAAGTCATCCAACAAACAACCATCCTATGCTGTCTAGTGACACTCTCTCCTGCCACCACCTTACAGTCTCTGATTTCTTTTAGCTTGCATCTCCTATAAAGAATGTAGTCCACCTGTGTGCACCTTCCTCCACTCTTATATGTATCCCTGTGCTCCTCCCTTTTCTTAAAGTAGGTATTCACCACAGCCATTTCCATCCTTTTTGCAAAATCAACTACCATCTGTCCTTCCCCATTCCTATCCTTGATACCATATCTACCCATTACTTCCTCATCACCTCTGTTCCCTTCACCAGCATGCCCATTGAAGTCCGCTCCTATCACCACTCTTTCATGCTTGGGCACACTCTCCACCACCTCATCTAACACACTCCAGAAATCTTTCTCCTTCATCTCACAACCTACCTGTGGGGCATATGCACTGATGATATTCATCATCACCCCTTCAACTTCCAACTTCACACTCATCACCCTGTCAGACACTCGCTTAACCTCCAACACACTTTTTACATACTCTTCCTTTAAAATGACCCCAACACCATTTCGCTTCCTGTCCTCACCATGGTACAACAACTTGTACCCACCGCCGATGCTCCTGCTCTTACTTCCCTTCCACTTGGTCTCTTGCACACACAATATGTCTACCTTTCTCCTCTCCATCATATCAGCCAGCTCTCTCCCTTTACCAGTCATACTACCAACATTCAAAGTCCCCACTCTCATTTCCACCCTTCTAGTTTTCTTCTTCTCCCACTGTTTTTGGCAACGTTTTGCTCCTCTTCTTCGTCGTCTTCGCCCAGCAGTAGCCCAATTTCCACCGGCACCCTGTTGGGCAACAGCACTGATGGCGGACGTTGTTAACCCGGGCCGCAACCGATCCGGTATGGGAATTCGATTTTTAGTCTGCATAGTTGGGTTGGCTTGTTTTACGCCAGATGCCCTTCCTGACGCAACCCTCCTCATTTATCCGGGCTTGGGACCGGGACTCAGAATGTACTGGCTGCACTGCACTAGCTGAATTAAATCAAACATACCAGTGGAAAATTATGATAATTTGGATTTATTTTAAAAAGGTGAATTTCCATGACCCAGATTTGAACTCTCAAGACCTGGGAACTTTCCAGAACAGTGATCTCACAAAACCTGGATACTTTCCAAAAAATGATATAATCTACAGCTGTTCTGGTGTTCTTTGGTAACTGAATTTTGCTTCCTTTTGCCGGCAAAATAAAAATTGTTGCTTTGAGATGTTGATCCTTTTTTTTTTTTTCTTTTTTTTTTTTACTTTTCTGGACACCTTTAACAAGTCTTTTTTTTTGAACAATTGAGCACAGCTGAAACACTTAGACACTCATCTGGCAATCAAGAACTCTGTCCAAAGTCTCCATGAAAATTCAGTAAGGTATATCTTATATATTATATTCCAATTCTAAGGCGGAACTATGCTAGTATATAAAGGTATATCTAAATATCTAAAAAGGAAGAGTAAAATAGGAGAGTAGAAAAGAGTAGAGTAGAGCCACTTAGGTGCCTGGTCTTGAGAACCAGGGATGGTTCTCAACAGAATATATACAATATATAAAAATGCAAGAATTAGGGCAAGTGTACTCATTAAGCCCATACAACCTTTAAGCCCACTTTCAACTTTGATGTAAATTTACAAAAAAAGGAAAATATATATTTTGCCATCGATTACTCCATTCAATCAAATGGTCTGTTACTTCTATGACATTTTTTATTGCATACAAATCACATTTTCCATTGGTGAGTTAGCCCCACCCCAAAGTATACCGTCTCAGGACCCGTGACAAGAAGACACCCAAAACTTTGGTGTTTTGGGACCTGTCAGATTTCATTCATTTTCGGCAAATTTCAGCCATATCTTTACATTACATTAATATTTATGTCAAATAAGAGGTAAATGTACTAATTTTGATTTATAGATAAGCAGTATTTTGCCAAATTATACGATTTCCCTTCAAATGGAAAGATGTGTTTTATGAGCTAGCAAACATAGCTGATCTCATGCTAACACGCCTAGCCCTGTTAATGCTACTCTGTCACAAGAACTAAGGTTGTCAGCTACAAATATTAAGCATTTTGTTATTCATTTAACATTTAGATATATGCATCATAAATTGTTCCGTGGAGTTGATTAATTTCATAAATTTACTTTTTTTTTTTTTAACAGTTGGGCTTAAATGGTACATCCCATCAACATGCATGCAAACTTCGGTGAGCACATGCTAATATTCAATGACAAAAATGTTATATTTCTGAATGTGTGCACAGTAGTAACTGCTGTAATGTTTGATGCAAACTATATTAGGCTCCATGTTTTGTGAGCATATCTTACATTCTGAAAGGAAAGCATAGTCTTTTTTATAAGCGTTCCTTAGAGTGGAACCATTTAAGCCCAATAACATTTTCACTGTCATTTATAAAATATATTGCATTAATTACATTTTTATGCAATTATTGCATTAAACAAGTTTATTTTAATTAATAAATTATGTTATGGGCTTATTTGGAACACAGATGGACTTAAATGGTACCATGGTACCAATTAAGCCCATTCCAAACCTTTGACTTTTTCCCTAAAATTTTGAATAGTACATCAACTAATTACTAAATATTCAAATGAGAGGTAAATCTTGCCTTTAACAAATGATGTCACTTACAAATTATGTCAATATATAGGAAAAATAGTGAAACTTGGTGGGCTTAATGGGTACACTTACCCTAGTTTTTGAAAGAAATGTTACTTTCTCAAAGCTCTATATTAATATTTTGAATAACTATTTAAAAATTACCCTTTGCAAATATACATAAAATGTACAGAACACTCAAGCAACCTAGTGTGCTACAGCATTATTAGCAAGAATGTTTAGAAACAATACCTGGAATTAAGGCTTGATCTGAAGATGCCCCATGTTGTTTGTCCTAAAAAAACAGAAACAGAAGTTATTCCTTTAAAACCTGAATCCTAAACAACTCAACTTTCCACCTTGTATGGAAAAGTATTGCTTATATGCTCTACCAGCTCAAGCTGTCAAGGACACACCCACAGGGTCTGAGAGTTTAGAGAGGACATGAAAAATATGCCATTTCATGCACAAGACAAATTAGAGCTATCAGGCAATTAAAAAATTAATAAGGTTTGAGATTAATTTAATCCATGTACATATATTTTAATATATAAATATCACTCCTCAAATCGCAAAACATACACAGGCTCTCAGAAACACAAAAATAATGAAGAAGGAAAATGAACTCTCACAGAAGCAATTAAAGCAATTACAGAAACATGTTAATGTATAATAAACTGTGCAGTCTATGAACAAAGGAAAAAAAAATAGGCCATCACGAAAATAGTGAATGAGCATTAGTTATTGCTGTGCTACAAAATGTATTTTGAAAAATGTATCACTTTAAATAAAGTGGTACTGCTGGGTAGGCTCCAGCCCTCCCCCCCCCCCCCCCCTTCATTGGAATAAGCAGGTATAGAAAATCATATTGGGGGGGGGGGGGGGGGGGTACATATGCAATTTTATGTGTCAGGCTCTTACATCCCTGGTTCTCAAGACCAGGCACCTAAGTGGCTTTAATCTACTCTTTTCTACTATCCTATTTACTCTTTTTTAGATATACAGTAGTGTTCAGAATAATAGTAGTGCTATGTGACTAAAAAGATTAATCCAGGTTTTGAGTATATTTCTTATTGTTACATGGGAAACAAGGTACCAGTAGATTCAGTAGATTCTCACAAATCCAGCAAGACCAAGCATTCATGATATGCACACTCTTAAGGCTATGAAATTGGGCTATTAGTAAAAAAAAAAAAAAAAAAAAAAAAAAAAAAAAAAAAGTAGAAAAGGGGGTGTTCACAATAATAGTAGCATCGGCTGTTGACGCTACAAACTCAAAACTATTATGTTCAAACTGCTTTTTTTTAAGCAATCCTGTGAATCACTAGTATTTAGTTGTATAACCACAGTTTTTCATGATTTCTTCACATCTGCGAGGCATTAATTTTGTTGGTCTGGAACCAAGATTTTGCTTGTTGACTAGCGTGCTTGGGGTCATTGTCTTGTTGAAACACCCATTTCAAGGGCATGACCTCTTCAAGTATTTTGACATATCCAAACTGATCCATGATACCTGGTATGCAATATATAGGCCCAACACCATAGTAGGAGAAACATGCCCATATCATGATGCTTGCACCACCATGCTTCACTGTCTTCACTGTGAACTGTAGCTTGAATTCAGAGTTTGGGGGTCATCTCACAAACTGTCTGCGGCCCTTGGACCCAAAAGAACAATTTTACTCTCATCAATAGACAAAATATTCCTCCATTCCTCTTTAGGCCAGTTGATGTGTTCTTTGGCAAATTGTAACCTCTTCTGCACGTCTTTTATTTAACAGAGGGACTTTGCAGGGATTCTTGCAAATAAATTAGCTTCACACATGCGTATTCTAACTGTCACAGCACTTACAGGGAACTCCAGACTGTCTTTGATCATCCTGGAGCTGATCAATGGGTGAGCCTTTGCCATTCTGGTTATTCTTCTATCCATTTTGATGGTTGTTTTCCATTTTCTTCCACGCATCTCTGATTTTTTTTTGTCCATTTTAAAGCATTGGAGATCATTGTAGATGAACAGCCTATAATTTTTTGCACATGCGTATAAGTTTTCCCCTCTCCAATCAACTTTTTAATCAAACTATGCTGTTCTTCTGAACAATGTCTTGAATGTCCCATTTTCCTCAGGCTTTCAAAGAGCAAAGCATGTTCAACAGGTGCTGGCTTCATCCTTAAATAGGGGACACCTGATTCACACCTGTTTGTTCCACAAAACTGACGAACTCACTGACTGAATGCCACACTACTATTATTGTGAAGACCCCCTTTTCTTTTTCTTTTTTTTTTTACTAATAGCCCAATTTCATAGCCTTAGGAGTGTGCATATCATAAATGCTTGGTCTTGTTGGATTTGTGATAATCTACTGAATCTACTGGTACCTTGTTTCCCATGTAACAATAAGAAATGTACTCAAAACCTGGATTAATCTTTTTAGTCACATAGCACTACTATTATTCTGAACACTACTGTACCTTTATATACTAGCATAGTTCCACCTTAGAACTGGAATATAATATATAAGATATACCTTGCTGAATTTTCTTTTCTCTAACCCTTTTATTTTTTTAAATGGCCACCTTAAAAATTGTGATTTTGACAGCCCTTTCACACTGGCGCAAATGTAGAGGTGCATATTGCAGCATTGCATTTCATTTAAGTATGCCCAAAATGCGCGTGTACAGCCTTTTCCCGTGTTTGTTGCGTTCGTAGATTTGCTTGCAGCTGCGTGTTTGCTTTTTAATGTGTGCACACAATCGTGTGTAGCCCTTGCCGCTATTTAAAAACTAAGTCAACTCTTTTTCAGTTCACTCCTACCGGCTGTGCAGAACACATCGTTGCACTTGGAAAACAGTGGACTGTATCATGAGGTTTTTACAGTTGCATACTGCCACATATGTAGCCATAGCTGCTATTTTCTGCCTCTGTAGAAGTGCGCTCTGTTCTCTACTGCACGGTGTGGTGCGGGTCAGAAACAGAGTAACTTATCATTATTTTATTTATTTTTGTTTTCGTGGATCATTTTCATTGTGTACAGATGCTGCCGAGTCTGGCTGTGGTAAAGGCTGCCGTGAATGAAGTGCTGTGACTCTTTAAACTTGTAAAGCTCCGGTTGCTCCGATCAGGTCCGCTGATTTGATCAGACCTGATCGATCAGGTCGTTTGATGATCGTACGACATGCAGCGACTGCACTTTTATTTTAAAGAGTCACAGCGCTTATTCAGGTTTGATCAGACCTGATCAATCAGGGCGTCTGATGATTGCACCGACATGCAGCGACTGCGCTTTGTTTGTGTTCCGTTTCTGGATTTATGAGTTGAGGTTCGATTACCTGTTCTGAGCACACACACGTCCATCAGTTAGATCAGCTGTTGTGAGCACACAGAGGCGCTGTGGGCTGCGTGATCATGCCCTCCAGTTGATTCACTCTGGATGCACGCACTCAGTTTTTGGATGTGTACAGGAGCGCCGTGTTACACAAACTTGCATGTAGTAACGCCGTGCTGCGCAGACCTGCTTAAAACTGCATATTTCCTGTGTCCAGTGCTCTACACCAAAAAAATTTTTTCATGTTTAATTTCTTCTGTCCTACGCGCACAGCCCTCAACATACTGCTGCGCGTGGAGCATAGAGCTGCTAAAGTGGGCGTACAGCTGCTCAATTTGGCGTAGATGGTACGTCACAATACACAGCTCTATGTTTACGCCAGTGTGAAAGGGGCTTAACATAACTTCTGACATGGATTTTTGGGTAAATACTTTATGAATAATCAACTGAAGTTGAAATAATGTTTACATGAACATAATAATCTGATATCTGTTAGTAATCAGATTATCAGATTTTGCCATTGACATGAGCACTTAATCAGATAACTGCCAAATCAGATAGCAACCGGATTTTTATGTGCATGTAAATGGGGCCACTGATATATTTGAATTCTCTTACAAACTTAATTAAAAATAATTACTGCACATATTATGGCAATTTATATGTTTTACACTTTAATACATTTTACACATTATGCATTTGAACTCATTTGATCTGCTTGACTGCTTGTCCTCACGTGACTGCAATAGCTGTCATGAGTCGACATCCGCTTACAGGTGTGGAAAAATTTCACTATAATTGTATCAAGCGAGAACACGCTTACACTCTACACAGTAAAAATCACCAGTGTAAAACTAACACTGACCTGAATCCAATGAAAGACTCATTAGCAGGCTTTTAATGAGTCTTTCATTGGATTCAGGTGTGTTGGAGCAGGGAGACAACTAAGAGTGTCAGGAAGGTAGATCTCGAGGACTGAACTTGGGCACCCCTGTTGTAGAAGATCCCAGTCTATCTCAGTGGTCTGTCAGCTCTCATACCAACCTTAACTGGGTTCATTGATGAATGAATTGGTGCTGGAGATTGAGAAAGGTGGCATAATGGATCCAGTCTTTCTTTGTGACACAATTCAGGGCTTTGCAGTGGCAGCATTCTCCTGTGTAGTACGTGTGACAGCTGGTTTGGGACCTGAGAGGGCTTCATCGGGGTCTCATGGAGAACAGAGGTGCTTCGCTGTGGGAAAACCTTCACTAAAAACACACACAAAATATGTACATAAGATCTTCAAACACTATTTCTACATGTTTGAACAAGATGCTCTCATTTCAACCAGGGCCTAAGGGAAATCTATAACTTATCCGGCAGGCATGCTACCTGACACCGCACTGCTGGTGTCATATAATCAGTGGTGGGAACAGCTAACCAAAAAGTTAGATTTGATAACAATCCGCTAACTGAAAAGTTAACTTTTATAAAGCTAAACCTATAAATCCCCCCCCCCCCCCCCCCCCCCCCAAAAAAAAAAAATTTAGCGGCAGTTACAGATAAAAGCTAAACTGATAACTTTGAGTACTGACTTCAGTACACTTGCACCTACTGACACAACAACGAGAAAGCGCTTCTGTGTCAGATCAGCCTTCTCTCAGCAAAAGAGACCTGGTGACCAGAGTGAAAGGAGGCAAAAAGCAAAAGGAAGAAAGCAGGAAAAATAAAGACAATTTCTCTTCACACCATACAGACTCACCGGCATATCACCCAAGTCATTCACAAGCATACAGTTTTGACTTATGGTTAAAATGTGAAACAAACTCATTCCGGACAAGTTATTTTATAAAGTGAAAATATCAGCTATATGTTTTAGTTTTAAAGTAATGCATTAATTTTGAAGGTTTTAGTGTTTAGACACACGCTGCAGTACATTATGGGCAAATTAGTTTCCTGATGTGAGTGGTTGGCTGCACACATAACTTAGTGAAATGTGTGGTGGGTTTTACAAATAAATCTGTATTTGTAAATATGCCTTTTTTTTTTATTTGTAAAGAAAAAGGCAATTTGAAAAATGAAAATTCTCTTAAGTGGATTCAGCACTTTTAGCCAATGTGTGGTGGGCGGCCAGTAGATGGCAGTGTTCATGGCAGTATGAACAGCATTTGCAACTGGATGATGCATATAATAATAATGACTGATTTACAGAGTGCTTTTCAAGACACCCAAAGCACTTTAAAGTTGCATTATTCATTCACTCACACATTGCTGGTGGTAAGCTACTAGTGTAGCCACAGCTTCCCTGGGGCAAACTGACGTAAGCATATGACATATCTTGTAAGAGGTAGCCAAAAGTGCACATGGAATTGTACCGTATACATGGTAGCTGGATATCTTTCCCGATGTGGACTGGGTAATGTGTTGGGAACAAAAGGTTGCTGCATCATTTGGTGCAAATGAAAACTGTCAACTTACAGAGGGCTGAATTCAAAAAAAAAAAAATTGAAAAAAAAAATGATGCGGAATCCTGGTCCTGAGTCATCAAATAATTAACATTAGTATTGTATTTATCGGTTATCACAGCACTAATTGCAATATTTACATCGGTTCAGATCCCGATTTATCGTCTCGTTTCTGCTTAAAACTGCACTCTAGTCATCATCTATCACAGTGAAGTACAACAATCATTTCCAGATAAATTCAGCATTATTTCATAATAAAAGACAGGGGAAGTGATCAGAGTGCCACAGCAGCACGTCCGAGTCTGACGTGCAGCTGCGCCTACATCATTTCAGCGCGTCAGTAGCGACTCACCAATTTATCGTCTCGTTTCTGCTTAAAACGGCCTCATTTCTGCTTAAAACTGACTTTAGAATGATTTAAGAGGTTTTACTTTGTCATCTGATGGTTAATAATCCCATTATTCCCTTTGATTACTTTGGATATAGAAAATTAGTCTCAGATGTGCTGCTGTGGTCCAAAATGAGGCATGCGCTACAGCGGCAGGGCAGAACAATTTTAATGGGGGACCGTTCAGTCGGTGACATCAGTGCTGCTGATGGGTTAAGGACCTTCTACAGCCATGTCCTGCTCTCCTAGAGTAACTGCCTGTCTCTTGGAATCTCCTCCATGCTCCTGAGAGTGTGCTGGGAGACACAGCAAACCTTCTGGCAATGGCAGGTATTGATGTGCCATCCTGAAGGAGTTGGACTACCTGTGTAACCTCTCAAGGGTCCAGGTACCTCACCATGCTACCAGTAGTGACTAGGGATGGGTATAGAGAACCGGTTCCTTTCGGGTATAGTTAAGAAATGATTCGATCCACCGACATCAATAAGCTTTGTGCTTAACGATTCTGTTATCGAACCTTCAGAGTGGCCGTTGTTTTGGGGGTGTTTGTCAGACCCTGCAGCGGGTCCGTGATTAACTTTTCTGCAGCGCGGCTTTGCTCTGAACCTTGAACCAATCGAAGCAGTGGTTCGCAGATTGAAGCAATGCTTCGATCTGTTGCTTCGTTTATACTTTCTTTCTTTCGCTTAATTTTACCCCGCTAAAACCCTAAAGAGCATACGTCTGTGAGTATTATTTACCTTTTCTATGTTAAACCGACCTGTTATGGTCTTCTGAAACAGTTGATAGATGTATTTTATAACTTAAAAACGGGAGCGATGCTAACGCGTTAGCATGTCTATGGCATTTTCAATGTTAAAAGTTAGCATTACGCAGCTCCAGCTGTCATAACGTTTGGGTGCATTTGTTTTCAAATTGTAATATTTCTTAAATTTATTTTTGTTTATATATTAATAATCTAATGATTATTATATACAATTTTAGAGAAAGAGACAAAAAGAACCCAAATAGAAACAACAGAAAATATATAATAGCAACTAACAACGAACATAAATAAATAAATAAATACATACATACAGAAATAAATGTTTCCTGTGAACACCGAGTGACTCTTACACCTCCATTTCATCCCTGTCTTATTTAAGTTTAATGACAGTTTGTTTCGGTCAAACCATATTTTCAATGTGTTCATTTTTTCAGTGATTTCCTCCAGAAGTATCTGCCAAACTACACTCAACAAAAATATAAACGCAACACTTTTGGTTTTGCTCCCATTTTGTATGAGATGAACTCAAGATCTAAAACTTTTTCCACATACACAATATCACCATTTCCCTCAAATATTGTTCACAAACCAGTCTAAATCTGTGATAGTGAGCACTTCTCCTTTGCTGAAATAATCCATCCCACCTCACAGGTGTGCCATATCAAAATGCTGATTAGACACCATGATTAGTGCACAGGTGTGCCTTAGACTGTCCACAATAAAAGGCCACTCTGAAAGGTGCAGTTTTGTTTTATTGGGGGGGATACCAGTCAGTATCTGGTGTGACCACCATTTGCCTCATGCAGTGCAACACATCTCCTTCGCATAGAGTTGATCAGGTTGTCAATTATGGCCTGTGGAATGTTGGTCCACTCCTCTTCAATGGCTGTGCGAAGTTGCTGGATATTGGCAGGAACTGTTACACGCTGTCGTATACGCCAGTCCAGAGCATCCCAAACATGCTCAATGGGTGACATGTCCGGTGAGTATGCCGGCCATGCAAGAACTGGGACATTTTCAGCTTCAAAGAATTGTGTACAGATCCTTGCAACATGGGGCCGTGCATTATCCTGCTGCAACATGAGGTGATGTTCTTGGATTGGCACAACAATGGGCCTCAGGATCTCGTCACGGTATCTCTGTGCATTCAAAATGCCATCAATAAAATGCACCTGTATTCTTCGTCCATAACAGACACCTGCCTATACCATAACCCCACCGCCACCATGGGCCACTCGATCCACAACATTGACATCAGAAAACTGCTCACCCACACGACGCCACACACGATGTCTGCCATCTGCCCTGGACAGTGTGAACCGGGATTCATCCGTGAAGAGAACACCTCTCCAACGTGCCAAACGCCAGCGAATGTGAGCATTTGCCCACTCAAGTCGGTTACGACGACGAACTGGAGTCAGGTCAAGACCCCGATGAGGACGACGAGCATGCAGATGAGCTTCCCTGAGACGGTTTCTGACAGTTTGTGCAGAAATTCTTTGGTTATACAAACCGATTGTTTCAGCAGCTGTCCGAGTGGCTGGTCTCAGATGATCTTGGAGGTGAACATGCTGGATGTGGAAGTCCTGGGCTGGTGTGGTTACACGTGGTCTGCGGTTGTGAGGCTGGTTGGATGTACTGCCAAATTCTCTGAAACGCCTTTGGAGACAGCTTATGGTAGAGAAATGAACATTCAATACACGAGCAACAGCTCTGGTTGACATTCCTGCTGTCAGCATGCCAACTGCACGCTCCCTCAAATCTTGCAACATCTGTGGCATTGTGCTGTGTGATAAAACTGCACCTTTCAGAGTGGCCTTTTATTGTGGGCAGTCTAAGGCACACCTGTGTACTAATCATGGTGTCTAATCAGCATCTTGATATGGCACACCTGTGAGGTGGGATGGATTATCTCAGCAAAGGAGAAGTGCTCACTATCACAGATTTAGACTGGTTTGTGAACAATATTTGAGGGAAATGGTGATATTGTGTATGTGGAAAAAGTTTTAGATCTTTGAGTTCATCTCATACAAAATGGGAGCAAAACCAAAAGTGTTGCATTTATATTTTTGTTCAGTGTAGAAAACTGCTGCATCCTATAAGAGCAGAATACTACTGGAATGAATTTGAATAAGTTTTTTTTTTTTCCCCCTCACTAAATGGATGCGGTACTCACTGCAGTTTATCATCTGGAACAGTCCCAGATTACATTTCAGAGCTTCTAGAATTCAAACATTTTCGTGCAGGTGATGTTGGGGGTAATTTTGGGTTTCAGCTTTTTTTGTTTTTCACCACTTTCATCCCTGAATATGTCAATCGTGAGTCACGTTTGTGCGGATTAAAGTTACTAACTGGGACTCCTGTCTTGTTGCAAGAAAGAAACAAGAATCGTCCTCCGTTCTGTTCACACAGCTCCAAACGCTGCGCGGCTGTCTGACGAGTCAAGTTAGAACTATAAAATCCAGTCTGAATTAATAACTTCAAAGCGAAACACCGTTTTGTTTATTGTTATTTATGTCCAGAGATCAAGCGTACAGTGACCAATTTCATATTTATTTACTTTAAGACAATGAAATACATAGAAAACCTGTAAAGCCTACTTTTAGTACAAAATTCACAAGAGGTATCAATAAGGGAATCGATAGGGAATCGGATCAATAAGCAGAATCGATAATGGCATCAATAGATAAAATCTTATCAATACCCATCCCTAGTAGTGACACTGACCAAAGCCAAATGCAAAACCATTCAGAAAAGATGAGGAGGAAAAACATATCAGTGGCCTCCCACTGTTTTGGATGTTGTCTAATTGTTGCCCTTCTAATGCACCTGTTGCTAATTTCAGTAACACCAAAGCAGCTGAAACTGATTAACAACACCCTCTGCTACTTAACTGACCAGATCCATATGCCAGAATTTGAACTGACTTGATGCAATACTTTAATTAAGAAGTGTATTTTTTTTTGAGCAGTACATTTCAGCAAAGTATTCATTATGCATCACTGTTTGCCAACATTCTGACCCACCTTTATTCCAGTGTACTCCAAGTGCTCTGCAAGAAAGGAAGAGAGTGTTAACTGGTCAGTGGATCCTCATTATGTCCCCAAAGTGATGAAAATGGCAGTACAACTCCAAAAACTGATAGCAAACAAGAGAAAGTGCTCTGAGTTTTAACAGACCACACAGCCAGTCTGCTGTGTGTCAGTCTGATGCCTCCAGATCTCAGAGGCTAAGCAGAGTGGGGCCTGGTTAGTCCTCTTGGGAACACAGGGGCTCTGTCTGTTTCTGCAGGTGAAACTGGAGTTGCGTCAGGAAGGGTACCTGGCGTAAAACGTGTGCCAAATATCAATGCGGACCTGGCTGTATCTGATGTAGCAACCTCAAACAGACAGGAGCAGCCGAATGGAGAAGAACATAACCATAGCACACGATGTGTTCTGAGAGCCAACAATAGTTAAGACACCTGTCAGAGACGCTCTGCTTTGCTACCAATGACAGCAGGCTACGTCAAGTGACAGAAAAGCGCCCTACCTGAGCAAATATTATGAAGCCTAAAGCAACAACAGCAAAACTGTTAACGCTACTACCAGTTCACCATTTTTATCTAATTGAATAATCTGTATTGATACAAACGGCAATAAAAGTGCAGAATCACTCTCTTGGAAGTCCTGGCCAAAACACAAGTTAACAAATTAACGTAACGTTTACAAAACGAAGTTTAGTAGTATTTAGTATCCAAATTAGATTAAAAAAACCCAGCAACGTAACCACGGCAATTCACTGGAAAAGATGAGAAACGTAGCATGAATACTGCGCTGAGACTGTGACAGCGGGAAGTCAACTGTTTAGCTAACAGACTAGCACGCGCCAAACGGTTCAATTTGTCAAAAAAGAAAAGGTCGAATCTTTTCTTACCGGGTCTGTCCATGATTTTCTGTCGCCTCTTTCATTCTCAGCTGAAGCATGGACCGACGCAGTTAATATTATATGCATTCGAAGCTACAATAACTAATCTTGCGTCTTTCAAAACTCTCAGCGTTAGCGCTCTCGTAACCCGAGCTTCGATACATGTGCCGAATCGTAAGCAGCTTCCGTTGAAGCTTTGTGTCGATATGTGAAAGAAAACGTAAATAAATAAAACGGGTGAATTTCTTTGCATATCATTTCGGAGTTTTCATCTGATCATGAACCTGAATCCTTTAATTTCACCGACGACTCAACAGAATAAGTCAACATCATCAGTCATTTCATCTCAAACATAAATGTTTGGGGGAAAAAAATATTTTGAAATTATCCTACTTTTGAAGATGATCACACACATCAATTAAAAAGGAGGGTATATTTATCTATGGAAAAACCCCGGAATCATTAAAGATAGAAGTAAAATTCATAAATAATAAATACATTAGTTCAGAAACAAAACCGATTTATCTCCCTAAATTGTTCATATTTCCAGTGGCATTCATTACTTACCAACTTCGACGATATTCAGATTTTTTTCTGAACTTTACCAAACACATTCATTGTTATTAATACTCAATAAATCAATAAAATCCGGCCAAAATAGACAGGTGCAGGGCCGTATATAGGAATGTGAAAGGGGGGTGTTTAAATCCTTGAGTTGGGGGTCCAGTGGGCCACAGGGCCCCTGGTGGGGTCGAGGGGCAACGCCCTTGTGGGGGGCTCAGGGGGACGAAGCCCCCGAAGCAGAAGCTTCTTGAGGATTTCGAGGGGTAAAAAGCTATATCAATTTAATTTGAAACCCAAAATGTATCATTTTAGGAAATACATTTTTATATACAAATAGTCCTTGCTTGGGATTGGATCAGTTGCCATAAGAACCACCCAGGAAGAACCAAGATAAGATTAATGCAAACTTTATACCTGCCTGTCGGTTGCGAATGATGCAACCGACAGGCGTGAAAAAACTCACGCATGCGCACGAAGGTTCAAGCTTGGCTGATGGAAGCGCACATGATTCAAATCTATATAGTTTTTGCAAAAAATAAAAAGGTCGGATACTTTTCTAACAGACCTCGTATTTAGCAGTATTAATATTTGCGTTTACATTATGAATATGTATGTATATGTACGTTATGTATTAAAATAGCGGTATTTAATTTGGCGACCTTGTTTAACTCACAAAATTCGCATAATAAATCCCACGCGAATATTTGCACCTTTACAGTATTTGCAACAGGAAGGAGAAGCTCCCTTTATTTCTCAGCTTATACATACAAACATGTTTTTACAAACCAGACAAGTGTAATTATGTGTCTACATGGGTATTTACAAGCCTACTAATCTGATATCAGAGGAGGATAAGGACCAGGGAGCAAAAAGTCTCAACCCCCATGCGAAAAGTTTATCTAGCAGTTTCCCCTTTCATCACTTAAGGGATTAGTCTGGCAGAGGAAATTGAAACTTGAGGGTGTGTGATAATAGCTGTGTAACAGTGCTTGTTTCTTATTATCAATGAAAAGAAAATACATAACGTTGAAATCCAGATCAGAAAAAAATCAGAATTTTTTTTGGGAGGGGGGGGGTCGTCGGTTGAACCCCCTCTATACGGGCATGAGGTGCGCATCATTTTATTGACTGCCGAGTGTTCAATCTACAGAGCATCCTGAATAAGTAGTTCCGCAACATCTTGTGGTTATTTTCGACCTGGTAGCGTTTAAGACATCTCTTTGCGGAAGCTTCACATATAGTGCAGCAGATAACTGGGAAAAAAACCAAATTCTTTCAAATGGTGATGCAAGCACATTTGCGGGGGGGGGGGGGGGGGAGCGACAGAGTGAGAAAAGCTGCGTTGCCTTTTAATGCAATGTTGTTACTTCTCCAGCAGATGCCCTCCAGGAGCGCCATGAACACATTTTCGAGTAGTGGACCAAAGTTCGATACAACGAATCAGTGATTCAAACACGATAAGTGGTTCAGAAACGCCTAACACTTCGTTTTTTTAAGTTTCCTGCCTGACCAACGTCCGCAAGCGCCCCAAGAATTGCATTATGGGATTTGGAGTTAAGCAGTGCTGCAAAAGTGCTGCTTCCATGTTTTTCTTGAATATACTTGCTTTGTGTGGTCCTACATTTTATGTCATTTATTCTGTAATTTTAAGGACCCCCCCCCAAAGGTTGCAACTTGGAATATAAAAGTAATTGGGAATAGTGTTATAAATCTGATTTTACTATGGAAGTCTGTCCAGTCACCATCATTTCCTGATTTAACTCGAAATTGTGTCACACTGATAAAATAAATCCAACATCCATCCAGACAAACACTAGGTTCACACACAGTGACGCATTTATTAGGTGTATTCATCACACATTTATGCAGCATGGTGTCAAACACGTTAATAGTCAATAGTTAAGTGAGAAGAACTTTTCCTTTGAACAGTATCCAGCATAACAGAAAACTGAAGGAAAGCAATCTGAGTATTACATTTACGTTACAATACTTACAGTAACGTGTCTGCACAATAACAGATTAATATGAGAAACTACAATAAAAAGTTAAAGTGGCCGAAAGCACAAGCAGAAACACCATAAGGACACTGCACAAATACCATCCAGACGGGACGTGAGAAAAAAGGACAGTTTTACTTTAAACTCTCAAGAGACTGCAAAAATGTTCCATTAACCAAATTAGACATTTTAGGAAGAAGAAGAAAAAAAAAACCCAACCTGTAATACAACAGACAAAAAAAATACAAACTGTTAAAAGTGAGTGTAAACAGAAAATAACTTGAATTTCTTTGTTAGCAAGTTAGACACAACATCTCCTAAATTACAATTTAAAATAATTTGTGTATCACCGAAACATTCAAGTCATCACCGAGGAATGTTCAACAGAAATATACCTCATATAAGCTGATAATTCCTCAAGAAAGTAGAATGCATTACAGGAAAAATTCTTGACAATCTCTTGAGTGCTGTAGCTCTCTCTGGTCCCATTGCATCACTATCAGTGGTGTCTATCCCTCAAACATGCAATATGTTTCTAACTGAAACTGCATTAGCATTTAGATGGGGGGTGTGTGTGTGTGTGAGACATTAGGACTTCTCCAGAACAGCCAACCGTTTTCTGAACAGAGGGAAGTGCTCGTCTACTCATTTCTTGGCCTTTCCCTGAGCAGCCACAGCCTCCATGGCTTTGCGCACCGTCTCCTCGTCTCCCAGGAACTGCATCGGCGCAATGGGCTTCAGGTTCTTGTCCAGCTCGTAGAGGATGGGGATGCCTGTGGGCAGGTTCAGTTCCATGATGGCCTCATCCGACATTCCTACAGAGAGAAGCGTCAGTCAGCGGAGGGGATTTCACCAGCCAAAGCATTCAAAGTCTGGACGTACTCACCTTCCAAGTGCTTAACGATGCCCCGCAGGCTGTTTCCATGGGCAGCGATGAGCACCCTCTTTCCCTGTTTGATCAGAGGGGCGATCTCTTCATTCCAGCAGGGCAGTGCACGGGCGATGGTATCCTTAAGGCTCTCGCAGGAAGGAAGCTGGTCTTCAGTCAAATCTGCATAGCGACGATCCTGCACGACGGGCAGCACTGTTACGTCATGTAACTACCACTGTACATGATGCACTTTTACTTCTTGTACACTTCTCTTACTTATTGAAATAATAGGTGTATTCTGTAAAATGGCCTAGTCAACATTCCAATACCTTCTTTTGCACATCTTTCAAAACCTAAACAGTCACATTGTCTGCTTTTCTACCACCTCCTGCAACAGTAAAATCGTAAATCTTTTTTTTTTTTGGCATATTTCTGTACATAACATAGATCACTTTTACCTGAACACATACTTGGCAATAAAACATGACTGACACTACAATTAATAGATTTCCTCGGAGCTCCATTAGTCTTCATCTTAGAATTTTTTTTTTCTATTTAAAGAGGACTTAAAATGTAAAAATAAATACATGAACAAATTGTATTGAGTAGATTTATGAATAAACTTCTCAACTGAAAGACAATTTAATTAGGTGAAGAGTAAACCTGTGTTTAAATGCTGTCAAAGCAACAGCACAATTATTTGAGAACTGATCAGCTACCATTATACCTTCATGCTAACTGGAAGAGCACATACTTCTGCCGAAGCCAAAACAAATCCTGGAAAGTGGCATTTTGATTAAAACATTATTCTGTTTGGTCTTTTATTTCTTAAGTATAGGAATTTCAAAACGTCTTCTAAATGTACTATGCAAAGGTTTTTGGCATACACACACAATATATAAATAAAAATTTGTGAGTTAGCAGAAAAGGCATTTTGTGTTGTCTCAATATTTATATTCCCATAAAAAAAAAAAAAAAAAAAAAAATCATGAATGCTCCCCCACCACCATTTAAATTTCAGATTGAATAAAAAAAAAATAAGTAGCCCCCTCATAAAGAAGAATGTACAAATGTGAAAAAAGGACATCTTTACAGGAGACCACCAAAAAAAGAATTCTGAATCTTTAAGATCTAAAGAAATAATCTATTCTTAAGTTAAAATGTAAATGGCCTGTACTGATAACTCTTTTATAAAGCACTTTACAGTGATGCCACACATTCACACACACAGATCTGTTGACCTGCTACCAGGCAATCTGGTAGCAGGTAGGACCTTGCCCAACAGACCTTTGTGATTTTTCCAGTGTGATGTTGATTTAAACAGAAGAGCCTCTGGTCACAAGCCTGCCACTGTAACCTCTAGACCATCACCAAATGTGATTTTTTTTTTTTTTTTTTAACATCCAATAAATACACCTAAAGCCTTTGCCATTCCACACTGTGCACACCTGATCCCATCAGATGTCAGAAGTTAAGCATAGTGGGTCCTGATTAGCACTTGTCAGAGATTGCCGAAGAACATCAGAGACTGTACGGTGTTCCGTCTTTGACAGAGTTGTGTCAAGAGAAGCATGTGGCACAAAACTTATGCAATATCCTCATGCAGACCTCTACTGGATGTTCTGTCGTGACCTTAGTTTGTGTGCAGTTCCATACCCATTGTGAGCGGGCAATATTTTCATGAAGCCATGTCATAATAAGAATGTAAAAGGCAACTTCAAATTTCATTGTAATAAACACTGTGGAGACTAGTTTACAAGTTTTATTGGGGAGACTACAGTGAGAGAGAGCCCCCCCCCCCCCCCCCAAAAAAAAACACACACACACACACACACACACACACACACACACACACACACGAACAAGGAGTTTGGACCACTGAGCAGCAGTCCAATTCTTTTTCCTCTTTAGCAACAATAAGATGCTTCTGACAGTCTCTGGCTCAGAAGTGGTTTGACACTAGGAATATGACATTTATTGGACACATCTCTGTGTGGTGGTTCTTTATACACAGAGTCAAGTCTCAGTTCACTCCCTGTGAATTTCCCCCAATTTCTTGGATCAGCATTGCTTGACAATCTTCTCAATGCGGCAGACATCCCTGTTACTTGTGCATCTGTTCCAACCACACTTTTCCTTTCCAGTCAACTTTTCATGAATATGCTTTGATACAGCACTCTGCAAACAGCCAACTCTTTCAGCAATGACCTTCTGTGACTTACCCTCCTTGTGGAGGGTCTCGGTGTCTTCTGGACAACTGTCAAGTCGACAGTCTTCCCCGTGATTGTGGCTGTGTGTACTGAACCAGACAGAGATTCAGTGTGTGTGCTGCATACATAATGACTTAAAATATTCTAATTTGTGACAAGTGCATTTTCTTTTTTTAAGCTATGGGCTGTAATCATCATCATCATAATACTACATTTGTTAAACTTGTCTCAAATCTATGAAAAGTTATAGAGAGTATAGAGTTTCAGACAGATGGACAGCATTTCTACTGTATGTCCCTCTGTCAGGGCATCACATGACAAAAACAGAAAGCCTACAGTGTTTAAGTAAACTGTAAAGCCAAATTCTTCAAAATAGACATGGATACTTTTTGAACTGCAAGTATTTTTTTGTCTGCTGTCAAGTGTGCCTGCCTGAGAAATGTGATCAAAAATGGTGTTTTTTGTTTTTTTTTGACAAAGTGATCGTAATGTTGAAGAATGGTCCATCACCATATGAAAGGTCAAAATCTATAATGCATCCTTTTTCTTTCCAAGACTGATCATTTCATAAACATTTATTGTGACTGCTTAAAAATAATCACAGTAAAACAATACTGATCACACATCCTCAATATTCTGTCAATCTCTAACAATCTTAGTTTTGACAGCTTCTTTTCACCAGTTTTAGATGACCTTATGTCAAAATAGAAAGACTTCAGTTTGATTCCATGTTGAATGATCTTTGAACTGAACTGAAAAGACCCCACTCTTGGCAAATATTAACTCACTGTGGAGATACTGTGGGATTGCATTAGGTGTACCACTACTACATGAATAGCGTGAATTTGGATTTGATACGTCAAACTGTGTGATATCTGCCAAGAGGTGTTTGCTCAGTTAGTAGAATATGTGCACAATCATTATTTTGCTTACAGGCCAAACACACTTGGCTAGTTCTATGATAACAAAATTACAATCAGAGCAAACTTTTTAAATGGTAAGCTAAAATATAGCCAAATTTCACTTCAGTGTAATTGAGTTACTGTAGAAATGCACTTGTTTGTTCAGTGTATAAAGTAGATCTTACTTTGCTGATGGTAGCATAGTAGTCATGGTCTGGGTCCATAGGGGGAGGAGGTATGTCAAAGGAACGCCTCCAGATCTTCACTTGAGCCTCCCCGTGCTTGGCGGCCGTCTCTGCCTTATTCAAGCCTGTCAGGCCTCCATAGTGACGCTCGTTGAGCCGCCAAGTCCGATATACTGGCAGCCACATCTGGTCAATGCTGTCCAGGACAAGCCACAGTGTCCGGATGGCTCGTTTCAGCACAGAGGTGTAACATATGTCAAATTCAAAGCCGGCATCTGAGATTCAGAAGAAGGAGAAGCTGGAGTCAACAGAACTAAAGTGCTTCTGGTGGAAGCAGATGAAGAGGGGGAGAGACTGAGTGAGTGACTCCGCAGCACACTCAGAGAGCAAATGCATTTGCTGTACTGGGTTCGAATTCAGCTTGACAGGAGTTTACAGAATTTCCCCCCAGCCCCATCCTCCTCCAACCCAGTTTTCTTCAACCTGTTACAAGGTTTTCTTTCAAAGTTAATCAAGGACACAAACACTAATATATATATATATATATATATTTTTTTTTTATTATTATGTGATATGGTCCACACAATGTGAATTTACTTGTCTGCTATACTTACACAGGCCTGATGGCCAAATTTACACTACATATACAGTATTTGTATATTAACTTTATATATTATTTTTTTATATTTCTGTATTACTTTTGTATGTTACCTCCATCTCTTAAAAAAAAAAAAACATCAGGAGAGCTGCATCCAAATTTCGTTGTACTTCACGGTACGACGACAATAAAGGAATTCTAATATTTCCTTTGTAACCTAAACTGAAGAAAGTTAATTTCAAAACAATTTATAACATTTATCTATGCAAATAATTTAAGAGTTAGGTTAAATTTGTATGGCAAAGTTTGTACATTTTGTCAAAAAGATATTCAATGTTAGGAACACTTTATTTTATAAACACCTGTGATATTGTTACCCTTTTGTGGCAGACTGCAAGAATGGCTAGTTACAAATAATATAAATGCCAATTTTTGAATATTCTGTTAAGTTTACCGGTTTTATGCAAAACAAGGACATTAAATTTGTGTATAGCAATATTTTGATTGTGGGGAAATTTTATATAGAAAAATGTAGATTTTTTTTAAATCCTCCAATTTTTTGCCATTTAAGAAATGACTTGAAAAAATGATCCTTAAATAACTGAGTTATTAATATATGAATGAGTTATTATATTAATTAACTCCCCTTTAAATTTTATATTAATGTGTGCATCCCCCCTTTTTGTATCTGTTATTTGGGGAACCAAAAACAAGCCCAGCATTTGTGAATAAAAGGTACCCAACACAGTATGAAAAATTCAGTACAGCAATCTGAGCATGACTTTAATTCAGTAACAAATAACTACGTGACTCGACTGCTGCTTGTTTTAGTCTACGTACGTGACTCGCGCTCTGATGAGCAGAAAATAATCGTTATTAAATTGCTGTATGTAAATTGACTTTGTCTGCATCCTCCATCCTTGTCCTCACAGGCATCAGCAGCGTTCATTTACGGGCCTGTTTGCTCCGAACGTTTTTACAGCGGATGGAGGGAGATGGGATACAATCTCACCTTTCAGGGCCTCGCCTCCTCTCTTTGCCTCCTTTTCTCCGGTTTCGCTCAAATCGGCATCAAACCAGCCGCAGAACCGATTCTCCTCGTTCCACACACTTTCCCCATGGCGAATCAAGACTAACTTATGCGCACTCATGTCTGAATCTATCCTTTATATCACGTACTTTAACGACTTTACTGCGGATAAACACACTGCAGAGAGACCGCTCTCCAGCCGGCAAGGACTTTTATCCAGCGGACTGACGACACAGGCACTTCCTGGTTGTTACAACCAATCACATTTCATTGAAGTACGCAACCGCGTTTTTGTCGACCAATGGCAGCGTTAGGTCTTACCAATTAGACTGTTCAGTGACCTTGCATTTTATTGGCTGTTTGGTATGTTTCATCTAAATTCTTTCCTTTCTGTGGAATAATAAAAAACAAAATCTTTCTGGCCTTCATTACGTTACATTCAGCTGATGTTTTTATCCAAAGCCACTTATAACTGAGGAATCACGATTATATTTTCAACTAGCGTGTTCCTAAAATAAGCAGATGACATTTTTCAAGGGTGGTAATAAATTTTGCTAAGTTTCCATTGTGAGTTGGAATGACGTCTGATTCCAGAATGTTTTGAGAACCTTTGACCTCAACAGTTTTTAGAAGAACTCAACCCTTTTATTTCCTGTTAATTACGCATTTTAATGTTAACTTACTGTCTTGAGCATTTATAAATTATTTAGTTTCTCGTTATCATATACACGCTATTATTATTATCATTATTATTATTATTATGTTTCATGTCGCTGACATTAATCCTCACCATGTCATTTAAGTCTTTCAGACTTTTTCCTCCCCAGTATAATAGTATTGTAAACTTAAATGTTAAAAAATGAAATTGCTGAAAAAGCAAGGTCATATAGCTCCATCAGACTTTTTTCCAGTATAATTTAGAGTTAGAAAATGAAATTGTAGAAGAAGCACTAGTTTCAGATTATTTTATGCCTTTTATTTGATTAGAAAATAACTTGATGATATTGTGGAAGAAACCTCAAGCAGACGACTCAAAGTGGTGACTCACTGCTTAAGCCATTCTAACAATTACAAGGTTTTGCAAAGTTTTACAAAGCTGAAGAAACAGAAAATAGAAAATCAAACAACATAAAAATATAAAGAAGATAAGAAGTCCACACTCCACACAGGCATCAGCACCACAGGCGGGGGTCATCCATGCCGTCAGTGGGCCTGTCCCCACGACAGGGTCACTTGCAAATGCAGACTGCAGCATGCAGTGCCCGCCTCAGGCATTCCACCTCACAGTCCGTCCGGGTCCTTCAGTATGGAGCCGTCCGTCATTCGTACCTTGGACAGAGAGAAAAAGAGCAGAAAGTGTCGGCCGGAAAAACTACACCAAAGGTATAATTCATCAGCAGTAAATCAACAGGAAAACGGGAATTACTAAGGTGATTCTTCAATAGATAATGCAAGAGTTATCAATTTTGGTTATTCAGGGTAGATAAATTTCCTTATTTTCAAAGATCCAAATATTTTTACATGTATTTTACATGCTAGATAGTCACTGACTGACCTCAAGGGTCTCCTCTCAGGTTACCATTTCTGGTTTCAGTGTTAATTGTCCACTAAATTTGCGTGAGATGTCCTCTATTACTGCACCGGGAAGATTTCAACATTTGGCATTTCTGTTTTCAGTGTTGACTGTCCACTGAATTTGCGTGAGATGTCCTCTATTAATGCTCCAGGAAGACTTCAACATTTGGCATTTCCAGTTTCGGCAGCACTCTACCATAAAATTGTTGGGAAGACTACATGGTGCTGCTTTTCCATTTCCTTTGCTCTACATTGTAATAGCTTGAAGATCATTTCATCATGTTTTCTCACTTGGAAATGTAGAACCTATCTCCACAGTAAACTCACCAGTGTAAAACTAACACTGTCAGTGTTAATTTTACACTGGTGAGTTTACTGTGTAAGAGAGCATTTTATGAGTAATTTTGTCAGAAATGCAACTGTGGGGAACCTCAAGTTTTGCACGCTAGTAGGGCCCTATTGCGCAGCAAGTTCTCTTTTTTTTATATTTCTGCCCCTTCAAACCCCAAATCAGTAATAACAAAAAACATTAAAATTCACTCACATATCATAACTGGTAAATAAATGGTAAATGGACTGCATTTATATAGCGCTTTTCCATCTGCATCAACCACACAAGGCGCTTTACAATTATGCCTCACATTCACCCTGATGTCAGGGTGCTGCCATACAAGGTACTCACTATACACCGGGAGCAATAGGGGATTAAAGACCTTGGGCCCTTAGTGATTTTCCAGTCAGGTGGGGATTTGAACCGAGGATCTTCTGGATTCAAGCCCAACACCTTAACCACTAGACCATCACCTCCCTGCTGTGGCTCACATTGCTTTGGATGCTTCTCTCGATCATCAGAGATGCTCAAAGTCAGAGTTGGATTCAAAGTTTCAAGGGATTAAGCAAAAATACTGCATTTACCATTCAGGATTACAGCCATTTTTATTCAGTTACTCCATTGACTCTCTGAAATATTTTGCGCATGATATCTTGAAAAAGGCTTCATGTATCAAGGTGAAACATGTACACAAGGCCACCTCACTCAGACCTCAAAGTTGACTAATTGTTATTTTAACTGTAGCCACCAGGGGGCAGAATATCTGGAACCTTGGGTGCAAGATATGCTAATAAATACAGTTGTGGTCGGAATTACAGGCACCCTAAATTTTTAGTTCACAGTTTAAAATAATTTCAGAAATAAATGTAAATAAACCATTTTTTGCATGATGTGTGTGTATATACGAGGGCTGTCAATAAAGTATAGGTCCTTTTTATTTTTTCAAAAACTATATGGATTTCATTCATATGTTTTTACGTCAGACATGCTTGAACCCTCGTGCGCATGCATGAGTTTTTCCACGCCTGTCGGTGACATCATTCGCCTGTGAGCACTCCTTGTGGGAGGAGTCGTCCAGCCCCTCGTCGGAATTCCTTTGTCTGAGAAGTTGCTGAGAGACTGGCACTTTGTTTGATCAAAATTTTTTCTAAACCTGTGAGGCATATCGAAGTGGACACGGTTCAAAAAATTAAGCTGGTTTTCGGTGAAAATTTTAACGGCTGATGAGAGATTTTGAAGTGATACTGTCGCTTTAAGGACTTCCCACAGTGCGAGACGTTGCGCATCGCTCCCAGGCGCCGTCGTCACCCTGTTTCAAGCTGAAAACCTCCACATTTCAGGCTCTATTGATCCAGGACGTCGTGAGAGAACAGAGAAGTTTCAGAAGAAGTCGGTTTCAGCATTTTATCCGGATATTCCACTGTTAAAGGAGATTTTTTTAATGAAACAAGTGCCGATGGGTCTGCGCGTCGGGACGCAGCCGGCGCGGTGCGGCGGCACAGGAAAAACACCTCCGTGTTGATAACCATTTGTAAAATCCAGGCGGCTTTTGATGGCTTTCAGTGGAGTGAGTATATGAGAAATTGTTTAACAGCTGGACATGTTCCAACTTGTCCTTAAGGCTTCCAACGGAGGTGTTTTTCCTGTGACGGAGCGTCGCAGCGGCTGCGAGCCAACGCTGCAATCCGTCCGCACGTCTTTCATTAAAAAAATCTCCTTTAACAGTGGAATATCCAGATAAAATGCTGAAACCGACTTCTTCTGAAACTTCTCTGTTCTCTCACGACGTCCTGGATCAATAGAGCCTGAAATGTGGAGGTTTTCAGCTTGAAACAGGCTGACGACGGCGCCTGAGAGCGCTGCGCGACGTCTCGCACCGTGGGAAGTCCTTAAAGCGACAGTATCACCTCAAAATCTCTCATCAGCCGTTAAAATTTTCACCGAAAACCATCTTAATTTTTCGAACCGTGTCCACTTCGATGTGCCTCACAGGTTTAGAAAAAATTTTGATCAAACAAAGCGCCAGTCTCTCAGCAACTTCTCAAAGGAATTCCGACGAGGGGCTGGAAGACTCCTCCCACAAGGAGTGCTCACAGGCGGATGACGTCACCGACAGGCGTGGAAAAACTCACGCATGCGCACGAGGGTTCAAGCATGTCTGACGTAAAAACATATGAATGAAATCCATATAGTTTTTGAAAAAAATAAATAGGACCTATACTTTGACAGACCTCGTATATATATATATATATATATATATATATATATAAAATATAATAAAACAATATGTAACAATTCCAATATAACAATTCCAAAGTTACTGAACAGAAATAACAAAACAAAATGCTTTTGTAAAGTGAAATTCAAAAATTATATAGATATATGAACATTTCTAAATCACATCAATCATGAATGAATCAATGAATGAAATAATATATTCAGGATAGCCCAATTATGTGCACAGTACACAATATCTCAAACTGTCACTATGAACATCTTTCCAATGAAGTCCTCACAAAAATCTACACTCAATCACTTCCAGAAAATACAACATTAAAATGAATTGAAAGCAAGTCTAAAATTAGACAAAATACAATGAAACCAAAAGCAGGATAAAATCGAAATACAAACAATATCGGGGGGGCCGAATGTCTGAAACCTTGTAAATTTAATATCTTGATAAATACTACCTATATCACCACTAATCAATTTTGGCATTTTAATTCCATTTGTGGCCAGCAGGGAACCGGCTCTCTGACACCATGCCATAGGGCTTCATTGATTGTGAAGAAACACTATTGTAGGTTGTATCATGCTCAGACCTTGCACATGTTCAAGATTGGCTTGATTTTTCTCTTTGGACTTTAATCATGAAAAATTTTGACATTCGGCAGCTCTTCTAATATAATCTGCAATGTCAGATGGGAAATCCACCCACTGACAAAATGTGAGTCCGTCCCTCCCTTTCTTTGATTCAGGGTTCATACTCATCTGCAGCTGCACTGACTTTGAATGCGTGTTGACTGTTACCATCATCCAAAGGACTGACAGAGTGGCGGAAGCTGTGGTATTTTCCAAGGCTCTATAAATAGCTGCCATCATTTCCCAACACTCCCTCCTTCTGCCCTCACGCGAGACATGAACACTGCTCCTATTCACGGGAATTGTCTGGTTAAAGCTGCTGGAACAGATGTGGAATCAGTAAAATACAAACTCTTCATGCATGGAAAAGTTATTCATGTCAGGAAATGGTTTCGGCCCTTGATATGAGCTCCTATTTTGACCCTTGCATCAATCATTCTTCCCTTTGGCGCTGCATTTTTCTCTCTGCTGACTGTTCATTCACTTGTTTTCCCAGGCCTTCTTTCCCTCTCTCCTCCAGTGGAGCGTCCATCTCAGCAGGATCTGATGAATGTGCACTTAACAGACCTCTGCTGTGTGTCTGTTTTCATGTTTCTTCTGTGCACATGCAGCCTCTCAAAGGAGACACCCTTGGAAGACTGTCAGCAGGAAAAAACAAAACAACACCCAAACAGAAAAACCAGGAGTAGAAGCGTAATTCTTCCTGTGGGAATTACCCGTATAATATTTGAGTGGGAACAAAAATGGAGAGCTGCTGAGTGAGTTCTAACCAAACCTGGCATGTGCACCTGGGTCAGTGAACTATGCACAATCAGCAATCAATAAAACTTCTGTGTGCCCTTAAAGGAGTCACACTGTGTATTAAAACAAAGAAAGAAAATAATAATATAACAACCACAACAATTAAATATAGTTGGGGTTTTATGTTACATGTCAACAAGCACTCACAGTACAATGGAAGTGTATGTCAGCAAAATTTAGGTGTGAAAAGGGGCATTTTGGACTTCTGTGACATATGTCACAGCAATCCATATCTGTTCTTGTGGATGTTTTGTGAGACACTCCCACTAAGCCAGTCTATAGTCTCTGTGACCCATCCACAGAGTCACTGGTCAGCCAATAAATTGTTGACGCTTCTCCAACTCAGAGAGGGGGCGTGGCTAGCAGCAGACATTTGCTCTGGACATTTCAGTTTGGTGTGGAGAAAAATAGGACATGTTCCAGACTTTCAGGTGTGAAAATACCTGAAAACAACAGGCACAGAAACACTATGTCTTAGAGATTTGAACTTTATTTATTTCTTTATTTTCTCCTTGCCAATAGTCCACAAGCTTGAAGCCAATTTTTACCTAATCGGTACCAATTAAGGGAACTAAACAACACTTACAATCCAGCCTCAGTATCCTATGGCCTATACGCAAAATGTATGGTGGTCATCCCAGGGTAGGGCACCTGTAAGCAGGTAGGGGTCAATGAAGGATTACACAGGGGTCAACATTTAAAAATATTCCAGTCATATTGAAAAGTATACCACATTGTTTGTCTGCTCATAAACATTCCAAAAAAGTATAGTTTGCACTATCTATGACTGTATGTGATGGAGTTATGGGGTAAAAACAGCAAAAAAAAGAAAAAAGAAAAGAGGGGTCAAAAATTCAAGTTGCTCCAATTTTGGGGAAAAAGTGATGCAAATTATTGGCTGAGCTAATGAGATGAATAAATAGAACAGTTTTGATCAGGGTCTCCAAAGTAATAGTCAAACAAGATCAATATCCACTGGATTCTATGACACGTTACCCCTTAAAGTGATAACTAAGCATAAATGATAGTGGAAACTGTTCCCTTTTAAAACCCTATTAGCTTGATTATCATTTTTTTTCAAGGTTGGAACAACTTGATCTTTTGATTCCTTTGCAAACTGAAATGAACCTTTATCACCATTTTTTGATGATAAAGGTTAATTTCAGTTAAATTCATAATTATCCGACAAGGCAGACCTCATATTTTCATTTATTTTTCCATAGAACGACTTGTTATCAGCGTCACATCAGATATCATGGTGTTAAATCTTGGAATGTTACTGTACATCTAAATCCACCCATCACTTTATACAGATATAAAAGTGGATTAAAAGTAAAGCTCCTGTATGAGCACCTATTACCTGGTTTTATTGATTTAACTGTTTTATACTTTGTGAATTGATATAATACTTTTGTTTATTGTTGTGAGATTTTTGTATTTTTGTTTGGAAATGGGTCTTTGATAAGTCTCTTTGGCTTCTACCACAGTATGCTTATATTGTGTATATATATATATATATATATATATATACCGCCACTATGGGCCACTCGATCCACAACATTGACATCAGAAAACCGCTCACCCACACGACGCCACACACACTGTCTGCCATCTGCCCTGGACAGTGTGAACCGGGATTCATCTGTGAAGAGAACACCTCTCCAGCGTGCCAAACACCAGCGAATGTGAGCATTTGCCCACTCAAGTCGGTTACGACGACGAACTGGAGCAAAACCAAAAGTGTTGCGTTTATATTTTTGTTATATTATTTATATTATTTATATATATATATATATATATATATATATATATATATATAATTTTGTGCTAAATAAATGGTGATTTTACCCCATAACTCCAAAACATTCAGTCATGGATAGTCCAAATTATACCTTTTTGGCATGTTTATGAGCAGACAAATAATGTGGTATACTTTTCAATATGATTATTTTTAAATGTTGACCCCTACCTGGCTATAATTACCAACCTGCGATGACCACCATATATTTTATGGAGGTCATCATGATATACTGAGAGTAGATTAAAGTGTTGTTTAGTCCCTTCACATGGTACAAAAAACCTTTGCTTGTTTTTTCCCCAAGCAAGTATTGTAAACATCTGGGGACAGGGGAGCAAGAAAACGATACATTTTTCGACAACATTTTTACAATACTTGGTAGAAATAACAATCAATCAAACTATCATTATGATCCATTATGAGCTCAGAGCCAATGTCACAGCTTTTTTGGCAAGATGTGAACAGACATAGAAACAGAATGCATGACGTGATGCTTTCAGGGAGTGAAAACCTTTGGCAGGGTTATGACGAGCGCGGGAAGGGCGGCTGTGAGAGAACATGCAGGAAATGTGTCTTTGGTTATGTGGCCAAAGTAAGCACTCCAGATTAGCAATAAGCAGTCTAGCAGTGTCTGTATACCAGGTTTTCTGTTTTCTTTCCTCGTTCTCTCTCTCTTTGGAACTGGCAAATAGTTTTTTTTTTATATATATATAAAAACACATCCTCTCTTGTGCAGCACACACCCTTGTAATCAGGATCACAGTTTTCTTGTCGGACAAAGTCATGACATTAAAATTCTAAACTAGCTGATGCACTGATGTAAAATCTGTACATTACTGTTTATAAGCTACGGGTCGTTGAGGATACAGTAAAATAAAAGCCTTTTAGTGTAAGTGCAGGGAATTCTCTTATGAATCTAGTTGTCAGTATAGGAGTCATAATCCAAAACTTTTGTTTCACCATGGCTGGGGCTTTTTCTATCAAACTAAACTCTGGATTTATGTATTTATTTTTAAACACAGCACATATGGTTATTGTTGTGTTCTCTGTCATTGCAGGCACTGACACGTGGACAGAAATGCTCCTTTCCTCTTAGACATTTGAGATTTATATCTCTCTGTAACAGCTGTTCTGCATTAACTGTTTCACATCTATACCTCTGCTGATGTCACCTTGCCCTCAACACTCCGACGGCGTCTATGCATCTCGTCATCGGTGAACAGTTTGCTCTTGCTTCATACAGGATCTCTTTAAATTAAACAGGCAGCCATGTGGACACAAAACAGTTATCACATTTTGCATGGGATTCAGTTGGTGGAGGTTATGTGATCGCCTGCGGTTGTTTGTTTGTTCATTTGTTGGTTAGTTAACAGTCTCACAGGTACAGTTCTGCAGCTATCATCATAAAATTTGGACATACGGTTCAGATAATCCTCGAATAAGAGTGGGTTCATTTTTTTAAGGTCATAGCTCATGTTTCAAGGTCAAGGTTATGCAAAACCAAAACTCGCATAATCAGCCAAAACTTCGTATCTACTCACCATAGAAATGTCCAATTTGGCTCATATTGTTCCTGTTAGGCTTTCTGACTGGCCTCGACCTTTGACCTTGACTTCCAAAAGTTCGGTCAAGGTCAAAGTTGACCTGAATATTTAATATTCTGTATTTAAATCTGATGTGTAGAAGTGGTGTATAGGTTCCTAGAATACACTGAGTTTACTTTTCAAGGTCACAGTTCACATTTCAAGGTCAAGATCACACAAGACATGAAAAATGCCAAATCAATTTAGATCCCACTTGAATTTCACCACTCTGAAGTGCCATTTTGCTCAACATTTTGTTGGAAATTTCAATTTTCAACCACTTGCAGGACATTGTTGTCTTCATGCCAGAAGTCTTTCAGAAATGTTTGATCCGACTTGAATTTCGCCATTTTGAAGGTCCATTTTGGTCGGCAGAGGTACTTGTGCCCTCTGAGTGCAGCTCCAGTTGATGTAATTTACTTCCACCATATTCAAATGTGCATTTAAATGGATCATATGGTCTAAAACCTGCACTCTAAAAACAAATTAGTTTTTAGACAGGACACAGGTTTTTAAAGGGCAAATTGTATTGATATCAGCACTTACAGTCGCAGAAGAACACTGATCATCACATGGCCTTATTAGTGGAGGTAACGAAATAATAAAAACCAAATACTCAACCAGCGTCATCATCATCATCATCATCAGTGGTCAGATTATGGGCTGTGTACAGACAGTGCACAAGAAGGAGGTTAGAGTCCTGACAAGTCCTCCAACTGAACATCAGAAAAACAAAGGAGATGTAAGGTTCAAGAGGGGTCAAAGAACACATGATGTGACCTACAACTCATGGGACAGTGGTGGAGATGAGAAGGTCAGCAACTTCAGGTAACTTGAAGTGGTCACTTCACACCTATGCTGTGGTGAACACGGTACAACATCATATCATCTTCCTCTGTAGATTAAAGAAGGACAGCATGGACTCCAGGATGTAACTAATTGCAGTGCACCACCACCAGTCTATCCTGACCGGGCTATACAAAGCTCTGAGCAGGACTGCAAAGCTGCAGATCAGCTTTACTTAGATCTGGATTCACTTAGATCCTGACTGCTGAACTCTGCCATCATTAAGATTTAAACTTCAACACTGATCTTTGATTTTGACTGCTGACCTTTAATACTCATCATGACCTATGATCCAGATCACTGATCTTTGATCCTAATTGCTGAACTCAATCCTGCTCACTTTACTTTGATCCTGATCTTTGATCCTGATGACTTATCTTTGATCATGCTCTTGACTGTTGATCCTGACATGTGAACTTAGATCCTGCTGGCTGCATTTTGATGCTGATCACTGAACTTAGAACCTGGTTGTTGATTGATTTGATCCTGATTGATTTGATCCTGATTCCTTTGATCAGGATCAATTAATCAACAACCAGGTTCTAAGTTCAGTGATCAGCATCAAAATGCGGCCAGCAGGATCTAAGTTCAGAAATCAACAGCAAAGTTCAAGAACATTATCAAATATGAGTAATCAGGATCAAAGTTTAGTGATTAGGATCTAACTTCAGTAAAGGATCAAAGATCAAAGAACAAAAGCCAATATAGTGATCTACCCTTTGATCCTGATCACTGAATTTGGATGTTATTCTTTGATCTCTGATTCCTTCTGTACTGATTAGAGGATCAAAGCTATCAAGATCTACATTCAGCAGTCGGGGTCAATAGGGGGATCAGGATCAAAAGAAAAACTAACTGAGCTCATAGATCAAAGACAGGATCCACCTACTGATCAGGATCTGCACCAAAATTTAATTTCTTCCTTGACATAAGCCATACCCCTCTACAAAGTTTCATTAAAATTGTTTTGTTGGTTTTTGTGTGATCCTGCTAACAAACAAACAAAGATGTACAGGTGAAAGCATCATTTTCTTTGCATAGGTAATAATGTCGGGACAGCTGTTTAAATCATGAATTTATTGCATTGCCTCTGCATCATATCTAAACCCATGCTGCATTTTTAGTTTAATCTTGCTGTTCCTTTTTTAACAACACTGACCTTTCATATTCTGCACTAACCTTCCATAGCAGCAAACCATAGTTCCCAAAAACCACCAAATCAAGGCAAGAAAATGAGTTCTTCACAACTACAAACTGAGGGGAAGAGATATTGAATCATCTTCTTACTGCTTGGCTTCCTTTCCATTGGATGAATATTAAGCCCACCTCCGGACCCCCAGCAGACTCTTCCAGTAACAGACCTCCTCTTCATGCATATGCATGTGCATGCACACACACACACACACACACACACACACACACACACACACACACACACACACACACACACACACACACACACACACACACTTGTACAGCACCAGATGCACGCGACAGCCACTCTTTCATTGTCTAATGGTGCACAATCTTTGGTCTGTCTCTTTCACGTGGTCTCATAAATGATCCCCACTGACATGCCGAGACTTTTATCTCCCACCCGGCAGCTCCTGAGAGCTTCTGTGACTAATCTTCCTTAATCTGGGCTTCATTTAGAAAAGTCACTAAAAACACAAATTTGTGAGAACACCAAAGGCAAACTACCGTGAGCAGCCTTTCAGCTTAAAAACATATCAGGAATCATAATCACAACTGAAAAAAAAACATATTAGTTTTTATTCTCAAAATCTAGCACTTATTAAAAGATGTTTTTGTGTTTTGTTTTGTTTTATTATTATTATTATTAGTTTTTCTTGTCATGACCTGGTTGAGTATACAGCAGAAGGCACTGTGGAACCAGAAAAATAAACAATTTGCAAAGACAGGAAAAACAAACCAAAAATGCTGTCATACATGTAAACACTTAAAAATATAAAGAAATGTTTTTGAAAAATATCTATAGTAACACAAGTGGAGATTTTAGAGGAACAGTAGCCAAGTGACAAAATGACTGTACAAAAACGTACAGGGAAGCTGATATGAACTCATCACAGAGTAGGGGAGGCTGGGGACAGTTATAACACTGGTAATATTGGAACAGCATGACAACAAAATATATGTATTATCTGCTAAAACAAACAAATTAAAAACTTCATTGAGGTACAAAAACATGATTTGATTAGCACGGGTTGTTCCAGACTTAAAATGACATTAAATAACAGTCTCTTGGTTAAATTAGATACACTTCATGTAAGATAATTTCAAGCTATCAGTCCACGATGGCTAAAGTTTTTTCAGCCAAAAGGGTTATGGGTAAGTTATGACACTTTGAAAAAGTCCCCCCCCAGTAAAACATATGGATGTATACAACAATTTTACTCTAAAAACAATTGACACATGATGCTTGAACTGGCAACGCTAGCATTTTGCAAATGTATCTGTACATAAATGAGTGTTTAAACTTTTTTCTTTGTTTTTTGAGAACATTAAGACAAACTGTTAGTACAAACCATGAGACATATAGGTTGGAATGCAAAGGTAAAAAAAAAATGTAGTAGAAACATTATTTAATCCTTTTCCCCCAATGTATTTGCAAAGTTTTCCATAGAACTGGTTATAAATAAACTCACTTGAGTACTTTCTGATAAAATATGCAAGACTGTTGCACAAATTTACAAAAAAAAAAAAAAAAAAAAAAAAAGCACACAGCCAGTTAGTGACACTAGCTCAAAGTTGTGCATGGACATTCTGTCCCTACATTATCAACATGTCTTACAAAGTTAAATATAAGAAATATACTATTTTGTCAAATGCATTTGTACTAAGTACTAATAATTAATTTGTCTGATTTAGATAAATAAGGTGATGTACTTCTTTTTCCCAGGTGACTGGTCTGCATTAGTTTCCATGCTTCACCTGCACTGCATGATGGTGGAAAATTCTGCATGGTGGCGCACTTGCACAATACAGGGAGTCAGCCTTCTCTTGCTTCTATCTTTTACTGTCAACTGAGAGCAGTGACACAACAACTCAAGTGCAGGCGTGCTGCTTTACAATTCACCCCGGTCTCCCCTACTGCAAGTCCCTGTAAGAACAATACACCAATTATTTGACTGCGATGCCATTAAATTACTAAAGAATATGTGAATAATAAATGTAACAGGCGTTCTGTTTCTATTAACTACAACTTGGAGGCATGTCATCCAAACGCATTTGTCTCCCAAAAGCCTCTGTAACAATAGATCACTAAAAAGAAAAATACAATTGGCTAACTTTCATAGACTGTGAGGCAAAACCTGTGTGGCTGCTGAGTGAAATTACAGTGAAGTGAACTATTCCTCATCTTGCGGTGGAGGAGCCCATACGTGATGTCACGGGCGAGGCTCTGGTGCATCAGATGACGGTCCGCTCGCCGCGGCACTTTCTGCAGCCTCCGTAAATGACGGACAGGATGTAAACCAGGCAGCACAGGCAGGCGAACACGGTGGCCGTCAGGTAGACTTTGTACAGGCAGAGGTGCGTGTACAGCTCCAGGTTGCAGAAGGAGTTGTTTTCCGTCTTGTAGATCATCACTCCAACGGCCAGCACGTAGAGCGCGGCCGCGGCCACGTCGTGCGCCAAATTGGTGGCCAGCCATCGCTCCCCACCCAGCAACGGAACCAGGTCCTGTTTGTCCAACAGGGTGAGGAAGAAAAGAGCGAGGGTGAGGAGCCAGAATAGGACAGCCACGAACAGGACGAAGTGGATGGAGCCCTCGTATTTGTTGGCGGCGATGGTGACCACAGCCGGCTCCGAACACAATCTGCAGAATCCGGAGGATTCCCAAACAACTCTTGAGGAACTTCAGGATATTCGCCCTCACCTGCGGCTGAGGGGGTTGGGGTGACATCTCTCTCTCTCCTCCCGGTCACTGTTTTTTCCTCTCTCTCTCCCGAACAGGGCGGGTGCGTCGTGCCAGCTGCGCACAGCTGGGTCGAGATGTGCGCAAAGTGGAGGAAAAGTTCCGGTTTGTGCGCCAACAGCGCAGCCAAACGTGGATAAGTTTAGTAAGATGCAGGAACTCGCTGTTCTTTCCACTGCCCCGGGGTTTTGAAATGAAAACCTTCTTCTGTGTTTCGTCTTTTCCGTTTCCTTTGCTGAATGCGGCGTCTGCGTCTGGGTGCCGGAGAAGAGGCGGCCTGTAATCTAAAACCTGCTCCTCCTCTGCTGGTGGACCCCCGCCTCCTCTCTCTCTAACCAAACATCACAACAAACATGGCACCAGGCTTAGAAATATACTGGCTTTAACTTTTATGGTTGTCCATGTATCTATATGTTAGTTTATATGTTAGTTTAAATGAGTCAACACCCCCGAGTCACACTAACTGTCAGAATGCTCGTAGCACGGGCCGAGGCGGAGGATTAGCAGTAATCTTCCATTCCAGCTTATTAATTAATCAAAAACCCAGACAGAGCTTTAATTCATTTGAAAGCTTGACTCTTAGTCTTGTCCATCCAAATTGGAAGTCCCAAAAACCAGTTTATTTGTTATTATCTATCGTCCACCTGGTCGTTACTGTGAGTTTCTCTGTGAATTTTCAGACCTTTTGTCTGACTTAGTGCTTAGCTCAGATAAGATAATATAGTGGGTGATTTTAACATCCACACAGATGCTGAGAATGACAGCCTCAACACTGCATTAATCTATTATTAGACTCTATGGCTTTGCTCAAAATGTAAATGAGTCCACCCACCACTTTAATCATATCTTAGATCTTGTTCTGACTTATGGTATGGAAATAGAATACTTAACAGTATTCCCTGAAAACTCCCTTCTGTCTGATCATTTCTTAATAACATTACATTACTCTGATGGACTACCCAGCAGTGGGGAATAAGTTTCATTACACTAGAAGTCTTTCAGAAAGCGCTGTAACTAGGTTTAAGGATATGATTCCTTCTTTATGTTCTCTAATGCCATATACCAACACAGTGCAGAGTAGCTACCTAAACTCTGTAAGGGAGATAGAGTATCTCGTCAATAGTTTTACATCCTCATGAAGACACTTTGGATGCTGTAGCTCCTCTGAAAAGAGGCTTAAATCAGAAGTGCCTGACTCCATGGTACTAACCTCACAAACTCGTAGTTAAAGCAGAAACCCGTAAGTTGGAGAGGAAATGGAGTCTCACTATTAGAAGATCTTCACTTAGCTGGAAAAAGAGTCTGTTGCTCTATAAAAAGCCCTCCGTAACGCTAGGACATCTTTCTACTCATCACTAATTGAAGAAACTAAGAACAACCCCAGGTTTCTTTTCAGCACTGTAGCCAGGCTGACAAAGAGTCAGAGCTCTATTGAGCTGAGTATTCCATTAACTTTAACTGTAATGACTTCATGACTTTCTTTGCTAACAAAATTTTAACTATTAGAGAAAAAATTACTCATAACCATCCCAAAGACGTATCGTTATCTTTGGCTGCTTTCAGTGATGCCGGTATTTGGTTAGACTCTTTCTCTCCGGTTGTTCTGTCTGAGTTATTTTCATTAGTTACTTCATCCAAACCATCAACATGTTTATTAGACCCCATTCCTACCAGGCTGCTCAAGGAAGCCCTACCATTATTTAATGCTTCGATCTTAAATATGATCAATCTATCTTTGTTAGTTGGCTATGTACCACAGGCTTTTAAGGTGGCAGTAATTAAACCATTACTTAAAAAGCCATCACTTGACCCAGCTATCTTAGCTAATTATAGGCCAATCTCCAACCTTCCTTTTCTCTCAAAAATTCTTGAAAGGGTAGTTGTAAAACAGCTAACTGATCATCTGCAGAGGAATGGTCTATTTGAAGAGTTTCAGTCAGGTTTTAGAATTCATCATAGTACAGAAACAGCATTAGTGAAGGTTACAAATGATCTTCTTATGGCCTCGGACAGTGGACTCATCTCTGTGCTTGTTCTGTTAGACCTCAGTGCTGCTTTTGATACTGTTGACCATAAAATTTTATTACAGAGATTAGAGCATGCCATAGGTATTAAAGGCACTGCGCTGCGGTGGTTTGAATCATATTTGTCTAATAGATTACAATTTGTTCATGTAAATGGGGAATCTTCTTCACAGACTAAAGTTAATTATGGAGTTTCACAAGGTTCTGTGCTAGGACCAATTTTATTCACTTTATACATGCTTCCCTTAGGCAGTATTATTATACAGTATCGCTTAAATTTTCATTGTTACGCAGATGATACCCAGCTTTATCTATCCATGAAGCCAGAGGACACACACCAATTAGCTAAACTGCAGGATTGTCTTACAGACATAAAGACATGGATGATCTCTAATTTCCTGCTTTTAAACTCAGATAAAACTGAAGTTATTGTACTTGGCCCCACAAATCTTAGAAACATGGTGTCTAACCAGATCCTTACTCTGGATGGCATTACCCTGACCTCTAGTAATACTGTGAGAAATCTTGGAGTCATTTTTGATCAGGATATGTCATTCAAAGCGCATATTAAACAAATATGTAGGACTGCTTTTTTGCATTTACGCAATATCTCTAAAATCAGAAAGGTCTTGTCTCAGAGTGATGCTGAAAAACTAATTCATGCATTTATTTCCTCTAGGCTGGACTATTGTAATTCATTATTATCAGGTTGTCCTAAAAGTTCCCTAAAAAGCCTTCAGTTAATTCAAAATGCTGCAGCTAGAGTACTAACGGGGACTAGAAGGAGAGAGCATATCTCACCCATATTGGCCTCTCTTCATTGGCTTCCTGTTAATTCTAGAATAGAATTTAAAATTCTTCTTCTTACTTATAAGGTTTTGAATAATCAGGTCCCATCTTATCTTAGGGACCTCGTAGTACCATATCACCCCAATAGAGCGCTTCGCTCTCAGACTGCAGGCTTACTTGTACTTCCTAGGGTTTGTAAGAGTAGAATGGGAGACAGAGCCTTCAGCTTTCAGGCTCCTCTCCTGTGGAACCAGCTCCCAATTCAGATCAGGGAGACAGACACCCTCTCTACTTTTAAGATTAGGCTTAAAACTTTCCTTTTTGCTAAAGCTTATAGTTAGGGCTGGATCAGGTGACCCTGAACCATCCCTTAGTTATGCTGCTATAGACGTAGACTGCTGGGGGGTTCCCATGATGCACTGTTTCTTTCTCTTTTTGCTCTGTATGCACCACTCTGCATTTAATCATTAGTGATCGATCTCTGCTCCCCTCCACAGCATGTCTTTTTCCTGGTTCTCTCCCTCAGCCCCAACCAGTCCCAGCAGAAGACTGCCCCTCCCTGAGCCTGGTTCTGCTGAAGGTTTCTTCCTGTTAAAAGGGAGTTTTTCCGTCCCACTGTAGCCAAGTGCTTGCTCACAGGGGGTCGTTTTGACCGTTGGGGTTTTACATAATTATTGTATGGCCTTGCCTTACAATATAAGGCGCCTTGGGGCAACTGTTTGTTGTGATTTGGCGCTATATAAAAAAAAATTGATTGATTGATTGATTGATTGATTGATTGATTGATAGCTGTAGGATGGTATCCTTTATATCAACTGAAAAAAGTTTGATCTGAATCTCATCCAGATTACAGATTTTGTGGCCAATGAAAACACCATTTAATGTATATTTTAATCAAACGTGCCCCAATCACTTTCATATTTAAAAGTGAGGTGCATACTGACCCTCACTATTACCTGACAAAGTTTGATCTGGATTTGATCTGAACTGTGGATTTTATGGACATTTGAATTTAATATTCAAAAGCCCAATTGGTGTATATTTTGCATTATATCTGAACAAAACTGCCTCAATCACTCTCATTTGTGACAATGCGGTGCAAACTCGCACTCTCAATGAACAGACTAAGTTTGATCTGATCCGTATTGTGGATATTTGATTTTAACATTGAAAAGCCCTTTTGATCTATATTTTGTATTATATTTTAGCTTATGAAAAGTCACTTCTAACAGGACTTTGAACTCTCTCCAACTAAATGGCACAAAAAACATGGCACCAGTCTTAAAAATGTACTGGCTATAATTTTTATGGTTTTTCCCACGTAAAATGGGTGAGTGAGTATGAGTGGGTGACTGGGTGGGTCCACAGATAACTCCAAAACATTAAACGCTATTATCTTTTATCTCATGTAAGACCACATAATGGATATGAAGTGAGTAGACTGTGGTGTACTTTGATGCACCAGATCAGATAAAAACACAACTTTGTTTTGCCTCCAACCTCTGGTTCTCTATTGAAGCAAAACAGGACATGGCGAAACCTGCAGTTCATTGAGTGACTGTGGGTGGCTCCAAAATTGAGTCACTTCATATAGATCCCCATGTTAAAATCCCCAACTTCCATCCATCCATCCATCCATCACCCAGAGCTCCTGAGTCCCAACTTGAGAGCATAAGTAAACATGTTTACAATCTGGTTTAAAATAAATAAATGCTTTTGGTCTCTAGAACTATAGTTTCCCATTTCATCCCAACTATTTGCCCTATTGAAGATATCCCATAATCCCTTGCATGCCAGAGAGTTGCTGCAGTCTAAACAACATAGACAGGGGCGGTCCTGAAGGCGGGCCGACCGCGCAGCCGCCCGGGGCGGCATCGCAGGGGGGAACGGCACGAGCGTGCGGAAAAAAAAACGGTCTAAAAAAAAAAAAAAAAAAAACGGGGTGGGGGGGGGTTGTCCTGATGGGGGGGTTCGTGGTTTCATTACGTTAACGGCCGAGCGGCGCCCCCACCTTCCCGTTTCCTCTCACTCATTCCTGCAGCTTCACAGTGCTATAAACAGTAGCGAAGCAAAGACTGCAGCGAAATGAGACGAGTCATTGGATAAATGCTGGGCTTTGTCCCGCCCATTGGATGCTCAGCGTGTCTGGTGGTCTATGGGGCAGTGGGCTGGCCTCGGCCGGCCCGGACGCTCAGCTTCTGCATGATGATTGGATGATCTGTCTGAGGCTGAATCCCTTTTTGATTGACAGCGAAATGAACGAATCAGCGATTTTTTTGGTGTAAACATCCGTGGGAGCATTTTTTAATTTTCATTCTTTTCTGAGTTGAACCGGAGACTTTCCTAATCCTCTTAGCGGCATTTTCTTTGTTAAAAACTACTAGCGACAAATCGAGCTTCTATTTCTGTTTTTTTTTTTTTTGTAGCTGCTTGTGTTTGGAGACTGACTTCTATCACAGTTTCTGTCCCTACCGAGCAGCGGGTGCTGCTGAGCTCCTCCACCGTCACAAAGCACTCACAGGTGGACAAACTTCACACGAGCCTCGCGCCAGTCCCAGCTAGCGAGCTAGCTAGGTAGCAAGCTGCACATAATGGCAGACAATTTGAATGTTGTGGACCGGATTTTGGCGAAGCCATCTGATAGTCTTCCTTACGAAGAAGCCATGGCTGCTGTTATGGCTTCAGCTCTCAATGGTTTGCAGGCCAAAGTTAAAGCAATAGCCCCCAGTGCAATGTTTGTGCATTGCTATGCACACAGACTGAATCTGGTTCTGTCTCAGGCGGTTAAATGCTTATCTGAGTGCAGAATATTTTTTGCATCACTCTCTGGGTTTGCCACATTTTTCTCAAAATCCACAAAGAGGATGTCTTTTCTTGAGTCTGCAGGCTGCTCAAGGTTGCCCAGAAATGCTCCTACTCGATGGAATTTCACATCACGGATAGTGAGCACTGTGGCAAACAATTATGATGCCTCCTGCTAACTTTTGAGACGATCACTGCAGATAAGTCCATGGATGATGACACAGACTGTGCCAATTTTTGTGTCTGTTATTGCAGTAGTCATTAAAACTGGAAATTTGTTCTTGAAAATAGCTGTTGTGAGTTAATTTGTGGGATTGTGGGTGTTCAGGACGAAGTTAGTGTTTTCATGGGTGGTGGGGCGGAGGTGGTGGCCACGTTAGTGTGCGCGCAGGGGGGGGCACGCAGGGGGTTTCGCCCGGGGAGTAAATCACTCTAGGACCGCCACTGAACATAGAGATTCCATATGACAACAATTACGAATGAACATTATACTACCATAATGTACATTTTTATGGTTTTCATCACGTTAATAAGAGGCTGCATGTATGAGACCCTGAAAACTTGCTAAAACAAATATTCCAAATAATCTGTTTCTACTACGTTTAACCTGCGTGGAATTTAATACAGTGAGGAAAATAAGTATTTGAATACCCTGCGATTTTGCAAGTTCTCTCACTTAGAAATCATGGAGGGGTCTGAAATTTTCATCTTAGGTGCATGTCCACTGTGAGAGACATAATCTAAAAAAAAAAATCCGGAAATCACAATGTATGATTTTTTTAAATAATTTGTTTGTATGTTACTGCTGCAAATAAGTATTTGAACACCTACCAACCAGCAAGAATTCTGGCTCACACAGACCTGTTAATTTTTCTTTAAGAAGCTCTCTTATTCTGCACTCTTTACATGTATTAATTGCACCTGTTTGAACTTGTTACCTGTATAAAAGACACCTGTTCACACACTCAATCAATCACACTCCAACCTGTCCACCATAGCCAAGACCAAAGAGCTGTCTAAGGACACCAGGGATAAAACTGTAGACCTGCACAAGGATGGGATGGACTACAGGACAACAGGCAAGCAGCTAGGTAGAAGACAACAACTGTTATGATTATTTATTAGAAAGTGGAAGAAACACAAGATGACTGTCAATCTCTCTTGGTGTGGGATTCCATGCAAGATCTCACTTTGTGGGGTAAGGATGATTCCGAGAAAGCTCAGAACTACACAGGAGGACCTGGTCAATGACCTGAAGAGAGCTGGGACCACAGTCACAAAGATTACATTAGTAACACATGATGCTGTCATGGTTTAAAATCCTGCAGGGCAGCAAGGTCCCCCTGCTCAAGCCAGCACATGTCCAGGCCTGTTTGAAGTTCACCAGTGACCATCTGGATAATCCAGAGGAGGCATGGGAGAAGGTCATGTGGTCAGATGAGACCAGAATAGAGCTTTTTGGAATCAACTCCACTTACCATGTTTAGAGGATGAGAACAACCCCAAGAAAATCATCCCAACTATGAAGCATGGGGGTGGAAACATCGTACTCTGGGGATGCTCTTCTGCAAAGGGGACAGGACGACTGCACCATACTGAAGGGAGGATGGATGGGGTCATGTATTGTGAGATTTTGGCAAACAACCTCCTTCCCTCAGTAAGAGCATTGAAGATGGGTCATGGCTGGGTCTTCCAGCATCACAATGACCCCAAACACACAGCCAGGGCAACTAAGGATGGGCTCTGTAAGAAGCATTTCAAGGTCCTGGAGTGGCCTGGCCAGTCTCCAGACCTGAACTCAATAGAAAATCTTTGGAGGGATCTGAAACTCCAAACCTGAAAGATTTGGAGAAGATCTGTATGGAGGAGTGGACCGAAATCCCTGCTGCAGTGTGTGCAAACCTGGTGAAAAACTACAGGAAACTATAATAACTATAATTGCAAGCAAAGGCAACTTTACCAAATATTAACATTGATTTTCACACGTGTTGAAATACTTATTTGCAGCAGTAACATACAAATAAATTATATATAAAAAAAAAAATCATACATTGTGATTTCTGGATTTTTTTTTTTTTTAGATTATGTCTCTCACAGTGGACATGCACCTGCTGTGAGCTACACTCGCTTCCTGATCATGTCGTTCTGGGGGAAAGTGAAGTTTGCTTTTAATGTCTTGATTATTGTTCTTTACAACACTGTTTGTCCTCTTTGTTCCAGACTAATATATATAATATGTCTAAAATTCGGTTTGCGTTTATTAAATTCCATGCCGATATTATTTTTTTGGCTTGTTGTGCCTTTTTACCTGTTGAATTTTTTTCTGTTTCTAAGAACCACAGTGGAAAAAATAATTTGTTTTGTGTTATCCTTTGTCAAATTGGGTTATGATATTGCCAAATAAATGCAAAAGTTTTTATGCATTTGTACGTAATTTGTATGTTAAAGTATAATTATAGAAACTGCAGTTATGTTGAAAACTCTCAATCTTTCATGTTAGTATAATTTTTTGGATTGTTTATATTTACAGTGTCCACCACATCAAACTTATTCTTCCATCCAGAGGAACAAAGTGAAAATATAAGTTTATAACATAAGACACAAGTATGTTTTTTTCATATTAAAAGGTGTTATGTCCAACATTCAGTCCCTCTAGATGTCTGTTACGTTTGGGCTGAAGCAGAGTCAAATTGAACCTCAAAAGCAGGCAGCCAGGAGACACAAAACTGAAGTGCAAAAACCATGGTGCTTTAATTAATCACAGAGAACAAACAATCTAAATCCTCAGTGATGGGATGAGTATACAAAAAGTTCAAATATGGAATTAGGGCAGAGACCCAATAGAAGGAGCAAGATGTGGACAAAACTAACAAGCAGGAAACAGCTGGGGAGTAATGAACAAGGTACTTACACATAGGGACTATAGGAGCCATTTTTTATTTATTTTTTTTTTTTTGTCACTTTATATTTTTGTTTTGCATTATCACAGTGGGTGGCGGTAAAGAGGCGCACCAGATGTGTTAAATAGCAACCACAGGTGATGTGGGACTTTTTAATTAGCTTGGGTGCAGGAGAGGTACACAGTTTTTACTGCTACACTCAAAAACTGACTCATTGGATTGGATTTCCATCTAATGAATATATGTACCGTCATCCCAACTAAACTTAGACTCCTGTATAAAGACTGCTGTATGTGTTTGGTCAACCTCATTAATGCACGGTTTCAGATTCAATTTTCTGGATCCCAGCTTGTGCGAGTTAATGAGGTTCACCTGCATTGAGCAAAGGCTGTGAATACTTATGTACACGTGATTTCTTAGTTCATTATCTTTAATAGCCTTTCTAAAATTTCAAACAAAAAAAAAAAAAAACTTTTTTCATGTTGTCATTATGGGGTGTTTTGAGTAGAGTTTTGAGGGAAAAATGAATTTACTCCATTTCGGAATAAGGTTGTAACATAAAAAATGTGGAAAAAGTGAAGCATTGTGAATACTTAACGGATGCATTTTGAGTGCAAAAAGGGGAAAATAATTTGTTTTAATTTGTTCTTGAATGATAATGTTGTGCACTTTGTCATGTCTGATTTTTTGTCAAATAAACAATTAATGTGCAAAATTTGTTTTGTTGCTCTTGCAGCATCACACACCACTATCATTAGTCTTTGCATGGGTGAAGAGTAGTTATAAAATTGTTAGCATTTTTTATTATAATAAATAATTAAATAAATAAGCACACCATTGGAGTCAGTGCACCAACACTGGTTTTAGGCCATAAATAAAGTACAGCACTCACAGACTACTCCTGTTCACTGTTTAAAAAGTGCTGTATTACTGTGACAAAATGATCAAATTTGTGCTGCTTCCTAAGTATTAAAATATTTATTTTACACTTTGATTATTTTTTCATTTTATTGTTTCACATTTTGGATTGTATAGACAATCCATATAGCGTCCAGCCCCTCTCCAGGAGTTGGGTACCAGAGCCTATGCTGTGCGTGGAGGTGAGCCCGACTATCTCTAGTCGGTATCTCTCAACCTCCCGCACAAACTCAGGCTCCTTGCCCCCCAGCGAGGTGACATTCCACGTCCCAACAGCCAGGGGCTGTGAGCATGGACCGGGCTGCCGGGCCATCCACCCTCAACCGCCACCCAATCCTCTCTGCACCCGACCCCCATGGCCCCCTCTGCAGGTGGTGAACCCACAGGAGGGCGGGCCCACGTTGCTCCTTCGGGCTGAGCCCGGCCGGGCCCCATGGGCTAAGGCTCGACCACCAGGCGCTCGCGCGCGAGCCCCAACCCCAGGCCTGGCTCCAGGGTGGGACCCCGGCTCCGCCATACCGGGTGACGTCTCGGTCCTTGATCTTTCACTGGTCATGGAGGTTCTGAGCTGCCCTTAGTCTGAGTGGCCCCGTCGTGGGAGGAGTTCGGGGAGACTATGGAGGAGGACTATTGGTCGGCCTCGAAGAGATTCTGGCAAACCGTCCGACGCCTCAGGAGGCGGAAGCAGCTCTCCACCGGCACTGTTTACGGTGCAGGTGGGGAGCTGTTGACCCTGACTGGGGATGTTGTTGGGCAGTGGAAGGAGTACTTCGAGGATCTCCTCAATCCCATCGTCACATCTTCCAAAGAGGAGGCAGAGACTGGGGACCCAGAGGCGGACTCATCCATTACCCAGGCAGAAGTCACCGAGGTGGTTAGAAAGCTCCTCGGTGGCAAGGCTCCTGGGGTGGATGAAATCCATCCTGAGTACCTTAAGTCTCTGGATGTTGTGGGAATGTCTTGGCTGACACGCCTCTGCAACATCGCGTGGTGATCGGAGACAGTGCCTCTGGATTGGCAGACCGGGGTGGTGGTCCCTCTGTTTAAGAAGGGGGACCAGAGGGTGTGTTCCAACTATAGGGGGATCACACTCCTCAGCCTCCCCGGTAAGGTCTATTCCAGAGTACTGGAGAGGAGAATTCGACCAATGGTCGAACCTCGGATTCAGAAGGAGCAGTGTGGTTTTCGTCCTGGTCGCAGCACACTGGAAAAGCTCTACATGCTCCATCGGGTGCTCGAGGGTTCATGGGAGTTCGCCCAACCAGTCCACATGTGTTTTGTGGATCTGGAGAAGGCGTTCGACCGTGTCCCTCGGGGCACCCTGTGGGGAGTGCTCCGGGAGAACGGGGTCCGGGGTCCTTTGCTAAGGGCTATCCGGTCCCTGTACGACCGCAGCAGGAGCTTGGTTCGCATTGCCGGTAGTAAGTCAAACCTGTTTCCAGTGCATGTTGGCCTCCGCCAGGGCTGCCCTTTGTCACCGGTTCTATTCATTATTTTTATGGACAGAATTTCTAGGCGCAGCCAGGGTGTAGAGGGGGTCTGGTTTGGGAACCACAGAATCTCGTCTCTGCTGTTTGCGGACGATGTGGTTCTGTTGGCTTCGTCAAATCAGGACCTTCAGCGTGCACTGGGGCGGTTTGCAGCCGAGTGTGAGGCGTCTGGGATGAAAATCAGCACCTCCAAATCCGAGGCCATGGTTCTCGACCGCAAAAAGGTGCTTTGCCCTCTTCAGGTCGGTGGAGTGTCCTTGCCTCAAGTGGAGGAGTTTAAGTATCTCGGGGTCTTGTTCACGAGTGAGGGACGGATGAAGCGTGAGATTGATAGATGGATCGGTGCAGCGTCTGCAGTGATGCGGTCACTGTATCGGACCGTCGTGGTGAAGAGAGAGCTGAGTAAGGGGGCAAAGCTCTCGATTTACCAATCGATCTACGTTCCGATCCTCACCTATGGTCATGAGATTTGTCTCATGACTGAAAGAACGAGATTGCGGGTACAAGCGGCCGAGATGAGTTTCCTCCGCAGGGTGGCTGGGCGCTCCCTTAGAGATAGAGTGAGGAGCTCTGTCACTCGGGAGGAGCTCGGAGTCGAGCCGCTGCTCCTCCATGTCGAAAGGAGTCAGTTGAGGTGGTTCGGGCATCTTTTCCGGATGCCCCCTGGACGCCTCGCTGGAGAGGTGTTCCGGGCACGTCCCATTGGGAGGAGGCCCCGGGGAAGACCCAGGACACGCTGGAAGGATTACATCTCTCGGCTGGCTTGGGAACGCCTTGGGGTTCCCCTGGAGGAGCTGGGGGAGGTGTGTGTGGATCGGGAGGTCTGGGCGGCTTTGCTTGAGCTGCTGCCCCCGCGACCCGACTCCGGATAAAGCGGAAGAAAATGGATGGATGGATGGACAATCCATATAATATATATATATATATATATATATATATATATATATATATATATATATATATATATATATATATATATATATATATACACACACACACACGCACACACATACACACACAGTCTCGTAATATCCTATGAATGTGCCTGCCACCTGCTGAATGGTTACAATACTGCATGGATTATGCACAAGTAAAAACAGCTGCTGTTGGATTTACTTGTAGTTTGCCTGCAACCTGCTGAGCAAACAAAAGTACTCGCGAATGTCATGAAATGCATGTTTATGTAGTATAATGTCCAAATCCGGGTAATGAAAAATAACCTTTGTTTGCACTCCATATATGTAGACAAGATGTTGAAAACTTGTGTTTGTCTTTCAGAGAAAGAGCTTAGGAAGAGATCGGATCCTCTAGGACAGGGGTATTCAACTAATTCTAGAAAGGGCTGAAAGGGTGAAGGTTTTCTTTGCAACCACTCACTCCACCAGCTGATTTCACTGATTAGTATCAATATGAGCAGATGGAATCAGTACATACAGTGCCTTGCAAAAGTATTCAGCCACTTGGTATTTCATGCATTTTAATTTGTTTATGGCATTTCAAATACAACAAGTAAATCAGGCTTCTCAATATAAAACTTTTGTAAAATTATCTTCCTTAGACTCAAACTGAAAGTAAATCTCTACAACTTGATATAAATTAATTAAAAATATAAAATCCAAGATGATGTGTTGCATAAGTAATGGGCCCTTTTGGTATAATACCTGTAAATAATCATTTTAATTGCCAGTTTTCTTTAGACAAGTCAGGGGATGGATACATGAACATTTCCAAGTCACTGAATATGTCTTGAACTTTATTTACATTAGTTATGAAGAAACACAAACAGTATGGCACTCTATGGCAAATCTCTGTGGAGTAGACAGTTCTCAAAAACTGAGCGACTGTGCGGAGTGAGGAACGACACCAAGACACCCAGACAACCCAGAAGAAGTTAGAAGGCTTCTGTGGCTGTGATTGGAGAAATTGTGCATAGGACATGTTTTGCCTTTTGTAGCCCCAGTTATACAGTTTCATGATGAAGTGGTACAGAGGAGGATTTTCTTTCACCAAAACATTAAATCTAGGCTTGCGTCTCAGATGTACCTTCTGGCAAATTGTAGCTGAACTTTCAGGTCTTCTTTTTAATAAAACCCCCCTCTACTCACGGTTGATTCGTGAACCCTGAAAATTTAGACGACTGTATAAAGACTACTGTATATTTTTGGTCAATCTCATTAACTCACGTTTTCAGATAGCTTGTGGTTCGATTTTGTGGACCCCAATTTGTGCAAGTTATGAGGTTCGCCTGTATTATCACTATAATTAGTAGTCATTGTGGTAGTAGTAGTAGTAGCAGCATTTAGACCATTATTGTAAACAGAACATTACAATGTAATAACATAATTGCCATTAACTAGCTTTACCATTGATGTTAAACACTTATAATTGACTATTCTCACACGCACACGTACACTCAAACGCGACGTACGTGCGTCACTGTGTTTGTGGTACACTCTTTCTTTTTCTTTCACATCAAAGCTGCATTTGGTTCCAGCCCCACTGACGTCAATCGTCTTTAGTCTCTGCGACTGTCACTGACGTCGCTAGTAGGCGGGGCCGACACGCTTTCTCCTCCCAAGCTCGTGATTGGTCATAATAATGTCGTTAGGCGGGAACGGGAGATATGTCTTTTCTTATTGGCGGCTCTCATCAGCCTGACGACAGTGGCGCGTGACTGACACAAAGTAGACATGCGCGCGGACCCTGGTGTTATGTTTCAGCCATTGTTCGTGCAAGTTTTCACTGAAGCAGAGCTGCGTTCAGGCCGAGAGGAACATGCTTTAGGAACAAACCACACTGGATTTATGCGGTGATTTAGAGGTAACCAAATGTGCTTATTTTCCACCATTCATTTTACTCATAACCTGCTTGTTTTGTTTTGACTGTTAGGACAGCTGTATGCAAAATAGACTGTCTAAGCTTATGTCCGTACTGCAGAGAAGGTCCGTGAATGCAACACATCTGTTTGCAAGGAACTGCACAAATAATTACATACATATATGTATATGTCAAACAGATGCACAAAAAAAAAATGCATCAACAAAAAGCAACTGCTATTTGACTCTTAAAGGCCATAAAATATGGACAGAATACTGTTAACGTGTGATCAGGAGTGTAAATTATATTTGTTCTTCTTGTGTAAATGTGCATTTTTTGAAAAGAAATGTAAATATGTGGCGCAGCACCGCAAAGTGTTACAAATTGTGCAGCCGTACAGAGAACCCGGTGACCCACATACACTCATGACCTCCGTCACGTCTTTGTGACGTGTCCCACTTAAAGCTTCATGTAAGAAAAGGCCGATTATGCAGCTTAATGAGATTACTTCTCTTGCTTCCTGACGTGGACTTAAAAGAATCAAAGCAGGGGATGTAACACTGTCACACCGTCTGTGTTTACATTTCACATTGTGTCACACTGATTGGAAATTTGATTATTCATTGCTTCTCTGCATAGCTGGTTCATGCTGCCTTTCCTGTAATGGACACTGGACGCACGTCCCCATCGTCTCCAGGTGGCGGCGGGGTCGGCTCCGCGTTGGCGACCCGGGTGAGAGGAGCAGTAGGAAGGCTGGGTCAGGAACATTTCTCAGTAATGTGAATCTGTGGCAGCTGCAGAAAACTCTTCAAGGCAGCAGGGACCAGGATGCAGAGCAGCGGGCCCCGCTGGTCTGGGACCACGGGGATGAGGGCTGAATGGCCCAAGCACTCATCGGACTGAAGGCCCGGAGTCACCGGAGAGTTCTAAGAAGTAATGGGAGAGATTCATTGGGCTCTCACTGGCTACGAGCCTTCAACCATCTCAGGTAAAAAATACTATTATGGTGTTATAAGAAACATAAGTATATACACTGTGGTCAATCTCTAAAGTAGGTACTGTGTGGAGAAGGAGGCTAATGAGGGAAGCCACCAAGACACACATAACAACTCTGAAAGAGTTCTAGCCATCTTTGGCTGTGAATGGACAAACTGTGTCTCACACAACTAGTGTGTCACAATTCCATGGTATAGTGACGCAGAGAAGGACCAACAAAACAGATCAGATCTAGGCTTGACTCTCTCATGTCCTTTCTTGGAAACCTCCTCTGTTCAACTCTACCATGAAGCTGTAACTGGTGATGCAATGGACAAAATTTACACTGTGCACAATCTCTCCAGTCACAGCCACAGATGCCTGTAAATCCTTCAGAGTTGTCGTGGAGGTCTCAGTGGCTTCCCTCATGACTCATCTTGAACAGTCTGTCATGTTTTTGGAGAATTTCCTACCTTTTAAGGAAACTACTTAACCTCTTAAACCCTAGAGTCCCCAAATTTGGGGACTTGCCCTGTTTTGGAACATTTGAACACTCATAACTAACCAATGCTGACACCAACATATACTTATACCTCAAAATGTCAAGCGAAGTCTCCTCTACAAAAGTATCCACTTCAGTCACATATCAACTAACCACAGCTGAAACGCCAAGCAAATAAAAACATAAATCGGAATTCATTTTTTGGGAAAAAACCTCATTTACTCCTACCAAGTATTATTTACTTTCAATTTTTTTGCATCCACAACATCCCCTAGGGCCTGTCTTTTAGCTGATCCAAACTTTTGCATTTTTGACCTTGTACAAGCTGAGAAATAAATAATAATGTATGGGTATGTGAGTTTGGTTATATAGGCTCTAGGGTTTAAGGGGTTAAATGTGGTTATCATATTTGATCCAGAACTTGTTCACTGTAGTCTTTACATAAGTATCAGTGTTTTCTGCACAGCGGCCAGCTGAACAAGTTGCTGTCTGACAAAAACATCACACGGACCACATTAAGAATCACAATGTTTTATATGTTTTTTTAAAATGGCACTTTGCCTTTAGCAGCACAGCTCTCTGGTGTAAAACAGGAGTTAATGTGAAGGACTTTTAACGGCACCAACAGGCCACGTGAATGATGAGCAAAAATATATTCGGAGGTGGAGGGTGATGTCTGACTTTTGTTTTGTTGATAGGAGTCAAAATCTGTGGAATAGATGTCACATTCAGATGTCTTGACACCTTTTATTTATAGTTGTGATGGCTAAACTTCATCGATGCTATCAGTTGTGGATTTTTTTTTTTAATCTAGTGCTGCTATCGGCTGACCGCCAGTAAGTAGGCTGCTCCCTTGTTTGCACTCGGGGTCGCCACAGCAAATCCAAGGTGGATCTGCATGTTGAATTGGCACAGGTTTTATGCCGGATGCCCTTCCTGACGCAACTCCACATTACATGGAGGAATGTGGCAGGGGTGGGATTTGAACCCGGAACCTTCTGCACTGAAACCAAGCGCATAAAAATTAATACTACTCAGACGATTAGTGTGCAGTTACTCCACAGATGGTTGACAGTGTGAGGGAATAATAGAATTAAAATGCTTATTGATATCCAGATTAGTGGATAATTAGTTGTATTTTTCATTGGGGTTATTAGCAAAATATTTCTGGACTGTTGGGGGTTCTCATTGGCCTAGTGGCCTGCCAGGCCTATAACACTGTAGAAAACACTGACTGTATGAAAATACATTTTTTTGCAGTCAAATAATCACTGAACTGTCTTTGCTAATCAGGATCGAGGAGAGGTCCCTAAGCAGCCATGGGACAGGTCCAGAGGACGACAGTGATTCTGAGATGGGAGCACATGGCAGTCCAGAGCCACACCAGCGGACCTCTCCTGAGAATACAGAAGACGGTGCAGAGGCTACAGCAGTCTTCACTGAGGACCAGGGTCTTGCAGGGACTGCTGAAAGAAAAGTTCGGGTCAGCTCAGGACTGAGGAGAGGAGGAGAGACCGACCCTGAGAGATACCTTCACCGAGTGATCCGCTGACATAAATTCAAGAAGGCTGACGTGTATCATCTTCTGATGTCTTCACATGTTGGACCAACTCTGCTTAGAAGAACAACAGCTGTCTACACCAGGTCTAGACAGAAGTGATGACATTCTGCAGGTTATTGGACTAGAATTGTTCCTCAGCTTTCAGCACTACACTGGAATAGCATTATTACACTGTTATAAGGCAGCGTCAGTCTCAGAGTGGCTGCTGCTGGTCTCACTGAAGGACACTACACTAATGCTGCATTCACATGTGGAGTGTAGAAAATTAGTCATACCCATTGTTATAGCAGAATTATCGTCTGCAGAGATGCAGTCATTTATCTGTGTTCATGAGACAATAATTTGCATAATTCAAAGATACAACAGAGTTTGGTTGTTTTGCACAAGGTTTTATTAAAACAGCAAGCTGTAGCTCTGATAGTTGCTTAAAAAGTAATATTTTAGTGCACTACAGCTTAATTTTTAAAATTATTTTTTGTAATATCACACAATTTATTGCAGTTTAGCTGACATTTAAATTGTCCGTCTCCTCGTCATTCCCCGTTGCTAAAGATAAAACAACATCCGGTTTGTCCATGTTGCTACAACATGTGAAAAAGCTGAACATTTATAAGATTTGGTGCCAAATGCCGTTGGGGTGTGCGGTTGCCATGCTTATGGTCAGTGGTGGCGGAATTTTCCATTGTGCTCTTTTTAATACAATAGAAGGCCCAGTTTACCGTCTGCTTACAGGCAACGTGAATACAGCATAACCGTGTGTGTGTGTGTGTGTGTGTGTGTGTGTTGTCAAATGTTGGCAGAATGACTGGGATATGGACAGCGATGCCGATCTTAAAACTACATCGATGTAATGACGTAAACAAACTGTAGCAAATTGTCACTCAATAATAAATCAATAACTGAAATCATTAATAGTAACCCTTTCTGGGTTACTATTAATGATTAATCATCAAGTATGAGTGCATCGTTATTATATTTTCATTCGATGTTTGAAATGTTATAAAATCATTAAATCACATCACAGTTTAGTCTAAGGACTTTTCCAAAATGATTCCTTTAAATGTAATCACTTTAAAACCATTGTAAACCAATTTTCATTGATTTTGTTCAGTTTAAACAGTTCACAATTCACTAATATCTGTAAAAAAAAAACCCCAAAAAAAACTTAAATTTAAGGGACGTATGGCTGTCCTTAGTATAACATAGTTTAAAATAGTTTTTCAAAAAAATCAGAAGAATTTTTTTTTTAATTATCACATATAGAGCATTTTAAAACCAGATAAAAGTTAGCTAATATTTGGTTTAAAGCAGTCTGTCCTTTGTGTACAACACTTGAAATTGAGCCACTCTGTGGTTATCTGAAAACAGAGCAAGTTCTCATTTTAAAGTTATGAAGTCACATTTTGACATTTATCCTTTGGAATGTTAAACTATACAATTAAAAACTATATGTTTCAGCATTAACAAACATAATGGAGAGTTGTGGGTATAATTCATTGTACTCACATGCTGCGGCTTGACCACTAAACATACTTGAAAAGATGTCTGTAATAATATGCACTAAGATATGTCAGTATTGTTTTTCCCATTTCATGCAAAGTACATGAATTGGCCCAAAAAAAGTGGGAAATTTGTCTGCAAATCTTAGCAGTACGTTCAATATTAAGACCTGAGGTCCATTGATACTGGCACTGAGAGTCTACGACTTCACCTGGATAGGACGCCAGTTCAACACAGGTTACTTCAGCAGTCAAGACTGGTATCCATTTGCAGTTTGGTGGACTGAGACAATGCAGCTGAAGAGTTTTGTCCAAAGACAACGGTAGCATGGTGGGGAATCAAACCTAGGTCTATATATCAGTAACCTGATGACTTATCCCCCTGAGCTCCCTGCTCTGCACTGCAAATGGGAGGGTTGACATCTTATTTCTTCCTTTTACAACTGAAGTATTGGACATTTTGTTGTTGTACTTTGTTTTTATTGTGAACTATTGTTGTTTTCGATAGTATAAATAAATGTTTATTGTCTGGAACATCTATGTCTGGTTTCCATTTAGTGAAAATGAAGCACCGGGTGGTTAATCTGCTGTGGTTAATAACTGTAACCTGGCCGCTTCAAAGCAAGTCAGCTTTTATTTTGTTCTCATATTAGACATGTGAATGCTGATGGAATCTGAATACCGTAGTCAGATCTTAAAAAAAGCATTTTGATGCTTTACTGCTTGATCATGTCATATTTAGTGTTTTAGACTGTGTCCCAGTTTGGGTGCTGCATCCTTCTAAGGCGCATCCTTCTTCAATCGCATATGTCATAAATGGCGTAACTAGGCAATCCCATTTTGATCTCAATTCAATCTCTATCTTTGCAGTTTCCAGCTTTTGTAACAAACACGATCATTGACCATGAAATGTGATCAATTTAAATACAGCCTTTTCTCCCTTGAAAATGAATAAACTAGAGCACTGAGCTCGTAGAGTGCAAACCTCTGCCACTAGTTTACAATTACCCAAATTTTATCTTGGACAAAATTTTCAAGGTCAAAGTCCTGTTAGAAGTGGCTTTTCAAAAGCTAAAATATAATGCAAACTATAGATCAAAAGGGCTTTTCAATATTAAATGCAAATGTCCACAAAATGCACAATCTGGATCAGATCCACATCAAATTTTGTCAGTTGGTAAAGTATCAAGTCCTACATAGCACTATCAAATATGAAAGAAATTTGATCTTTTTTGACAGTTATGAATTTTCAAAATCCGTTCAGTGTTAAAGGATAGGGATTTTCCAAGATTTTTCCTGACGTTGACCTTTGACCTTGAAAATTGAATCAGTTCTTGCCTATGAGAATATGAATCCTAAGTAAAAATTTCATAATGATATATAAAAAGTTGTGGGTTACAGGCTGTTCACAATCAAACAGAAAAATAAACAAACGGGTGAAAACATTAACCTCCACCCAACTTCGTGTATCTTTCATGACCCAAACAATCCCGTGAGTTGTGCACCCCCCCTCACCGCCCCAACAACAAAACAGTTGGTATAAAAAGGACAAATTGGGTTTCATATGTATTAGAAATAGATAGTGTTTATAAGTAAAGTATAAGTAAGTACTGAAAAATATTACAAAACTTTGGGTTATGCCAATTACACTCGTTACTTCTGCTAACGAAGTTGGGTGGAAGTTATATTTTCACCCCTGTTTGATTGTTTGTGAACACCCTGTAACCCACAGGTTTTCATATATTGTTAGGATTTTTTTTTTTTTTTTTTTAAGGAGGATTAATTTCCTGATAGGTAAGAATTGATTCCATTTTCTAGGTCAAAGGTCAAAGTTATGAAAAACTCTTGGAAAACTGGAAAAATCCCTTATCCTTTAACATTGAACAAATTTTCAAAAATTCATAACAAAGATCAAATTTCTTTCATATTTGAGAGTCTCGTGAAGGATGGTATATCCTTTATCAACTGACAAAGTTTGATCCAGATCTGATCCAGATTACAGATTTTGTGGTCATTTAAATTTAACATTGGAAACCCCATTCAATGTATATTTTACATTATATCCTAGTCAAACGTGCCCCAATCACTCTCATATTTGAAAGTGAGGTGCAGACTGATACTCACTATCACCTGGCAAAGTTTGATCTGGATTTGATCTGGATTACAGATTTTGTGACCATTTAAATTTAACATCAAAAAGCCCATTTAGTGTACAATTTGCATTTTATCTCAATTAAAAGTGCCTCAATCACTCCTATTTGTTACAATGAGGTGCAACACTCTCAGTGAATAGACTAAGTTTGATCCACATCTGATCCATATTATGGATTTTATTTTTGGATATTATGGATTTATGGATTTGATTTTAACATTGAAAAGTCCTTTTGATCTATATTTTGTATTATATTTTATTTTAAGAAAGGCCACTTCTAACAGGACTTTCACAATGAAAATTTTTCCAACATAAAAATTGTGGAATTGGAAACTAGTGTTGGTGGAGGTTTGTACTCGACATGTGCTGTGCTCTAGTTTGTTATGGGCAGCTGGTTGCTATAGGCGGCGGGTAATGGTGAGATCATCAATCATGCAATAACAAAATGCTCCATGAGTTAGTCCATCTCATTTCACAACAGTTGGTTCCGCTTCTGTGGTCTGGTCTTAGAAGGGCAGCCCTTTGTAGGACTCAGCCTTAGAAGTATGCACCTCCTGAACTTGGACACATGAACTGTAAAATGTATCAGCAGTGACACTCAGGTCTCAGGGACCTCAACCTGTAAAGTTGTGAGATGCCTGAGAAGACCTTTTGGAGCCATGAATTTGCTGGACAGGTGTTTGGTGAAGCCAATATCAGCAGGATAATAAAGGCCCAGATGTGGCACATGGTGTCCATGTCCTGCTGATGTGTTTATGCAGCTTATACGCCAATTTTGGTTGCCCACTGTATTCAGAAAATGGCAAAATGATTTGACAAACCTTATAGCTATAATATCTGTGAAAATAAAACAGGTCTTTTTTTAACCTTTACACTACACTAGACTAGCTAATAAGGGATAAATACAGGCATATTTTGAGGGCTACCTTATATTCATATTCCACACAGGAGCAGCTTAACTGCTTTGCTTAAGGGCACTTCAACAGCAGGTTTAAAGAATTATTGATTTTCTTTCCTTCATCTGTGTTGTATCAAGTGATATGGATGGATGGATGGATGAGATTTATTGTCATTGTCATTACAAGTGCAACAACAACAAGATTACGTCCACACTCAAATTGCCACAGGATACAGCAATTAATCCACAATTATTACTTGGTTACTGTAATAATGGCAAAGTCTGGTGAGTTTTTGAGCATGGGAAAAGGCCGAAATTTGGATTTCAAAAATGAGAATAATAATAATAAATAATAATAACTAGGACCGCAAGCAGTCATATACGGGCCCTTGTTCCGCGCGACCACCTACTCAGGCCAGCGTGTCCCCCTTGTGACCAGATGTGGGCATGTGCGTACAGGGGCAACCACTCATCACACAGTTCAAATTTCAAGCATATCACACAATGCATGAAGGAGTTATGACATGTGATAGTTCATCCACTAGGGGGCGCTCAGTGTACAAACAGAGGGGCCAGGTGTGTACGGGTAGACAATAATCACACAGTTCAAGTTTCAAGTATATCAGTCAATGCACGGAGTTATGAGAAGTTGATGGTTCACCCTGTAGGGGGCGCTCAGTGCACAAACAGAGCAACCAGGTGTGTTAAGGGGTTGACCCTCATTACACATGTGAAGTTTCAAGTCAATCAGGTAATGCATGAAGGAGTTATGACGAGTTGATGGTTCATCCACTAGGGGGCGCTTAGTGCACAAAACAGAGGGGCCAGGTGTGTTAAGGGGGTGACCCTCATTACACATGTGAAGTTTCAAGTCAATCAGGTCATGCATGAAGGAGTTATGATGACTTGATGGTTCATCCACTAGGGGGCGCTTACTGCACAAACAGAGGGGCCAGGTGTGTTCAGGGGCCAACTGTCATCACACATGTGAAGTTTCAAGTCAATCAGCAAAGCATGAAGGAGTTATCATGACTTGATGTTCCATGACGAAGGGTCAAAATTGCGGCGCCATAGCAGCCACACCCTTCGACTTAGAGAAAAGCTTTTGATAACTTTTGATCAGTATCTTCTCTGGATGATCTGAAAGAAATTAGAAATGCATTGGACAAAATCCCTAGGAAGAGTTCGTTCAAATACAATGTGTGGAAATCATGCCAAAATGACGAGAAAATTCAAAATGGCCGACTTCCTGTTTGGAGTAGACCAATGGTGCAAGAGACGTTTTTGTACAGCTATGCAAGTCACACGTGTACCAATTTTCATATCATTTTTTTTTTTTTTTTTTACCAATTTTCATCTCCCTACTCCAAAAAACCCCACTAAAAGCAAGTGAGCAAAAAGTCTGACATGTGCTCGAGTTGCTTTTGTGAGCTATGAGGCAATGTTACTGATTCATTTGTTTTGTAATAGATTTTTATTTTATGCTCAAGTATATAATTGATTCACATTTTGACAACCTATGTTGCACAGTCTCAAATGCAGAATACAAATCTTTTTACGGTCACGTTCGGCCACAAATTTCGATTTAGATGGTGCATAACTTGAGCATAGAGTTACACACTAGACGCAAAGGTATTTGTTTCATGCAGTTTATTACTCATGGGCATGTTGTAGACTGAACATAATCATAGGATAATTTGTGCACCATTTGTTTGTTTGTTCCCGTACTCCTTCCAGGTCCTTTTACAGATTTCCACCAAAATTATGTGGATGATGGTCAACCCCAGAATTACCCTTAAAGGCAAGGTCAAGGTCATGGGGTCAAAGATCAAATTTGGATTTTCACAAAAATAGTGCTACATTTGGCACACACATGGGTTAGCATTCTGTAACTGCCCAAATGAGATCATATTTACCAAAGGTCATTAGTTGGGGGTCAAGGTCATTGGGTCAAAAAGCTGAACTTTCCTGTTTTCAGTCCAATGTGCACCAAACTTGGCACACAGATGGAACTCGGTTCTTGAATTGTCCTGGTGAGGTCAAATTCACCAAAGATCAATCATTGGGATCGAAAGCCAAATTTTAAATTTCTCACTCTGGTTTGCACCAAACTTGGAATACATATAATTATGCAAGCACCTAGATGACATCAAATTTACCAAAGGTCAATTACTAGAGTCAAGGTCATTGCATGTGTTGCTGCATCCTGCTCTGGGCTCAAACACACAGTCTGTGGGATGGAAGGCAGGCACTCTAACCACAAGGAAAAAACCCGTGGGCTCCAACGTCTGTTGCTAGAGCATCTTTTGGCCTTAGGGAGTGATGTTTACTAACATCTGCTGCACAGCACCACCTGCTGGCCTCGGTCACAAAGGGACAAAATTTAAGTTTTTCAATCCAATGTACACCAAACTTGCCACACATATGGTGGTAGATTCTGGAATTGTCCAGATGATGTCAAATTTACAAAAGATCAGTCATTGGGGTCAACTAACAGATTTTATGTTTTTCACTCAGATTTTCAACAAACTTGGTGCACATATTGCAAATGAACTGATTATATAATTTGATAAGTTGTGTTATTTCTTGTTTAACTGTCAGGGCTGAAGTCTTGCTCAATCGTGCAGGACTTGAGCCTACAACCTTCGGTTTATGAGGCCGACACTCTTATGTAAATGAACTCATGATTCACTCACTGAGTTTCCCTTCTTGTGCGTGTTTGTGCTTCTTGCTTCCATATTCTCAATTGTTCTGATATATGTAATTAGAATTACCTCAACCAATGAAGTGGGAGGAGGTTATTTTTAAACAGAGTACAAACAGTGTACAAACAGAGGGGCCAGGTGTGTTCAGGGGCCAACCGTCATCACACATGTGAAGTTTCAATTCAATCAGATAATGCACGAAGGAGTCATGACATGTTGATGGGTCATCCAGTAGGGGGCGCTCAGAGCACAAATAGAGGGGTCAGGTGTGTACGGGGCAGACAATAATCACACAGTTCAAGTTTCAAGCAAATCAGTCAATGCACGAAGGAGTTATGAGAAGTTTATGGTTCATCCACTAGGTGGCGCCCAGTGCACAAACAGAGGGGCTAGGTGTGCCAAGGGGCTGACCCTCATTACACATGTGAAGTTTCAAGTCAATCAGGTAATGCATGAAGGAGTTATGACAAGTTGATGGTTCATCCACTAGGGGGCGCTCAGAGCACAAACAAAGTAGCCAGGTGTGTTCAGGGGTCAACTGTCATCACACGTGAAGTTTCAAGTCAATCAGGCAAAGCATGAAGGAGTTATCATGACTTGATGTTCCTTGGCGAAGGGTCAAAATGGCGGTGCCATAGCGGCCACACCCTTCGACATAGAGAAAAGCTTTCGATAACTTTTGAACAGTATTATCTCTGGATGCTCTGAAAGAAATTTGAAGTGCATTGGACAAAATCCCTAGGAAGAGTTTGTTCAAATACAACGTGTGGAAATCAGGCCAAAATGACAAGAAAATTCAAAATGGCCGACTTCTCGTTTGGAGTAGACCAATGGTGCAAGAGACATTTTTGTACGTCTATGCAAGTCACACGTGTACCAATTTTCATCTCCCTACTTCAAAAAAAACTCCTATGTGTATCAATTTTCATGATGATATGACAGAATTAAAGCCATCAAAAGGAAGAATGTAATTTCATGGCGAGGGGGCGATATTCAGCAAGCCGCCACACGCACACCATTACTTGTAACTTCATGACGATCATTGCCTACGTTCACCAACTTGTTCTGCATGTTTTAGAAGTGGACTGAAGTTGATGGGGTTAAGTATGTGACATCAATGCTTGTTTAAATACACTCAATAAAAATATAAACGCAACACTTTTGGTTTTGCTCCCATTTTGTATGAGATGAACTCAAAGATCTAAAACGTTTTCCACATACACAATATCACCATTTCCCTCAAATATTGTTCACAAACCAGTCTAAATCTGTGATAGTGAGCACTTCTCCTTTGCTGAGATAATCCATCCCACCTCACAGGTGTGCCATATCAAGATGCTGATTAGACACCATGATTAGTGCACAGGTGTGCCTTAGACTGCCCACAATAAAAGGCCACTTTGAAAGGTGCAGTTTTGTTTTATTGGGGGGGGATACCAGTCAGTATCTGGTATGACCACCTTTTGCCTCATGCAGTGCAACACATCTCCTTCGCATAGAGTTGATCAGGTTGTCTATTGTGGCCTGTGGAATGTTGGTCCACTCCTCTTCAATGGCTGTGCGAAGTTGCTGGATATTGGCAGGAACTGGTACACGCTGTCGTATACGCTGGTCCAGAGCATCCCAAACATGCTCAATGGGTGACATGTCCGGTGAGTATGCCGGCCATGCAAGAACTGGGACATTTTCAGCTTCCAAGAATTGTGTACAGATCCTTGCAACATGGGGCCGTGCATTATCCTGCTGCAACATGAGGTGATGTTCTTGGATGTGTGGCACAACAATGGGCCTCAGGATCTCGTCACGGTATCTCTGTGCATTCAAAATGCCATCAATAAAATACACCTGTGTTCTTCGTCCATAACAGACGCCTGCCCATACCATAACCCCACCGCCACCATGGGCCACTCGATCCACAACATTGACATCAGAAAACCGCTCACCCACATGACACCACACACGCTGTCTGCCATCTGCCCTGAACAGTGTGAACTGGGATTCATCCGTGAAGAGAACACCTCTCCAACGTGCCAAACGCCAGCGAATGTGAGCATTTGCCCACTCAAGTCGGTTACGACGACGAACTGGAGTCAGGTCGAGACCCCGATGAGGACGACGAGCATGCAGATGAGCTTCCCTGAGACGGTTTCTGACAGTTTGTGCAGAAATTCTTTGGTTATGCAAACCGATTGTTTCAGCAGCTGTCCGAGTGGCTGGTCTCAGATGATCTTGGAGGTGAACATGCTGGATGTGGAGGTCCTGGGCTGGTGTGGTTACACGTGGTCTGCGGTTGTGAGGCTGGTTGGAGCCTTTGCAGACGGCTTATGGTAGAGAAATGAACATTCAATACACGAGCAACAGCTCTGGTTGACATTCCTGCTGTCAGCATGCCAATTGCACGCTCCCTCCCTCCCTCAAATCTTGCGACATCTGTGGCATTGTGCTGTGTGATAAAACTGCACCTTTCAGAGTGGCCTTTTATTGTAGACAGTCTAAGGCACACCTGTGCACTAATCATGGTGTCTAATCAGTATCTTGATATAGCACACCTGTGAGGTGGGATGGATTATCTCAGCAAAGGAGAAGTGCTCACTATCACAGATTTAGACTGGTTTGTGAACAATATTTGAGGGAAATGGTGATATTGTGTATGTGGAAAAAGTTTTAGATCTTTGAGTTCATCTCATACAAAATGGGAGCAAAACCAAAAGTGTTGCATTTATATTTTTGTTGAGTGTATAATGATCCATGGCGAAGGGTCAAAATGGCGGTGCCATAGCAGTCACACCCTTCGACATAGAGAAAAGCTTTCGATAACTTTTGATCAGTATTGTCTCTGGATGATCTGAAAGAAATTTGAAGTGCATTGGACAAAATCCCTAGGAGGAGTTCGTTCAAATACAACATGTGGAAATCACGCCAAAATGACACAAAAATTTGAAATGGCCGACTTTCTGTTTGGAGTAGACCGATGGTGCAAGAGTCTTTTTTGTAAGTCTGTGTAAGTCACACGTGTACCAATTTTCATCTCACTACTCCAAAAAAACCCTAAATGGAGGGGTTTTTTAAAGTTTCAAGGGGGCGCTATTGAGGCATTTTGCCCCGCCCATGGGTGACACCCCTATGACTTGTAAGAGGTTGTTGTGCTTGACCTGTGTATCAATTTTCATGATGATATGACAAAATTAAAACAGTCAAAACGAAGAACAGAATTTCATGGCGACGGGGTGATATTTGGCACGCTGCCACACGGACGCCGTTACTCGTAACGTCACAGCGATCAACACCTACATTTATCAACTTGTTCTGCATGATTTAGAAGTGGAATGAAGTTGATTGGATTAACTATGTGACATCAGGACCTGTTAAAGTAAAAATAGGACATTTCTTGTTACCACCGGGGGGCGCTATGGCGGGGGTGGGAAGCTAATATATGCAGATGTTCAGGGCGGAGCCCTCATCATGTCCAGCAAGTTTGAAGGATCTACGATTAAATATGTGGGCGTGACAGCCGTTCGAAGTGAAACAGCGTCCTCCGAAACGCTTGCCAAAGTTTGACGAATCCTAACAGCCACGCTTTTTAACCTACAGAAATTCTTTTGATAACTTTTGATCAGCATGGGGTCATGATGATGTGTACCAAATTTGAAGACGATTGGATGAAATCTTTAGCACGGGGTCGTTCAAACGTAAATACTGGAAATGGCCAAAAATGGCAAAAATTACCTCAAAATCGAAACTTAAAATCAAAATAGCCGACTTCCTGTTGACATTTCACCATGACAGTAAGAGACTTTTTTGTGCGTCCCAGCATGGTAAATATGTGTACCGAATTTCGTGAGGCTACGACAAAAAAACAAAAAAACAATTTGGAGGCGTTTTTGAAAATTTCTAGGGGGCGCTATTTCGCCATTTCACTGCAACCATGTGCGTGACCCCCAAAATATTGAATTTCAGATCTGGCCGGACGACTTTTCAAAGTTTGGTGAGATTTTGAGCATGGGTAAAGGCTAAAATTTGGATTTTAAAAGTGATAATAATAATAATAATAATAATAATAATAATACTAAACAGCGCAATTACAATAGGGTCCTCGTAGGACTTTTTTCCTACTCGGCCCTAATAATAAATCATAAATAATAATAATAAACAGCGCAATTACAATAGGGTCCTCATAGGACTTTTTCCTACTCGGGCCCTAATAATAAATAATAAATAATAAACAGCGCAATTACAATAGGGTCCTCGTAGGACTTTTTCCTACTCAGGCCCTAATAATAAATAATAATAATAAACAGCGCAATTACATTAGGGTCCTCGTTGGACTTTTTCCTACTCGGGCCCTTATAAATCCTCGACGTCCTCCACAGAGAATGGCGCAAAGCATGTGACCCACCACGTCTCCCAGGCGTCAGGGGCATAGCCCGCAGGGTAGGTTCTATCTGGGCACGCAGGGTCCCCTGACCCTGATCTCCTTGTTGAAAAAATGGTGTCAATAGAGACCAGCTGATCAATTCCATGGTTAATCCAATATAGTTTGAAGAATTCACAGTCTGGTGAAGGAGGGACTTTGAAGGTTGGAGCAGAAATACAGGAGAGAGGAGGAGATGTGACCGCCCTCGCCGGAGTCCCAAGCTGTAATGGGACTCCGGCGAATTTGATTGCCGGCCATCCATTGTAGTACTACTTCTCCATCATCATATTAATAGCATACTGCATTTATATAGCCCTTTTCCATCTATATCAGACGCTCAAAGTGCTTTACAGTAATGCCTCACATTTACACCAATGTCAGGGTGCTGTCATACAAGGCGCTCACTACACACCGGGAGCAATAGGGGATTAAAGACCTTGCCCAAGGGCCCTTAGTGATTTTCCAGTCAGACTGGGATTTGAACCAAGGATGTTCTGGTCTCAAGCCCAATGCCTGAACTACTAGACCAGGGGTGGGTAATCATGTGCCATGAAGGGCCGAGACAGTGCAGGTTTTCCTTGCATCCAACCACCTCAGCAGGTGATTTCATTCATGATCAGGTGTCTCAGCAGGTGATTTCATTGACAATCAGGTGTTTATATTCAGGGGAGAAGCTCATCAGCAACCAACCTGCTGAGGGGATTGGTTGCAAGGAAAACCTGCACTGTCTCAGCCCTCGCTGCCCACCCCTGTACTAGACCATCACCTCCCCAAAACTTGATGTTTCTCAACTTAAAGAGACCATGTTAAAGCAACACATGACCAGCATTATACTGGTTTTTATTTCAGCCACTCACCTTGGCCTCCTCTGGTTGGAAAGAAAGAAACACAGCTTGCCAGAGTGGAATGGCATGTGCTCGGATTTGCTTGTAAGGCAACTTATGGACACAAGATGGCACAAATGTATTTGTTTTGGAAGAGAAGGTCTGCAAGCCATTTAGGAACGTTGTAACCCTCACATAAAGCTGAACTTACACCACATATGAGGTTAGAGGTGTTTATATTGTAGAGATGAGTGCAACTCGTCGTTGTGTTCAGCTTCTCTTGGATCAGTAGAAGGCATTAAAATGTATCTCCTCTGCACCGTGGATCTCCTCAGGTGGCTGCCTGCAAAGATGGTTCAAACCACCCAAACCTGAGGTCATCATACTTCATATTACATTTTCAGCACCTGTATCTATATAACAATTTCAATTTCAAGCGTTCAGCCCCCTGAAGCATTGCACAATGACAGCCTGATTGGAAAGCGGTTGGATGAGAACATAAGAAAAAAGGCACACAGAACTTCACAATTCGAGACAAGAATTCCCTCTTGTTCTCCAAATGCCAAAAAGCTACTTTAAAATTTGCCAAGGCATTACCATGCTGCATAAAATGGACGAGTTACAGTTTTCTAGCCACACAAGATTCATCATAAAGAAAACCAGGTGTAGACGCAAATCTAGTACTGCATTCTTTTTCATTATAACAAACAGTACCATGTTAGTTTAAATCAAGCTGCAATTTACCATCACTACATGATGGAAACTAAATGATGTAGTAAGTCATATCTGTCTTTCTTTACAGAGCCCTGAAAAGAAATGAATTACGGCAAGCTTCCCCACCAAGCTATAGTTTTGTTAGATTTTTCAAGTTTTCCATTATGTCACAAAACTATTTGTTTTGTCTTTTGTGGGATCTCTCAGCAGCATACTATTTGTGAACTACTTGCATTTGTGAGATAACCATAAAAATACACAAATAACAACAAAAACAACAATAGAAGCTTTTGTAAAATCCCACTAGTTTTGCAAGATCTTTCTTGTAAAACTTCACTTTTTCCACGTTTTGTTATGTTACCTTATTCCAAAATTGAGTATTTTCATTTTTTTCCCCTCAAATTCTACTCACCACACCCTATAATGAAAACATGAACATTTTTGTTTTAATTTTTGCAAAGTTATTGAAAATAAAAAACTAAAACCACGTGTAGTCACACCCTTTGCTCAATACTTTGTTGATGCACCTTTGGCAGCAATTACAACCTCAAGTCTTCTTGAATATGATGCCACAAGCTTAGCGTACCTGTTTTTGGGCAGTTTTGCCCATTCCTCTTTGCAACACCTCTCAAGCTCCATCAGGTTGGATGGGAAGTATCAGTGCACAGCCATTTTCAGATCTCTCCAGAGATGTTTAATCAGATTCAGGTCTGGGCTCTGGCTGGGCCACTCAAGAACATTCACAGAGTTGTCCTGAAGTCACTCCTTTGATATCTTGGCTGTGTGCCTAGGGTCATTGTTCTACTAAAAGAGGCCCCTTTGCCACAGTCTGAGGTCAAGAGCGCTCTGGAGCAGGTTTTCATCCAGGATGTCTCTGTACATTGCTGCATTTGTCTTTCCCTCAATCCTGACTAGACTCCCAGTTCCTGTCATTGAAAAACATCCCCACAGCATGATGCTGCCACCACCATGTTTCACTCTAGGGATGGTGCCTGCTTTCCTCCAAACATCATGCCTGGCATTCAGTCCAAAGAGTTCAATCTTTGTCTGATCAGACCAGAGAAATTTTTTTGTTTCCTATGGTCTGAGAGTCCTTCATGTGTCTTTTGGCAAACTCCAGGCAGGCTGCCATGTGTCTTTTAGTAAGGAGTGGCTTCTGTCTGGCCACTCTACCATACAGCCCTGATTGGTGGGCTGCTGCAGAGATGGTTGTCCTTGTGGAAGAAATGCTATTTCTGATGACAGTGAACAGATGTTTGGAGGGACATATGTTGTGTGCAAAATGTATGTTTTCTTTCAAAGGAAACTATGAGACCAGAATTTTGTTTTAATGGTGTAATTTGAGTAAAGCACTTAATTTGTGAAGAAAATGAATATTGGAATAAAAATGCAGGTTTTACAGGAGGGGTAAATTTCTGATGACACAGAGTTGTACTCACAGGCCTGGGGATTTTCCAAGAAATGAACTCCTTGCACTTGCATATTGCTGGAAAAATGAATAATTGTTTGATTTGTGTGAGATTTGCTGAGTTTGGAAAAGCCACCCACTTTAGGTGGAGACACTGACCCTGAGATGTATAAAAGCGATTGTCATCCTTTGTGTATTCGAAGCGGTCCTGGTGTTTGCTGTTTTACAGGGACTCTGTGAGCTGCTTCCTTTTGCTGGCAAAATAAAGCTGTTGCTTTGAAACTTGATTCTCTCAGACTTTTCTGGACACCTTTAAGAAGCTATTTTAAATAACTGAGCACAGCTAAAACACACAGATTCTCATCTGGTGATCAGGGACTTTGTCCTAAGTGTCCACCACATGACCATCAGGTTCTTGGTCACCTCCCTGACTAAGGCCCTTCTCCCTCGATCGCTCAGTTTAGACGGGTGGCCAGCTCTAGGAAGAGTCCTGGTGGATTTAAACTTCTTCCATTTACAGATGATGGAGGTCACTGTGCTCATTGGGATCTTCAAAACAGCAGAAATGTTTCTGGACCCTGCCCCAGATTTGTGCCTTGAAACAATCCTGTCTCGGAGGCTTACAGATAATTCCTTTGACTTCATGCTTGGTTTGTGCTCTGACATGCACTGTCAACTGTGAGACCTTATATGTGGACAGGTGTGTGTCTTTCCAAATCATGTCCAATCAAATGAATTTACCCCAGGTGGACTCCAGTTAAGCTGTAGAAACATCTCAAGGATGATAAGTGGAAACAGGATGCACATGAGCTCAATTTTGAGCTTCATGACAAAGGCTGTGAATACTTATGTACATGTGATTTCTTAGTTTTTTATTTTTAATAAATTTGCAAAAATCTAAAAAAAAAAACAAACAAAAAAAAAAAAAACTTTTTTTCCCCCCAGACATTGTCATTATGGGGTATTGTGTGTAGAATTTTGAGGACAAAAATGAATTTCATCCATTTTGGAATAAGGCTGTAAAATGAAAAAAAAAAAGAAAAAAAAAAAGGAGGTGCTGTGAATACTTTCCAGATATACAGTAGGCCTGCTTAAGATTTATCTGTCGATGTGATCTGGTGCTATGTACTACTGCATCCATCATACTGTGGAACCACCTTTGGTCTTGATAAGCAACAGCAATCTTGGCCTGAAACAATCCAGGCAGATAACCGGTCCATCCTCAGGGACTAGGACAATTCAGTTCAATTCAATTTATTCATACAGGGCCAAATCACAACATAAGTCGCCCCAAGGCTCTTCACAAGATTATGGTCTAACCTACCCACCCCCTGAGCAAGCACATTGGCAAGAGTAGTCATGAAAACTCCCTCAGAGATTTTTTTACCTACAGGAAGAAACCTCAAGCAGATCAGACTTAGTAGAGTGACCATCTGCTTTGGCTGTACAAATGACAACAAAATAAATAAAACACTGTAAAACAAAGAATTGTCATGCATGCATAGATAGAAATGTTATAGCTGAGCAACCACAAACATATACAGCAGAGTGCAGCAGTCACAATGTGTGTGTATGTGTGACTCAGTGTGTGTTAATCCAAGTTTCTCTGTGACAGAAGACAGAAATAAACCCCCAGAAACTCAAAAAACCTTGCTAGAAAACAGTTTAATTCATATCCAGTCTTTCACAAAATCGAAACACCTGTGGAGGATTTTTATTATTTTTTTCATGTGGATGGATCACACAGAAGCTGTGGATTTACACTGAAATGTCAGCGACTTATTTTCCTTGTGGTCTTATTTTTCTTATGGACTTACATAAACCACACTGGAAATAAGTGTTTATACTTTATTGTGTTATCGAAGTAATGTAGTGTTCATTTTGGGTTTGCATTTTGTATGTAATCTTATTAAACAATCCCAAACTCAGTCTCTTACTCTTACTTCTTATAAATTTATTTTACATCCAGACAACCTGCTAAGTGCTTTAATTTTTTTTAAAATTTTTTTATTTTTATTGTGAAATATACAAACAGTCCAAACGGGCGTAATGTGAACATTTGCTCCAGACATGTACAAACAATCTGGTTGTATTTTATTATTGGTTTGTTTCTGGTGTGGATATGCAAAACCGTGCAAAAGTGTTCAAAGACACGTACATCCAAACCAGCTTAAGCACTGGGTGCTGGGCAGGCTTGGCAAAATGTTCAAGTGAAATTAAAACAAAACGGATCAGGATCAGAGTGCCATTAATTTAGATTTTTTAAAAATGGATGCGTTACAGATGCTGTGATTAATTAATCTAAAGTAATGTACTATTTTGACAGCCATAATGTCTTGCATTTAGTTTTTGCTTGAACATTGTGCTTAGGAGCTCTCTTCTTGCTGTTTTCTTCTGAGTCCCTTTGTGTATTATTTCTCATTGGCTGACCAATGCTGCTTCTTGTTTTCCGAGTTTTCCTGACGTATTTGAACACTTATTCTTGTTAATTGTTCTCTGTGTTTTGGACCCTTGTGCTGCTTCCATGACTATCCGTCTGCCTCTATCTTCATGGACTCTGTCACCCATTTCTGACTGATCATCTCGTGGACCTTTGACCTATTCCTGGCTTCGTCACTACAGACTGTGTATAAACTATACCTGTCTGCTATCTGGGTTGGAGTCTACATCATCCACAAAGTATTACAAACTGTCAGGATGTGAGGTTCTGCCTGGTTGTGTTTTCATGCTTTTGCTATGTTTGCCTTGCTGTAGTCTTATTCTCTTGTCTGGGTTTTTCCTTGCTTGGGTTTTTCTGTCCCTGTCTCTTTTGGTTGTATCTCCTGTCTCTTGGTGGTGGGTGTTTCCCTCTCCCTGGCCACACCTGCATTCTGGTGAGTTCCACGCACACTTGCTCCCAATCTACACTTCATCACTTGGGTGTATTTAAGATCCTCTTTTTGTTCTGTTACCTCGCCAGATTGATGCACTCTATGCCTTCTCTCCAGCCTTCTTTGTCTTGTTCTCGACCTGCTTGCTTCCCGTGTGCTTTGACCTCTTGCTTGTATTTTTGACCACGCACCTGCCTGATGTATTTGCTCTTGTTCGCTTTGTTGGATTGCCTGCCTGTGTACCAGACCCTGTTTTTTGCCCAAGTAAACTGTTTTTGCCTACCAAGCATTGAGTTCGAGTCCAGCATTTGCATCCTGTCACACCCGTTTTCCAGTCTTGATACAAATAAGATGTCTACTCCTTCTACTCGCAGTCCCAGAAAACAGGACTGCCAGAAGATGTTTCTTATTGAACCAATACCCTCTCGTGACATGTACAGTCAAGGGGTACTGATACAGGGCGTTTTATTAACCACATGTAGGAATAAATAGGCCTCTAAATTTAAATCACTATTTGGATGTGTAAATGAATCTTGTGCAAATTATAGAAGTGACGCAGAAAATTGCAATCATGCTGACTCTCGTACTTGCAGCTATTAGTTCTGTGCACAGCGGCAGAATGGAAGCATGCTGAGATTCTGTTTTGGTACATTGATGCTTTTTGGGCAGCATGCACATCTTAGCAGTTTTCTAAGTTATGTGCATATAAATTAAATTATTTAAAATCTTAATGCTTCCTAAATTTCACGAATTCCTTTTTTTCTGTAATGCATTGTGAGTGTGAAACATGTTGGTTGCATAACAAATACAATCTGAAATACTGCTGAAGCCAGATGGTCAGGTTTTTGTACTGATAGATTGTAAGTATTTATAGGTTCTTTATAGATTCTTCTTTGTCTCCTGTTCATGCTTATTTTAGAAAATGACACATGGGTTGCACCGTTTGCCAGCGCTTCTACAGTGAGAGTGTTTCAATGTTTTGTCTGTGTGCAGTCACAGTATGTGCTGAAAATGAAAGGATGCATTTGGTATTGTGCAACCTCGTGGGATCTTTCCTGGCTTAATGAAAAATGTCTGTAGCTCCCATCTGTTCTGCACACTTTGTACTAAGTTGAGGGTGATCATAACAAAGTGAGTACAGTTTTGGCCAGTTTGCTAAACACCTACTTTTCTTTTTAAAACAAGGATTTATTCCCTTGTTTCAACTATGAATCTTTCTATGTGGTTTTGTACTCAGGCACCGGCGGTACCACAGTGTTTTTTTCTTGGGGGAGAGATGGGTGTTCCATGAATACATAAATAAGCAAATAAACTGATAAATGATGCAGAACAAATAATAGCAATTATCCAGTTATGGAGCCAGTCACTCAGTGAGTCAATAAGTCCACAAAATTTCTAGTAATTCCATCAAAATGACAGCATATTCAGCTCTAAATTTTAGAGTCCTGATACAGTTGAGGCCCAGTGATGCTCCTATTTTGGGTCATATTTACATCTTTTAACATGCACAAATACCTAAACATGAAGTAAAGCATATCAAGATGCTCATGAATCCTTGTTGCTAATCACAGAGTTATGGTGCCCACTAGAGGCCACTGTTGCTTGTTTAAAAACATGATATTATATATTATTATATATATTTGATATTGCTCATCGAATATATTATTATATAGTCGATGAGCAATATCGTGATATGATATTGCTCATCGAATGAGATCCAAGTGTAAATGCAGAAAATTGACAAGCACAATAAAAAAATACACACAGCAAGACTGTGCTTTTCACTCTCACTTATACAGTGATCATACAGTCAGGTCCATCAATATTTGGATGTTCATTCATCAATTCTTGCATTTTCTGCCAGTTATCCAGGTCTGGGTTGCTGTGGCAGTAGACCAAGCAGCTCAGTCCACACTTCCCTATCCTCAGCCAAGTCCTCTCACTCTTCCTGAGGGATCCCAAGGCATTCCCAAACCAGCTGGGATATATAATCCATCCAGGCCCATTCCACTGAAAGTGGTCCTAGATCTAAAAATATAAAGTACTTTTTTTGTCTATGAAATTAAAATTTTTTGGGGGGATGCCAGATATTCACATCATCCAGAAAAACCTGTATGGAGTATGTTGGACAGTGTTCAGTGGTATTTTCTGCTGCTGAAATTGACTTACATAATTTTTAATGATACTTTTATGATATTAATGCACTCTATTACAGAGTGAAATCAGCTCTACTGTCTTGTCAAATCACATTTTTCAGCTCCAATAGGAGTCATTCACAGCATGATAGAATTGATTTGGTACTGTGACAGAGTATATTTAACTCTATTTAGACTGGGACCAAATGTTATCCTGACAGAGTATATTTTACTCTGCAAAATTTACTGTGCAATTAAGTGACTTTTTTAAAAATAAAGTAACTTTTCAAAGATACTGTGGCACACTGGTAATACAGAAACCAATGGTTCATTGTCTATGTCTGTATGGAACAAGTTGCATGTTGAACCATCTGTACATCTAATAGCAATAATTTTGCTGATTCCAGGGGCATCCAGGACATCAGACCACGGATTCTCCCTCTCCACGAACTCAGATATTTCAGACTGGGGAATGTGCATAACCTGTGCTCCAGGCATACATTTCTGGGCTACATCACTAAAATCTTTGGAAGACTGCACAATGGTGTCATTGGGACCCTTGCTCATCACCTCTCTCCTGACATTTGACTTGGCTGCCCCACCGATGCCATCAACGACACCTTTTCCATGAGAAGTAGCAAAGTACTTCCATGTAACTGCACACTGATACAGATGGACTGGAATAAAACCAAGTAAAAAAAAAAAAAAGCCATTTGAAAATAAATTGTGCAAAATGGCATCTTAATTGTTGATGAACATTTCAAATCCATAAACAAATGTTTAAAAGTGTGAAATAATTGCTAGAAAATAAAGGAAACTTTGCTCATTTCAGACGTGTAACACACGTAACATTTTTTTGTAACACACGTAATGTATTTCCAACCCAGCCTCATGTTTTTTCGTGCTCCCGTCATGAAATGATTGAAGTTTTCGTGATTTTTTTTTTTAAACTCACTATTACTAACCCTAATCCTTCCCCTAAACAGAATGTAACACACGTAACGCTACTTAAACCATGCCTGAAAGAAAATGCTGAAGACTACAATTTTTTTCACATGCTAAATTGTTCATTATTCATGTAGTAACATATCAGTAAGAAAAGTTTGCAAATTAACATGACAGTAATATAGCTACAGAGAGCCAAGGTTGAAAAAGTGAATCCAAACTAACACAAGTAACGTGGAATGGACCTCCAGTGTGTCCTGGGTCTTCTGTGGGGCCTCCTCCCAATTGAACATGTCTCAACGATGTCCCTAGGGTGATAACCAGGGGGGTATCCTCACCAGTTGACCGAAACACCTCATTTGGCTCTTTCGATGTGAAGAAGCTCCTCCACTTGGGACAATAACTCTCCTTGACCCAGAGGGGACAATCCAGCCTTTTCTCGACAGAGGACCATGGACTCAGATTTGGAAGTGTTGAGTCACATCCCTGTTGCTTCACACTACCCTGAAACCTGCCCAGTTACTGTCTGCTGAAGCCAACAAAACCACTTCATCCACAAAAAAAACAAAAAAAACAAAACAGAGATGAAATTCTGAGGTCACTTAACTGGACACCCTCCACTCCCTGACAGTCGCCAGTATTTGGACAGTGACAAACATATTTCTAATTCTGCCTGTGTTTGGAGTCGGCAGTTCTCAAAAAGTGAGCGGATGTGCAAGAAAGAAGCCACAAAGACACTCATAACAACTCTAAGGCCCCCTTCACACATAGTGCAAATAAGTACAACTCAGGGGGAACAGCTCGTATGAGCGAAACACCAAAACATCGAGCCGACGGGCAGGCGTGCGCGATGCCACTGTGACGGTTCGTGCACACGGGAACACAGTGCGGGCATAAAATACAAAAAATACATGCTGTGATGGTTTCGTGCATGTGGGAACACAGTGTGAGCAGCTGCATGATGAGTAACCACACAGCGAGTCACCTACGATTTTACCAGTATTGCATACAATTCCTGCTTCATGCGCACTTCATGCGCAATTTGACCAAATTTGCACCGTGTGTGAAGGGGCTCTAAAGGAGTTCTGGGCTTTTGTGGCTGCAACTGCAGAAATTGTTACAAGTCCAACTTTTGCCCGTTGCATCACCTATCACACGTTCATGGTGCCAGAGAGAAGGATTTTAGTAAAAGAAGAAATTTAGGCTTGAGCCTATAGTTTCTGTCAAACTGTCACTGAAATTTCCAGGCAGTCTTTTGTCTGTGCCAGTCAACCATGTAACTGCATAAAATGGCAATGCAAGAGACAAAAGTTCCACTATGCACAGTCTCTGCACAGCCACAGAAGCCTATAACTCCTTTAGAATTGTCTGGGTGTCTTGGTGGTTTCAGTCACTAGTTTCCTTCTTGCCCAGTTTTTGAGAACCTCCTGCTCCAGACAAACTGACCACATCTTACCATACTGTTTGTACTTCTTAATGATGGTTGTAAATGAAGTCCAAGACATATTGGAAAGGTTCATATGTCTGAAGACATCTGGCTGTAAAAGTTACAATTTGTGTGAAGAATATTCCTTCTATTCAGTTTGCCCAATTACTTATGAGCTCTGAAAGTGGAGAGACTATATACACATACAATAGTGTTCAGAATAATAGCAGTTCTATGTGACTAAAAAGATTAATCCAGGTTTTGAGTATATTTCTTATTGTTACATGGGAAACAAGGTACCACTAGATTCAGTAGATTCTCACAAATCCAACAAGACCAAGCATTCATGAGATGCACACTCTTAAGGCTATGAAATTGGGCTATTAGTAAAAAAAGTAGAAAAGGGGGTAATAATAATAATTAACAATAATAGTATAATCTGCTGTTGATGCTACACTCTCAAAACTGTTATGTTCAAACTGCTTTTTTAGCAATCCTGTGAATCACTAAACTAGTATTTAGTTGTATAACCACAGTTTTTCATGATTTCTTCACATCTGCAAGGCATTAATTTTGTTGGTTTGGAACCAAGAATTTGCTCATTTACTAGTGTGCTTGGGGTCATTGTCTTGTTGAAACACCCATTTCAAGGGCATGTCCTCTTCAGCATAAGGCAACATGACCTCTTCAAGTATTTTGACATATCCAAACTGATCCATGATACCTGGTATGCGATATATAGGCCCAACACCATAGTAGGAGAAACATGCCCATATCATGATGCTTGCACCACCATGCTTCACTGTCTTCACTGTGAACTGTGGCTTGAATTCAGAGTTTGGGGGTCGTCTCACAAACTGCCTGCGGCCCTTGGACCCAAAAAGAACAGTCTTACTCTCATCAGTCCACAAAATATTCCTTCCATTCCTCCACTTCTCTTTAGGCCAGTTGATGTGTTCTTTGGCAAATTGTAACCTCTTCTGCACGTCTTTTATTTAACAGAGGGACTTTGCGGGGGATTCTTACAAATAAATTAGCTTCAAACAGGTGTCTTCTAACTGTCACAGCACTTACAGGTAACTCCAGACTGTCTTTGATCATCCTGGAGCTGATCAATGGGTGAGCCTTTGCCATTCTGGTTATTCTTCTATCCATTTTGATGGTTGTTTTCCATTTTCTTCCACGCGTCTCTGGTTTTTTTTGTCCATTTTAAAGCATTGGAGATCATTGTAGATGAACAGCCTATAATTTTTTGCACCTGCGTATAAGTTTTCCCCTCTCCAATCAACTTTTTAATCAAACTATGTTGTTCTTCTGAACAATGTCTTGAACGTCCCATTTTCCTCAGGCTTTCAAAGAGAAAAAGCATGTTCAATAGGTGCTGGCTTCATCCTTAAATAGAGGACACCTGATTCACACCTGTTTGTTCCACAAAATTGACGAAGTCACTGACTGAATGCCACACTACTATTATTGTGAACACTGTCTTTTCTACTTTTTTTTACTAATAGCCCAATTTCATAGCCTTAAGAGTGTACATATCATGAATGCTTGGTCTTGTTGGATTTGTGAGAATCTACTGAATCTACTGGTACCTTGTTTCACATATATTTTATTTTATATGTGTTTTATTTTGTAAATTTGTGTTTTTAATGTTAAGCACTTTGGACACCAGTCGGTGCTGTAAAGCGCTTTATAAATAAATGTTGATTGATTGATTGATTGATGTAACAATAAGAAATATACTCAAAACCTGGATTAATCTTTTTAGTCACATAGCACTACTATTATTCTGAAAACTACTGTAAATGGCCTTAATTCCAAAATGGTTAATGCAATTTTTGAAACACTTTGAATTAAAGCTAAAAATCTAAACTACGAGCACATCACATGGTGGTGAACAAGAGGCAAGATTACAAAAATGGTGTTGCTGACAAAATTCTTAGAAGCTAATTCCTGTATATTATGTAGTACTATATTTCATGTATATGTTGTTGTATATTTTGATTATTACGCTTATTGTGTAAATATCACTTATATACATGATGTCAAATTTCTTGAGCCGCTTGGGTGGGTAGGGAGAGTTTCTATAGGATAAAAAAGCTTTTGAACCTACATCCCTGGTTCTCAAGACCAGGCACCTAAGTGGCTCTACTCTACTCTTCTATTCTGCTCTTCTTTTTTAGATATTTAGATATACCTTAGTATACACTAGTAGAGTTCTACTTTACAATTGGAATATATTATAGAACATACCTTACTGAATTTTCATGACTGTACCCGAGCAGTGTAAAACCACTCAGGTGAGCCTTGTGCAGTGCTTTGACAATATCTCGTGAGCATGATGGGAGCTGGGGGGTGCTGTAGGGCCAGATCAGAGAGAGAATGTGTTTGAGAAACTCAGCTTGAAAACATCAGACCATGATTGCAAAATGTCAATCCAAACAATCAGATGACAATGATACGGAGATGACAATAACTAAAAAAAGAGAGGAGTGATATATCCAAAGTGTGGAGGGCAGAATGGAATTTTCAAAGGAAAAACAGAAGAAATTATATCCTTTGTGTATATCGTGTGTAAATTAATATGATTGACAGCAGAAGCCGGAGAGATTTTACATCTAAGAGATGAGATTCCTGCTGCAATGTAATTAGAGGTATAGAAGACTCAATAGAGAAATGCTTCTTCTTGCACACTGCTAACAATCCCAAATACGCACACAAGCACACACCATGGCTATGAGTGTTTGTGTTCATGGAAGAATCACACACACCAGTGCTGAAAAGCTCTCATTGTTATTCTTTTCTTGTTGTTGTGTGCCTTTGTTCTTACTCCTCGTAATGTGCAACTCAGGCTCCGTCTGCTTTTGCAGCTTCCAGACATGGACGCCACGCTGGCATTCCTGCCCTCCTTTTTGAGGTGAACATCAAACAACGATTCGACGAGAGCGTGCTGCTGAACTGAAGTGAGCATCTCTTTTTCTTTAGTTATATTAAATTAAAAGAATGCAACAACAAAAAAATGCATTGTAATCCTATGTAAAGGCAAACTGTTTTCTTAAAAAAAAAAAGCTCCAATGTGTAGGGTGGCATAAGCTGCTCCAAGGGTTGTGGCCACTTGTGTGAAATGGGCTCCATGTGTGACCTGTTTAATCCTTTTGTGCAAAGTCAAGCGACTTTCTGTCACCCCACTCTGCTGCTTTCGGACTGTTCTGAACTGTGGAGAAGCATTCAGAGCCAAACCCATTGTGATGCAGCTTCCATACCAGGTCACATCTGGGAGCGTGTGCTGGTCCCACACGACACTGCATCCACAACACTACGGTCCTGAATGATAATCACCTGCGGAGACAACTGGTGTCACAGACCGAATGGTCCCACCTAAAAATCGGTCCGCCCTGCCTTCACTGTGCATGCGTCATTTCTGTGTGTCCGCCGCGGTTCACCGATTATCACCTCGTTTCTACTTAAAATTGCACTCCAGTCATCATCTTTCTCAGCAACAGGTATCTGAAGCTTTTATACAACAACCATTTCCACATAAATTCAGCATTATTGCATAATAAAAGACAGAGGAAGCGATCAGAGTGCAGCAGCAGCTGCTCCTGCGTTCACTGCGCCTCCATCATTTCAAAGCGTCAGGAGCGACTCACCGATTATTGCCTCGTTTCTGCTTAAAATTGACTTTAAAATGATTTAAGTGGCTTTACCTTGTCATCTGATGGTTAATCACATTATTCCCTTTGATCACTTTGGGTGAAAAGAGTCCATCTCATACAAGCTGCTGTGGTCCCAAATAATGCATGCACACTGAAAGCAGGGTGGACCAATTTTTAGGGGGGACTATTTGGTCTGTGACACCGGTCCACCCCACCTCATGAAAGGAACCATCTATCTCCCACAGAAAGGCAAAATGTGGGCACTGGAGTGCTCAACGGTGAGGAACGTGAGTGCAGGATCGTGACCCGAGCAATGTACCACATGGCCAAAATGTCACAGCTGATGCTTCCTCACAATGTAGGTGGCGCTCCTCACTTGAGTCTCCCTAAGCAACTGTTCAAGTAGCACAAAGTGGGAGAGACCAAAGGCATCCAATTGCCATTAGCATCCAAATCTCACAACAGTGCAGTAACACAAGAAGCACCACAATCTTAAAAACTTAGAGCTTTGTTCTTCTCTCTATATCATCATAGCCAAACACCTCTGCCCAGTGACCTCATGCCTCTATGACCCCGTTCAGACTGGGGTTTACAATCCAGTTTGAGGCAGATTCAATCCAGATTGCTTTCAAGCTGGAGAGTGTTCAGGATTGTTTTGTAAATCCGGCTTGTCCTACATGCTCAATTCAGCTCAAGCCAAATTCAGACCATGTGTGTGACAGCTGCCATGAAAAGTTAAAATTTTTTGACTGCTACTGCTTACCGGAGTGACAAGGACAAAATGGATGTTCTATCCTTAACAAGGAGGAATAACAAACAGCAAGATGGATTATTTAAGTGCAGAGAGCCGCCTGGCTTTAAACAGGTAAATGTGAATTTTTTTCTGATATTTCAGAAAGGAATTAATTTATATTCTCACAAAAAGTAAACTTTTTAGGATGACATCAGAGCCAGGGTTTCCTGTTTTAATATAACACTGTGCAAAATGCTAAATGTCTGTATCTTTCAATGAAGTAAATTATTGACCATGTCATTATCACTGAAAAATGATGCCACCTCATGACATCATCTCCAGACTGTCACTGCAGGCAACAGAAATTCAGCTAAGGACAGTTGTGACAGTTTTCTGACACTGATATGTGAACGAGTGTGGGTGTGTGCATTTCTGTGTGGCGACAAGGTGCTGCAGAGAAAGAAGGTTGTTTGCTTTACTGAGCGCTTTACTGGAGAAGATGTTGCCACACAGACGTAGTGTGGAAGTTTGACATCAAGATCTCAAGATAGCTGGATTCAAGCTGCATTTGCATTCAGATCTTGGTGAATCCCGCTGAAGTCCAGCTCAATTCTGACTGAACTCACCCCTCGGAGGTGGGTCACTTGCTATATAGAACAGTCAATCGGTGAAATCAGATTTGAATCAAACATGCAATAAATACGATCTGAACTGGCAGTCTTAACTGGGTTCAAATGCAACAATACTCATATCATATGCGTGGAGTTTGCACGTTCTCCTTGTATCTCTGCATCTGTTGGGTTTTCCTCCCACCGTCACAAAATCCAGGTTGCTTATTATTTTTCCTTGCAGATCTGGAGTTGCTTCGGGTAGGACATCTGGTATTACAATAAAAAAGAAAAGGACTTGTGCCAAGTTCATATAAATCAGAGCTCTACATAAAATATACATTATCAAACAAATAGAAACAACCAAAAATAAATTAATATATAAATGAAGACCCAAAATCAAGATGAAATCCAAACATCAACTTGGGGTCAGCTTACAGTGTTGTTAATAATGACATTTTAATGAGTACTTTGCAGGTCACACAGCCTTCTCTTATTGTGCCGCTGTTCTGTGGAATGATCTCCCTGTGGAGATAAAACAGTCAGATTCTGTAGAGACGTTCAAGTCCAGACTGAAGACGCAGCTATTCTACCTCTTGTATGGTTAGCATACTATCATAGTATGGAACTATTCTTCCTAACTACGCGTATGCTTTCTATTAATTAATTCTATTAGCAACGGAACAGGTCTTTGCCTCACTTCATCTATATTCTGGGTCTGTTAGTGAAGCTCAGGGCTAGCGGCCGGTGATTACCTTCATATTCTCTCTGCTTCCCTGTCAATTTACTGCTGGTGAACTCATACCTTAGTTGCAGTTATTTCTGGCCGACTGATTTTGCTCTTTGTCTCTCTGTCGGAGGCACAAGGCTGACAGCTGTGCACCACAGGGCGCTAGTTTGACCATGAGAAGCCCTGGCTAAAACTGACCCAGCACATTGCAGTCTGGTTTTGGGATGTACTCCTACATGATGACGTGATGGACGCGGGCCCTGAATCCAAGGGTGCTGGACGACCCCCTGCCAATGACTGGATGCTCAGTAATGCACTTTGTTTTGATGCTATTCTGGTTTTTCTGTTTCCTGTTTCTTCAGCTTGGTAAATACTTTGTAAAAACCTTGTAACTGTTAGAATGGCCTAAGCAGTGGGTCATCTCGCTCAGTCTGGTCTGCTTGAGGTTTGTTCCTTAACATCATCAAAGGGAGATTTTCCTTACCATTTTCACCTGTGTGCTTGCTCGGGGGAGTTGGGAAGGTTAGACCTTACCTGTGTGAAGCACCTTGAGGCAGCTTTGTTTTGATTTGGCGCTAATTGGAATTGAAATTAGTTTGCAATTTGTAACACATTAGTACTTTAGTCCCTCACCTTTGGAGGGACCAATTTTAATGCTTCTCCTGATGTGATATGACACTTTAAGATGACCTTAATGGAATGTTTGCATTAGTTATGACTATCTCTTTATAATTCTGTAGCGCTCGTCTGATGCATCAATATTACATTGTGATATCGGGACATGAGAGGGAAATGAACAGCACTGTATGAGGAGAGAGGAGAATGGGAGCACAGGCCGTTCTCTCAGTGTGTTGTGTCACACTGCTTTCAAGGTTAGCACATTTTCACTATAAGGAGTTATCATCCTCTCTCATCTAGATTCACTTTGTCCCTGGAGAGGTTTGCAGCATTTATTTGAGTTTAATGTGAAAACAGCCCTTTATTATGTTCAGTCACAAAGACCCAGTCAAACACTAAATATCCAACATCCTCAGTACAAAACTCAGTAGAATTTTTTTTTTTGCCTTAGAAAAGCTGCTATAGATATAAAAAACAAAAAACAAAACAAAAACCCTCAATCATGTTTTATTCAGTCCATCAAAATGAAAGGAAAGCTTTTGTGTGTGTTTGTTAAATTATTAGAGTTGTATTTTGGAAAATAACAATGGGTCTCTGAGAGCAACGTTCACAGGCTGCTGATGAGCTGAATATAATTGCCAAAATTATATGTTATATTGATTAAGTTAATAGCAAGTTTACTTCTAAAGAAGATGTATAGTTTCCCCTTGCGGTTTCCCCTTGTTCAGTTTTTAATTTTTACTGCAAGGTGGCAGTAACAAAACAACAAAACAAAATCAACCAAACAAACAAAAACATTAATGTCAAAGTATCTTTGAACATAATACTGAACATCCTGACACAGTGGTCTTATTAACAAACATGGCAATCTACACAACAGAGGAAGGTAGTAAACGTAGGTCTGTATCTTTTGTGATATCATAAAAGATGATGTGAAACTCTAAAAGTGATTGTCACAGCATCTGTAGACCTTGCCTTCATCATGATGGCAGCATGTCCGTTTCCTGGCCTGGTGACAAAGAGTTGCCACCAGATTCCACACTGATGATGTCCCCCAAACAGATGTCGCCTGATTCAGACCTCAGACTGCTGCAGTCTTGAGACTGCTCCCCAGAAGTCCTTGTCCTCTTTTACCCTCTCAGTGAGTCTCCTGAACTCTGTGTCCTGTTCCGGTCGCCCATCTGGCTCCTCAAAGATTTTGTTCTGTCCTGGACTCCTGCTGGTATTCTACATGTGTTTGCCTTGGTTCAGGCTCCAGGCTAGTCTCCTACCTGTTTTTGTTTCTGGCCCGCTTTCCAGCCCCCTCCACCCACCCTGTTAGATTTCAGGAGTTTGTCTCTTTGTACATCAGTGGGTTTGTGTTCACCTTTTAGTTTCTGTTTATATTTACGGAGTAGTTACTCCCACTCTGTTAGTATCCCTGTGTTCTCCATGGGTGAGTTTGTGTGTGAGTGGTAATCACTGCACTACATTTTATGTCCCTGTTCACACACACCTGTGTGCTATTTATAATCCCTCACCTGTCTAGAGTTCTGTCCCCATCATCAGCACATCTGTACCTGTAAAGTATAAACTTTATTATTGGTAGTATGACCAAAGCAGATGGCCACCCCCATAAGTCTAGTCTGCTTGAGGTTTCTTCCTGTACTCAAAAAACACTTGAGAGAATTTTTCCCTTACCACTGTTGCCAATCTGCATCTTCATGGGGTGCCTTCATGAACAGCCTTTGAACACCTTATGTTGTGGTTTGATGATGTATAAATAATCTGATTCTGTCCCTGAATTTTCATATTATTTGTCAGTCCCTTGTTATCACTGTTCTCCAGTGTGTACATTCTTGTGGTCACGCCATTGATTCCTACCTGGTTGTCCATTCCTATCCATATTTGCTCATCAAAACCTTTCCTGTCCCTTTTACTCTGATCACTTCCTCACCGTGTCCACACAGTGATACGGTGATACTGATACAGTGGCTGACCTCTGTCATCAGGTCTGAGTGTCCTGCATTCCTGTTTGTCTGCTATGTACATGTTTGTGACCGTCACATGAGCTAGCCAAGATTCTTACACTGTATTAAGATAAATCTTTCTCACCTGCAGAACTCTGTGACTGTGCCTGCAACAGGGTTCAAATGACCAGCATCTTGGTAAAAGTGGTCTATACTGAGAAACATTTATGAGGTTGCGCTTTAAAAACATCTCGTTTGTGACCGTCACATGAGCTAGCCAAGATTCTTACACTGTATTAAGATAAATCTTTCTCACCTGCAGAACTCTGTGACTGTGCCTGCAACAGGGTTCAAATGACCAGCATCTTGGTAAAAGTGGTCTATACTGAGAAACATTTATGAGGTTGCGCTTTAAAAACATCTCTTTTAGCTTGGCAGAGAGCTACGTTACTTAATCAGAGATGGATATCAAGTGTTTGTGTCACCAGCAGCACTTCTCTCTTCCTAAATGTCTCTCTCTATGTCTCTATCTGTCATGATACTTAATTACTATGGTATGACAGATGTAGGTGTACCACACAGTGATATATGAGTCAGTGTCAGAAGAAATGGGCTGCACCTCAGTGTTTTATTCCAGTTTTTACCATGTGTAGTGGTAGGTGTTTGCATGTAACAGTAGGTTAGACTCAGAGTTATAAAGGTGTTCTGTGCAGACTAAAGAAAGACATTGTGCACATACATAAAGGAATATAATAATTCAAATTCCAACTCCATGTCTCTCCCGCTTCTCTACTGTCTTGTATGGAATGCAACATCAAATTTTAATTCAATTTCTAATGAAATATTGTTTTAATATCCCCCAATCACAGAAATGTCTACACATTTACACATCTACACAAGACTTTACTTGTGTGAAGCGGTTTGAGGCAACTTTGTTGTGATTTGGCACTATATAAATGAAAATAAATTTAAAATTGAAATTGAAAAAAAAATCGCTTGGGAAGACTCCCTCAGGGAAATTGAGGTTCTAGCAGCATTGTATAGCAGCACACAGGGGAAGAAGCACACAGAGTATCAAAAGTGAAAGTAAAAAAGAAAACAGTTTGCAATATAAATACTGGTTTACTGGCTACTACTGTTCCTCTCATTCCTGTAACAATCTGTCCACCTTCAAGACTCAAGTTAAAACCCATCTTTTTAGATCTGCTTTTAGTTTGTGATTATTGTATTTTATTTCATCTTATTTATTTATTTTGCTTTGTTTATAAACTTGTAAAGCGTCTTTGAGCAATGTTAAAAGTGCGATACAAATCAAATGTATTCTTATTCTTATTATTATTACAACCCCAATTCCAATGAAGTTGGGACGTTGTGTAAAATGTAAATAAAAACATAATACAAAGATTTACAAATTCTCTTCAACCTATATTCAATTAAATACACCACAAAGACAAGATATTTATTGTTCAAACTGATAAACTTTATCATTTTTGTGCAAATATTTGCTCATTTTGAAATGGATGCCTGCAACACATTTCAAAAAAGTTGGGACGGGGCAACAAAAGACTGGGAAAGTTGATGAATCCTCGAAAAACACCTAATTGGAAATAGGTGAGTGTCATGATTGGATATAAAAGGTGCATCCCCAAAAGGCTCAGCCATCCACAAGAAAAGATGGGGCAAGGATCACCACTTTGTGAATAACTGTGTGTGAAAAAATAGTCCAACAGTTTAAGAATTGCAAGGAATTTAGGGATTCCATCATCTACAGTCCATTATATAATCAGAAGATTCAGAGAATCTGGAGAACTTTCTACATGTAAGCGGCAAGGCCGAAAACCAACACTGAATGCCCATGACCTTCGATCCCTCAGGCCACGCTGCATTAAAAAAACGACATCATTGTGTAAAGGAACTTAACGCATGGGCTCAGGAACACGTCAGAAAGCCACGGTCAGTTAATACAGTTCGTCGCTACAAGTGCAAGTTAAAATTCTGCCATGCAACGTGAAAGCCATATATCAACAACATCCAGAAACGCCACCACTTTCTCTGGGCCCGAGCTCATTTGAAATGGACAGACGCAAAGTGGAAAAGTGTGCTGTGGTCTGATGAGTCCAAATTTCACATTGTTTTTGGAAATCATGGACGTCATGTCCTCCAGACAAAAGAGGAATACGATACGATACGATACGATACACTTTATTGTCCCTTCCGGGAAATTTGTCTTAGACTCCAAGAAAAGGAAAAAGACCATCCAGATTGTTACCAGTGCAAAGTTCAAAAACCAGCATCTGTGATGGTATGGGGGTGTGTTAGTACCCATGGCATGGGCAACTTACACATCTGTGATGGCACCATCAATGCTGAAAAGGACATCCAGGTTTTGGAGCAACACATGCTGCCATTTAAGCAACGTCTTTTTCAGGGACGTCCCTGCTTTTTTCAGCAAGACAATGCCAAGCCACATTCTGCATGTGTTACAACAGCGTGTCTTCGTAGTAAAAGAGTGCGGGTACTAGACTGGCCTGCCTGCAGTCCAGACCTGTCGCCCATTGAAAATGTGTGGCGCATTCTTAAGCACAAAATACGACAACGGAGACCCTAGACTGTTGAACAACTGAAGTCATACATCAAACAAGAATGGGAAAGAATTCCACCTACAAAGCTTCAATAATTAGTGTCTTCAGTTCCCAAATGCTTATTGAGTGTTGTTAGAAGGAAAGGTGATGTAACACAGTGGTAAACATACCACTGTCCCAGCTTTTTTGAAACGTTCCAGGCATCCATTTCAAAATGAGCAAATATTTGCACAAAAACAACAAAGTTTAACAGTTTGAACATTAAATATCTTGTCTTTGTGGTGTATTCAATTGAATATATGTTGAAGAGGATTTGCAAATCATTGTATTCTGTTTTTATTTACATTTTACACAATGTCCCAACTTCATTGGAATTGGGGTTGTATTATTACTATTCCTGTCCTATGTCTTGCTGTTACTTCTCCTCCCCCTGAGTGAGAAGTTGCACAGTCTGATGGCCTGAGGGACAAAGGAGTTTTTCAGTCTGTTGGTCCTGTACTTGGGAAGGAGCAGTCTCTGGCTGAAGAGGCTCCTCTGGTTGCTGATGACAGTGTGCAGAGGGTGACTGGCATCGTCCATAATGTCCAGCAGTTTGTCCAGTGTTCTCTTCTCTGCCACCATCACCAGAGAGTCCAGCTTCATGCCAGCCACAGAGCCAGCCTGCCTGATCAGTTTGTCCAGCCTGGATGTGTCCTTCTTGGATGTGCTGCTCCCCCAGCACACTACAGTACAGATGTGGGGAAACTTTACACTTATAACATAAATACCATAATAAAGTGAACACAGATGTTGGCTTGAAAGTCGACCAATGGCAAATGTTACTTGGGGGAGACGGGTCTCGGCAAGGCAAAGGCAAACACGTGCTTTGACATGTTTTGGAATGAAAGTGGAAGACTGGAGACGGGTCTGACTGGATGATGGAGCAGATGTAACAAGTGTTTGCAGGAATACCTCCCACTCAGGCACTGATCAGAGCCAACTGTACTTAGATTTGGTACATTGTTGAACATATTTTGCAAATAATTTCTTGTTCCAACACTTTTTGTACTTTAAAAAATGTATAAAATAAAAACTCAACAATTTTTACATTTATGTAAACTGTGGTCCATAACAGCACAATCACCAGTGTTAACACTAGAAACTGTCTGTATGTGTACACTTGTTTTCAGTATTAAACTAACACTTTTGAAAGTGCTAATTTACAGTGTCAGTCAAAATGATTTGCGTTAGTGTCTACGCTGGATATGAAGACCAATCTGTCAAATCAAATGCTTCTTCTGTGTCCAGCCCTATAGTACGAAACCTTCCACATTATAATTTTTTCATGTCATTTATTACATGCAGTGTGGCACTTTATATTGTCCAGAGTTTGCCTCTCTGTAATGACGCCTGTTTACTGAATAATATCCCGGATAATCTTTTCTTGTCTTCTAACCAGAACTGAAGTGAACAATTTATAATCTGGATTGAGTACACTAACTGGTCTGTAATTGGGACGATCCAGTCTACCCTTCCCTTCCTTTGGTATTCGTCACTTTTCCCTCCAAGAAGGTAGGGTTTCACCATTCTGAAATATGCAGTTGGATGTTTTCAGTAACAGCAATGAGAGTTACTGTTTAAAGGTTTTGCACCATTCAGCAGTATATCCACCTGTTCCCGGATGGATGTCCAGGAACAAGACAAAGTTAACTTTGTCTTGTTATTGCTTTTTCTAAATCTCCAAGTTCTATGTTAGCCAGAAAGTTTGGGGAGGTTAAGTGAATTGAGAACAGAGTCCGAGGATTGGTCTTCCCCATGCTCTTTTTGAAAGTAAAGATTTTTATAGTATTTTTCAAAACAGTTATGAATCTTCCAGGGGCTCATTTATCAGCTTTTTATACTCACAGATTTGTGTTTAAACCATGCCTGCAAACATTTCTATGCAAAGTATGGATGATCAAATTGCACTTGGAGTCAGGAATGTGTGTAAATATATGCACAGCATCTACCAGGAGAACAGGGAAACTGCAAGAACATGCAACCTTATCTACATCATAGATCCACATACGTTATTCATTTCCTCAAATTAATGAGCACACAATTAGCTTCATTAGGAAATACTTTATATTAATAAAGATGGCAGCATGATGACATCACAGCAGAACAAAGGATTCTGGGAAAACTGTAATAACAAATAATTGTCTATTAATTCTGTTAATTGGCATGTTTAATGACAGTTATTGTGGTGTCTGTGCTGATCTTTCTTAAAGCATCTTAAAACTAAGTCAGTAAGTAATTTTAAAATATTGCTTAAGTGAGATGTACGTTCCGGTTCACTGAGTTCATTCTTTATTCGAGGTGTTGTGGTCCAAGATACTGTGGGATCTACATTGCTGATTGCTGTACATTGCAGGATTACTACAGTGTCCATCTTGTGGCCCCTGTCTGAGCATGTGGTATCTGGACCCAAGTCACATAATGATGAACCTTACCACTAGTGATTAACTGTAGGTCACATTTTCCCACTGGAATTTTTATTATCTGGATGCTTAGTTCCATCACCTCTATTTTACATGTCTGACAATTCTTTGCTGTACTTTGTTTATTTGATCTTTGTTATTAATGGTAGTTGGACATCCCTCTGAGTCTGGTCTGCTTGAGGTTTCTTCCTCAAAAAATGCTCAAAGGAGCTTTCTCATACCAACGCTGCCACTGTAGTGTCATTTTAACACAGCTTTACAGGCATCCTGCAATTAGAGGCAAAACTTCCTCATTATTATTTTTCAGATATATCTTCATTTCCTTCCCCAGTACTTTTTCAATAGGCCTTTTAATATATTTGAGTTCAATCTTCATTAGAATGTATCGGTCGTATTTCTAATATTATGTTCCATGTAGACGAGACTATGCTCAGACCAATCTCTTCACAGTCTTATTCTTTTAATACATTTTAGAAAAAGTGCTTTTGGAATAAGAAAATTGAGGTGAATAATAAAAAGTATAGCTTCTGACAGTAGGATTAAATTCCATCCAGACATTGCAAATTCTTTTTTTTGTAACATCCCCCTCATTTTCTTACTCAGGTCATTATTCTGTTAGTGTGTAGTTCTTGACAGATCCCAGACTGGATTTAAATGTACATTAAAATCACCCAAGATATGACTAATCCCTGCGCTTTAGTTATCATTACTTCAAAAATGCCTTAAAAACATGAATGATTGATGTCTCAATCCAACATCCCTTATAAACAACATCCTTTAACCCATTTCTGGGGAAACAGTTTTGTTGTGATGGTGCAATGTGCATTTTCACACTTTTCTCCTAGTCTGTTCACTTTGAGAGCAATTAAAGGGCATTGCCTCACTTTGGTGTGTGTTTCCTATGTTTAAAATGAGCATTCCTGCTTGTTGCTGCCTTCTAAAAACTTCCAGCTTCTCTGTTCTGTTCCATTCAGGTTGTTCTCCTTTCGAACCTCTGATCATGTAGCACGACAAATTTGGAATTCTGTCCACCCAGTTTGCCGGGGGCTTGTATATTGCTACCGGGAGCCCTTTCCCCTCCATGTCCTTGATGGCTTCCTCTGCAGAGTTCTATATACATGTCTCCCTTGTAGAAAACTCTCAACTTAGCCAGAAATGGTGTCTGGAATTATATTTTATTCTCTCGTAGCACTCTCTTTTTTCCATTTATTCCAGGTGCTTCTGGAAGACTGCTGGAGAATAATCATGACTGGTGTGCCCTTTCAAGCTTAACATAGGTTGTTTGAGAAATTCCTAGTTTCTCTTTCAATAAATCATCCACAAATCTGTCATTGATGCCGTGGACTCTTATATTATCCTGTCATATTCTTGCTTCTTGATCAGGTAGCCTAGCGTCCAATTTTACTTGTTTTACCGGTTGCATTGTAACCTCAAGTCAACAAGAGCAAATTTGAACCGTGCCATCAGAGACGCAAAGCGGGCACACAGCAAAAAAGTTCAGTCACTTCCATGACTCCAGGGACATCCAGCAACTTTGGCCAGATATTAAGACCATCACAGACTACAGACCCGCCCCCCTGCAGTGGGACGACAACACAGACTTCCTCAACAACTGAACAGGTATTTTGGACGGTTTGACACACTCAACAACACAGTGACCTCCATCGCCAAGATGACCAGGTTCTCTGTCTGGATCCAACAACACAGTGACCTCCATCGCCAAGATGACCAGGTTCTCTGTCTGGATCCAGCTGATGTACAACGGGCCTTGAGGAGTCTCAACCCAAGGAAAGCAATGGGTCCCAACAACATACCCGGACGTGTGCTTAAAGAGTGCGCGTACCAACTGGCTGAAGCACTTACAGGTATATTTAATACCTCACTAAGCCAGGCAGTCGTTACTTCCTGCTACAAGAAAAAACCCATCATCCCGGTACTAAAAAACCCACCGTCACCTACTACCACCCCATAGCACTCACACCAATTATTATGAAGTGCTTTGAAAACTGGTGGAGTACCACATCACTGGTGTACTACCCCCATTATTTGACCTACTTCAGTTCACCTACCACCGCAACTGCTCCACGGAGGATGCTGTATCCTACACCCTTCACCTCAGCCTAGAACACCAGGATAAACAAAACACCTATATCTGAATGTTTTTTTGTGGACTGCAGCTATACATTCAGCACCATAATCCCCCCAACACTTGGTGAGCAAACTGGGACCACTAGGTCTGAGTACCCCCATGTGCAACTGGATTCTGGAGTTTCTCACCGGCAGGCCACAGTCTGTACAGGTGGGAAGCAACACCTCCTACACCATCAGACTGAGCACTGGCTCCCTTTAGGGCTGTGTGTTGAGCCTGCTGCTCTTCATGCTGATGATCCATGACTGTGGTGCTCACTCTGCTACCAACCACATCATAAAGTATGCAGATGACACAACAGTGATGGGTCTGATTCAGGACAATGAGGAACTGGCATACAGAAAGGAGGTCGAACATCTGGTGGGCTGGTGCACCAAGAACAACCTAGAGCTGAATGTCAATAAGACAAAGGAGATCACTGTTGATTTCAGGAGAAAGCGGTCCACCCACACGCCCCTCTCCATAACAGGCACTGCTGTAGAGATCGTCCAGAGCACCAAGTTGCTGGGGATACACATCTCCGGTGACTTCACCTGGACCTGGCACACATCCTCCCTGACCAAGAAGGCCGGCCAGTGACTGCACTTCCTCAGATGGCCAAGGAGAGCTCATCTTCTCCATTACATCCTCACCACTTTCTACAGTGGCACGGTCGAGAGCATCCTAACACACTGCATCCCTATCTGGCATGAGAGCTGCACTGCCATGGACTGTAAGGCCCTGCAGAGAATGGTGAGAGCCACTGAGAAGGTCATTGGCACTCCCCTCACTCCCATCAAGGACGCTGCCCACAGTCGCTACCTGTCAAAAGCCACAAAAATCATTGCAGACCACACACATCCCAACCATGGACTGCTCTCCCTTCTGCCCTCAGGCAGACATCGGGGCATTCAGAACAGAACATCCATATTCTGCAAAAGCTTCTCACTGCAGTAAGATTCCTGAACTCTCAGTAACCCCCCTTCTCACCTCCACCCCCCCATCTGTGTTCATGTTGACATTTTAACTGTTTGCACTGCTTTGCACCATCAGTTGCACATTCCAGTATTTCTATTTATTGCATACCTGTTATATATATATATATATATATATATATATATATATATATATATATGTAGGGTGTCCTTAAGGCCTTAAGGACAAGTTGGAACATGCCCTGCTGTTAAACAATTTCTCAGATACTCACTCAACTGAAAGCCACCAAAAGCCGCCTGGATTTTACAAATGGTTGTCAACACGGAGGTGTTTTTCCTGTGGCGGGCGCACCGCGCCGGCTCGCCAATCCGTCCACACATCTTTGATTAAAAAAATCTCCTTTAACAGTGGAATGTCCGGATAAACTGCTGATTCCGTCCTCTTCTGAAAGTTCTCTGTTCTCTCACGACGTCCTGGGTCTACAGAGGCTTAAATTTGGAGGTTTTCAGCTTGAAACAGGATGACGACATCGCCTCAGAGTGCTGCGTGACGTCCCACTCCGTGGGAAGTCCTTACAGCGATAGAAACAATCCAAAATCTCTCATCAGCCGTTAAAATTTTCACAGAAAACCAGCTGAATTTCTCGAATAGTGTCCACTCGGATGTGCCTCACAGTTTTTGAAAAAATTTTGATCAAGCACAGCACCAGTCTCTCAGCAACTTCTCAGACAAAGGAATTCCGACAAGGGGGCTGGACCACTCCTTCCATAAGGCGTGCTCACAGGCGAATGATGTCACCGACAGGCGTGAAAAAACTCACGCATGCGCACGAGGGTTCAAGCTTGGCTGATGTAATCACACGTGATTCAAATCCATATAGTTTTTTTTTTAAAATAAAACTGTCAGTGTCTTTTCTAATAGACCTCATATATATATATATATATATATATATATATATATATATATATATATATATATATATATATATATATATATATATATATATATTGGTGGGCACAGATAACCAAAAAATTAACTTCGATAACAGATAACTGAAAAGTTATCTTTGATAAAGATAAAATGATAAACCACCCAAAAATGTATCAGAAGTTACAGATAACCCATAAATTCCAGTATTGTCTCCGGTACACTTACAACTACTAACAAGCTGATTTTGAGTTTTAACACCGTGATCGCATTTGGAAGCATCAAAAGTGACAACAGACCTAAACAATGAATCAGCACTTTTGTCTTTCAACATACTGCCTCCTGCTGGAAGCTCCAGTTTACTACATAGCTTCCAGCACAGACACAACTGAGAGAAACCAGAAAGCTCAACTCTCTACTCAATCACAGTGCTGCCGTCAGGCCGAGGTCTTGGAAAATAAAGCAGTGCTGGGTTATGGTTTGGTGTATAAAGAAAATGAATACTGATAGAATAACTCAATTAATGTCAATTCTGTCATTTTTGCAAAGGTAAGATATAACATATATCTTTTAATGTTGAATAATGCACTAATTCTGAAGTTTTGTAACAAACACAGACAGATGGCATTCTGGGTAAAATGTGCCTCCGCTACACTGATTGGTTGAGTTATTCTATGTAAAGCAACATGTTAATGTGAGGTGTGTCGTGTTGGTGTTTACAGATAAATGTGCTTTTGTAAAATATGCCATTTTTTATTTGTTAAAAAAAGGCATTTTCAAAAAAAAAAAAAAAAAAAAAAAGCCAAGTTGTAATTAGATAACCGTCTGATATAACCAGTGTCAAAATAAATAGAACACTGCCATAATCTACTGGTGCCAGTGCGAGTTTCGGCCCTTTTTCAGTTGATTTTTCATTCGTGTGAGAATTTTTGGATCGCACCGAGTTTCAGGTTAATCGCACGTCCTGCATCGTTTAGTATACATGGAGTAACGAGCTGCGTTTAACATCTCACGTCTACCTCCTGATCGCCAATTGTATGGTCAGATGAAAATCAAACCCGTTTGATAGTCTGTTCGGCCGTCGTGAGGGTATCCTGCTGCTGAAGCGCTACAAGCGTCCAACCTCTTGCACTGTGCATGTGCAAACACCGCAGACCTGTCTTGTAATGTTTTTTTTTTTTTAAACTTTGATGTCTCCCATCGAGAGTTTTTGTGAATTAAATTTGAAAAAAAAAAAGCTTCTGTTTACATTTTCCTTCTGGAAACATGAGTCCGACGTGAGGTTTTTGAATGTACAATGTGTGTGAGAACATAAATCGGGTGCTCTGAACTTTTACACCGTGCGCTTCTCTGGTACAGTGTCTGCCCAGCTTCAGTCTGAATAGTCATGAACACTACTGGCCAGTAGATGGCAGTAGAGACCTTGAAAACGTGCAAACACAAAAATCCAGATAATCTGTGTTGCCACTTGCTATGTTTAAGATGTGTGGAATTTAATAAAAGCAAACACAATAACTACGTCTATAAACCCAAATAATATATTCACAAGAGTTTTAGGTACTAGAGTTTAATGCTGTTGTCCTGATCAGTGTCTCAAATGCATTCTCCTGTCGTGAACATACTGAGATTACCCCATCACCCATAATGCACCTGGACATAGCATACCCACACTAAAACCATAAAAATTAGCGCATTACTTTAAAACTAAAACATATATCTGATATTTTCACTTTATAAAAATTCAGAAGTGATGTTAATTTAAATAACTTGTCTGAAATAAGTTTGGTTAAAATTTGAACCATAAGTTAAAAATGTATGCCTCTGGATGACCTGGGTGATATTGGCCTCGTATTAGTATGGGATTAAAAGAAATGAGGGTTTTTTTTTTTTTTTTTTGGTGGCCAGTTCTCCTTTGCCTGCAGAGAATAGAGTGGTGTCTTCTAGAAGCAGCTCTCCTGTTTGCAAAGGGTAGAACTACACATTTGTTCACCTTTGTTTATCATGTTAACGGTCTAAAAATGATTGGACAAAAATTTATCAGAAGATAATTATTCCGGTAATGGTTTTCAAAGTTATCTGAAAAGATAATCCGATAATGAAAACTTTATCTTCGATAATTATTGGTATTTGGATTATCGAAAGTGTGCCCACCACTGAATGGTACAAAAGGTATGGAACCATACTTGCATTCTAAATGCAATTCAAGGCAAATGGGACGAATAATCCATGTCACGTGACGTGCAAACCACCAATCAAATGACAAGGATCAACTTAGCCATTATATAAAGCAAAATGTTTTAGAGGTTTATCGGTTTGGTGCGATCACATAACTTTTCATCTCTTGGATTAGTGGTTTTCTGAGCTAACTTTTAGGTTAGCTGTTCTCATACATGATTTTGAGAATGCAGGTCATGCACCTTTCATAAGGTTTTGTAAGAAATGCCAGATACGAGAGCACACAGCGTAAACAACAACACCACACACAGAAACCCAGTGAAGTAAGGCCAGCAGTGGTGTAACATGATAAAACACCCTAGTCTTGGTTCGAACTATAGCTGTACCACTTTAAACCATTTTGCGACTTTTAATTCTAGTACATGGCAATCCACCAAATAAAATACAACACTCTACCCTTTAATGCGTGCTGTATATTCCAGTTTTAAAGTATATTCACTTTTTTAGAGTCAACTGAAAAGTGTTATTGAAGCATTTGGAAAGCAAGCAGTTGCATTCCTTTTTTCTCAGTATGATCACCTGGATGTACGTACAGGCATCAAAGCCCGCTCCCTCCTCAAGAGTGCAGCAATGTGATGAGACAGTAAATATGGATGAGTTTGTTGCTTTCTCTCACAGTTTTTGGAGATTTGTGTTGAGCGTCAGGCCCCTGGAGCACTCTGGCAGCCAAGCTTTTCATGAATCTTCTGTTCACTGTTCAACTATTCAGTCTTATTCCATGCTGGAAATGGCAGCAAGAGGCTTAGAGGGCAGGGAGACGGATATAGAAGACAAGCCTTTGGTTGACTGTAACCCTCATGGGATTGATATTTTAGCTTCTGTCTGGGTGTTGAGAAATGTACAGGTGAAAGTGCAAGAAGCATGGCAGAAATTAGTGTGAGGTTTAAGGTGAAAAGAAAGGTTCCCTTCTTGTTCTTGTGATGAGAACCAATGAACTCCTTACAGGTGTGTGGATGTTGATGTTGTGACTAATCTTTAGGTTTTACTGGCACCAGATCTGCTGGCTGGTTAACACAAGTGCAATGCAGGAAGAAGGTCCTAGATTAGCATGCTATCCTGAGTTTGTGTGGATTTCCTCCTGGTGCTCCAGTTTCCTCCCACTACCAAAGACATGAAGGTAAGATGAACAAAATTTGGTCTATATACGTTTCAGCCCTGCAATGGACTGGAGACATGTCCAGGGTGAACCCCACCTCCTGAAAATGAATGAATAAAATACAGTGGGGTAAAAAAGTATTTAGTCAGCCCCTGATTGTGCAAGTTCTACGTAGAAAGATGAGAGAGGTCTATAATTTTCAGCATAGGTACACTTCAATTATGAGAGACAAAATGAGAAAAAAAAATCCAGAAAATCACACTGTAGGATTTTTTAAAGAATTTATTTGTAAATTATGGTGGAAAATAAGTAATTGGTCACCCACAAACAAGCAGGATTTCTGGCACTGGGGGCTATTGCTTTAACTTTGCAAACCATTGAGAGCTGAGCTACTTTTCCTCACCTTTTGCACCAAATTAATCTGAGGAGTTGATCTGCCCTGCTGTTTAAGTTTTTCTTCGTAAGGAAGACTATCAAATGGCTTCGCCAAAATCCGGTCCACATCATTCAAGTTGTCTGCCATTATGTGCAGCTTGCTAGCTGGGACTGGCGCGAGGCTACTGTGAAGTGTATCCGCCTGTGAGTGCTTTGTGACGGTGGAGGGGCTCAGCAGCACCCGCTACTCGGTAGGGACAGAAACTGCGATATAAGTCAGAAAGAGTGATAAAAGTCAGTCTCCAAACACAAGCAGCTACAAAAAAAAAACACACCAGAAATAGAAGCTCGATTTGTCGCTAGTCGTTTTTAACAACGAAAATGCCGCTATGAGGATTAGAAAAGTCACCGGTTCAACTCAGAACAGAATGAAAATGTTCCCACGGATGTTTACACCAAAAGATCGCTGATTCGCTCATTTCGCTGTCAATCAAAAAGGGTTTCAGCCTCAGACAGATCATCATACAGAAGCTGAGAGTCCGGGCCAGCCGAGGCCAGCCCACTGCCCCATAGACCCCCCAGACACGCTGAGAGTCCGATCCAATGACTCGTCTCGTTTCGCTGCATGCTTTGTGTCGCTATTGAAGTCTGTGACACTGTTTAAAGCACTGCGAAGCTGCGGGTTTGAGTGAGAGGAAAGCCGCGTCGTTACCAGTGATAAGAAGCTGATTCTGAACAAAAGTTGAGCGCGTTGTAGCGCATAGTCAATGACATGTACACAACAGTACATATTTGATCACTTATTTTTTGACATTTTAGGGGAAGCTGACCCGTCCGCACGTCTTTCATTAAAAAAATCTCCTTTAACAGTGGAATATCCGGATAAAATGCTGAAACCGACTTCTTCTGAAACTTCTCTGTTCTCTCACGACGTCCTGGATCAATACAGCCTGAAATGTGGAGGTTTTAAGCTTGAAACAGGCTGATGACGGCGCCTGAGAGCGCTGCACGACGTCTCGCACCGTGAAAGTCCTTAAAGCGACAGAATCACCTCAAAATCTCTCATCAGCTGTTAAAATTTTCACTGAAAACCAGCTTAATTTTTCGAACCATGTCCACTTCGATGTGTCTCACAGGTTTAGAAAAAAATTTGATCAAACAAAGCGCCAGTCTCTCAGCAACTTCTCAGACAAAGGAATTCCGACGAGGGGCTGGACGACTCCTCCCACAAGGAGTGCTCACAGGCGAATGACGTCACCGACAGGCGTGGAAAAACTCACGCATGCGCACGAGGGTGCAAGCATGTCTGACGTAAAAACATATGAATGAAATCCATATAGTTTTTGAAAAAATAAAAAGGACCTATACTTTACGGACAGACCTCGTAGATAGATAGATGGATTCACTCTGTCCACTCTGCGGCAGCTTGCTCTTCTCTGTGGTTCCCATTTTAACCTGGAGAATTTTGCAAACTGTGGTGTTTAATAAATCTCAAAACCTAAAATATCTACATTTGGAGTTTCTAAAATAGCTTGGACTTGTTACTATTACTAATCTACGCTCCAGTTTTCTTGGAACTGGATCAACTAAACATGCTTTAAAATTAATCAACTCAAATTAATCAGTTGTTATGCCCCATGTCTATATACTTGGGTATTTTTTCTGATAGAAAAGTGCTGAGGGGGCGCAGAGAAACACTTAAACCCAGCGCCTTATTGCAGTGCTTTCTTAAAAATAAAGTGCTCCATGTGGGATTTGTTTCTATGACAACATTAAACAGCTAACAAATTTCTTTTAATGTGTGGTGATAAAAAGCATTCACCCTCATCAGGAACATAGCACCTGTCCAGTCTGCTGTGACAGATGGGGTTTTTTTTGTTTGTCACATCAGCTGATTGAAGACAAAAAAATGGCAAAAACTTTTCCGTTAAGAGTGAGAAGTTTTGCTGAATCTGACTGGTTGACTGAAAGGGCACTACAGTGCTTACACAGCACTTTTTACAAAAAAACCAGAGCACTCTGAAAAAGGATGTTGGGTGCTGTGTTCTTTCTCTAGGCAGCAGAAGGTAGCAGCAACATGTGCTCACTCTGCTGCTCAGAAAAACTCCAATATATGGACATGGGGCCTTACAGCAGAGAAATACACATATGACAGTCATCACAGATGAGGGGCAGGGGGCACAGTAGACCGGCACATCTTTCCCATAGTGCTTGTTTTGGCCAACTTCTTATCACTGTTCTACTAATACAAACTACTTGCTCATCTAGTATTAGAGGAATCTGCTCTGTAAAACTAGCATGTGTCAAGTCAATCCAAAACATCACCACAAATGTATTTTCAAGCCAGGAGGTAACCCGGGTGACAGCCAGAATTGAGGTTATTGAACTTAAGCCTGATTTATGCTTCTACAGCTCCATAACTCCGTGGCCACACAATCACATCAAACCTTTCAAAGTTCTCCATCGCGTTGGTGGGTGTCGCAATGCAATTTACAGCTGGAATAGTAGGGGGAACGATGTGAAGAACAAGGCAGGAACTTTCTTTCCGCCTGCACCGCCACTGCTACTTGTTATTTTTTTCCCCTTTTTTCTGGTCCAATGTGTCCCTCAAAACCCTCCACTTCTTTATGCAATCATCAACTTCCAAACCAATCTTGCGTGCAATTTCCCTCCATGAATTGCAGGCCATTTGAGCGTCTTTGTATTTTTTTGACTCCTTGTTGTAAAGTTGGTCATATTTGCAGAGTTCTTCTGCCAAACATTCCTCTATTTGATTCATGATCAAAATGTAATCAGTGTGCACATTGCAAAAACTTGATGATGATGGGAGAGGAAAGAGTGAAACCAGAAAAGTGACCAGTCACAGCCCTTGCAGTCTCTGCCGTTTTGACTTGTAGTTTCAATTTTTTGGAGAGGGCTCTGCCTCGCTGGAGACGTTATGTTATGGACAGGATGCTAAGGGCAGGATGCTATGGAGCTGTGGAGACTGAGAAGCATAAAAAGGGCTTTAGGCTGCTTCCACAACTGGACAAGTTTGGTGCTGTTTCACACCATAATGAATGGAGTTACAATCAGTGCATCTCGACTGATTTCCTTAAGCAGCTCTCGCTGGCTGCTTTTGGCGCCCAGTCAACCTGAGCAGGCACACTACTTGGCAAAAGTCTGGAAAAGTCATTTTGTTCTAAAGCTTCCACCCATCATTCCACCCAGGCCTGGCAAAGCTTGATGCAATTAGGAGCAAAGCTGTAGATCCTCAAGCTGACTGTTGAACATTTCAACAAGTTCCATCATTTGAATTTTGTGAATGTGTTTTTTCTATAACTGTATGAGGAAACTGACCAAGAATTTACCGTGACCTTGCAACCGTAACTCATACCAAACTGTGACAGAGGTGTACAGTTACACCTTTAGGATTTAGAGATGTGGTTAAAAGTGGATCCAATGACCATTACTGAGTGTTGGGGATGTGCTCTTTAGAGTAGCACATAATGAGGTAAGGTGGCCATCTCCTTTCCTTGCTGCCTTATATTTTCCCCAAGTATTAGTCACATACCTCTTTTGCTACTGGGTGGGCAGGAGGGAGGCATCAGGTGCTGGTCCCAGCCAGAATTTGAACCGGTGATGCCATGTGCTATAATCACTGAGTCATCCCCCAAGAGATGTAGACTATAAATTTTAGAGACATGGAATCAATCAATCATTCAGTCTCTCACTCTCTCTCAAATGCATTAGCTTTACATCTGTGGTATTTTGGATTTTGATGGGGTTCAATCCCCTCCCCTGCAGGTGAGAATCCATCCAATCAGCTTCATTCAATGTGCAGCAGATATAACACAAACTGGGAAGACTGTACAATAACACGTCCTGAGCTTCACTGTACTTTGATTACCTGCAGTTCTCCTCTCTGCTGTGTTTGCTGGATATGTAGATGTGCAGAAGTACACAACTTAAGTGTGGCCTTCAGACAGATAGACAGGCAGACGGGTTGTCTGATGAAGGATGCTGCAATGTTTATTTGTAGCCACTGTGAAGGAGTAAAGCAGAAAATGCATAAATATATGACATGAAAAATAGCAAACCCTCTCAGCATTCGTCCTGCTGAAATTGTTTCAGCACTTCCAAGTGAGTACTAAAAGTCCTTGAAATAATTTATTTCTCTCCAAGTAGGTCACTACGAAGCACAAGGTGAAAGAAATATTGGTACGCTTTAAATCACTGGTTGCTTAAAGAGCTGTGATGTGGCAGACCTTAAGAAAGCACGCCAGCGTGTGTGTGTGTGTGTGTGTGGCTGTTACCCCGGGTCTTTAATAAGTCAGGGCCACTGGAGCCCAGGGTTTAATTAAGAGTTAGAGACAGATTTGGTCCACAGCAGCAGCACCATGCTGGTCTTTATCCTCGGAAACACACACACACACACACACACACACACACACACACACACACACACACACACACACACACACACACACCACACACACACACACACACACACACACACACACACCACACACACACACACACACACACACACACACACACACCAGGAACAGAAATGTCCTTGGATGTTTTATGAATCAGACTCTTAATACCTCTGATATAAATTGGGAGCTCTGCAAGAAATAAAGTCTACAGACAAAAAAGGAGGATACCAGGAAGGAAAGAGGTAAAGTACAAGAAAAAGAACAGAAAGAGGAAACAAGGCTAAGGGTTCAGTATAGAAAAAAACAGAATAAATAAAATAAAGGTTGTGTGTGAGAGTGGTGAGCTGTGACAAAAAAAAAAAAAAAAAGATCTGAGAAATTTCTTTCTTTCAAAGGTTTGTACATCTGGTCTGTTGTGTCTTCTAAATGGATGGCTTATGAAAGTATAATGAGGATGGGAGAAGCAGTGCAGGTGCTGTCAAGCTCAATAAAGTCTAGCCCAGATTTATTTATCCAAGCTACAGCTACAGGACTCACACCTGCAATATGCAGTTTCAAAAATAATAAAAGGGGAACTGTTGTGTGGGCCGCCAGAAGAGGAGGTACTGCTGGCCCACCACCAGAGGGCGCCCTGCCTGAAGTGCGGGCTTCAGGCACGAGAGGGCGCTGCCCCACGGACACAACCGGGAGTGACAGCTGTCACACATCAACTCATGACAGCTGTCACCCATCTTCATTTCATCACTCCATAAAAGCCGGATGTCATCTCCACCTCGCTGCCGAGATATCATCTACCTGTGAAGGTAATTCTCTGCTGTACTGAAAACTGTGTCATAGTCTGAACTCTTTTTGCAGCCGCTTTCCTGTTGTGAGCCTTATCTGCTGGATTGGCGTTTGGTGTGAACAGCGACGGCTTCGCTTCATACCCCAACCAGATAAGTGGTTAACAGGAGCTACACGAGTGTGTGATTAGGGGTGGAGGTGACTTTCCACCTTCTGACTGTTTTTGTTACTGGGTGTGCACACACCCACATCTCACTGTTTGTGCTCCTCGCCAGCAGTACCAGATCCGACAGTCGGGGACGGTGATCACCTGGGAATTCGGGACTTGGTGGCTCCAGTATTCACCAGGTTCGGTGGCGGTGGAAATCGTGTGGTTCCGGCTCTTCTCAGGACAGACGTCTTCTATCCTCGAGCCTGCCCACACGTCACCTTTATGTATTGACTGCTATCAGATTCTGAGATTGTCTGTATAATCGTTGTGCACATTCACAACATTAAATTGTTACCTTTTGGCTCATCTATTGACCGTTCATCTGCACCCCCTGTTGTGGGTCCGTGTCACTACACTTTCCCCAACAGGAACTCTCTGTGTATGGATAATACACGGTTTCTAGGTCATTGCCCCTTTTCAAATAGATTTTTTTCATCCTCCAGCTGAAGATGCTCTGGAATTTGGAATGTTTTCCCCCCCAAAATGAACATTTAGGGACTAACCCCCTTGTGTCTGATGATTTGCAGACGTTCACGTTGGTTATCGCAAATTGAGCATCTTGACATGCCACACCTGTGAGGTGGGATGGATTATCTCAGCAAAAGAGAAGCACTCACTAACAGAGATTTTGACATGTTTGTGAACAATATTTGAGAGAAATAGGTCTTTTGTGTGTATACAATATGCTGTAGATCTTTGAGTTCAGCTCATGAAAATAGGAGAAAAAAACAAGTGATGCGTTTATATTTTTGTTCAATATATATATATATATATATATATATATATATATATATATATATATATATATATATATATATATATATATATATATATATACGGGGTCTGTTAGAAAAGTATCCAACTTTTTTTTTTTTTTTTTTTTTTTTTTGCAAAAACCTGATGGATTTGAATCATGTGTGCTTGCATGAGCCAAACTTGAACCTTCATGCACATGAGTGAATTTTTTCACGCCTGTCGATTGCGTCAGTTGCTGGCAAGCAGCGTTTGTGTGTAGTGCTCTCGGTGGTTTTTCATTGCAAGGAAAATGACGGAACGACTGGAGCAGCGCTACTACATCAAATTTTGCCAGAAACTGGGCGACAGCCAGGTGGAAACCATTCGGAAGATTCAGACGGCTTTCGGTGGCTTTTCAGTCGTGTGACTATCCGAGAAATTGTGGAAGAGGTGGCATCATTTTTCGGAGTCCAGCATGTCCTGTGAGACTTCAACACGGAGGTGCTTTTGCTCCGCCATTAGCAGCTTCGGAACAAATTTCGCCGCCACTTTTTTCATGGCCAAATCTGTCACAGTGGAATGTGCCGAAAAAGTGCTGATGTCCACCTCTTCTGCAATTTCTTGGACAGTCACACGACGGTCCTGCATCACCACAGCGTTCACAAAAATGATCTGGTCATCTCGGCATGTTGATGGCCGACCGGAGCGTGGCTCACTCTCCACCGTTGTGTGGACGTCTTTAAACCGGTTGTACCGCTCCTTAATCCGTGTGATGCCCATAGGATCGTCACCGAAAGCCGTCTGAATCTTCCGAATGGTTTCCACCTGGCTGTCGCCCAGTTTCTGGCAAAATTTGATTCAGTAGTGCTGCTCCAGTCATCCGTCATTGTCCTTGCAATGAAAAACCACCGAGAGCACAATACACATCCTCACACAAATCCTGCTTGCCAGCAAATGACGCAACCGACAGGCGTGAAAGAATTCACGCATGCGCACGAAGGTTCAAAGTTGGCTCATGCAAGCACACGTGATTCAAATCCATCAGGTTTTTGCAAAAAAAAAAAAAAAAAAGGTCAGATACTTTTCTAACAGACCTCATATATATATAAATAATCAGATCCCAGGGTGAGTCACACCCAGGTTATGTGCCATTAATAGTCCCATTCCAGAAGGTCCTTAATTTCCTATAACTGCAAGGAAACAATGAAATGCCATGTTAGCGCACCACCAGAATCACTCCACACGCACAAAGAATCATAGGACCCTGAAGTCAGTGGAGGCTAATGTAAGCAGCTAACTGGTTGCTTTAAAAAGGTTCCTTGCATTTAGTGAGGTAAAGTGTTTTTTAGATTGCCCCAGTAGTTACATTATGTAGCCATTTAGCCCATGATGAGGTTTGACTTCTAAAACACTGGACAGATTAAAACTGTTTTCATCCTGAATAAAAATATGATCTCAAGACCATTTAAAAACAGAGGCCAGGTTGAAAAAACAAAACGAAACAAAAGTGTTCTCCTTTAAACCACCAGATCAACAGTAGTAGCCAGACCAACAGAGAGACAGACAGTGTGAGTCACATGACTCACACTGTCATAATGCCAGTTACCGAACATAACACGCTTACACTGAAAAAAGTGAAACACAGTACACTTCATTCAAAGCACTTATTTACACTGGTCTAATGGAAAATTGTGGTTTCCAGTTTAAATCTGCTGGAATCACTTTACAAAATGATGAATATACATTGTGAGAAACTAAAAAATTTAGCTGTAACAAATTACATCAATTTTTTTAAGTTGATCCAAAGTAGCATTTTTTTCAGTGTACTAAAATTACAACCTTTTACTACAGAGGATTTTGAAATTAGATGAATGCACCCCACAAATATGTGAGCTGTGGATTTTTATTCATAAGGAAAATGGAAAGCAACCAAAAATTTAAAAAAGGAAAAATAGACTTTTTGTAGTGTTGTGTTTGAGAGGTCACGACTTCAATCCAAACCCACCAGCCAATTCTGATAGAATTCTAAAGAATAGATTTTCATCTAAAACTCTCATCTAACCCTGCAAAATTGCAAATTCCATCACTCAAGGCTACCTTTACAATACAGTGTGATTAATTCTGTGAACGTGTTCAATTGGTGGAACAGAGTGCAGATTTAATTTTGCTGATGAGGCTCTCCTTCCTTCCCGTGCCCTCTTTCCCTTATTTCATCCTTCATCACAACCATTTGCTTCACAAGATGATGCTTTCCGAAAAAGGCAGAAGGCTCTACTTAGTATGCATGGTGCTGGAGTACAAACGCCGTGCCTTTTGAGAAGTACAAAAATGTAATATTTGTGATTTAACAGAACTTCACCACACAGAGCGAGTGAGCAAAAGAGAGAGATAATGAAGATGGTGAACAGCTGTCATTTTGACATGAGCCTCCATCCCAATTTCCATCATGCCTCGGTCCTCTTTCGGAAAATCTGCACTCTTCTTGCACCTGTCTGCTGTTTGAACCTGAATAACAGGCAGTAAATGAGCTTAGCGTTCCCGCCCCATTCTTGCAAACTGCCCGTCTTTGAACATTTCTCTCCTACTCGCTTTTCCATTTCCATTGTTCCTGCGACAGCTGTCACTTCAACACTGCCGGCGATATCTCTTCAGCAGAGTAGGAGAAAAAAAGCCCCATTAAAAAAAAAAAAAAAATCAAAACTTGGCACCATCCCAGCTGACAAAATGAAATTCAAAATAGCTTTGAAGTCATGGAGCTACAGCATTATGGGAAGGACTATAAGTGGATTTCAAATGGGTCAGATGACGGGTCGGTTTTGTGCAGGTTCAAACAAATAATAAAGTGCTTTTAAATGAAAGGAAGAGAATATTATTTCCCTGCAGGGTGGCAAACAATTATCAAAACTGTAAATGCAGTGAAAACAAATAGCTACCTACCATTCCATGAAACCAACCACCTGAATGTCCTTCCTCACTACAACAACAGTCCTCAGTATCCTTCTGTTGATATGTCCTGCGGTCCTCCTCTGCATGGGCTCAAGCCATCTCATTCTTGTCTCTCACTTTGCCTTCCAAACTGCCTTAGCGACATTGTTATTCTGATATGCTCATTCCATCCCAGTTTCAATCACTGTAATCACCAGCAACATACAATATGCTTAGTCCAAGGATAATCCTAACACATCTTCAGCTCTGCTACCTCCCTTTTTTTGTTTGTTTTTTGTTAACACCAGTGTTTCCAAGTTATAAGTGGGTCTCATGGCAATCTTGTAACTTTCCTTTCATTTGTTCAGATATCCTTCTATTACAAATCACTCCTGTCACTCTCTCTACCACTCCAACATATCTGCACACTCTTTTTACACCTCTCTACCACACTCTCCATTGCTTTGAACAGTTGACCCCAAGTTCTTGAACTCATTATCTTCATTCCCTTTCCTTGCAACCTCAACATTTCATCACGGTGCATTTTATTCACACGTGTCTTACGTCTATTGACTTTCATTCCCTTCTCTCCAGAGCTTATCTACACCTCTCCGGGACTGCCTCATCCTGCTCCCTGCTCTCACTATAAATCAGTGTCATCTGCATCCATCACAACCCTTAGAGACTGCTATTTGATCTTGTGTGTCAACATGTCGCCATCATTCCAAGGAAAAAAATGGAGCAGAGCCCATCTTTTATGCGGTCCCACCTCCACCTTGAACACATCCATCACTCCTATGACACATGTCAATATTTCACACTGTCCTCAAGCATACCCAGTTCAGACTTCCTCATACATTAATATCCTCTCTCAGAACTCTGCCATAAGCTTTCTCTAAAACCACAAATATACGATGCAGCTCCTTCTAGCCTTCTAGTACATACTCCTCTACGTACACTCTGAAAATGAACAGTGCATCTGTAGTGCTTTAGCAGTGGATTATCTCAATTATTATACATAGGTATTTTTTAGAATCTCGTTAGTAGGTTTAGAATGATGTTTGTGGTTGATCCCCAAGACAACAGTTATGGCTCTATTCACTTTTAATTCCTCACACATACATTGCGTAAACAGGAGCAATGAAAGATTTATAATAAAGTCAGTTTGAGGCTGCCAAAGAGCTTTGATTTGCCAATGCCAGAAATCAACAGCCAATGTCTTCCCTATTTATAAGTATGTTACTATTTTCTAAATGCCAGCCATTAAATCTTCAACTACAAGATAAGTCAACTATAGAAATGCTATACGTATTAATTAGCATTTGCTATAAAATTGCTCGTGTGCATGGAAAACTAGCTTGAATATCTTACTCTAACTTTAATTCCATTAGGTGTTTTTCATCCTACATTGTTTTAATTATCTGATCCAGTCATCTCTGTGGAATAAACACCTCTGTATCTGCAGTTTTCTTGCCGTATCTCATTTTTTTGGTAACACAACAGCTGTTTTTGTTTATGTCATTGTGCGTTTTGCTTTCTGAATTTCTAACTATGCCTATGCTTTTGTCTGGGTAATTGTGTAGCCTCAGTTGTCATCACAGAGGAAAAGATGACTTATTGATTAAAAGTGCTGATTTATTTAGATGAGGCATCTGGAGAAGCTTGTTTAGTCATGAAATGAATCCCACACACCCAACCCAACCCTTCTCTGTGAGAAACCCCTCACATACAGCACACCATCTCTCAAAATCCTATCGTGAATACTTCATAATATTCAAGAAAAACTGCACAGAAGCTCTAAGAGTGGAGTATGTAATTTTTTCCCCGCTGTCAGTTTAAAATAAAATATCTTACTTTGGCAGATGTATAACATCATTTCTTGTTTGCTGATATAGTTTTAAAATGATTCTGTTTATTGGCTCAAACATCCAAACTGCAGATACTGCTGGGTTTATAGTACTAACAAATGAGGACTTTAATCGTGTCCCTCCTGAGCTGGCTAACGAGCAAAACCACATTAATGTAATGTGTTCACATCCATTTTGTTACTGCAGTCATCAAAGTTTAAACAAAATCCATGCAGGTATTTTTCAAGGCTAAGTTAATAATAATATAATGTATGCTCTCAACACTGACGACATAATTCACTTTCCTTATAAGTGTTCTGTTATGTGCTATGTTGTGATTCACGTAATAGTAGCGGTCCCTTTAAGATGTTCGGGTGGACGTGTTCTGTTTCCGGTTTTTCTGTTGGCGCGCGGCGCCATGTTTGTAGTCTGTAAAAAACGCGCGGCGCCATGTTTGTAGTCTGTAATAAACGCGACTAAAGAGTCTTAATGTGAGAAGTTTCGGCTCATCTTTTCGCCAAAAGACAACTTCTACACTGGTGACCCCGACGTTTGGTTTACTGGACGTATCCAGATCGCCATGACCGCCAACGCTGTGTCTCTCAAGCTCCCCGAATTCTGGGAATCTTCTGCTTCAGCCTGGTTTCGCTCAGACCGAGGCACAGTTTGCCTTGCGTCAGATCACCACTGACGAAACTAAATACTACTACGTGGTATCTGCCTCGGACGTTCTACGGCATCGAGAGTGGTGAGCCTTCTTAAACGTCTTCCTCTGCCGGAAAAGTATGAAACTCTGAAGGAATACTTATTTCAAACATTCGAACTGTCAGACGCTGAGAGGGCCAATAGGCTTTTCTCTCTTCAAGGGCTCAGTGACAGCAAGCCCTCAGAGCTAATTGGACAGAATGCTCGAACCTGCTTGGCGACAACAAGCCAAATTTCTTTTCCTCCACCTTTTCCTACGTCAACTTCCTGCTCATGTGAGAGCTGCTTTGGCCAACACTGCCAGCACTGATTGCAGCGCACTGGCTGCTGAGGCTGACAAGTGTTTCCTGGCGAGTCATCAGCCCTGCGCAGCCGCCCTCCTCCCTGCTGGTGCTGTATCAGAGGTACCGGATGATCATATGCTCATCGCAGCAGCAGCCCCGCGTCGGCAGCAGTCTTCAGGTGTGTGCTTCTACCATGCCAGGTTTGGCCGCAAGGCCAACGATGCCGCTCTCCATGTAGCTTCAGTGGAGTGGGAAACGCCAAGGCCGGCGCTCACTAGTGGCCGTGAGCGTCGGCCATGCCGGCAGGCTGCTCTTCATCCACGACTCTGTCTCCGGCCGATGCTTCCTCTGCGACACAGGGGCACAGCGGAGTCTACTGCCTGCTTCACAGGTGGACGTGGTAGCTGACACCCACGGCCCCCCCCATGGAAGCCGCCAATGGTAGCCCCATCCGTACATACGGCACAAGGCATGTTGAACTGTGTTTTGGGGGCCAACGCTTTGGCTGGGACTTTGTGATTGCCAAAGTAGCCGTTCCCCTCTTAGGGTCAGATTTTTTGTGTGCATATGGACTGTTGGTGGACGTTAAAAATCAGCTCTTGATTGACGCCGTCACTTTCTGTTCATATGCATGCGCAATCAGCGACTCTGATGCACTGCACCTCTCCAGCCTGCTCTCTGTCACGGACAGTTTCCAGCGTCTGCTCGCCGAGTTCCCAGCACTCACGCAGCCCACCTTCTCCTCTTCCACAGCCAAGCACGGTGTCCGAGCATCATATTGACACACTGGCCTGCCCGTATACGCCCGCACTCGACGCCTCGAGCCGAACAAGCTTGCCGTGGCCAAGACAGAGTTCGAGTCCATGGAGCGCCTGGGATTGTTCGTCGCTCCAACAGTCCTTGGGCCTCCCTACACCTCGTCCCCAAGCCGGGGGGGGGGGGGGGGGGCGCTGGCGTCCTTGCGAGGACTACCGATGGCTCAACGATGCGACAACGCCTGACCGCTACCCAGTGCCGCACATCCAGGATTTTTCAGCGCACCTGGCTGGTAAGGTCATTTTTCGAAGGTGGACCTGATCAGAGGATACCATCAAGTGCCCGTACACCCTCTTGACATCCCAAAAACAGCTGTAATCACGCCGTTTGGTTTGTTTGAGTTCCTGCGTACCCCGTTTGGGCTCAAGAATGCTGCTCAAACTTTCCAGCGGCTCATGGACTCTGTGTTACGGGATCTGCCTTTCGTGTTTGTGTACCTTGACGACATCCTGGTGGCCAGTTCATCACCTTCAGAGCACCTTTCGCACCTTCGCACTGTATTCGAGCGACTTACCGAGCACAGGCTCATCATCAATTCAGCCAAGTGCGAGTTCGGCCTGTCCAGCATAGACTTTCTGGGGCACAGAGTCACAAAGGACGGGGTCGTTCCTCTTCCATCAAAAGTGGAGGCCATCACCACTTTCCCACGCCCAGTCACTGTCAAAGCCTTACAGGAGTTCCTAGGCATGGTTAACGTCTACCACCGTTTTCTCCCCAGGGCCGCCCAAATCATGCAACCTTTGTACGAGGCTCTGAAAGGCGGCAAGCCTAAGCACACTGTGGGCTGGAGCCCGGAAAGAGACAAGGTTTTTGCGGATGCTAAGACAGCCCTGGCTAAAGCTGCCATGTTGGCCCATCCCGCCTCCTCCGCCCCAATCGCACTTACCACGGATACCTCAGACTACGCGGTCGGTGCGGTTTACGAACAGTGGGTGGGTAATGCCTGGCAGCCTCTCGCCTTTTTCAGCAGGCAGTTGCGTCCCAGTGAACGGAAGTATAGCACCTTCGATCGGGAGCTACATGGGGTGTACCTCACCATCCGACACTTTCGTTCACTGCTGGAGGGACCGCCAGTTCACCGTTTTTGTGGACCACAAGCCTCGACTTTCGCCATGTCCAAAGTCACTCAGCCATGGTCGGGCAGGCAACAGCGGCAGCTAACTTACATTCGGGGTTCACGACGGACATTGCACACCTTTCTGGAAAGCACAACCATGTCGCAGATTGCCTCTCCCGCGCTGTTGCGGGGGCGGTCCACCTCGGCCTGGACTACGGCAGCATGGCAGCAGAGCAGGCCACAGACCCGGACGTGCAGGTTTGCCATTCATTCGTTACTGGGCTGCAGCTGCAGGATGTGGCATTCGGCGATGCTGGCACCACTCTGCTTTGCAACGTCTCCATGGGCTCTCCTAGGCCTGTTGTGCCTGCGAAGTGGAGGCAACCTGTTTTTGACGCCATCCATGGCCTCTCACACCCTGGAACTAAGGCCTCACAATGGCTGGTGGCAGCCAAGTTTGTGTGGCACGGTCTTAAAAAGGACGTGAGGGACTGGGCAAACACCTGTGTGGAGTGCCAACGTGCCAAAGTACACCGCCACACCAAAGCGCCACTGGAACAGTTTCAAGTGCCAGAACAACGTTTCGACCACGTCAACATCGACCTAGTTGGCCTACTTCCACCCTCGCAGGGTTACACTCATGTGCTCACTATGGTCGACAGGACCACACGGTGGGCAGAGGCTGTTCCACTGTTCATCTATAACATCGGCTGATGTGGCACGGGCATTTATTGGCACCTGGGTGTCCCGTTTTGGCACCCCCATCAGACATTTCCTCGGACCGGGGCGTTCAGTTTACCTCTGAACTTTGGAACGCTGTCGCAGGAAGCTTGGGAGTTAAACTCCACCCGCACCACGGCCTACCACCCCCAGAGTAATGGCCTCTGCGAACGTTTCACAGGTCAATGAAAGCCTCCCTGCGTGCTAGCCTGAAGGACAGTTCCTGGCTGACAAGCTCCATGGGTCATGCTGGGCAATCAGGACAGCACCGAAGGAAGACCTTCAGGCCTCCTCCGCAGAGCTGGTCTATGGTCAGCCACTATGGGTCCCCCGGGGATTTCGTCCCTAACCCACGACCCCTTGGTCAGCCACATTCCAGCGCTCCAGCCTGTTGGATAACGCCAGGCTGTTTGCTCCACTTCCTACTTCCTGTCACGGTTTGCCGAACTCTCAAGTCCCCAGTTAGCCTACAGTCTGCTGGCTATGTTTTCATTCAAGCAGATGGTCACCGTGGACCTCTCTGTCCACCTACGAGGGCCCTTTCCATGTTGTGGAAACTGGGGACAAGCACTTTTGGTAGACATTGGGGGGCAAACGGAGTGTATATCTGTGGACCGCCTTAAGCCAGCTCACATAGATCTGGCCATGCCAGTTGAGTTGGCGCAACCCCCAAAACGAGGACGGCCTCTGACTAGCCCCCTTTTCCTGTTCCTCCTGCCCCTCGACCATGCCGCAGGGAGCCCTGCAGACAGCCACTGAGGGGGCGGTTCCGCCTTCTCCCATACGGCGGAGCCGCACTGGACGTTTGATTCGCCCCCCACGCCGTTGATACATTTTTTTCTTTTTTTTTTTTTCAGGTGTCCTGTTAAAGTGAATTCTGGGGGGCATGTGTAGTGCTCTCAACACTAACGGCATAATTCACTTTCTTATAAGTGTTCTGTTATGTGCTATGTTGTGATTCATGTAATAGTAGCGGTCCCTTTAGAGTTGGGTGAAGTGTTCTGTTTCCGGTTTTTCTGTTGGCGCGCGGCGCCATGTTTGTAGTCTGTAAAAAACACGCGGCGCCATGTTTGTAGTCTGTTAATAAACGCGACTAAAAGAGTCTTAATGTGAGAAGTTTCGGCTCGTCTTTTCGCCAAAAGACAACTTCTACAATAATAATAAAAACTCTAGTCATATTAAAACATAGTTTCTAATCCAGTCTTTAAGGGTTGTACTCACCTTTGACCATTTTTTCTTTACAGTAAATCCTTTAAATCAGGGGTCAGTAATTTTGCTGCTGAGGATTACGTCCCGTGTATGTTTTCAATCTCCCTGCCCTACCCATGTCTCATTAACTAAGCCAGGTGTGCTCAGCCAGTCAAGAGGTAGGAAACACTAGACTTGATTTATTAGGTACAGTTGTAGTAAGTACACATGGAAATCATGCATGGCGAATGTGCTCCAGAAGCAAGGATGGTGACCCCTGCTGTAAAATCCTGGGACATCCTGAGGATTTCCGGGATCCCCAAGATGCTGCTGGACATCATAGCCAGCCTATAGTGCTGTACAAAGCAGGGGCAGAAAGTCAGACTTTTTCCTGGTGAAAACTGGTATTCATCAGGGATGTGTCTTGTTCCTACACTTTTCAGTGCCTGCAGGACTGGATGTTGGGTAGGGTTGTGGAAACTAGTGGGTTAGGTGTTTTTGTCTGTAAGGAAATGTTTACTGACCTTGACTTTGTGGATGTTATGTTCTTTGCAGAATCAATGGATACTCTTATTGCACAACTTGAGAATCTGATTGTCATGGATCAGGATTAGGATCCAGGCTTTCAATGATTTCCTGGACTTAGACATCACAAGTGTATCTGCATTTGGTGAAAGTGTTGAAATTGTAGAGACATTCACTTACCTCAACGGTGACATTCATATCTCTGGGTCCTAAGCCTTTGGGACTAGGAGATGTCTGGGAAGAGCTTTTAGTGTCATAACATTGCTGGTCAGATGAGTTTGCCAATGCCGATATCTTTGCAGGAGAAAGAAGATCTTTAGTTTTCTGATGCTATCTGCCTTACTGTGTGTGAGACTTGGACACTAATTTGTGACCTAAGACTAGATGTCTTTGTTACTAGGTTTTGCCAGAGATCCTCCATAATTAGACTTTCCATGTGCTTCAGTGGAATGCTGACAAACACTTTGTTAGACTTTGACATTATGTATAATTGTTTTGGCTGCTGCCGTTCTTTGATTGGAGTCACCTGTACTCCACCTGTACTCTGTTTTTCTTTAGTACATGAAACAGTGAACACAAATGTGAGTCATTTTTGTCTAAATAGTATTGAAGAAACTAGTTTGCTGTAGAATAACAGTAGCCAAGCTAAGCCAGTGTATACGAACACTTTGAAGTTGCTGTTGCCATGTGTTCTGTGGCTGGGACACTGTTAAATCCTCAGGTTCTTATTGTAATACTGTCCCTTACAAAGAACAAAATCAATATATTCCTCAGTTTGAATTTATTGAAAGTCATGCTGCAAACCAGGCCTGGGTCCCCAGAGACGCAGCTTCTAAGAGACCCTGAACATGGCCGACAAAATGGCTTTTATACAGGAGAATGTAGGCAGTACAGTGGGTGGGTTTTAGTCTCACAAACCTAATCTTACTGATTCCCCACAGATGGAGGGGAAGCTCCGCCCCTTGTCTTCAACCCACAGTTGTTTGGTACCTGGTGGAACCTAACACCTTTGTTTCTGATCAGATAACACCAGTTCAGACCAGTTGACATATACTCAAACAGATGACTAAAACTCACTAAAAATATAACAATTTAAGCATAACAACAAATATTTGATATAGTAAAAAATAAAATATAATAATAAATAAACAAATATATCTACGTAAGAGACACATTTTCAGTTAAGTCCCACTTCAGCTTACTTCATCGTTACTCCAGAGATAGCCACACAGTTATGCAAATACATGGAATGTGGCTCCCGGGGAAATTCCAACTACATTTTTGGGAACACATGTGAAGTTTGGCCATCACTAATTTCAGTATGCAGAAAAGCCAGTGGAGAGTCTAAGCTTGTCACGGATTTCAAATTTGTCTCTATGGGTTGAGTATGAGCACCACACAACCTTTTTTTCTAAGCCTCTACATGTTCCGGGGGATTTTAAGAGAGCTCTAGCTGCAAATAGTAGGAAGGTACCGTGTGTGACAAGACTGTCTTGCTGAACCAAATGTTAGGTTACAAACATTTTCCACCATTCTGAAAGATGTGTCTGGTGAAATAAACAGAAGAGATGGTTTCCTGCAAACTCACATTGCCACAACTGCTTGATATGTTGGTGAAAGATCATCTTCTCTGTGGTAACTCTTGTTGAACAGTCGGACGGATACTGCAGAGTGAACTTTGCTGGGATTGTTAGGACCCCTGCTGTGTGTACTTCGGCAAGTATTTCAGGTTTGCAAACATTTTCCCCTGAACCTGTGCACCACACAGAGTGGCAGCAAAGACTAAAGTATTGTGACCTGCAGAATGTTTCCAACTGCGGTCTCTTGTCATCCATAACCATCTTGAGCTGTTTTAGTTTGTTGTGGTGAGTTTATTAATGGTTTTCTTCAGTTGTTTGTGGCCAGTATGTTGCTGAAGACAACATGTTGCTTTTGGGCAGTGGATTATGGTGATGTAATCTCCTTTACAGAAGGATGAAGGTCCAAGTCCTAAGAGTTCTGTTGCTATTAACCTTACTGTATAGTTGTGAGACCTGCACCCTACCTAGCCTTTGGTGGATGACTTTGATAGGTCTCTCTGTAGAACCCTTCTGTGTCTCTGGAATGACTTCACATCAAACGAGCAGCTACATCCCAGATGAATCCCATATTGCTTACATTGCGAAGGAACACTGAATACAACAATAAGGCTCATTACCTTTGGGTACCACTGGAATGACTTTGTGCCAAACAAACTTAGGAGAAGGGGAAGCCTATATTTTTCTTGTCTGCAGTACATAAATAGGTGGTTTTCAGTGGGCTGCTTGTCTGCCTGGATGGTTGCTATTTGGGACCTTGGGCCATTCTGTAGTATGGTGTTGTGGTGAGGTGCAGCATCGGTGCATGTGGCCTGGCCTTTGTCATGTGGAGTGTTTGACTGAACATGACCGAGAACATAGCAAACCTGTCCTCCTGTAGCTGTGTGAGGTTCACTAGGATGGTTTTTGTGCTCATGTTTTAGAAAACTATATCTGGTCTGGGTGAGGTTGATACAACACATTTCTTCTTCAGCCCAACTTTACCTCCCAGACTGATGGTTATCACAAAATGCTGAGGAATTTCCTCAGTGTTGCTCTTACCCTCAGAATCTGTTCTTCTTTTAGTGAACTAAACAACTCTGTTCGCATTTCCTGATGCTTATTAGCTGTGAATCCCTTTTGGTCGGCCCATTTGACAACCTAATTAAGGACCTTGTCACGTGTTTACTGCTTGCAAGATGGATCTTCTCCAAATTTTGTCCAGATCTTTAGGTTGCCTAGCGTTGGAGGAAGGTCAGCCACAGCCCACAAGAAGAGGCCCAACTTTCCAAGGTGACATTAGAATTTGTTTAGAAGAGAAGAAAGAAAACTGTAATATTTTGCTCATTTTTATTTAAAACACAACTGAGTGCTTGTGTTGGCTGTTAATTGTGTTGCCACGTTTCACGTGTGGTTGACAGACTTGTGCTAGGCTGTGGTTGATAAATTTAATATAGATGTGCCAGCTGGGTTGTGAATGTCGCAGGTTTACTGTGCGTTTCCACTAAAGTACCAACATAACCTGCCACTAATCTGCACAGGAGCCTGGGATTAGCCTCATAGTTACAGCATACAGGGTTGAGCCTCTTGGACTGATTGACATGTGGCCTACTGGAAAGAAAAGGTGATGTGTTAATTTCTGAAACCTGTGAAGGTGTAAAACTTAATGTCACAGCAGAAATGAGCCCCAACAGAGCCAGGACATGAATCAGTCCCGCTCTGCAAAGAGCATTACATCTGCATACTTCTGCATGTTATAGTCCTGCTCAGAAATATTGGCACCCCTATATTTGAGCATAGAATTTAAAATATTTTCATGGAAACATTTCAAATGAACCATTCTTGTATAATCATTATTTCTTAAGTCCATTTATTGATCATCAATGGCAAAACAAAATACTGTCATTAGAGAAAAAAAATTACAGAAAATAAAATGTATGCTTGACACATTTATTGACAATCATTGATGAATTTGTAGGAAATCATCACTTTTACAGCCAATTTTCTTCAGACAAGTCATGTGATGAATACATAAACATTTCCACATCAGTGACTATGTCTTGGAGTTCACTTGTATCAATCATTAAGAAATATAAACAGTACTGCACTGTACAGTAAATATGTCTTGAGTGAGCAGTTGTCAAAAATGAGTAATCGTACAAGGAGGACACCGGTGAGGGAAGCCACCTAGACACATATGACTACTATAAAGGAGCTGTAGGCTTTGTGAAACTGGGCATAGTGCAACTTTTGCATCACCAGCTTCATGGTGGAGAGGAACACGGAAGGATATTAATTTAACAAAACATGTAGGCTCTAGTCTCCAGTGACAGACAAACAAAATTCTGTCTGATGAGAGAAAGATTGAACTCTTTGGTGTGCATGCCAGGCATCATGTTTGAAGGAAACCAGGCACCATCCCTACAGTGAAGCATGGTGGTGGCAACATCATGCTGTGGGGATGTTTTTTTAGCAGCAGGAACTGGGAGTCTAGTCAGGATTGAGGGAAAGATGAATGCAGCAATGTACAGAGACATCCTGGATGAAAACCTACTCCAGAGTGCTCTTGACCTCAGACTGGTGTGGCAGTTCATCTTTCAGCAGGACAACAGCCCTAAGCTCACAGCCAAGATATCAAAAGAGTGGCTTCAGGACAACTCTGTGAATGTCCTTGACTGGCCCAGTTAGAGCCCAGACCTGAATCTGATTGAACATCTCTGGAGAGATCTGAAAATGGCTGTGCACTGATGCTCCCCATTCAACCTGATGGAGCTTGAGAGGTGCTGGAAAGAGGAATGGGAAAAACTGCCCAAAGATAGGTGCACCAAGCTTGAAGCATCATATTCAAGAAGACTTGAGACTATAAATCCTGCCAAATGTGCATAATCAAAGTATTGAGCAAAGGGTGTGAATATGTATCTACATGTGATTTCTTAGTTTTATTTATTTATTAAATTTTAATAATTTAGAAAAAAAATTCATGTTGTCATTATGGGGTGTTGTAAGTAGAATTTTGAGGGGAAAAATGCATTTACTCCATTTTGAAATAAGGCTGAAACAACAAAATGCGGAAAAAGTGAAATGCTGTGAATACCGTCCAGATGCACTGTACCTTGTTTTGTTACCATAGCAGATGTTCACCCCACTGAGTCCGATCTGCTTGAGGTTTCTTCCTAAAAAATATGCCTGAATGAGTTTTTTTTCTTACCACTGTTGCCAATGTGCTTGCTCAGGGGGTGTTTAAAGTTTGACCTTACGCTTGTCATTTGCCTCGGGGAAACTTACATTGTGATTTGGCGCTGGACAAATAAATTGAATTCTGTATATTTTAAATTCTGTACTTAAGGGAGAATCTTGCCATTAATTCTGACCCGGCATGTATGAGCAGATCTGCTGCATGTGTGACCTTCATGCCATCACATGTGAGCGGAAACTTGAGAGGAGATTTTCAAAAGTCAAAGCTTCGTTTTGACAGGTGCTTAAATCAGAGATTAGGGAAGGGATGAGTGTTGCATTAATTACACGATTCATCCTCTGCTGCTTTGCTTATCCCTCAGACTAAATATACAGCAACAGGCTTTACAGCCCGTGGAGGGCTGGAGGAGGATGTAGAGAACCTGAGCTGGTGCAAATATGCTTTGTGGGCTGTCAGAGGGAAGTTTATTAGCGGAGGGGGTCGGACATGCTGTAATTCAATCTGTGCACACATGTATTATCCAGGGTGTCTTTGTCAAGTTTGACAAGAGGCTCGGCTCAGAGTGATGAGTCTGAGGTTGTTTTTATCTACATGAGCTGCTCTTTTTGCAGCTCTGAATGCACTAATGCAAAAGCCAGAAGGCTCTCTCTCTCTCTCTTAAAGTCTCTTGCTCACCAAGCAGACTCTGGCCACCTCTAATTGCCACAACATACCGTTCAGCGTTCAGAGTTCCTCTCACGGTCTAATTGAGATGACATTTCTGCTCTCAAAATTTAATTATTCAGCTCCTCTGTCATTTATCCTGCTGTTCATTTGTTCTCTTTCCACGAACTGCTTGTTTCACTCGCTCTCTCCGGGCCAAAAACCTGGACTCATAAAAGCACTGATCTCCCACAAAAAGTAGTCAAACTGTAACTTGTGTCTCTTTTTGCTGGCTTCACGAAGGAGTTGGAATTCATTTAAAGTGTCGTGTGACCTTCACTGAAAGTCCGAGAATAATGGCAGATGTACTGCTGCAGGGCATGCTCCAGGTATGACCAAAGATGGGAAGTAATTGTTGAGTTGTTTTGCTCAATTATACCACAGAATGAATCAATAAATTAAAAATTGTGTGTGTGTGTGTGTGTTCAGAATAATAGTAGTTCTGTGTCACTAAAAAGATTAATCCAGGTTTTGAGTATATTTCTTATTGTTACATGGGAAACAAGGTACCAGTAGATTCAGTAGATTCTCACAAATCCAACAAACAAGCCAAGCATTCATGATATACACACTCTTAAGGCTATGAAATTGGGCAATTAGTAAAAAAAAAGTAGAAAAGGGGGTGTTCACAATAATAGTAGCATCTGCTGTTGACGCAAACTCAAGACTATTATGTTCAAACTGCTTTTTTAGCAATCCTGTGAATCACAAACTAGTATTTAGTTGTATAACTAGTTTTTCATGATTTCTTCACATCTGTGAGGGATTAATTTTGTTGGTTTGGAACCAAGATTTTGCTCGTTTACTAGTGTGCTTGGGGTCATTATCTTGTTGAAACACCCATTTCAAGGACATGTCCTCTTCAGCATAAGGCAACATGACCTCTTCAAGTATTTTGACAGATCCAAACTGATCCATGATACCTGGTATGCGATATATAGGCCCAACACCATAGTAGGAGAAACATGCCCATATCATGATGCTTGCACCACCATGCTTCACTGTCTTCACTGTGAAATGTGGCTTGAATTCAGAGTTTGGGGGTCGTCTCACAAACTGTCTGTGGCCCTTGGACACAAAAAGAACAATTTTACTCTCATCAGTCCACAAAATATCCTCCATTTCTCTTTAGGCCAGTTGATGTATCTTTGGCAAATTGTAACCTCTTCTTCACGTCTTTTATTTAACAGAGGGACTTTGTGGGGGATTCTTGCAAATAAATTAGCTTCAAACAGGCGTCTTCTAACTGTCACAGCACTTACAGGTAACTCCAGACTGTCTTTGATCATCCTGGAGCTGATCAATGGGTGAGCCTTTGCCATTCTGGTTATTCTTCTATCCATTTTGATGGTTGTTTTTTGTTTTCTTCCACACGTCTCTGTTTTTTTGTCCATTTTAAAGCATTGGAGATCATTGTAGATGAACAGCCTATAATTTTTTGCACTTGTGTATAAGTTTTCCCCTCTCCAATCAACTTTTTAATCAAACTACGCTGTTCTTCTGAACAATGTCTTGAACATCCCATTTTCCTCAGGCTTTCAAAGAGAAAAGCATGTTCAACAGGTGCTGGCTTCATCCTTACATAGGGGACACCTGATTCACACCTGTTTGTTCCACAAAATTGACGAACTCACTGACTGAATGCCACACTACTATTATTGTGAACACTCTCTTTTCTACTTTTTTTTTTACTAATAGCCCAATTTCATAGCCTTAAGAGTGTGCATATCATGAATGCTTGGTCTTGTTGGATTTGTGAGAATCTACTGAATCTACTGGTACCTTGTTTCCCATGTAACAATAAGAAATATACTCAAAACCTGGATTAATCTTTTTAGTCACATAGCACTACTATTATTCTGAACACTACTGTGTGTATATTATATATATATATATATTATATAATATATATATATATATATATATTATATATACAGTGAGGAAAATAAGTATTTCAACACCCTGCGATTTTGCAAGTTCTCCCACTTAGAAATCATGGAGGGGTCTGAAATTTTCATCTTAGGTGCATGTCCACTGTGAGAGATGTAATCTAAAAAAAAAACTAAAAAAAAATACGGAAATCACTATGTATGATTTTTTTAATACTTTATTTGTATGTTACTGCTGCAAATAAGTATTTGAACACCTGTGAAAATCAATGTTAATATTTGGTACAGTAGGCTTTGTTTGCAATTACAGAGGTCAAACGTTTCCTGTAGTTTTTCACCAGGTTTGCAGGACCTTGAAATGCCTCTTACGGAGCCCCTCCTTAGTTGCCCTGGCTGTGTGTTTGGGGTCATTGTCATGCTGGAAGACCCAGCCATGACCCATTTTCAATGCTCTTACTGAGGGAAGGAGGTTGTTTGCCAAAATCTCGCAATACATGGCCCCATCCATCCTCCCTTCAATATGGTGTAGTCGTCCTGTCCCCTTTGCAGAAGAGCACCCCCAGAGTATGATGTTTCCACCCCATGCTTCAGCTTGGTTGAGATGGTTTTCTTGGGGTTGTTCTCATCCTCTAAACACGGCAAGTGGAGTTAATTCCAAAAAGCTCTATTCTGGTCTCATCTGACCACATGACCTTCTCCGATGCCTCCTCTGGATCATCCAGATGGTCACTGGTGAACTTCGAACAGGCCTGGACTGCTGGCTTGAGCAGGGGGACCTTGCTGCCCTGCAGGATTTTAAACCATGACAGCATCATGTGTTACTAATGTAATCTTTGTGACTGTGGTCCCAGCTCTCTTCAGGTCATTGACCAGGTCCTCCTGTGTAGTTCTGAGCTTTCTCAGAATCATCCTTACCCCACAAAGTGAGATCTTGCATGGAATCCCAGACCGAGGGAGATTGACAGTCATCTTTTGTTTCTTACACTTTCTAATAAATAATCATAACAGTTGTTGTCTTCTACCAAGCTGCTTGCCTGTTGCCCTGTAGTCCATCCCAGCCTTGTGCAGGTCTACAGTTTTGTCCCTGGTGTCCTTAGACAGCTCTTTGGTCTTGACTATGGTGGACAGGTTGGAGTGTGATTGAGTGTGTGAACAGGTGTCTTTTATACAGGTAACAAGTTCAAACAGGTGCAATTAATACAGGTAAAGAGTGCAGAATAAGAGGGCTTCTTAAAGAAAAATTAACAGGTCTGTGTGAGCCAGAATTCTTGCTGGTTGGTAGGTGTTCAAATACTTATTTGCAGCAGTAACATTCAAATAAATTATTTAAAAAAATTATACATTGTGATTTGCGGATTTTTTTTCTTTTTAGATTATGTCTCTCACAGTGGACATGCACCTAAGATGAAAATTTCAGACCCCTCCATGATATCTAAGTGGGAGAACTTGCAAAACTGCAGGGTGTTCAAATACTTATTTTCCTCACTGTATATGTACACTAGTGTGTTGTCTGTTGGGATCCACGGGCTCTAGATTGGGTAGTGTTTATGAAATTGTTGCTGACATTTTTCAACGGTGATAGTAAATTATGTAAAGGTTCTATAATGATTTGGAATGACATGAGTCACTGTTGCTACGTTAAATCCTTAATTTCTCCAAAAATATTACTCCTATCAACGTTGCATTGTGGCAGCATTCACCTTTGACCCAAAATACATAAGCATGTGTGGCTGGTCACATGTTCGTGGCCGACACCACAATTCGGTTTTGGGTGCTCTCAAGGGGATCAAGACTCTGGCGTCCTAGATTAGGGAATGAATGCTCACTAACTAGACAACAGACTGCCGCTGTCACTGCTTGCTCATGTGTGGTGGTTTGTTCCGGCATGTTTTATGTTGGGACACCGTCTCCTCTGTGTCTCACTTCACAGTTATTGCTTTCACCACTTCTTTCGTTTTTGTCTGTCTTCGTGTTGTTTTGGTGGTCGGTCCCTCCTGATAGAAGTTGTCAGTCGGCTTTGAGTAGGATCTTGTAGGGTGATCGGGAAGGGCAGATGGGGGTCACACACGCACACCACATTCACTCATACACTACATATCTTCTGTCCTGCAAGAATAAATTGCATATATGTTTATTAATGTTCATAAATGGTTCTGCCAGTGTGGCATTTACCATTACTATATATGCAGACAGGGGGAAAAAAGAAAAGAAAAGAAAAAATACTTAAGCATACCAAACAGCAAATGTCAACTCTCCCCTGTTTGTTCGCTGCACACACGCAACCAGAGGCCACTTGGTTGCATACAGTATGGTAATGTACAGTAAATGTCTTGAGTGAGCAGTTGTCAAAAATGAGTGATCTTGCAAGGACACATTTGAATACTATAAAGGAGCTATAGGCTTTTGTGAAACTATATATATATATATATATATATATATATACACACACACACACATACATACATACACACACACACACACACACACAATGTACATAAAAAATAAATGCATTTTAAAAATGTACATAACTTTGTAACATTTATTTAAAAATCACTTTTAAAGAACAAAAGTCAAAAAGTACTTCATCATTTAAAAGATACTGTAATCTGAAGGCATTAATATTGCAGTTAAAAGAGTAGAATTAAATCAAATGAAACCTGCACGAGTGGGTCTTGAGTTTCAGTTTAAAGGTTTTAACAGTGTCCGGTGTCCACACATCTTAAATCTGATATAGTAGAGGACCCACACATTGAGTCCATGACCAATTTTCCGAGAGTAAGTTTTGAATGAAGGTTCTTGGAGACTGCAACCCCCCCCCCCCCCCAAAAAAAAAAAACACCAAACAAACAAAACAAAAAATAAAACTGAAAGTGTGAGTTAACTCCACAAAATGGCAACAAAAGTCAATATTATTGCGTATTTTCACTTCTGTGTGACCTAGAACATTAATTTTCGTGTCTAAATCAAGGTTTTTGGGGTCAAGGAATTCAAATATGACCATAAAAATGACATACGTGTTACCTAGAGGGCGCTGTAGAATGCGCTGAACAGTAATACAATTTTTGACTATTCATGGTAATATATATGTTATGTGTCGGACGCAGCCCGGAGAACCGACCAGCGTTTGAAGGACCCAGTATAAAATAAGCAGAGCAAGGTACAAAGGATAACAAAATTTAATTACATAACAGTGATGTGAAAAATACAACAAATGAGTGCGCGGTCTGGCGTGGTGGAATTGCGGTGTGCTCCCAGCAGCACTAATGGTCCGGAGCCAGAAACTGTTCGGACCCAAGGACCCCGCCGACACCCCCCAGGTGGCCACGACAAACCGAGTCTGTGAAAGAAGAAATCATCATGTGAGTCCACACTCCACACACAGAGAGACCACTCAAAGGTGTACATAAACAGCAAACACTTCCTGGCTTAATCACTAATCAGCTTCCCTCCCTGCAGGCATGAACACCCAGTTCACATAACTCAACTGCAGTGGAAGCTGATTAAACGACTAACATAACAGCTCAATATAATAAGGTGTGAGGGACACCACATTTACTGACTGTACTAATGTTAGTCACAAAACCTAACGTACCTCAGGAAGTGTGCTGACGAGCGTGAGACCTCACCCCCTCCTCTTTCACAGACCATGCATCAAACCTGGACGTTCTCTGCATCCACTGATGATGAGATGGCTCTCGAGACGACGATCTCACCCGTCTGGTCACAAGGTCGAGTCTCTGGCAAATACACACTGTGTACTCCAGACTTAAATGCCACCATGCTCCAATCCGTGTAGATGCACCACAGCTGTGAGTCCTGACGAGCTGCACTTGATCAGCCTCAGGTGATCAGGGTGAGGTCCTGAAAACTCAGCCACACAGCCACTCAGTCCTAAACGCGTACCACCTGGAAGGAAAAACAAAAGACAGCACAGAAGACAGAAACAAAAGGCAGCCAGGCCCCCCCAGCCATACAACAATATATGTTGTTAGTTAGTATTTCCAGTCCATTTAAATGACAAGAAAAGTTACATTTTTCAATGAAAATAATGTATTGAAATGTTGCAGCCAACAATTAAGAGTAAAGAAACTAGTAAAGAACCTGAAAACAGACACATTTAAGATGCTGAACTAAAATTTGAATATTAAAAAAAGACTCAAAATTACTAATTTATCATCAAATTAGTTACTAATTAATTTAATGAGTTATAATCGGTTAACTGTAGCAGCTCAACCTATAAGTGATCACCAAAATGTTAAACTGAAGTTTGAATTTTACTATGAGCTGGAGTAAAGCAAACGAAATTTGTGTCAAGAGACCTCTTAGAGGACAGCAAAAGGAGCCTGGCAGCAAAAAAAACAACAAAAAAAACAAAACAAAAAAAGAAGTTTTTCAGATTGTTTTTCACAGGCACCAGGCAGTGTTATGTGGCGTTCTGCTTATTGAGAAGTCTTCTCCTCTCACGGGAACACACACAGCTAAAGTGAAAACTAGCAGACAGCCGAATGGTTTTCGGGCAACGTGCATCTTGAAACTCTTGTAGTTTATTTATCAATGATAATAAACTTTCCAAAGCTTGTATTTTATTATACTTAGTAGTAACATCCTTGATGCTGTTACCTTTGAACATTTCTGAAGGCAAACTCTTTTCAGTTCTTGACTGATGCCATTTCAGGCAGTTATGGAAAAGTTGTGCACAATTCTGCAATGAAGTTATCAAATGCAAACCAATGAGTAGGCTTCAGATTCCATATGTCAAGTCAAGGTTGATGAAATAAAACATAATGGTGCCGATTTAGTTAACGTACCACGTACGAGTGTATCTCGTAATTTATTTGCCAAAGTGATCAAACCAACACGAAAACCCCTGAATGCTGCATGAATGCAAGAACAGATTTTATTGGGAAGCTATAACACAGAGTGCATGAGAAGAGAACATCCTGTAGACTTTAATGCTGTGGCATATTGCAATAATTTGGTTACATCATCATCATCATCTTCAAACACTTATCTGGGATTGGGTCGCGGGGGCAATAGCTCCAGCAGGTGTTCCCAGGCCAGTGTGGAGATATCATCTCTCCTAGTCCTGGGTCTTCCTCGGTGTCTCCTCCCAGATGGACGTGCCTGGAACACCTCCCTGGGGAGGCACTCAGGAGGCATCCTTACCAGATGCCCGAACTGCCTCAGTTGACTCCTTTCAACGTGAAGGAGCAGTGGCTCTACTCCGAGCTCCCCATGGATGACCGAGCTTCTCACCCTATCTCTCAGGGAGACACCAGCCACCATCCTGAGGAAGCCCATTTCGGCCGCTTGTACCCACGCTCTGCTTCTTTCGGTCATGACCCAACCCTTATGACCATAGGTGAGAGCAGGAATGAAGACTGACCAGTAGCTTGAGAGCTTCACCTTTTGGCTCAGCTCCCTTTTCGTACACAACAGTACGGTAGAGTGAATGCAATAACGCTCCTGCTATGCCAATTCTCCAGCCAATCTTGCCACATTGTCCCCTCACTCATGATCAAGACCCCGAGGTATATGAACGCCTTCAATTGGGGCAAGACCTCATTCCCTACCCATAGTAGGCAATCCATTGGTTTCCTGCTGAGAACTATGGCCTCACATTTAGAGGTGCTGATCCTCATCCCATAATTTAGTTACAAACAGCAGCATTCCTACAGTTATAAGTCAGTCAGATGTGCACATTGGGGTATTACTATATTTTGTAAAATTCTGGCTTTGATTTTTTTTTTTTTTGGATTGTATTTCACCAGTAAGTGAACTTATTTTTTTTCAGATAATTCAACAGTATGGACTGGATTTGATTGACAATATCCAGACTCCCATGCACACACAGTGCACGTGGACTTCTAAGCCTTTGCTGTATTACAATTGATCAGAATCAAAGGTTTGGGAGAACATTTAAAAGCAGCTTCTGCAAGTTTTACGCTTACACTTAAAGCTTTTCTTTGTGTTTCTTCGAAGGAAAAAAAAAGTTTGTCCTTTTATACTCAGAATTTGTTAGTCTTTAAAATGTCAAACAAATCTTTCAATCTATAATCAAGCATCAGTGCTTTACATTAACTGTGAAGGACGACTGAAGCTCGATTTGTGCTTTTATGCTTCAAAAAACCTTGAAAGTGACGGGGGCAATTTGAAGCATTCACAGTGAGAAAAGTGTTGCATCGTTTTTTCTTTGTTCTGTTTCTTCTCTCTGTCCTTTCGTACCGCTGCTCTCCTCCGCTCACCTTTGATGCAAGAACGTGCAGACCAAGAATCCAGCACAATACTTTAAGTGAATCAAAGAAACTTCTCTGTGCATGTTACACCTGCTTGCATCATGCCCACAACGTGAACATCCTGTGTGTGTTCACATCACATTTCACCTGCTGGGTGGGGGTTTCATTTTCACGCCCTTTTCCTTCTTAATTTGGCTCAGTAGAGCTTCTAATTTAATTTTGATAAAGATCAGAGCTCCAGATTTGTGTTGTTAGATTATGATCCTTTTCTGAGCTGTGCACGGTGCGTGCAAGGAAAATTTGATATCAACTTGTGCTGATGGCTGCTCAGCAGCATTTCAGTCTAGTCTTTGTATTGTGGTTAGAGGTCCGGATGGAACCGGACTGTTACAAGGTGCTGGACTCAAACACTGGGAACAAGACCCAGAACAGGTTGTGAACGAAAAGAGCTTTATTTAGAACACTAAATAACTTAAAATACTGTGCTGAGCTGGAGGAAGCCTGCTGAGCTAAGACCGGGCCCACATATAGTGGTGGAAGTTCAGGAGCTGCAGAGCACACAGGACCAGACTTGGGGGTCTGAGAATGAGCTGGAGTCCTTGAGTATATGGAGCTGGAACTGGGGCCAGGTGGGACGCAGAGAGCCGAGGACCTAGAAGAATGGACGAGAACACAGGTGAGTGCTTGCACTTGTAACATTGGAAGCCTTAACCAACAAACAGTTCATTGAAGGCTTAAACAGGAATGTTCTAAGGTCCAGGAATAAAGTTCACTGTCTAGGAAATAAGGTTCTCTGTTCAGGAATCGTTCACGGTTCATGAATGACCTTCAAAGGTCAGAGGTCAGGTGCTGCGTGTCTTGTGACACAGTTCCAATTAAGCAGGACTTGACTTTAGAAACGACGTGGAATGTTCTTAGCTGTTCTGCATTAGAGCTCATACAGTTCTTGGAATTAGTTCTTGGAAACCATTCTCAGTCGTGCACAGTCACAAACAGGAGCAGTGTGAGAACGGGATCTCACAGAGATGCAGGAACTTAACTGAACGTGGGTAGAGCTGTGCGCTTCAGAGGCAGAGAGCAGATAAGTTCCAAAGTGACGTCATGCAAAGAGTAGCGTGGGAGACATGCAGGAAAGTGTCTGGAAACACAAAAGGATCAATGAGCTGTAATACGCAAATTAGAGTTCCTTCCTTCCCACTGTCGCCAACTGCTTGCTCACAGGGGGTCGTTTTGACCGTTGGGGTTTTTCCGTAATTATTGTATGGCTTTGCCTTACAATATAAAACGCCTTGGGGCAACTGTTTGTTGTGATTTGGCGCTATATAAATAAAATTGATTTGATTTTGATTTGATTTTAGAGTTGGCCAGGTCACCTGGAGATGAGCTACGGGAAGCTCAGAGATCACAGCGACTGGAAGCGGCAGGAATGACGACATGTAGAATCTGGCATGGTCAAAGACACGGATTCATCATGGAAGCCTCACGGAAGAGTCGAATCCGGCCAGACAGGGTCATGGAACAAAGACTGGCCAAGACTGAGCCCAGAGGCGGGGTTTAAGTAGCCGGCTCCTGATCAAGTGCTCATGCGAGTCAGCTGTGAGAAGATGAGCTGCAGGTGTTCCTCAGCTCTCCAGCGCGCCACCTGGAGGGAAAACAGACAAACTGCACACAAGAGGATAAAAAAGGGAAGGAGAGAGGCAGACAAAAGCAGATCATGACGCTTTGTGTCAGTCAGCTGAAATAAACGACAAATATGAATTTTTGGCTGAGATTTGTTCAACATTAGCACAGATTCTCATTAATTTTTGCTTGAATGCTCGGGCTGAGTGTACTGCACGTGTTGACATACATGTGTCAGGATTACAATGGAGGTTTCAACCTTTTGTACACCAACCATATAAACACCATCATTTCTTACTCTGTAGACAGATGGCTCTTGGGCTTCACTGCAGTGTGACATGTAACAAATCATTTTTCATTTCTAGCTGATTTTCTTCAGTTTATAACTCTGTGACCTTTGGATGTTTTTGAGCAGTTTCGGCTGAATGACATATCCAAAAGTATGACTCCTGCATATGACAAAGGACTAACATTGCCAGTTACTTCAGTCAACTTTTGCAATGTTGCTTGATTTGTAAAATTTAACTGCAGAAAGATTTGGAATTGCTGAATAAACTGAGAACAAGTAAATTGCCCATAAGGTCAACTGTCAGTTGATTGTTCTTATTTTCACCAAAAGTTAACTTTTCTTTAGCTGTAACAAATTACATCAATTTTTTTAAGTTGATCCAAAGTAGCATTTTTTTCAGTGTACTAAAATTACAACCTTTTACTACAGAGGATTTTGAAATTAGATGAATGCACCCCACAAATATGTGAGCTGTGGATTTTTATTCATAAGGAAAATGGAAAGCAACCAAAAATTTAAAAAGGAAAAATAGACTTTTTGTAGTGTTGTGTTTGAGAGGTCACGACTTCAATCCAAACCCACCAGCCAATTCTGATAGAATTCTAAAGAATAGATTTTCATCTAAAACTCTCATCTAACCCTGCAAAATTGCAAATTCCATCACTCAAGGCTACCTTTACAATACAGTGTGATTATTCTGTGAACGTTCAATTGGTGAACAGAGTGCAGATTTAATTTTGCTGATGAGGCTCTCCTTCCTTCCCGTGCCCTCTTTCCCTTATTTCATCCTTCATCACAACCATTTGCTTCACAAGATGATGCTTTCCGAAAAAGGCAGAAGGCTCTACTTAGTATGCATGGTGCTGGAGTACAAACGCCGTGCCTTTTGAGAAGTACAAAAATGTAATATTTGTGATTTAACAGAACTTCACCACACAGAGCGAGTGAGCAAAGAGAGAGATAATGAAGATGGTGAACAGCTGTCATTTTGACATGAGCCTCCATCCCAATTTCCATCATGCCTCGGTCCTCTTTCGGAAAATCTGCACTCTTCTTGCACCTGTCTGCTGTTTGAACCTGAATAACAGGCAGTAAATGAGCTTAGCGTTCCCGCCCCATTCTTGCAAACTGCCCGTCTTTGAACATTTCTCTCCTACTCGTTTTCCATTTCCATTGTTCCTGCGACAGCTGTCACTTCAACACTGCCGGCGATATCTCTTCAGCAGAGTAGGAGAAAAAAAGCCCCATTAAAAAAAAAAAAAAATCAAAACTTGGCACCATCCCAGCTGACAAAATGAAATTCAAATAGCTTTGAAGTCATGGAGCTACAGCATTATGGGGGACTATAAGTGGATTTCAAATGGGTCAGATGACGGGTCGGTTTTGTGCAGGTTCAACAAATAATAAAGTGCTTTTAAATGAAAGGAAGAGAATATTATTTCCCTGCAGGGTGGCAAACAATTATCAAAACTGTAAATGCAGTGAAAACAAATAGCTACCTACCATTCCATGAAACCAACCACCTGAATGTCCTTCCTCACTACAACAACAGCCCTCAGTATCCTTCTGTTGATATGTCCTGCGGTCCTCCTCTGCATGGGCTCAAGCCATCTCATTCTTGTCTCTCACTTTGCCTTCCAAACTGCCTTAGCGACATTGTTATTCTGATATGCTCATTCCATCCCAGTTTCAATCACTGTAATCACCAGCAACATACAATATGCTTAGTCCAAGGATAATCCTAACACATCTTCAGCTCTGCTACCTCCTTTTTTTGTTTGTTTTTTTGTTAACACCAGTGTTTCCAAGTTATAGCTGGTCTCATGGCAATCTTGTAAACTTTCCCTTTCATTTGTTCAGATATCCTTCTATTACAAATCACTCCTGTCACTCTTCTCTACCACTCCAACATATCTGCACATCTTTTTCACCTCTCTACCACATCTCCATTGCTTTGAACAGTTGACCCCAAGTTCTTGAACTCATTTATCTTCATTCCCTTTCCTTGCAACCTCAACATTTCATCACGGTGCATTTTATTCACACGTGTCTTACGTCTATTGACTTTCATTCCCCTTCTCTCCAGAGCTTATCTACACCTCTCCGGGACTGCCTCATCCTGCTCCCTGCTCTCACTATAAATCAGTGTCATCTGCATCCATCACAACCCTTAGAGACTGCTATTTGATCTTGTGTGTCAACATGTCGCCATCATTCCAAAAAAAATGGAGCAGAGCCCATCTTTTATGCGGTCCCACCTCCACCTTGAACACATCCATCACTCCTATGACACATGTCAATATTTCACACTGTCCTCAAGCATACCCAGTTCAGACTTCCTCATACATTAATATCCTCTCTCAGAACTCTGCCATAAGCTTTCTCTAAAAACAAATATACGATGCAGCTCCTTCTAGCCTTCTAGTACATACTCCTCTACGTACACTCTGAAAATGAACAGTGCATCTGTAGTGCTTTAGCAGTGGATTATCTCAATTATTATACATAGGTATTTTTTAGAATCTCGTTAGATGTTTAGAATGATGTTTGTGGTTGATCCCCAGACAACAGTTATGGCTCTATTCACTTTTTAATTCCTCACACATACATTGCGTAACAGGATGCAATGAAAGATTTATAATAAAGTCAGTTTGAGGCTGCCAAAGAGCTTTGATTTGCCAATGCCAGAAATCAACAGCCAAATGTCCCTTTTTATAAGTATGTTACTATTTTCTAAATGCCAGCCATTAAATCTTCAACTACAAGATAAGTCAACTATAGAAATGCTATACGTATTAATTAAGCATTTGCAATAAAATTGCTCGTGTGCATGGAAAACTAGCTTGAATATCTTACTCTAACTTTAATTCATTAGGTGTTTTTCATCCTACATTGTTTTAATTATCTTGATCCAGTCATCTCTGTGGAATAAACACCTCTGTATCTGCAGTTTTCTTGCCGTATCTCATTTTTTTGGTAACACAAACAGCTGTTTTTGTTTATGTCATTGTGCGTTTTGCTTTCTGAATTTCTAACTATGCCTATGCTTTTGTCTGGGGTAATTGTGTAGCCTCAGTTGTCATCACAGAGGAAAGATGACTTATTGATTAAAAGTGCTGATTTATTTAGATGAGGCATCTGGAGAAGCTTGTTTTAGTCATGAAATGAATCCCACACCCAACCCAACCCTTCTCTGTGAGAAACCCCTCACATACAGCACACCATCTCTCAAAATCCTATCTTGAATACTTCATAATATTCAAGAAAAACTGCACAGAAGCCTTAAGAGTGGAGTATGTAATTTTTTCCCCGCTGTCAGTTTAAAATAAAATATCTTACTTTGGCAGATGTATAACATCATTTCTTGTTTGCTGATATAGTTTTAAAATGATTCTGTTTATTGGCTCAAACATCCAAAATGCAGATTACTGCTGGGTTTATAGTACTAACAAATGAGGACTTTAATCGTGTCCCTCCTGAGCTGGCTAACGAGCAAAACCACATTAATGTAATGTGTTCACATCCATTTTGTTACTGCAGTCATCAAAGTTTAAACAAAATCCATGCAGGTATTTTTCAAGGCTAAGTTAATAATAATAATAATGTAGTGCTCTCAACACTGACGACATAATTCACTTTCTTATAAGTGTTCTGTTATGTGCTATGTTGTGATTCACGTAATAGTAGCGGTCCCTTTAAGAGTTCGGGTGACGTGTTCTGTTTCCGGTTTTTCTGTTGGCGCGCGGCCATGTTTGTAGTCTGTAAAAAACGCGCGGCGCCATGTTTGTAGTCTGTTAATAAACGCGACTAAAAGAGTCTTAATGTGAGAAGTTTCGGCTCATCTTTTCGCCAAAAGACAACTTCTACACTGGTGACCCCGACGTTTGTTTACTGGACGTATCCAGATCGCCATGACCGCCAACGCTGTGTCTCTCAAGCTCCCCGAATTGGGAATCTTCTGCTTCAGCCTGGTTCGCTCAGACCGAGGCACAGTTTGCCTTGCGTCAGATCACCACTGACGAAACTAAATACTACTACGTGGTATCTGCCCTCGGACGTTCTACGGCATCGAGAGTGGTGAGCCTTCTTAAACGTCTTCCTCTGCCGGAAAAGTATGAAACTCTGAAGGAATACTTACTTCAAACATTCGAACTGTCAGACGCTGAGAGGGCCAATAGGCTTTTCTCTCTTCAAGGGCTCAGTGACAGCAAGCCCTCAGAGCTAATGGACAGAATGCTCGACCTGCTTGGCGACAACAAGCCAAATTTCCTTTTCCTCCACCTTTTCCTACGTCAACTTCCTGCTCATGTGAGAGCTGCTTTGGCCAACACTGCCAGCACTGATTGCAGCGCACTGGCTGCTGAGGCTGACAAGTGTTTCCTGGCGAGTCATCAGCCCTGCGCAGCCGCCCTCCTCCCTGCTGGTGCTGTATCAGAGGTACCGGATGATCATATGCTCATCGCAGCAGCAGCCCCGCGTCGCAGCAGTCTTCAGTGTGTGTTCTACCATGCCAGGTTTGGCCGCAAGGCCAAACGATGCCGCTCTCCATGTAGCTTCAGTGGAGTGGGAAACGCCAAGGCCGGCGCTCACTAGTGGCCGTGAGCGTCGGCCATGCCGGCAGGCTGCTCTTCATCCACGACTCTGTCTCCGGCCGATGCTTCCTCTGCGACACAGGGGCACAGCGGAGTCTACTGCCTGCTTCACAGGTGGACGTGGTAGCTGACACCCACGGCCCCCCCATGGAAGCCGCCAATGGTAGCCCCATCCGTACATACGGCACAAGGCATGTTGAACTGTGTTTTGGGGGCCAACGCTTTGGCTGGGACTTTGTGATTGCCAAAGTAGCCGTTCCCCTCTTAGGGTCAGATTTTTTGTGTGCATATGGACTGTTGGTGGACGTTAAAAATCAGCTCTTGATGACGCCGTCACTTTCTGTTCATATGCATGCGCAATCAGCGACTCTGATGCACTGCACCTCTCCAGCCTGCTCTCTGTCACGGACAGTTTCCAGCGTCTGCTCGCCGAGTTCCCAGCACTCACGCAGCCCACCTTCTCCTCTTCCACAGCCAAGCACGGTGTCGAGCATCATATTGACACCACTGGCCTGCCGTATACGCCCGCACTCGACGCCTCGAGCCGAACAAGCTTGCCGTGGCCAAGACAGAGTTCGAGTCCATGGAGCGGGGGATTGTTCGTCGCTCCAACAGTCCTTGGGCCTCCCCTACACCTCGTCCCCAAGGGGGGGGGGGGGGCTGGCGTCCTTGCGGGACTACCGACGGCTCAACGATGCGACAACGCCTGACCGCTACCCAGTGCCGCACATCCAGGATTTTTCAGCGCACCTGGCTGGTAAGGTCATTTTTTCGAAGGTGGACCTGATCAGAGGATACCATCAAGTGCCCGTACACCCTCTGACATCCCAAAAACAGCTGTAATCACGCCGTTTGGTTTGTTTGAGTTCCTGCGCACCCCGTTTGGGCTCAAGAATGCTGCTCAAACTTTCCAGCGGCTCATGGACTCTGTGTTACGGGATCTGCCTTTCGTGTTTGTGTACCTTGACGACATCCTGGTGGCCAGTTCATCACCTTCAGAGCACCTTTCGCACCTTCGCACTGTTCGAGCGACTTACCGAGCACAGGCTCATCATCAATTCAGCCAAGTGCGAGTTCGGCCTGTCCACCATAGACTTTCTGGGGCACAGAGTCACAAAGGACGGGGTCGTTCCTCTTCCATCAAAAGTGGAGGCCATCACCACTTTCCCACGCCCAGTCACTGTCAAAGCCTTACAGGAGTTCCTAGGCATGGTTAACGTCTACCACCGTTTTCTCCCCAGGGCCGCCCAAATCATGCCCTTGTACGAGGCTCTGAAAGGCGGCAAGCCTAAGCACACTGTGGGCTGGAGCCCGGAAAGAGACAAGGCTTTTGCGGACGCTAAGACAGCCCTGGCTAAAGCTGCCATGTTGGCCCATCCCGCCTCCTCCGCCCAATCGCACTTACCACGGACCTCAGACTACGCGGTCGGTGCGGTTTACGACAGTGGGTGGGTAATGCCTGGCAGCCTCTCGCCTTTTTCAGCAGGCAGTTGCGTCCCAGTGAACGGAAGTATAGCACCTTCGATCGGGAGCTACATGGGGTGTACCTCACCATCCGACACTTTCGTTCACTGCTGGAGGGACGCCAGTTCACCGTTTTTGTGGACCACAAGCCTCTGACTTTCGCCATGTCCAAAGTCACTCAGCCATGGTCGGGCAGGCAACAGCGGCAGCTAACTTACATTTCGGGTTCACGACGGACATTGCACACCTTTCTGGAAAGCACAACCATGTCGCAGATTGCCTCTCCCGCGCTGTTGCGGGGGCGGTCCACCTCGGCCTGGACTACGGCAGCATGGCAGCAGAGGCCACAGACCCGGACGTGCAGGTTTGCCATTCATCGTTACTGGGCTGCAGCTGCAGGATGTGGCATTCGGCGATGCTGGCACCACTCTGCTTTGCAACGTCTCCATGGGCTCTCCTAGGCCTGTTGTGCCTGCGAAGTGGAGGCCAACCTGTTTTTGACGCCCATCCATGGCCTCTCACACCCTGGAACTAAGGACTCACAATGGCTGGTGGCAGCCAAGTTTGTGTGGCACGGTCTTAAAAGGACGTGAGGGAATGGGCAAACACCTGTGTGGAGTGCCAACGTGCCAAAGTACACCGCCACACACCAAAGCGCCACTGGAACAGTTTCAAGTGCCAGAACAACGTTTTCGAACCACGTCAACAATCGACCTAGTTGGCCTACTTCCACCCTCGCAGGGTTACACTCATGTGCTCACTATGGTCGACAGGACCACACGGTGGGCAGAGGCTGTTCCACTGTCATCTATAACATCGGCTGATGTGGCACGGGCATTTATTGGCACCTGGGTGTCCCGTTTTGGCACCCCATCAGACTTTCCTCGGACCGGGGCGTTCAGTTTACCTCTGAACTTTGGAACGCTGTCGCAGGAAGCTTGGGAGTTAAACTCCACCGCACCACGGCCTACCACCCCCAGAGTAATGGCCTCTGCGAACGTTTTCACAGGTCAATGAAAGCCTCCCTGCGTGCTAGCCTGAAGGACAGTTCCTGGGCTGACAAGCTCCCATGGGTCATGCTGGGCATCAGGACAGCACCGAAGGAAGACCTTCAGGCCTCCTCCGCAGAGCTGGTCTATGGTCAGCCACTATGGTCCCCGGGGATTTCGTCCCTAACACCACGACCCCTTGGTCAGCCACATTCCAGCGCTCCAGCCTGTTGGATAACGCCAGGCTGTTTGCTCCACTTCCTACTTCCTGTCACGGTTTGCCGAACTCTCACGTCCCCAGTAGCCTACAGTCTGCTGGCTATGTTTTCATTCAAGCAGATGGTCACCGTGGACCTCTCTGTCCACCTTACGAGGGCCCTTTCCATGTTGTGGAAACTGGGGACAAGCACTTTGTGGTAGACATTGGGGCAAACCGGAGTGTATATCTGTGGACCGCCTTAAGCCAGCTCACCTAGATCTGGCCATGCCAGTTGAGTTGGCGCAACCCCCAAAACGCAGGACGGCTCTGACTAGTCCCCCTTTTTCCTGTTCCTCCTGCCCAACGACCATGCCGCAGGGGAGCCCCTGCAGACAAGTCCACTGAGGGGGCGGTCCGCCTTCTCCCATACGGTGGAGCGCACGTTTGATTCGCCCCCCACGCCGTTGATACATTTTTTTTTTCTTTTTTTCTTTTTTTTTCAGGTGTCCTGTTAAAGTGAATTCTGGGGGGCATGTGTAGTGCTCTCAACACTAACGGCCTAATCACTTTTCTTATAAGTGTTCTGTTATGTGCTATGTTGTGATTCATGTTAATAGTAGCGGTCCCTTTAGTAGTTGGGGTGAAGTGTTCGGTTCCGGTTTTTCTGTTGGCGCGCGGCGCCATGTTTGTAGTCTGTAAAAAACACGCGGCGCCATGTTTGTAGTCTGTTAATAAACGCGACTAAAAGAGTCTTCATGTGAGAAGTTTCGGCTCGTTCTTTTTCGCCAAAAGAAACTTCTACAATAATATAAAAACTCTAGTCATATTAAACATAGTTTTCTAATCCAGTCTTTAAGGGTTGTACTCACCTTTGACCATTTTTTTCTTTACAGTAAATCCTTTAAATCAGGGGTCCGTAATTTTGCTGCTGCGGATTACGTCCCGTGTATGTTTTCAATCTCCCTGCCCTACCCATGTCTCATAACTAAGCAGGTGTGCTCAGCCAGGTCAAGAGGTAGGAAACACTAGACTTGATTTATTAGGTACAGTTGTAGTAAGTACACATGGAAATCATGCATGGCGGAATGTGCTCCAGAAGCAAGGATGGTGCCCCCTGCTGTAAAAATCCTGGGACATCCCTGAGGATTTCCGGGATCCCCAAGATGCGTGCTGGACATCATAGCCAGCTATAGTGCTGTACAAAGCAGGGGCAGAAAGTCAGACTTTTTCTGGTGAAAATGGTATTCATCAGGGATGTGTTCTTGTTACCTACACTTTTCAGTGCCTGCATGGACTGGATGTTGGGTAGGGTTGTGAAACTAGTGGGTTAGGTGTTTTTGTCTGTAAGGAAATGTTACTGACCTTGACTTTGTGGATGTTATGTTCTTTGCAGAATCAATGGATACTCTTATTGCACAACTTGAGAATCTGATTGTCATGGATCAGGATTAGGATCCAGGCTTTCAATGATTTCCTGGACTTAGACATCACAAGTGTATCTGCATTGGTGAAAGTGTTGAAATTGTAGAGACATTCACTTACCTCAACGGTGACATTCATATCTCTGGGTCCTAAGCCTTTGGGACTAGGAGATGTCTGGGAAGAGCTTTAGTGTCATAACATTGCTGGTCAGATGAGTTTGCCAATGCCGATATCTTTGCAGGAGAAAGAAGATCTTAGTTTTCTGATGCTATCTGCCTTACTGTGTGTGAGACTTGGACACTAATTTGGGACCTAAGACTAGATGTCTTTGTTACTAGGTTTTGCCAGAGATCCTCCATAATTAGACTTTCCATGTGCTTCAGTGGAATGCTGACAAACACTTTGTTAGACTTTGACATTATGTATAATTGTTTTGGCTGCTGCCGTTCTTTGATTGGAGTCACCTGTACTCCACCTGTACTCTGTTTTTCTTTAGTACATGAAACAGTGAACACAAATGTGAGTCATTTTTGTCTAAATAGTATTGAAGAAACTAGTTTGCTGTAGAAATAACAGTAGCCAAGCTAAGCCAGTGTATACGAACACTTTGAAGTTGCTGTTGCCATGTGTTCTGTGGCTGGGACACTGTTAAATCCTCAGGTTCTTATTGTAATACTGTCCCTTACAAAGAACAAAATCAATATATTCCTCAGTTTGAATTTATTGAAAGTCATGCTGCAAACCAGGCCTGGGTCCCCAGAGACGCAGCTTCTAAGAGACCCTGAACATGGCCGACAAAATGGCTTTTTATACAGGAGAATGTAGGCAGTACAGTGGGTGGGTTTTAGTCTCACAAACCTAATCTTACTGATTCCCCACAGATGGAGGGGAAGCTCCGCCCCTTGTCTTCAACCCACAGTTGTTTGGTACCTGGTGGAACCTAACACCTTTGTTTCTGATCAGATAACACCAGTTCAGACCAGTTGACATATACTCAAACAGATGACTAAAACTCACTAAAAATATAACAATTTAAGCATAACAACAAATATTTGATATAGTAAAAAATAAAATATAATAATAATAAACAAATATATCTACGTAAGAGACACATTTTCAGTTAAGTCCCACTTCAGCTTACTTCATCGTTACTCCAGAGATAGCCACACAGTTATGCAAATACATGGAATGTGGCTCCCGGGGAAATTCCAACTACATTTTTGGGAACACATGTGAAGTTTGGCCATCACTAATTTCAGTATGCAGAAAAGCCAGTGGAGAGTCTAAGCTTGTCACGGATTTCAAATTTGTCTCTATGGGTTGAGTATGAGCACCACACAACCTTTTTTTCTAAGCCTCTACATGTTCCGGGGGATTTTAAGAGAGCTCTATGCTGCAAATAGTAGGAAGGTACCGTGTGTGACAAGACTGTCTTGCTGAACCAAATGTTAGGTTACAAACATTTTCCACCATTCTGAAAGATGTGTCTGGTGAAATAAACAGAAGAGATGGTTTCCTGCAAACTCACATTGCCACAACTGCTTGATATGTTGGTGAAAGATCATCTTCTCTGTGGTAACTCTTGTTGAACAGTCGGACGGATACTGCAGAGTGAACTTGCTGGGATTGTTAGGACCCCTGCTGTGTGTACTTCGGCAAGTATTTCAGGTTTGCAAACATTTTCCCCTGAACCTGTGCACCACACAGAGTGGCAGCAAAGACTAAAGTATTGTGACCTGCAGAATGTTTCCAACTGCGGTCTCTTGTCATCCATAACCATCTTGAGCTGTTTTAGTTTGTTGTGGTGAGTTTATTAATGGTTTTCTTCAGTTGTTTGTGGCCAGTATGTTGCTGAAGACAACATGTTGCTTTTGGGCAGTGGATTATGGTGATGTAATCTCCTTTACAGAAGGATGAAGGTCCAAGTCCTAAGAGTTCTGTTGCTATTAACCTTACTGTATAGTTGTGAGACCTGCACCCTACCTAGCCTTTGGTGGATGACTTTGATAGGTCTCTCTGTAGAACCCTTCTGTGTCTCTGGAATGACTTCACATCAAACGAGCAGCTACATCCCAGATGAATCCCATATTGCTTACATTGCGAAGGAACACTGAATACAACAATAAGGCTCATTACCTTTGGGTACCACTGGAATGACTTTGTGCCAAACAAACTTAGGGAGAAGGGGAAGCCTATATTTTTCTTGTCTGCAGTACATAAATAGGTGGTTTTCAGTGGGCTGCTTGTCTGCCTGGATGGTTGCTATTTGGGACCTTGGGCCATTCTGTAGTATGGTATTTGTGGTGAGGTGCAGCATCGGTGCATGTGGCCTGGCCTTTGTCATGTGGAGTGTTTGACTGAACATGACCGAGAACATAGCAAACCTGTCCTCCTGTAGCTGTGTGAGGTTCACTAGGATGGTTTTTGTGCTCATGTTTTAGAAAACTATATCTGGTCTGGGTGAGGTTGATACAACACATTTCTTCTCTTCAGCCCCACTTTACCTCCCAGACTGATGGTTATCACAAAATGCTGAGGAATTTCCTCAGTGTTGCTCTTACCCTCAGAATCTGTTCTTCTTTTAGTGAACTAAACAACTCTGTTCGCATTTCTGATGCTTATTAGCTGTGAATCCCTTTGGTCGGCCCATTTGACAACCTAATTAAGGACCTTGTCACGTGTTTACTGCTTGCAAGATGGATCTTCTCCAAATTTTGTCCAGATCTTAGGTTGCCTAGCGTTGGAGGAAGGTCAGCCACAGCCCACAAGAAGAGGGCCCAACTTTCCAAGGTGACATTAGAATTTGTTTAGAAGAGAAGAAAGAAAACTGTAATATTTTGCTCATTTTTATTTAAAACACAACTGAGTGCTTGGTTGGCTGTTAATTGTGTTGCCACGTTTCACGTGTGGTTGACAGACTTGTGCTAGGCTGTGGTTGATAAATTTAATATAGATGTGCCAGCTGGGTTGTGAATGTCGCAGGTTTACTGTGCGTTTCCACTAAAGTACCAACATAACCTGCCACTAATCTGCACAGGAGCCTGGGATTAGCCTCATAGTTACAGCATACAGGGTTGAGCCTCTTGGACTGATTGACATGTGGCCTACTGGAAAGAAAAGGTGATGTGTTAATTTCTGAAACCTGTGAAGGTGTAAAACTTAATGTCACAGCAGAAATGAGCCCCAACAGAGCCAGGACATGAATCAGTCCCGCTCTGCAAAGAGCATTACATCTGCATACTTCTGCATGTTATAGTCCTGCTCAGAAATATTGGCACCCCTATATTTGAGCATAGAATTTAAAATATTTTCATGGAAACATTTCAAATGAACCATTCTTGTATAATCATTATTTCTTAAGTCCATTTATTGATCATCAATGGCAAAACAAAATACTGTCATTAGAGAAAAAAAAATTACAGAAAATAAAATGTATGCTTGACACATTTATTGACAATCATTGATGAATTTGTAGGAAATCATCACTTTTACAGCCAATTTTCTTCAGACAAGTCATGTGATGAATACATAAACATTTCCACATCAGTGACTATGTCTTGGAGTTCACTTGTATCAATCATTAAGAAATATAAACAGTACTGCACTGTACAGTAAATATGTCTTGAGTGAGCAGTTGTCAAAAATGAGTAATCGTACAAGGAGGACACCGGTGAGGGAAGCCACCTAGACACATATGACTACTATAAAGGAGCTGTAGGCTTTTGTGAAACTGGGCATAGTGCAACTTTTGCATCACCAGCTTCATGGTGGAGAGGAACACGGAAGGATATTAATTTAACAAAACATGTAGGCTCTAGTCTCCAGTGACAGACAAACAAAATTCTGTCTGATGAGAGAAAGATTGAACTCTTTGGTGTGCATGCCAGGCATCATGTTTGAAGGAAACCAGGCACCATCCCTACAGTGAAGCATGGTGGTGGCAACATCATGCTGTGGGGATGTTTTTTTAGCAGCAGGAACTGGGAGTCTAGTCAGGATTGAGGGAAAGATGAATGCAGCAATGTACAGAGACATCCTGGATGAAACCTACTCCAGAGTGCTCTTGACCTCAGACTGGTGTGGCAGTTCATCTTTCAGCAGGACAACAGCCCTAAGCTCACAGCCAAGATATCAAAAGAGTGGCTTCAGGACAACTCTGTGAATGTCCTTGACTGGCCCAGTTAGAGCCCAGACCTGAATCTGATTGAACATCTCTGGAGAGATCTGAAAATGGCTGTGCACTGATGCTCCCCATTCAACCTGATGGAGCTTGAGAGGTGCTGGAAAGAGGAATGGGAAAAACTGCCCAAAGATAGGTGCACCAAGCTTGAAGCATCATATTCAAGAAGACTTGAGGACTATAAATCCTGCCAAATGTGCATAATCAAAGTATTGAGCAAAGGGTGTGAATATGTATCTACATGTGATTTCTTAGTTTTATTTATTTATTAAATTTTAATAATTTAGAAAAAAAATTCATGTTGTCATTATGGGGTGTTGTAAGTAGAATTTTGAGGGGAAAAATGCATTTACTCCATTTTGAAATAAGGCTGAAACAACAAAATGCGGAGAAAAGTGAAATGCTGTGAATACCGTCCAGATGCACTGTACCTTGTTTTGTTACCATAGCAGATGTTCACCCCACTGAGTCCGATCTGCTTGAGGTTTCTTCCTAAAAAATATGCCTGAATGAGTTTTTTTTCTTACCACTGTTGCCAATGTGCTTGCTCAGGGGGTGTTTAAAGTTTGACCTTACGCTTGTCATTTGCCTCGGGGAAACTTACATTGTGATTTGGCGCTGGACAAATAAATTGAATTCTGTATATTTTAAATTCTGTACTTAAGGGAGAATCTTGCCATTAATTCTGACCCGGCATGTATGAGCAGATCTGCTGCATGTGTGACCTTCATGCCATCACATGTGAGCGGAAACTTGAGAGGAGATTTTCAAAAGTCAAAGCTTCTGTTTTGACAGGTGCTTAAATCAGAGATTAGGGAAGGGATGAGTGTTGCATTAATTACACGATTCATCCTCTGCTGCTTTGCTTATCCCTCAGACTAAATATACAGCAACAGGCTTTACAGCCCGTGGAGGGCTGGAGGAGGATGTAGAGAACCTGAGCTGGTGCAAATATGCTTTGTGGGCTGTCAGAGGGAAGTTTATTAGCGGAGGGGGTCGGACATGCTGTAATTCAATCTGTGCACACATGTATTATCCAGGGTGTCTTTGTCAAGTTTGACAAGAGGCTCGGCTCAGAGTGATGAGTCTGAGGTTGTTTTTATCTACATGAGCTGCTCTTTTTGCAGCTCTGAATGCACTAATGCAAAAGCCAGAAGGCTCTCTCTCTCTCTCTCTTAAAGTCTCTTGCTCACCAAGCAGACTCTGGCCACCTCTAATTGCCACAACATACCGTTCAGCGTTCAGAGTTCCTCTCACGGTCTAATTGAGATGACATTTCTGCTCTCAAAATTTAATTATTCAGCTCCTCTGTTCATTTATCCTGCTGTTCATTTGTTCTCTTTCCACGAACTGCTTGTTTCACTCGCTCTCTCCGGGCCAAAAACCTGGACTCATAAAAGCACTGATCTCCCCACAAAAAGTAGTCAAACTGTAACTTGTGTCTCTTTTTGCTGGCTTCACGAAGGAGTTGGAATTCATTTAAAGTGTCGTGTGACCTTCACTGAAAGTCCGAGAATAATGGCAGATGTACTGCTGCAGGGCATGCTCCAGGTATGACCAAAGATGGGAAGTAATTGTTGAGTTGTTTTTGCTCAATTATACCACAGAATGAATCAATAAATTAAAAATTGTGTGTGTGTGTGTGTGTTCAGAATAATAGTAGTTCTGTGTCACTAAAAAGATTAATCCAGGTTTTGAGTATATTTCTTATTGTTACATGGGAAACAAGGTACCAGTAGATTCAGTAGATTCTCACAAATCCAACAAGACCAAGCATTCATGATATACACACTCTTAAGGCTATGAAATTGGGCAATTAGTAAAAAAAAAGTAGAAAAGGGGGTGTTCACAATAATAGTAGCATCTGCTGTTGACGCAAACTCAAGACTATTATGTTCAAACTGCTTTTTTAGCAATCCTGTGAATCACAAACTAGTATTTAGTTGTATAACTAGTTTTTCATGATTTCTTCACATCTGTGAGGGATTAATTTTGTTGGTTTGGAACCAAGATTTTGCTCGTTTACTAGTGTGCTTGGGGTCATTATCTTGTTGAAACACCCATTTCAAGGACATGTCCTCTTCAGCATAAGGCAACATGACCTCTTCAAGTATTTTGACAGATCCAAAACTGATCCATGATACCTGGTATGCGATATATAGGCCCAACACCATAGTAGGAGAAACATGCCCATATCATGATGCTTGCACCACCATGCTTCACTGTCTTCACTGTGAAATGTGGCTTGAATTCAGAGTTTGGGGGTCGTCTCACAAACTGTCTGTGGCCCTTGGACACAAAAAGAACAATTTTACTCTCATCAGTCCACAAAATATTCCTCCATTTCTCTTTAGGCCAGTTGATGTATTCTTTGGCAAATTGTAACCTCTTCTTCACGTCTTTTATTTAACAGAGGGACTTTGTGGGGGATTCTTGCAAATAAATTAGCTTCAAACAGGCGTCTTCTAACTGTCACAGCACTTACAGGTAACTCCAGACTGTCTTTGATCATCCTGGAGCTGATCAATGGGTGAGCCTTTGCCATTCTGGTTATTCTTCTATCCATTTTGATGGTTGTTTTTTGTTTTCTTCCACACGTCTCTGTTTTTTTGTCCATTTTAAAGCATTGGAGATCATTGTAGATGAACAGCCTATAATTTTTTGCACTTGTGTATAAGTTTTCCCCTCTCCAATCAACTTTTTAATCAAACTACGCTGTTCTTCTGAACAATGTCTTGAACATCCCATTTTCCTCAGGCTTTCAAAGAGAAAAGCATGTTCAACAGGTGCTGGCTTCATCCTTACATAGGGGACACCTGATTCACACCTGTTTGTTCCACAAAATTGACGAACTCACTGACTGAATGCCACACTACTATTATTGTGAACACTCTCTTTTCTACTTTTTTTTTTACTAATAGCCCAATTTCATAGCCTTAAGAGTGTGCATATCATGAATGCTTGGTCTTGTTGGATTTGTGAGAATCTACTGAATCTACTGGTACCTTGTTTCCCATGTAACAATAAGAAATATACTCAAAACCTGGATTAATCTTTTTAGTCACATAGCACTACTATTATTCTGAACACTACTGTGTGTATATATATATATATATATATATATATATATATATATATATATATATATATATATATATATATATATATATACAGTGAGGAAAATAAGTATTTCAACACCCTGCGATTTTGCAAGTTCTCCCACTTAGAAATCATGGAGGGGTCTGAAATTTTCATCTTAGGTGCATGTCCACTGTGAGAGATGTAATCTAAAAAAAAAACTAAAAAAAAATACGGAAATCACTATGTATGATTTTTTTAATACTTTATTTGTATGTTACTGCTGCAAATAAGTATTTGAACACCTGTGAAAATCAATGTTAATATTTGGTACAGTAGGCTTTGTTTGCAATTACAGAGGTCAAACGTTTCCTGTAGTTTTTCACCAGGTTTGCAGGACCTTGAAATGCCTCTTACGGAGCCCCTCCTTAGTTGCCCTGGCTGTGTGTTTGGGGTCATTGTCATGCTGGAAGACCCAGCCATGACCCATTTTCAATGCTCTTACTGAGGGAAGGAGGTTGTTTGCCAAAATCTCGCAATACATGGCCCCATCCATCCTCCCTTCAATATGGTGTAGTCATCCTGTTTCCCTTTGCAGAAGAGCACCCCCAGAGTATGATGTTTCCACCCCCATGCTTCAGCTTGGTTGAGATGGTTTTCTTGGGGTTGTTCTCATCCTCTAAACACGGCAAGTGGAGTTAATTCCAAAAAGCTCTATTCTGGTCTCATCTGACCACATGACCTTCTCCGATGCCTCCTCTGGATCATCCAGATGGTCACTGGTGAACTTCGAACAGGCCTGGACTGCTGGCTTGAGCAGGGGGACCTTGCTGCCCTGCAGGATTTTAAACCATGACAGCATCATGTGTTACTAATGTAATCTTTGTGACTGTGGTCCCAGCTCTCTTCAGGTCATTGACCAGGTCCTCCTGTGTAGTTCTGAGCTTTCTCAGAATCATCCTTACCCCACAAAGTGAGATCTTGCATGGAATCCCAGACCGAGGGAGATTGACAGTCATCTTTTGTTCTTACACTTTCTAATAAATAATCATAACAGTTGTTGTCTTCTACCAAGCTGCTTGCCTGTTGCCCTGTAGTCCATCCCAGCCTTGTGCAGGTCTACAGTTTTGTCCCTGGTGTCCTTAGACAGCTCTTTGGTCTTGACTATGGTGGACAGGTTGGAGTGTGATTGAGTGTGTGAACAGGTGTCTTTTATACAGGTAACAAGTTCAAACAGGTGCAATTAATACAGGTAAAGAGTGCAGAATAAGAGGGCTTCTTAAAGAAAATTAACAGGTCTGTGTGAGCCAGAATTCTTGCTGGTTGGTAGGTGTTCAAATACTTATTTGCAGCAGTAACATTCAAATAAATTATTTAAAAAAATTATACATTGTGATTTGCGGATTTTTTTTCTTTTTAGATTATGTCTCTCACAGTGGACATGCACCTAAGATGAAAATTTCAGACCCCTCCATGATATCTAAGTGGGAGAACTTGCAAAACTGCAGGGTGTTCAAAATACTTATTTTCCTCACTGTATATGTACACTAGTGTGTTGTCTGTTTGGGATCCACGGGCTCTAGATTGGGTAGTGTTTATGAAATTGTTGCTGACATTTTTCACGGTGATAGTAAATTATGTAAAGGTTCTATAATGATTTGGAATGACATGAGTCACTGTTGCTACGTTAAATCCTTAATTTCTCCAAAATATTACTCCTATCAACGTTGCATTGTGGCAGCATTCACCTTTGACCCCAAATACATAAGCATGTGTGGCTGGTCACATGTTCGTGGCCGACACCACAATTCGGTTTTGGGTGCTCTCAAGGGGATCAAGACTCTGGCGTCCTAGATTAGGGAATGAATGCTCACTAACTAGACAACAGACTGCCGCTGTCACTGCTTGCTCATGTGTGGTGGTTGTTCCGGCATGTTTTATGTTGGGACACCGTCTCCTCTGTGTCTCACTTCACAGTTATTGCTTTCACCACTTCTTTCGTTTTGTCTGTCTTCGTGTTGTTTTGTGTGGTCGGTCCCTCCTGATAGAAGTTGTCAGTCGGCTTTGAGTAGGATCTTGTAGGGTGATCGGGAAGGGCAGATGGGGGTCACACACGCACACCACATTCACTCATACACTACATATCTTCTGTCCTGCAAGAATAAATTGCATATATGTTTATTAATGTTCATAAATGGTTTCTGCCAGTGTGGCATTTACCATTACTATATATGCAGACAGGGGGAAAAAAGAAAGAAAAGAAAAATACTTAAGCATACCAAACAGCAAATGTCAACTCTCCCCTGTTTGTTCGCTGCACACACGCAACCAGAGGCCACTTGGTTGCATACAGTATGGTAATGTACAGTAAATGTCTTGAGTGAGCAGGTTGTCAAAATGAGTGATCTTGCAAGGACACATTTGAATACTATAAAGGAGCTATAGGCTTTTGTGAAACTATATATATATAATATATATATATATATATACACACACACACACATACATACATACACACACACACACACACACACACACACACAATGTACATAAAAAATAAATGCATTTTAAAAATGTACATAACTTTGTAACATTTATTTAAAAATCACTTTTAAAGAACAAAAGTCAAAAAGTACTTCATCATTTAAAAGATACTGTAATCTGAAGGCATTAATATTGCAGTTAAAAGAGGTAGAATTAAATCAAATGAAACCTGCCGAGTGGGTCTTGAGTTTCAGTTTAAAGGTTTTAAACAGTGGTCCGGTGTCCACACATCTTAAATCTGATATAGTAAGGACCCCACACATTGAGTCCATGACCAATTTTCCGAAGTAAAGTTTTGAATGAAGGTTCTTGGAGGACTGCAACCCCCCCCCCCCCCCCAAAAAAAAAAACACCAAACAAACAAACAAAAATAAAACTGAAAGTGTGAGTTAACTCCACAAAATGGCAACAAAAGTCAATATTATTGCGTATTTTCACTTCTGTGTGACCTAGAACATTAATTTTCGTGTCTATAATCAAGGTTTTTGGGGTCAAGGAATTCAAATATGACCATAAAAATGACATACGTGTTACCTAGAGGGCGCTGTAGAATGCGCTGAACAGTAATACAATTTTTGACTATTCATGGTAATATATATGTTTATGTGTCGGACGCAGCCCCGGAGAACCGACCAGCGTTTGAAGGACCCAGTATAAAATAAGCAGAGCAAGGTACAAAGGATAAAAATTTAATTACATAACAGTGATGTGAAAATACAACAAATGAGGTGCGCTGTTCTGGCGTGGTGGAATTGCGGTGTGCTCCCAGCAGCACTAACGGTCCGGAGCCAGAAACTGTTCGGACCCCAGGACCCCGCCGACACCCCCCAGGTGGCCACGACAAACGAGTCTGTGAAAGAAGAAATCATCATGTGAGTCCACACTCCACACACAGAGAGACCACTCAAAGGTGTACATAAACAGCAAACACTTCCTGGCTTAATCACTAATCAGCTTCCCTCCCTGCAGGCATGAACACCCAGTTCACATAACTCAACTGCAGTGGAAGCTGATTAAACGACTAACATAACAGCTCAATATAATAAGGTGTGAGGGACACCACATTTACTGACTGTACTAATGTTAGTCACAAAACCTAACGTACCTCAGGAAGTGTGCTGACGAGCGTGAGACCTCACCCCCCTCCTCTTTCACAGACCATGCATCAAACCTGGACGTTCTCTGCATCCACTGATGATGAGATGGCTCTCGAGACGACGATCTCACCCGTCTGGTCACAAGGTCGAGTCTCTGGCAAATCACACTGTGTACTCCAGACTTAATGCCACCATGCTCCAATCCGTGTAGATGCACCACAGCTGTGAGTCCTGACGAGCTGCACTTGATCAGCCTCAGGTGATCAGGGTGAGGTCCTGAAAACTCAGCCACACAGCCACTCAGTCCTAAACGCGTACCACCTGGAAGGAAAAACAAAAGACAGCACAGAAGACAGAAACAAAAGGCAGCCAGGCCCCCCCAGCCATACAACAATATATGTTGTTAGTTAGTATTTCCAGCATTTAAATGACAAGAAAGTTACATTTTTCAATGAACATAATGTATTGAAATGTTGCAGCCAACAATTAAGAGTAAAGAAACTAGTAAAGAACCTGAAAACAGACACATTTAAGATGCTGAACTAAAATTTGAATATTAAAAAAAGACTCAAAATTACTAATTTATCATCAAATTAGTTACTAATTAATTTAATGAGTTATAATCGGTTAACTGTAGCAGCTCACCTATAAGTGATCACCAAAATGTTAAACTGAAGTTTGAATTTTACTATGAGCTGGAGTAAAGCAAACGAAATTTGTGTCAAGAGACCTCTAGAGGACAGCAAAAGGAGCCTGGCAGCAAAAAAAACAACAAAAAAAACAAAACAAAAAAAGAAGTTTTTCAGATTGTTTTTCACAGGCACCAGGCAGTGTTATGTGGCGTTCTGCTTATTGAGAAGTCTTCTCCTCTCACGGGAACACACACAGCTAAAGTGAAAACTAGCAGACAGCCGAATGGTTTTCGGGGCAACGTGCCATCTTGAAACTCTTGTAGTTTATTTATACAATGATAATAAACTTTCCAAAGCTTGTATTTTATTATACTTAGTAGTAACATCCTTGATGCTGTTACCTTTGAACATTTTCTGAAGGCAAACTCTTTTCAGTTCTTGACTGATGCCATTTCAGGCAGTTATGGAAAAGTGTTGCACAATTCTGCAATGAAGTTATCAATGCAAACCAATGAGTAGGCTTCAGATTCCATATGTCAAGTCAAGGTTGATGAAATAAAACATAATGGTGCCGATTTAGTTAACGTACCACGTACGAGTGTATCTCGTAATTTATTTGCCAAAGTGATCAAAACCAACACGAAAACCCCTGAATGCTGCATGAATGCAAGAACAGATTTATTGGGAAGCTATAACACAGAGTGCATGAGAAGAGAACATCCTGTAGACTTTAATGCTGTGGCATATTGCAATAATTTGGTTACATCATCATCATCATCTTCAAACACTTATCTGGGATTGGGTCGCGGGGGCAATAGCTCCAGCAGGGTGTTCCCAGGCCAGTGTGGAGATATCATCTCTCCTAGTCCTGGGTCTTCCTCGGTGTCTCCTCCCAGATGGACGTGCCTGGAACACCTCCCTGGGGAGGCACTCAGGAGGCATCCTTACCAGATGCCCGAACTGCCTCAGTTGACTCCTTTCAACGTGAAGGAGCAGTGGCTCTACTCCGAGCTCCCCATGGATGACCGAGCTTCTCACCCTATCTCTCAGGGAGACACCAGCCACCATCCTGAGGAAGCCCATTTCGGCCGCTTGTACCCACGCTCTGCTTCTTTCGTCATGACCCAACCCTTATGACCATAGGTGAGAGCAGGAATGAAGACTGACCAGTAGCTTGAGAGCTTCACCTTTTGGCTCAGCTCCCTTTTCGTACACAACAGTACGGTAGAGTGAATGCAATAACGCTCCTGCTATGCCAATTCTCCAGCCAATCTTGCCACATTGTCCCCTCACTCATGATCAAGACCCCGAGGTATATGAACGCCTTCAATTGGGGCAAGACCTCATTCCCTACCCATAGTAGGCAATCCATTGGTTTCCTGCTGAGAACTATGGCCTCACATTTAGAGGTGCTGATCCTCATCCCATAATTTAGTTACAAACAGCAGCATTCCTACAGTTATAAGTCAGTCAGATGTGCACATTGGGGTATTACTATATTTTGTAAAATTCTGGCTTTGATTTTTTTTTTTTTGGATTGTATTTCACCAGTAAGTGAACTTATTTTTTTTTCAGATAATTCAACAGTATGGACTGGATTTGATTGACAATATCCAGACTCCCATGCACACACAGTGCACGTGGACTTCTAAGCCTTTGCTGTATTACAATTGATCAGAATCAAAGGTTTGGGAGAACATTTAAAAGCAGCTTCTGCAAGTTTTACGCTTACACTTAAAGCTTTTCTTTGTGTTTCTTCGAAGGAAAAAAAAGTTTGTCCTTTTATACTCAGAATTTGTTAGTCTTTAAAATGTCAAACAAATCTTTCAATCTATAATCAAGCATCAGTGCTTTACATTAACTGTGAAGGACGACTGAAGCTCGATTTGTGCTTTTATGCTTCAAAAAACCTTGAAAGTGACGGGGGCAATTTGAAGCATTCACAGTGAGAAAAGTGTTGCATCGTTTTTTCTTTGTTCTGTTTCTTCTCTCTGTCCTTTCGTACCGCTGCTCTCCTCCGCTCACCTTTGATGCAAGAACGTGCAGACCAAGAATCCAGCACAATACTTTAAGTGAATCAAAGAAACTTCTCTGTGCATGTTACACCTGCTTGCATCATGCCCACAACGTGAACATCCTGTGTGTGTTCACATCACATTTCACCTGCTGGGTGGGGGTTTCATTTTCACGCCCCTTTTCCTTCTTAATTTGGCTCAGTAGAGCTTCTAATTTAATTTTGATAAAGATCAGAGCTCCAGATTTGTGTTGTTAGATTATGATCCTTTTCTGAGCTGTGCACGGTGCGTGCAAGGAAAATTTGATATCAACTTGTGCTGATGGCTGCTCAGCAGCATTTCAGTCTAGTCTTTGTATTGTGGTTAGAGGTCCGGATGGAACCGGACTGTTACAAGGTGCTGGACTCAAACACTGGGAACAAGACCCAGAACAGGTTGTGAACGAAAAGAGCTTTATTTAGAACACTAACATAACTTAAAATACTGTGCTGAGCTGGAGGAAGCCTGCTGAGCTAAGACCGGGCCCACATATAGTGGTGGAAGTTCAGGAGCTGCAGAGCACACAGGACCAGACTTGGGGGTCTGAGAATGAGCTGGAGTCCTTGAGTATATGGAGCTGGAACTGGGGCCAGGTGGGACGCAGAGAGCCGAGGACCTAGAAGAATGGACGAGAACACAGGTGAGTGCTTGCACTTGTAACATTGGAAGCCTTAACCAACAAACAGTTCATTGAAGGCTTAAACAGGAATGTTCTAAGGTCCAGGAATAAAGTTCACTGTCTAGGAAATAAGGTTCTCTGTTCAGGAATCGTTCACGGTTCATGAATGACCTTCAAAGGTCAGAGGTCAGGTGCTGCGTGTCTTGTGACACAGTTCCAATTAAGCAGGACTTGACTTTAGAAACGACGTGGAATGTTCTTAGCTGTTCTGCATTAGAGCTCATACAGTTCTTGGAATTAGTTCTGGAAACCATTCTCAGTCGTGCAACAGTCACAAACAGGAGCAGTGTGAGAACGGGATCTCACAGAGATGCAGGAACTTAACTGAACGTGGTAGAGCTGTGCGCTTCAGAGCAGAGAGCAGATAAGTTCCAAGTGACGTCATGCAAAGAGTAGCGTGGGAGACATGCAGGAAAGTGTCTGGAAACACAAAAGGATCAATGAGCTGTAATACGCAAATTAGAGTTCCTTCCTTCCCACTGTCGCCAACTGCTTGCTCACAGGGGGTAGTTTTGACCGTTGGGGGTTTTTCCGTAATTATTGTATGGCTTTGCCTTACAATATAAAACGCCTTGGGGCAACTGTTTGTTGTGATTTGGCGCTATATAAATAAAATTGATTTGATTTTGATTTGATTTTAGAGTTGGCCAGGTCACCTGGAGATGAGCTACGGGAAGCTCAGAGATCACAGCGACTGGAAGCGGCAGGAATGACGACATGTAGAATCTGGCATGGTCAAAGACACGGATTCATCATGGAAGCCTCACGGAAGAGTCGAATCCGGCCAGACAGGGTCATGGAACAAAGACTGGCCAAGACTGAGCCCAGAGGCGGGGTTTAAGTAGCCGGCTCCTGATCAAGTGCTCATGCGAGTCAGCTGTGAGAAGATGAGCTGCAGGTGTTCCTCAGCTCTCCAGCGCGCCACCTGGAGGGAAAACAGACAAACTGCACACAAGAGGATAAAAAAGGGAAGGAGAGAGGCAGACAAAAGCAGATCATGACGCTTTGTGTCAGTCAGCTGAAATAAACGACAAATATGAATTTTTGGCTGAGATTTGTTCAACATTAGCACAGATTCTCATTAATTTTTGCTTGAATGCTCGGGCTGAGTGTACTGCACGTGTTGACATACATGTGTCAGGATTACAATGGAGGTTTCAACCTTTTGTACACCAACCATATAAACACCATCATTTCTTACTCTGTAGACAGATGGCTCTTGGGCTTCACTGCAGTGTGACATGTAACAAATCATTTTTCATTTCTAGCTGATTTTCTTCAGTTTATAACTCTGTGACCTTTGGATGTTTTTGAGCAGTTTCGGCTGAATGACATATCCAAAAGTATGACTCCTGAGCATATGACAAAGGACTAACATTGCCAGTTACTTCAGTCAACTTTTGCAATGTTGCTTGATTTGTAAAATTTAACTGCAGAAAGATTTGGAATTGCTGAATAAACTGAGAACAAGTAAATTGCCCATAAGGTCAACTGTCAGTTGATTGTTCTTATTTTCACCAAAAGTTAACTTTTCAAATGAACAGTCGAGAAGGGTTTCTGTACATTTCCTATGTGAAACTCAAAATTCAGTATAAAAAGCATTATCAAATGTCAGAAATACATGATTTTAATTTTTTTGGCAGGCAGAGCTTTATCCTCCCAGTATTAATGTATAAAATTTCTGTTTGGAAAGTTTTGCGATGCTTGAGTTAGGACGCAGAATGTTTTGCCATACAGATTAACTGAAGGACAGCAATTTCTTTTGACAACCACAACTTACAGTTGTCAAAAAAAATCTGTCACATTTGGCATGTTTGTTCTTGGAAAAAAAATAAAGCAAAAAATAAATAAATAAATAAAAGACATGATACCCTCCAAAACTGATTTTTGCCCTTCCCTTGCCAGCCTACATGCCACTCTACTTTACACGGTAAACTATTTACATAGCTATTGCAATGCGTACTTTTAGAGAAATCACATACGCCCCAAGGTAAAGACCGAGGAACATGGGCCATAGTTGTGCAAAGCTGCTACATCCCTGCAGAATGACACCACAGCACCCCTTCAGTTTCAGTTGCCACCATTATGCTTTTGGGGGGGGGCAATCAGTGGTCTTACAGTTACTGAGTGATAATCCAACCACAAACCCCATGGGGAGATTTGTACTTGCTCTGAACCACCTGGTAATCTGAATGTCTTGCTAATGTGTACTTTGACACATGGAAAGGATTTGAGACCACAACCTGATGTTCTTGTGATGACCTTTTCTAACCCAAAACCTGAAATTTTAAAGAAAGCAATGAGTTAAGAATCCATATAATACCGCTTGCTCTATGCTTGACCTCATCTCATTTTTGGACCTACACATTGTTATGGATGAACCAACAAAACCAGGTTAGGACCCATATTTTTTTGAACAATTGAAATGATTGAATGTACAAGCTGAGGAAGCAGACACCGGAGGGGGGAGACATCAGTTTGAGTCGAAGATGGGTGTAGCGAAGATGAAGCAGATGGTGGATGATGGCAGTACCAGAACCAGAGACAAGACCAGGCAATCACAACGAAGATGACAGTCACAGAGAGGAAATGGACTGAGGCCACGCAGGCAAAGCTGAGTTTCTGGCATCTGTGGCATGGAAGGACCAGGTTTTATATAGAGGTGAAGGTGATTGTAGACAGATTTGATGAATCAGCTCCGTGAGGTGGCACCTGGGGAAACAGGAAAGGGGAGGAGCAAAGAACCACCTCAGCTGCTCCTTCGCATTGAAAGGAGCCAACTGAGGCGGTTTGGGCATCTGGTAAGGATGTCCCCTGGAGCCTCCCTAGGGAGGTGTTCCAGGCACGTCCACCTGGGAGGAGACCCCGAGGAAGACCCAGGACTAGGTGGAGAGATTATATCTCCACACTGGCCTGGGAACACCTCGGGATCCCCCAGTCAGAGGTGGTCAATGTGGCCCGGGAAAGGAAAGTCTGGGGACCCCTGCTGGAGCTGTTGTCCTCGCGACCCGATCCCGGATAAGCAGTTGAAAATGAGTGAGTGATACGTGAGTGTTCATAATACAGATAAAGTGCCTCAGTGGGATAAGGAAATGGGTTTGATTCCCAGTCTTACTCAGCGCTGGAAAGTAAATAGTTACATTAAAAACAAACGTAATTGCAATCCATTACAGTTATAGAAGAAAAATGTAATTACATGACAGTTACTAGTTAATACATTGGTGATTAAGTAATACATTTGGATATGCTAATTATAATAATAAAAACAATGTGTGAAATATTTATTAGGCTTATGCTGCTTTGTGCAGTGATGCAAAATGCAGCACCACCACATCATGTCTGCCAGTGTCAGTGCTGCCAAATGAGCGACTTTTTCCACTCGATTTACCAAATTTTTGACCTTCCCTCATGATGAAAAATCCTATCTAGCAATGACTGACAAATCTGGTGACTTTTGTCATGGGATTATTTGGAATGTTGTTGCTTGGGGGACAGATAAGCAGGGGGCACTGGGAGATGCAGGAGAGGAGCAGTTGTCTTCTGCAGGTGAGCATGCAATCTTACATCAAGGTATACTGGATAATTTTAAATAAAGTTATTAAGTTACATGATTACTCTGATATAGTTAAAACAGTTACATTACTTATTACTTCTTAACAGAGTAACTAGTAATTTGTAACTGATTACATTTCAAAAGTAACCTTCCCAACACTGGTCATGATCTGTGTCCTTGAACAAAACACTTCATCTGCATTGTCTCAGTCCACCCAGACCTGGCTGGTGAATTAACCTGTGATGGGCTGTCATCCCTCCAGGGGGAGTCATGGACTCTCATACGTTTCACACTATGAAATCCGACGCCTTTATGGTGTCAAATCTCACGCGTAATCACGTTCTCGCTGGGGAGGCCAAGATTTCGTTGTCAGTGTAAACAAGCGTTTGCATGTGGTGTTTGGACAAGCAACAAACAACTTGTTTGCAACATTGCATTGTTATGGAGGCGAGTTAAACCAAAATATATATTTAGGTGTTTAGTTAAGATAATCGTGAGTCTTTAATGTGAGTTTTATATAAAAAAAAGAGTGTGTTGCTGTTAGTGTAGCATTAGGGTTGTGTGTCAGGAACCGGTTCTTTTTGGGAATCCTTAGGAAATGATTCGATCCATCGACATCAATAGCCTTTTTGCTTAACGATTCCCTTATCGGTCCTTCAGAGTGGCCGTTGTTTTTGGGGGTGTTTGTCAGGAAAATGACCATTTCTCTACATTGATTACAGACCCTGCAGCGGGTCTGTATAATCAACCATTTCTGCAGCGTGGTTTTGCTTTGAAGCTTGAACCAATGAAGCAGTGCTTCGATCTTCGATCTGCTGCTTCGTTGGTTCTTTGTCTTAATTTTTCTCCGCTAAAACCCCAAAGAGCATATGTCTGTCAGTAATATTGACCTTTTTTTATGTTAAACTGACCTGTTATGGTCTTCTGAAACAGTTGATAAATGCATTTTATAACTTAAAAACGGGACGGATGTTAACGTGTTAGCATGTCTATGGCATTTTCAATATTAAAGTTAGCATTAAGCTGAGCCATTATCAAGCCTCCATCCCCAGCACGCAAAGGATTCTGGGATACTCTAAAACAAGAGTTACGTATGTAACTACGGTTCTATGAATTCCGGAATTAAATAGAACCGTGAATGAACACCGGCAGCTACGGTCCTCATGATCTAGAATGGACTTTAAGTTCAGAAGTTTTGTTTTTATTCTCTCTCAGTTGCTCGAATTTTACCTTATGCATCAGCATTTCTGTCTAATTCCACAATGTAACCTTAAAAACAGAATGCTGCCATACATGTAGGAAAATGCCAAAGTTTGAGGGAGTGAAACTCTTCTCATTTTGAATGAATACTTTGCTAACAGCTGAAACTGTCGAGCATTTTGCAATCATCAGCATAGGGGCTCCAGGAAGAACTAGAACAGAGGTATGTTCAGAATATTAATTGAGAGAGTTGCTACATTGCCAAATTACTCATATATAGGTCAGGGACAGTAGTTTGTGTTGATGTGAGCGAGATGTTTCTCTCTCTCTCTCTCTGTCTGTCTGTCTTGACTGACAGAGTTTTCCGCTGTGAAACGTTCGCAGTAAACAAACACCAGTGAATGACGAACAAATGCAACTGCCAGCCTTGAATCTGTTGGAAGCCGCTGAAATTGCTTTTTGATTATGGAAATGAAAACAATTCCCTCTGATCAACTCAGCGATGACTGATGCTGTCTACACGGGCAAACAAAATCACCAACAAGAGCAGATTGAATTTTAAACGTGTGCTTTAAGGTTTACTGCAAGTTAATCAGCAACGTATAATTTCACACACAAATCAAGGCTGTGAATTCTTTTTTTTTTTTTTTCTTCTGTGTTTTTCTATCATACAGAGTTCAGTAATTATGTAATTATGGATTAGTGTTGGAATGTATGAGTTTAGTTTTTCTTATTGTAAGCATATCCTCCAGTAGAACTGAACAATCTTGTCTTATAGCAGTAACAACTTTTGTTGCAACATTTATTGCTTTTACATCTCAAGATTAATTTGTTGTTCAGTCATTTATGAGTCTGTGTCAAATGGCTGTTGTAATGCGCCTAGTATGTAGGTGCAGCTGTCGGTGTGCTTTCCACCTCTTGCTTTCAGTCCTCACCACTGACTAGTGCTGCTATTGCAGTCGTGTGAAGAGGAGAGCCAAATGCGCAAGTCTGTCCTTGCCAGTCCATTCGCCTCTCCAACTGCAACCCCTATGTTGTGCCTCTGTGAAAGATCCTACGGGAATGGCGACACGAGTGTCTAGCCATTTCAGGCCAAACTACAAGGGACTTGAGGAAGTTTGGCACTCAGACCTGGGACACACAGGCCCACCGGTAAGTGGATATGTCCTGGTGCCCATGAACCAATGCCCCAGCTATGAAGGTTTGGTTGGGGCCTTGTGGGACAATCTTGGGAGAGATAAAGTCTAGGGGGGAAAAAAACCCAACAGAACATCAAGAGTGGAGCCCCTTGAGCAGATGGAAAACATATCACACCGGCAACTCCTGCAGCTGTGCTGGTGCCAAACGTATTAGATTTTCTTTTCCTCTGGAACGTACCAACAACACCTAGAAGGGGGTCCTGCTGTTTGGGCTTCCCAGGACCTCCATAAATCTTGCCAGTTCTTTGAGCCCTGAAGAGTTACGACAAGAATGCTGAAGGGTGCAAATACCAGTCATCTCACAAGACGGACAGATGCAGGCAGGACAGACAGGCAGGTGTGGTCACAGGTTTACATACAGTCATCAAGCAATACTGGGCCTTAAGTGGTTTCTTTGAACCGTTCTTTTTCTGAGACAGAATGATCGCACAACATACATTTTTAGTAAAAAATAAGTAAGTTATTTTTGGTTTTCTGAAATTAAAACAGGGTGAAAATTAGACATGCTGGGTCAAAAATATACCATCACCCACTTAAATGATTAATTCAGTAGCGCAGGATTTTTTTTCCTGTTACAGCTGTATGTTGCCACAGAAACTGAAGAGTTTAAAGACATCATTTAAAGACCAATACGGTGTTCCCCCTCATTACTGGCCCCTCCCAGGAGAGGCCACCCCTCATATACGGCCACGTTTCTACTGCAACAACTGGCTTTCCATCGATTTCACCTCTCAAGAGAGGCCGCCCCTCAAATGTGGCCAGCGGCCCACTCAAAAGGATGAAAATCTCCTCAACAATGGCCATTCTGTGGAAATTCCCAACCAGGTTTTCCCACAGATGTCACATCAGAACTCTCCCGCGAACGTGAGCTTGTCAGATTACTCCAGTCAACAAAAGAACAAAGAAACATGGATCATGTTAGCTTCCACATCCATTTCCACATCTCGGAAAAGAAAAGCTTAAACGTTAGAACAGTTGTGTCCAAACTATTCCAGAAAGGGTAGAGAGGGTGCGGGTTTTCCTTGCAGCCATTGACTCCAGCATATGATTTCACTGATGAACATGGCTTTGAGCAGGTGGGATGAATTCATCAGTGAAATTACCTGCTGGAGTCAGTGGCTGGAAAGAAAACCTGCTCCCTCTCAGCCCTTTCTGGAATAGTTTGGACACCACTGCGTTAGAAGAAAAGGTAAAAGGTCATTCATTTGAATGGGAAAGGAGAAGGTTCCTGATAGTTAGCTGTTGATCAGTGTTGGTACAACATTCATACAAATGCTAAAGATGCATTACAGGAAGAAATTCTTGCATCATGTGTTGATGGTGATGGATGATGTTTCCAAGGCATCAGATGTTGCCAGACGAGTGAAAAATTTTATGTGCTTAACTGTTTTGTGGACTGATCTTGTTTTGATTTTACATCATCTTTGTGACTTTAAAGGATCCAATTATTGTGTTGTGATCTTTTGAACTTGAGTGGAAGACATAGAATTATTGACTACAGTCAGAGACAAACTGTGATGTTTTTGCCGTATACGTCATGCTTGTAGCAATACGTTACCGAGTACTGTGCACATGCTGGATGTCATCTCCCCCTCAACAAAGGCCACCCCTCTGATGTGGCCAATTTTAGTCTTCAGTACAGGTGGCCTTAATAGAAGGGGACCACTGTATTGGCATAATATTTCGGGTCTGCTACCTACAACTTGCGTGGAATGTCTCAAACCTAAACCTACTTCTAGGCGTCTTATATATGCTACTCTGAAACCACGCCTAAACCCAAACAGTTCAACCGTCAACCCCACAGAGGTCCTTAGTCTTAGTCTCATTAACATAAGATCACTATACTCAAAATCATTGTTGATTAATATCTAATTATGGATCATCATTTAGATATGATTGGATTATGTGAAACCTGGCTTAAACATACAGCTGTCCTTCCCTTAAATGAGGCCTGCCCACCAGCATATACATTTAGTCATGTCCGTTGTGATGCGAAGCAAAGCGGGGGTGTTGCTCTTATTTATAAATCTAGGTTTAGCTTATTAGCTGTTATGGGTCACAAATATAACTCATTTGAGCATCTGATTCTCCGCTCTGCCCACGATGCTACGTATGACCAAGGTCAGAAGAATAAAAATCAGCCGTATTACTTTGTCACTGTATATAGGCCCCCTGGCCCATACTCTGAATTCTTAGATGAATTTGGTGCATTCATCTCTAATTTGTCAGTGAGTGCAGATAACATTCTGATCATTGGTGACTTTAACGTTCATATAAATAAGCCTTCTGATCCCCTCTGCAAATCATTTATGGAAATTGTGGATGCATTAGGATTTCAGCACTGCATTCAGGACTTGACGCGCATTAGTGGAAATACCCTGGATCTGGTTCACACACGTGGCATTGCTGTCACGAATATTGACATCATGCCTCTTGCCTCGGTGGTCTCTGATCACTCACTTATTAAGTTTACAGTTTCCCCAGCTGTGTTTATTGGAACAACAACCTTATATATCACTACGGTGATGCATCATCTCCTCAACTACGACTGAACTCGAAGCTAGACTGCCTGACATCTTAGCTTCACATCTGGAAAATGCCAAATCAGTAGACAGTCTTGTGGATAGTTTAAACTCAGTGCTCAAAACTAGACTTGACATGATTGCACAACCTTTATTAAAACCACGCCCCCCCAAAACACAGTCACCTTGGTTCAATGACTACTTGAATGACCTCAAGCATAAAGCTACAGGTCTAGAATGGAAATGGTTGTTCAAAATTAGAAGTATTCCACCTTGCGTGGTGTGATGCTATCTTAGACTATAAGCATGCATACTGGCTACAAAGCGGATCTATTACTCTGATTTGATCAACAAAAACAAGCATAACTCAAAGTTCTTGTTCGACACAGTGGCAACACTTATACATGGACAACCACGTGTAGTTCACTCTGCTTTTTCCTGGATTACTTTGAGAAGAAAATAGAAGACATTAGGCTGAGCATATACCAGCATGCCTTCACCCATCCACCACACTCTGCTATTGAGGTAGGTGTCATGACAGAGGTATTACCTAGATTTACAGAATTTGATAGTATCTCACAAGGCATGCTGACAAAACTCATAATGTTTACCAACAAAACTGTTTAAGGACCTGTGGTCCACTCTTGGGCCGACTGTGCTGGAAATTATTAATCTCTCATTAACTTCTGGATCTGTTCCTAAATGTTTCAAATCTGTAGTGATTAAACCATTACTTCATAAATCTAATCTTGACCCTAGTGTATTGAAAAACAATATCAGATCTATCATTTTGCTCTAAAATTCTGGAAAAAGTGGTTTCACGGCAGCTTGTGGACTATCTTAATAAGAATAATCTTTTTGAGCCACTGCAGTCTGCTTTTAGAAAATATCATTCCACAGAGACGGCTCTCACAAAAGTGGTGAACGATCTTCTACTTGCAATGAATTCAGTTCTACAGTTCTGGTGCAGTTAAATATCAGTGCTCTATTATTCTACTTGATAGGCTGGAGAATCATTTTGGGATTACTGGGAGTGCCCTTGCATGGTTGACATCATACCTGACCAGTCGTTCTCACTGTGTTTTGTACAATAACACTACCTCTAACCTTAGCGACATGAAATTTGGGGTTCCACAGGGGTCCGTCTTAGGCCCCCTGCTTTTCTCCCTTTATATAGCACCCCTTGGACACATATTGTGGCATTTTGGGTTACCTTTCACTGCTATGCTGATGATACTCAGTTATACATGCCAGTAACTGCTGGCAATCTCATCCACATAAAATCCTTAGAAGATTGCCTTGCATCATTGAGAAGTTGGATGTCTAGCAACTTCCTGCTTTTAAACTCTGATAAGACTGAAATGATGGTTCTTGGTCCAGTGAGACATCAGCATCAATTTGACCAGTTAACCCTTAGCCTAGGCTCGTGTGTCATACATCACACTGATAAAGTGAGGAACCTTGGGGTAATTTTTGATCCTACGTTGTCCTTTGACCTCCACATTAGAGATATTATGAGGAGTGCTTTCTTCTACCTGCGAAATATAGCAAAGATTCATCCCATCCTGTCTATGGCTGATGCTGAGACCCTGATTCATGCGTTTGTCTCTTCTAGATTGGACTACTGCAATATTCTATTTTCTGGTTTACTGCAGTCCAGCATTAGGGGTCTCCAATTGGTTCAAAATGCTGCTGCCAGAGTTTTGACATGAAACAGAAAGTCTGACCACATTACACACATTTTGGCATCTCTTCACTGGCTTCCTATCCCAGTGAGATCAGATTTTAAGGTTCTGCAACTAGCCTATAAAAGTGTTCACGGACCGGCACCTCCCTACCTATCTGACCTAATTAAACCCTATGTACTGGCCTGGGCTTTGCGGTCTCAAGGTGCAGGACTACTTAGTGTCCCTAGGGTGAATAAAAAGTCTGTGGGTCAGAGAGCTTTCTCTTATCATGCCCCTGTTCTGTGGAATGATCTCCCTGCATCAATAAAACAGTCAGATTCTGTAGAGACTTTCAATTCCAGACTTAAGACACACTTATGTTCCCTTTTGTATGGCTAGCATAGTGGCATAATATGTTACTATACTTTTTACTCTTTTAATTCATCTTATTAGGAAAAGGAGTGTGCTGCGGCCTCACCTTTATCTAAATTCTGGGTCTTTTAGTGAAGTTTAGGGCTAGTGGCCAGCGATCACTTTAGTATTTCTTGTTTTTCTTGTTGTTTAATGCTGACAAATTACACTGTATTTGTCTTTCTGATGCCTGATTCTGCTTTTTTTCTTTTTTCTCTGTTTGAGGTGCGGCTCCATCCAGAGATGGGTGTGGTATCTGTTTCAGAAACCATCCTGTGCACTGGCAACATTTCCTGAATGGCGTAGTTTGATTAAAAAGTTGATTTGGAGAGGGAGAACTTATACGCAGGTGCAAAAAATTATAGGCTGTTCATCTACAATGATCTCCAGTGCTTTAAAGTGGACAAAAAAAAACCAGAGACGCATGGAAGAAAACAGAAAACAACCATCAAAATGGATAGAAGAATAACCAGAATGGCAAAGGCTCACCCATTGATCAGCTCCAGGATGATCAAAGACAGTCTGGAGTTATATGTAAGTGCTGTGACAGTTAGAAGACGCCTGTGCGAAGCTAATTTATTTGCAAGAATCCCCCGCAAAGTCCCCCTGTTAAATAAAAGACGTGCAGAAGAGGTTACAATTTGCCAAAGAACACATCAACTGGCCTAAAGAGAAATGGAGGAATATTTTGTAGACTGATGAGAGTAAAATTGTTCTTTTTGGGTCCAAGGGTCGCAGACAGTTTGTGAGACGACCCCCAAACTCTGAATTCAAGCCACAGTTCACAGTGAAGACAGTGAAGCATGGTGGTGCAAGCATCATGATATGGGCATGTTTCTCCTACTATGGTGTTGGGCCTATATATCGCATACCAGGTATCATGGATCAGTTTGGATATGTCAAAATACTTGAAGAGGTCATGTTGCGTTATGCTGAAGACAACATGCCCTTGAAATGGGTGTTTCAACAAGACAATGACCCCAAGCACACTAGTACACAAGCAAAATCTTGGTTCCAAACCAACAAAATTAATACCTCGCACATGTGAAGAAATCATGAAAAACTGTGGTTATACAACTAAATACTAGTTTAGTGATTCACAGGATTGTTAAAAAAAGCAGTTTGAACATAATAGTTTTGAGTTTGTAGTGTCAACAGCAGATGCTACTATTACTGTTAATGTTACACTATCATAAATATTGCATGCACTCACATTTTCTATAATAGAGTTCAACGTTCAAGGTGGAAGTCACAGTAGAATTATTTTGATAGATAATAGATAGTAGAGCAATATCCAAGAAGTATCCACACACTCAGTATGGCATGTACTAGTGTTACACAATGAGAAATATGTTATAGAAAACACTGGTGCATGCTAGAGGTCCTGTCCATGGCTGATGCTGAGACGCTGATTCATGCTTTTGTTTCTTCTAGACTAGATTATTGTAATGTTCTATTTTCAGGGTTACCGCAGTCCAGCATCAGGGGTCTTCAGCTGGTTCAGAACGCTGCCGCCAGATTTCTGACACGTAGCAGAAGGTCTGAACATATCACACCCATTTTGGCATCTTTGCACTGGCTCCCTGTCTCTGTGAGAGCAGATTTTAAGGTTTTGCTATTGACTGGCGCCATCTTATCTGACTGATCTGGTGGAACTCTACGTGCCGGCCCGGGCTTTTTGGT